>NC_132888.1:29198768-29801601 GCF_030463535.1 Salminus brasiliensis
TAAGAAAGACAAAAAAGGAAGTCAATATAAGTATAGAAACTAAATGTTCACTTACCTGTGACTCAGTTGCAGATGAAAAGAAAGCCAGACAGACACCATTCCAGATGAAGGCAACCTCTCACATCTGGACATGGATAGCCCCTTGTTGGCCGGATCCACTTTAAAGTAAAAAGGTGCGTGATGGGATCCTGTGTGACAAGAAAAAAGAAAATCAATATATGTATAAAAACCGAATTAACACGTACCTGTTACGCAGTTGCAGATTAATTGCAAACCAGCCAGATATCGTTCCAGATGCAGACAACCACTCGCAGCTGAAGATGGATTGCCCCTTGTCGGCCAGATCTACTTTCAGGTAAAAAGGTGCATCAAGAGATCCTGTGTGACAAGAAAAAAGAAAATCAATATATGTATAAAAACCGAATTAACACGTACCTGTTACACAGTTGCAGATTAATTGCAAGATCCACTTTCAGGTAAAAAGATGCACCTGGTGGGTCATGTGATCCTGAAAATAAGAAAGACAAAAAAGAAAGTCAATACAGTTGCAGATTAATTGCAAGCCAGCCAGACACTGTTCCAGAAAAAAGAAATCATTATGTATAAAAAACGAATTAACACGTATCTTTTACACAGTTGCAGATTAATTGCAAGCCAGCCAGACACCGTTCCAGATGCAGACAACCACTCACAGCTGAAGATGGATTGCCCCTTGTTGGCCAGATCCACTTTCAGGTAAAAAGTTGCATCAGGTGGGTCATGACATTCTGAAAATAAGAAAGACAAAAAAGAAAGTAAATCTAAGTATAGAAACTGAATGTTCACTTACCTGTAACTCAGTTGCAGATGAAAAGAAACCAGTCAGACACCTTTCCAGATGCAGGCAACCTCTCACAGCTGGAAATGGAGAGCCCCTTGTTAGCCGGATCCACTTTCAGATAAAAAGGTGCGTGATGGGATCCTGTGTGACAAGAAAAAAGAAAATCAATACATGTATAAAAACCGAATTAACACGTACCTGTTACACAGTTGCAGATTAATTGCAAGCCAGCCAGACACCGTTCTAGATGCAGACAACCACTCGCAGCTGAAGATGGATTGCCCCTTGTTGGCCAGATCCACTTTCAGGTAAAAAGTTGCATCATGAGATCCTGTGTGACAAGAAAAAAGAAAATCAATATATGTATAAAACCCAATTTAACACGTACCTGTTACACAGTTGCAGATTAATTGCAAGCCAGCCAGACACCGTTCTAGATGCAGACAACCACTCGCAGCTGAAGATGGATTGCCCCTTCTTGGCCAGATCCACTTTCAGGCAAAAAGGTGCGTCATGAGATCCTGTGTGACAAGAAAAAAGAAAATCAATATATGTATAAAAAACGAATTAACACGTACCTGTTACACAGTTGCAGATTATTTCCAAGATCCACTTTCAGGTAAAAAGGTGTGTCAGGTGGGTCATGAGATCCTGAAAATAAGAAAGACAAAAAAGAAAGTCAATACAGTTGCAGATTAATTGCAAGCCAAACAGACACTGTTCCAGAAAAAAGAAATCATTATGTATAAAAAACAAATTAACACGTATCTTTTACACAGTTGCAGATTAATTGCAAGCCAGCCAGACACCGTTTCAGATGCAGACAACCACTCGCAGCTGAAGATGGATTGCCCCTTGTTGGCCAGATCCACTTTCAGGTAAAAAGGTGTGTCAGGTGGGTCATGAGATCCTGAAAATAAGAAAGACAAAAAAGAAAGTCAATACAGTTGCAGATTAATTGCAAGCCAGCCAGACAACGTTCCAGATGCAGACAACCACTCGCAGCTGAAGATGGATTGCCCCTTGTTGGCCAGATCCACTTTCAGGTAAAAAGGTGAATCAGGTGGGTCATGACATCTTGAAAATAAGAAAGACAAAAAAGAAAGTAAATCTAAGTATAGAAACTGAATGTTCACTTACCTGTAACTCAGTTGCAGATGAAAAGAAACCAGTCAGACACCTTTCCAGATGCAGGCAACCTCTCACAGCTGGACATGGAGAGCCCCTTGTTAGCCGGATCCACTTTCAGATAAAAAGGTGCGTGATGGGATCCTGTGTGACAAGAAAAAAGAAAATCAATATATGTATAAAAACCAAATTAACACGTACCTGTTACACAGTTGCAGATTACTTGCAAGCCAGCCAGACACCGTTCTAGATGCAGACAACCACTCGCAGCTGAAGATGGATTGCCCCTTGTTGGCCAGATCCACTTTCAGGTAAAAAGTTGCATCATGAGATCCTGTGTGACAAGAAAAAAGAAAATCATTATATGTATAAAACCCAATTTAACACGTACCTGTTACACAGTTGCAGATTAATTGCAAGCCAGCCAGACACCGTTCTAGATGCAGACAACCACTCGCAGCTGAAGATGGATTGCCCCTTCTTGGCCAGATCCACTTTCAGGTAAAAAGGTGAATCAGGTGGGTCATGACATCTTGAAAATAAGAAAGACAAAAAAGAAAGTAAATCTAAGTATAAAAACTGAATGTTCACTTACCTGTAACTCAGTTGCAGATGAAAAGAAACCAGTCAGACACCTTTCCAGATGCAGGCAACCTCTCACAGCTGGACATGGAGAGCCCCTTGTTAGCCGGATCCACTTTCAGATAAAAAGGTGCGTGATGGGATCCTGTGTGACAAGAAAAAAGAAAATCAATATATGTATAAAAACCGAATTAACACGTACCTGTTACACAGTTGCAGATTACTTGCAAGATCCACTTTCAGGTAAAAAGGTGTGTCAGGTGGGTCATGAGATCCTGAAAATAAGAAAGACAAAAAAGAAAGTCAATACAGTTGCAGATTAATTGCAAGCCAGCCAGACACTGTTCCAGAAAAAAGAAATCATTATGTATAAAAAACGAATTAACACGTATCTTTTACACAGTTGCAGATTAATTGCAAGCCAGCCAGACACCGTTCCAGATGCAGACAACCACTCACAGCTGAAGATGGATTGCCCCTTGTTGGCCAGATCCACTTTCAGGTAAAAAGTTGCATCAGGTGGGTCATGACATTCTGAAAATAAGAAAGACAAAAAAGAAAGTAAATCTAAGTATAGAAACTGAATGTTCACTTACCTGTAACTCAGTTGCAGATGAAAAGAAACCAGTCAGACACCTTTCCAGATGCAGGCAACCTCTCACAGCTGGAAATGGAGAGCCCCTTGTTAGCCGGATCCACTTTCAGATAAAAAGGTGCGTGATGGGATCCTGTGTGACAAGAAAAAAGAAAATCAATATATGTATAAAAACCGAATTAACACGTACCTGTTACACAGTTGCAGATTAATTGCAAGCCAGCCAGACACCGTTCTAGATGCAGACAACCACTCGCAGCTGAAGATGGATATCCCCTTCTTGGCCAGATCCACTTTCAGGTAAAAAGGTGCGTCATGAGATCCTGTGTGACAAGAAAAAAGAAAATCAATAAATGTATAAAAAACGAATTAACACGTACCTGTTACACAGTTGCAGATTAATAGCTAGATCCACTTTCAGGTAAAAAGTTGCATCATGAGATCCTGTGTGACAAGAAAAAAGAAAATCATTATATGTATAAAACCCAATTTAACACGTACCTGTTACACAGTTGCAGATTAATTGCAAGCCAGCCAGACACCGTTCTAGATGCAGACAACCACTCGCAGCTGAAGATGGATTGCCCCTTCTTGGCCAGATCCACTTTCAGGTAAAAAGGTGAATCAGGTGGGTCATGACATCTTGAAAATAAGAAAGACAAAAAAGAAAGTAAATCTAAGTATAGAAACTGAATGTTCACTTACCTGTAACTCAGTTGCAGATGAAAAGAAACCAGTCAGACACCTTTCCAGATGCAGGCAACCTCTCACAGCTGGACATGGAGAGCCCCTTGTTAGCCGGATCCACTTTCAGATAAAAAGGTGCGTGATGGGATCCTGTGTGACAAGAAAAAAGAAAATCAATATATGTATAAAAACCGAATTAACACGTACCTGTTACACAGTTGCAGATTACTTGCAAGATCCACTTTCAGGTAAAAAGGTGTGTCAGGTGGGTCATGAGATCCTGAAAATAAGAAAGACAAAAAAGAAAGTCAATACAGTTGCAGATTAATTGCAAGCCAGCCAGACACTGTTCCAGAAAAAAGAAATCATTATGTATAAAAAACGAATTAACACATATCTTTTACACAGTTGCAGATTAATTGCAAGCCAGCCAGACACCGTTCCAGATGCAGACAACCACTCACAGCTGAAGATGGATTGCCCCTTGTTGGCCAGATCCACTTTCAGGTAAAAAGTTGCATCAGGTGGGTCATGACATTCTGAAAATAAGAAAGACAAAAAAGAAAGTAAATCTAAGTATAGAAACTGAATGTTCACTTACCTGTAACTCAGTTGCAGATGAAAAGAAACCAGTCAGACACCTTTCCAGATGCAGGCAACCTCTCACAGCTGGAAATGGAGAGCCCCTTGTTAGCCGGATCCACTTTCAGATAAAAAGGTGCGTGATGGGATCCTGTGTGACAAGAAAAAAGAAAATCAATATATGTATAAAAACCGAATTAACACGTACCTGTTACACAGTTGCAGATTAATTGCAAGCCAGCCAGACACCGTTCTAGATGCAGACAACCACTCGCAGCTGAAGATGGATATCCCCTTCTTGGCCAGATCCACTTTCAGGTAAAAAGGTGCGTCATGAGATCCTGTGTGACAAGAAAAAAGAAAATCAATAAATGTATAAAAAACGAATTAACACGTACCTGTTACACAGATGCAGATTATTTCCAAGATCCACTTTCAGGTAAAAAGGTGCATCAGGTGGGTCATGACATCCTGAAAATAAGAAAGACAAAAAAGAAAGTCAATATAAGTATAGAAACTGAATGTTCACTTACCTGTGACTCAGCTGCAGATGAAAAGAAAGCCAGTCAGACACCATTCCAGATGCAGGCAACCTCTCACATCTGGACATGGATAGCCCCTTGTTGGCCGGATCCACTTTCAGGTAAAAAGGTGCGTGATTTTATCCTGTGTGACAAAAAAAAAAAAATCAATATATGTATAAAAACCGAATTACCACGTACCTGTTACACAGTTGCAGATTAATTGCAAGCCAGCCAGACACCGTTTCAGATGTAGACAACCACTTGCAGCTGAAGATGGATTGCCCCTTGTCGGACAGATCTACTTTCAGGTAAAAAGGTGCATCATGAGATCCTGTGTGACAAGAAAAAAGAAAATCAATATATGTATAAAAACCGAATTAACACGTACCTGTTACACAGTTGCAGATTAATTGCAAGATCCACTTTCAGGTAAAAAGATGCACCTGGTGGGTCATGTGATCCTGAAAATAAGAAAGACAAAAAAGAAAGTCAATACAGTTGCAGATTAATTGCAAGCCAGCCAGACACTGTTCCAGAAAAAAGAAATCATTATGTATAAAAAACGAATTAACACGTATCTTTTACACAGTTGCAGATTAATTGCAAGCCAGCCAGACACCGTTCCAGATGCAGACAACCACTCACAGCTGAAGATGGATTGCCCCTTGTTGGCCAGATCCACTTTCAGGTAAAAAGTTGCATCAGGTGGGTCATGACATTCTGAAAATAAGAAAGACAAAAAAGAAAGTAAATCTAAGTATAGAAACTGAATGTTCACTTACCTGTAACTCAGTTGCAGATGAAAAGAAACCAGTCAGACACCTTTCCAGATGCAGGCAACCTCTCACAGCTGGAAATGGAGAGCCCCTTGTTAGCCGGATCCACTTTCAGATAAAAAGGTGCGTGATGGGATCCTGTGTGACAAGAAAAAAGAAAATCAATATATGTATAAAAACCGAATTAACACGTACCTGTTACACAGTTGCAGATTAATTGCAAGCCAGCCAGACACCGTTCTAGATGCAGACAACCACTTGCAGCTGAAGATGGATTGCCCCTTGTTGGCCAGATCCACTTTCAGGTAAAAAGTTGCATCATGAGATCCTGTGTGACAAGAAAAAAGAAAATCAATATATGTATAAAACCCAATTTAACACGTACCTGTTACACAGTTGCAGATTAATTGCAAGCCAGCCAGACACCGTTCTAGATGCAGACAACCACTCGCAGCTGAAGATGGATTGCCCCTTCTTGGCCAGATCCACTTTCAGGCAAAAAGGTGCGTCATGAGATCCTGTGTGACAAGAAAAAAGAAAATCAATATATGTATAAAAAACGAATTAACACGTACCTGTTACACAGTTGCAGATTATTTCCAAGATCCACTTTCAGGTAAAAAGGTGTGTCAGGTGGGTCATGAGATCCTGAAAATAAGAAAGACAAAAAAGAAAGTCAATACAGTTGCAGATTAATTGCAAGCCAAACAGACACTGTTCCAGAAAAAAGAAATCATTATGTATAAAAAACAAATTAACACGTATCTTTTACACAGTTGCAGATTAATTGCAAGCCAGCCAGACACCGTTTCAGATGCAGACAACCACTCGCAGCTGAAGATGGATTGCCCCTTGTTGGCCAGATCCACTTTCAGGTAAAAAGGTGTGTCAGGTGGGTCATGAGATCCTGAAAATAAGAAAGACAAAAAAGAAAGTCAATACAGTTGCAGATTAATTGCAAGCCAGCCAGACAACGTTCCAGATGCAGACAACCACTCGCAGCTGAAGATGGATTGCCCCTTGTTGGCCAGATCCACTTTCAGGTAAAAAGGTGAATCAGGTGGGTCATGACATCTTGAAAATAAGAAAGACAAAAAAGAAAGTAAATCTAAGTATAGAAACTGAATGTTCACTTACCTGTAACTCAGTTGCAGATGAAAAGAAACCAGTCAGACACCTTTCCAGATGCAGGCAACCTCTCACAGCTGGACATGGAGAGCCCCTTGTTAGCCGGATCCACTTTCAGATAAAAAGGTGCGTGATGGGATCCTGTGTGACAAGAAAAAAGAAAATCAATATATGTATAAAAACCAAATTAACACGTACCTGTTACACAGTTGCAGATTACTTGCAAGCCAGCCAGACACCGTTCTAGATGCAGACAACCACTCGCAGCTGAAGATGGATTGCCCCTTGTTGGCCAGATCCACTTTCAGGTAAAAAGTTGCATCATGAGATCCTGTGTGACAAGAAAAAAGAAAATCATTATATGTATAAAACCCAATTTAACACGTACCTGTTACACAGTTGCAGATTAATTGTAAGCCAGCCAGACACCGTTCTAGATGCAGACAACCACTCGCAGCTGAAGATGGATTGCCCCTTCTTGGCCAGATCCACTTTCAGGTAAAAAGGTGAATCAGGTGGGTCATGACATCTTGAAAATAAGAAAGACAAAAAAGAAAGTAAATCTAAGTATAGAAACTGAATGTTCACTTACCTGTAACTCAGTTGCAGATGAAAAGAAACCAGTCAGACACCTTTCCAGATGCAGGCAACCTCTCACAGCTGGACATGGAGAGCCCCTTGTTAGCCGGATCCACTTTCAGATAAAAAGGTGCGTGATGGGATCCTGTGTGACAAGAAAAAAGAAAATCAATATATGTATAAAAACCGAATTAACACGTACCTGTTACACAGTTGCAGATTACTTGCAAGATCCACTTTCAGGTAAAAAGGTGTGTCAGGTGGGTCATGAGATCCTGAAAATAAGAAAGACAAAAAAGAAAGTCAATACAGTTGCAGATTAATTGCAAGCCAGCCAGACACTGTTCCAGAAAAAAGAAATCATTATGTATAAAAAACGAATTAACACG
This sequence comes from Salminus brasiliensis, assembly GCF_030463535.1. Classification (NCBI taxonomy): domain Eukaryota; kingdom Metazoa; phylum Chordata; class Actinopteri; order Characiformes; family Bryconidae; genus Salminus; species Salminus brasiliensis. The sequence continues at coordinate 29,206,559 of NC_132888.1, forward strand.
TATCTTTTACACAGTTGCAGATTAATTGCAAGCCAGCCAGACACCGTTCCAGATGCAGACAACCACTCACAGCTGAAGATGGATTGCCCCTTGTTGGCCAGATCCACTTTCAGGTAAAAAGTTGCATCAGGTGGGTCATGACATTCTGAAAATAAGAAAGACAAAAAAGAAAGTAAATCTAAGTATAGAAACTGAATGTTCACTTACCTGTAACTCAGTTGCAGATGAAAAGAAACCAGTCAGACACCTTTCCAGATGCAGGCAACCTCTCACAGCTGGAAATGGAGAGCCCCTTGTTAGCCGGATCCACTTTCAGATAAAAATGTGCGTGATGGGATCCTGTGTGACAAGAAAAAAGAAAATCAATATATGTATAAAAACCGAATTAACACGTACCTGTTACACAGTTGCAGATTAATTGCAAGCCAGCCAGACACCGTTCAAGATGCAGACAACCACTCGCAGCTGAAGATGGATTGCCCCTTGTTGGCCAGATCCACTTTCAGGTAAAAAGTTGCATCATGAGATCCTGTGTGACAAGAAAAAAGAAAATCAATATATGTATAAAACCCAATTTAACACGTACCTGTTACACAGTTGCAGATTAATTGCAAGCCAGCCAGACACCGTTCTAGATGCAGACAACCACTCGCAGCTGAAGATGGATTGCCCCTTCTTGGCCAGATCCACTTTCAGGCAAAAAGGTGCGTCATGAGATCCTGTGTGACAAGAAAAAAGAAAATCAATAAATGTATAAAAAACGAATTAACACGTACCTGTTACACAGTTGCAGATTATTTCCAAGATCCACTTTCAGGTAAAAAGGTGTGTCAGGTGGGTCATGAGATCCTGAAAATAAGAAAGACAAAAAAGAAAGTCAATACAGTTGCAGATTAATTGCAAGCCAAACAGACACTGTTCCAGAAAAAAGAAATCATTATGTATAAAAAACAAATTAACACGTATCTTTTACACAGTTGCAGATTAATTGCAAGCCAGCCAGACACCATTTCAGATGCAGACAACCACTCGCAGCTGAAGATGGATTGCCCCTTGTTGGCCAGATCCACTTTCAGGTAAAAAGGTGTGTCAGGTGGGTCATGAGATCCTGAAAATAAGAAAGACAAAAAAGAAAGTCAATACAGTTGCAGATTAATTGCAAGCCAGCCAGACAACGTTCCAGATGCAGACAACCACTCGCAGCTGAAGATGGATTGCCCCTTGTTGGCCAGATCCACTTTCAAGTAAAAAGGTGAATCAGGTGGGTCATGACATCTTGAAAATAAGAAAGACAAAAAAGAAAGTAAATCTAAGTATAGAAACTGAATGTTCACTTACCTGTAACTCAGTTGCAGATGAAAAGAAACCAGTCAGACACCTTTCCAGATGCAGGCAACCTCTCACAGCTGGACATGGAGAGCCCCTTGTTAGCCGGATCCACTTTCAGATAAAAAGGTGCGTGATGGGATCCTGTGTGACAAGAAAAAAGAAAATCAATATATGTATAAAAACAGAATTAACACGTACCTGTTACACAGTTGCAGATTACTTGCAAGCCAGCCAGACACCGTTCTAGATGCAGACAACCACTCGCAGCTGAAGATGGATTGCCCCTTGTTGGCCAGATCCACTTTCAGGTAAAAAGTTGCATCATGAGATCCTGTGTGACAAGAAAAAAGAAAATCATTATATGTATAAAACCCAATTTAACACGTACCAGTTACACAGTTGCAGATTAATTGCAAGCCAGCCAGACACCGTTCTAGATGCAGACAACCACTCGCAGCTGAAGATGGATTGCCCCTTCTTGGCCAGATCCACTTTCAGGTAAAAAGGTGCGTCCTGAGATCCTGTGTGACAAGAAAAAAGAAAATCAATAAATGTATAAAAAACGAATTAACACGTACCTGTTACACAGTTGCAGATTATTTCCAAGATTCACTTTCAGGTAAAAAGGTGCATCAGGTGGGTCATGACATCCTGAAAATAAGAAAGACAAAAAAGAAAGTCAATATAAGTATAGAAACCGAATGTTCACTTACTTGTGACTCAGTTGCAGATGAAAAGAAAGCCAGTCAGACACCATTCCAGATGCAGGCAACCTCTCACATCTGGACATGGATAGCCCCTTGTTGGCCGGATCCACTTTCAGGTAAAAAGGTGCGTGATTTTATCCTGTGTGACAAAAAAAAAAAATCAATATATGTATAAAAACCGAATTACCACGTACCTGTTACACAGTTGCAGATTAATTGCAAGCCAGCCAGACACCGTTTCAGATGCAGACAACCACTCGCAGCTGAAGATGGATTGCCCCTTGTCGGACAGATCTACTTTCAGGTAAAAAGGTGCATCATGAGATCCTGTGTGACAAGAAAAAAGAAAATCAATATATGTATAAAAACCGAATTAACACGTACCTGTTACACAGTTGCAGATTAATTGCAAGATCCACTTTCAGGTAAAAAGATGCACCTGGTGGGTCATGTGATCCTGAAAATAAGAAAGACAAAAAAGAAAGTCAATACAGTTGCAGATTAATTGCAAGCCAGCCAGACACTGTTCCAGAAAAAAGAAATCATTATGTATAAAAAACGAATTAACACGTATCTTTTACACAGTTGCAGATTAATTGCAAGCCAGCCAGACACCGTTCCAGATGCAGACAACCACTCACAGCTGAAGATGGATTGCCCCTTGTTGGCCAGATCCACTTTCAGGTAAAAAGGTGCATCAGGTGGGTCATGACATCCTGAAAATGAGAAAGACAAAAAAGAAAGTCAATATAAGTACAGAAACTGAATGTTCACTTACCTGTGACTCAGTTGCAGGAGAAAAGAAAGCCAGTCAGACTCCATTCCAGATGCAGGCAACCTCTCACATCTGGACATGGATAGCCCCTTGTTGGCCGGATCCACTTTCAGGTAAAAAGGTGCGTGATGTGATCCTGTGTGACAAAAAAAAAAATCAATATATGTATAAAAACCGAATTAACACGTACCTGTTACACAGTTGCAGATTAATTGCAAGCCAGCCAGACACCGTTTCTGATGCAGACAACCACTCGCAGCTGAAGATGGATTGCCCCTTGTTGGCCAGATCCACTTTCAGGTAAAAAGATGCGTGATGAGATCCTGTGTGACAAGAAAAAAGAAATTCAAAATATGTATAAAAACTGAATTAACACGTACCTGTTACACAGTTGCAGATTAATTGCAAGCCAGCCAGACACCGTTCCAAATGCAGACAACCACTCGTAAGTGAAGATGGATTGCCCCTTGATGGCCAGGTCCACTTTCAGGTAAAAAGGTGCGTCATGAGATCCTGTGTAAGAAGAAAAAAGAAAATCAATATATGTATAAAAAACGAATTAACACGTACCTGTTACACAGTTGCAGATTAATTCCAAGATCCACTTTCAGGTAAAAAGGTGTGTCAGGTGGGTCATGAGATCCTGAAAATAAGAAAGACAAAAAAGACAGTCAATACAGTTGCAGATTAATTGCAAGCCAGCCAGACACTGTTCCAGAAAAAAGAAATCATTATGTATAAAAAACGAATTAACACGTATCTTTTACATAGTTGCAGATTAATTGCAAGCCAGCCAGACATCGTTCCAGATGCAGACAACCACTCACAGCTGAAGATGGATTGCCCCTTGTTGGCCAGATCCACTTTCAGGTAAAAAGGTGCATCAGGTGGGTCATGACATCCTGAAAATAAGAAAGACAAAAAAGAAAGTCAATATAAGTATAGAAACTGAATGTTCACTTACCTGTAACTCAGTTGCAGATGAAAAGAAAGCCAGTCAGACACCATTCCAGATGCAGGCAACCTCTCACATCTGGACATGGATAGCCCCTTGTTGGCCGGATCCACTTTCAGGTAAAAAGGTGCGTGATGGGATCCTGTGTAAGAAGAAAAAAGAAAATCAATATATGTATAAAAAACGAATTAACACGTACCTGTTACACAGTTGCAGATTAATTCCAAGATCCACTTTCAGGTAAAAAGGTGTGTCAGGTGGGTCATGAGATCCTGAAAATAAGAAAGACAAAAAAGAAAGTCAATACAGTTGCAGATTAATTGCAAGCCAGCCAGACAATGTTCCAGAAAAAAGAAATCATTATGTATAAAAAACGAATTAACACGTATCTTTTACATAGTTGCACATTAATTGCAAGCCAGCCAGACATCGTTCCAGATGCAGACAACCACTCACAGCTGAAGATGGATTGCCCCTTGTTGGCCAGATCCACTTTCAGGTAAAAAGGTGCATCAGGTGGGTCATGACATCCTGAAAATAAGAAAGACAAAAAAGAAAGTCAATATAAGTATAGAAACTGAATGTTCACTTACCTGTGACTCAGTTGCAGATGAAAAGAAAGCCAGTCAGACACCATTCCAGATGCAGGCAACCTCTCACATCTGGACATGGATAGCCCCTTGTTGGCCGGATCCACTTTCAGGTAAAAAGGTGCGTGATGGGATCCTGTGTGACAAAAAAAAAATCAATATATGTATAAAAACCGAATTAACACGTACCTGTTACACAGTTACAGATTAATTTCAAGATCCACTTTCAGGTAAAAAGATGCGCCTGGTGGGTCATGTGATCCTGAAAATAAGAAAGACAAAAAAGAAAGTCAACACAGTTGCAGATTAATTGCAAGCCAGCCAGACACTGATCCAAAAAAAACAAATCAATATGTATAAAAAACAAATTAACACATATCTTTTACATAGTTGCAGATTAATTGCAAGCCAGCCAGACAACGTTCCAGATGCAGACAACCACTCGCAGCTGAAGATGGATTGCCCCTTTTTGGCCAGATCCACTTTCAGGTAAAAAGGTGAATCAGGTGGGTCATGACATCCTGAAAATAAGAAAGACAAAAAAGAAAGTCAATATAAGTATAGAAACTGAATGTTCACTTACCTGTAACTCAGTTGCAGATGAAAAGAAAGCCAGTCAGACACCATTCCAGATGCAGGCAACCTCTCACATCTGGACATGGATAGCCCCTTGTTGGCCGGATCCACTTTCAGGTAAAAAGGTGCGTGATGGGATCCTGTGTGACAAAAAAAAATCAATATATGTATAAAAACCGAATTAACACGTACCTGTTACACAGTTGCAGATTAATTGCAAGCCAGCCAGACACCGTTCCAGATGCAGACAACCACTCGCAGCTGAAGATGGATTGCCCCTTGTTGGCCACATCCACTTTCAGGTAAAAAGGTGCGTCATGAGATCCTGTGTGACAAGAAAAAAGAAAATCAATATATGTATAAAAACCTAATTAACACGTACCTGTTACACACTTGCAGATTAATTGCTAGATCCACTTTCAGGTAAAAAGGTGCATCAGGTGGGTCATGACATCCTGAAAATAAGAAAGACAAAAAAGAAAGTCAACACAGTTGCAGATTAATTGCAAGCCAGCCAGACACTGATCCAGAAAAAAGAAATCAATATGTATAAAAAACGAATTAACACGTGTCTTTTACACAGTTGCAGATTTATTGCAAGCCAGCCAGACACCGTTCCAGATGCAGACAACCACTCACAGCTGAAGATGGATTGCCCCTTGTTGGCCAGATCCAATTTCAGGTAAAAAGGTGCATCAGGTGGGTCATGACATCCTGAAAATAAGAAAGACAAAAAAGAAAGTCAATATAAGTATAGAAACTGAATGTTCACTTACCTGTAACTCAGTTGCAGATGAAAAGAAAGCCAGTCAGACACCATTCCAGATGCAGGCAACCTCTCACATCTGGACATGGATAGCCCCTTGATGGCCGGATCCACTTTCAGGTAAAAAGGTGCGTAATGGGATCCTGTGTGACAAGAAAAAAGAAAATCAATATATGTATAAAAACCGAATTACCACGTACCTGTTACACAGTTGCAGATTAATTGCAAGCCAGCCAGACACCGTTCCAGATGCAGACAACCACTCGCAGCTGAAGATGGATTGCCCCTTGTTGGCCACATCCACTTTCAGGTAAAAAGGTGCGTCATGAGATCCTGTGTGACAAGAAAAAAGAAAATCAATATATGTATAAAAACCTAATTAACACGTACCTGTTACACACTTGCAGATTAATTGCTAGATCCACTTTCAGGTAAAAAGGTGCATCAGGTGGGTCATGACATCCTGAAAATAAGAAAGACAAAAAAGAAAGTCAACACAGTTGCAGATTAATTGCAAGCCAGCCAGACACTGATCCAGAAAAAAGAAATCAATATGTGTAAAAAACGAATTAACACGTATCTTTTACACAGTTGCAGATTAATTGCAAGCCAGCCAGACACCGTTCCAGATGCAGACAACCACTCACAGCTGAAGATGGATTGCCCCTTGTTGGCCAGATCCAATTTCAGGTAAAAAGGTGCATCAGGTGGGTCATGACATCCTGAAAATAAGAAAGACAAAAAAGAAAGTCAATATAAGTATAGAAACTGAATGTTCACTTACCTGTGACTCAGTTGCAGATGAAAAGAAAGCCAGTCAGACACCATTCCAGATGCAGGCAACCTCTCACATCTGGACATGGATAGCCCCTTGTTGGCCGGATCCACTTTCAGGTAAAAAGGTGCGTGATGGGATCCTGTGTGACAAAAAAAAAATCAATATATGTATAAAAACCGAATTAACACGTACCTGTTACACAGTTACAGATTAATTTCAAGATCCACTTTCAGGTAAAAAGATGCGCCTGGTGGGTCATGTGATCCTGAAAATAAGAAAGACAAAAAAGAAAGTCAACACAGTTGCAGATTAATTGCAAGCCAGCCAGACACTGATCCAAAAAAAACAAATCAATATGTATAAAAAACGAATTAACACATATCTTTTACATAGTTGCAGATTAATTGCAAGCCAGCCAGACAACGTTCCAGATGCAGACAACCACTCGCAGCTGAAGATGGATTGCCCCTTTTTGGCCAGATCCACTTTCAGGTAAAAAGGTGAATCAGGTGGGTCATGACATCCTGAAAATAAGAAAGACAAAAAAGAAAGTCAATATAAGTATAGAAACTGAATGTTCACTTACCTGTAAATCAGTTGCAGATGAAAAGAAAGCCAGTCAGACACCATTCCAGATGCAGGCAACCTCTCACATCTGGACATGGATAGCCCCTTGTTGGCCGGATCCACTTTCAGGTAAAAAGGTGCGTGATGGGATCCTGTGTGACAAAAAAAAATCAATATATGTATAAAAACCGAATTAACACGTACCTGTTACACAGTTGCAGATTAATTGCAAGCCAGCCAGACACCGTTCCAGATGCAGACAACCACTCGCAGCTGAAGATGGATTGCCCCTTGTTGGCCACATCCACTTTCAGGTAAAAAGGTGCGTCATGAGATCCTGTGTGACAAGAAAAAAGAAAATCAATATATGTATAAAAACCTAATTAACACGTACCTGTTACACACTTGCAGATTAATAACTAGATCAACTTTCAGGTAAAAAGGTGCATCAGGTGGGTCATGACATCCTGAAAATAAGAAAGACAAAAAAGAAAGTCAACACAGTTGCAGATTAATTGCAAGCCAGCCAGACACTGTTCCAGAAAAAAGAAATCAATATGTATAAAAAACGAATTAACACGTATCTTTTACACAGTTGCAGATTAATTGCAAGCCAGCCAGACACCGTTCCAGATGCAGACAACCACTCACAGCTGAAGATGGATTGCCCCTTGTTGGCCAGATCCACTTTCAGGTAAAAAGGTGCATCAGGTGGGTCATGACATCCTGAAAATAAGAAAGACAAAAAAGAAAGTCAATATAAGTACAGAAACTGAATGTTCACTTACCTGTGACTCAGTTGCAGGAGAAAAGAAAGCCAGTCAGACTCCATTCCAGATGCAGGCAACCTCTCACATCTGGACATGGATAGCCCCTTGTTGGCCGGATCCACTTTCAGGTAAAAAGGTGCGTGATGTGATCCTGTGTGACAAAAAAAATAATCAATATATGTATAAAAACCGAATTAACACGTACCTGTTACACAGTTGCAGATTAATTGCAAGCCAGCCAGACACCGTTTCAGATGCAGACAACCACTCGCAGCTGAAGATGGATTGCCCCTTGTTGGCCAGATCCACTTTCAGGTAAAAAGATGCGTGATGAGATCCTGTGTGACAAGAAAAAAGAAATTCAAAATATGTATAAAAACTGAATTAACACGTACCTGTTACACAGTTGCAGATTAATTGCAAGCCAGCCAGACACCGTTCCAAATGCAGACAACCACTCGTAAGTGAAGATGGATTGCCCCTTGATGGCCAGGTCCACTTTCAGGTAAAAAGGTGCGTCATGAGATCCTGTGTAAGAAGAAAAAAGAAAATCAATATATGTATAAAAAACGTATTAACACGTACCTGTTACACAGTTGCAGATTAATTCCAAGATCCACTTTCAGGTAAAAAGGTGTGTCAGGTGGGTCATGAGATCCTGAAAATAAGAAAGACAAAAAAGACAGTCAATACAGTTGCAGATTAATTGCAAGCCAGCCAGACACTGTTCCAGAAAAAATAAATCATTATGTATAAAAAACGAATTAACACGTATCTTTTACATAGTTGCAGATTAATTGCAAGCCAGCCAGACATCGTTCCAGATGCAGACAACCACTCACAGCTGAAGATGGATTGCCCCTTGTTGGCCAGATCCACTTTCAGGTAAAAAGTTGCATCAGGTGGGTCATGACATCCTGAAAATAAGAAAGACAAAAAAGAAAGTCAATATAAGTATAGAAACTGAATGTTCACTTACCTGTGACTCAGTTGCAGATGAAAAGAAAGCCAGTCAGACACCATTCCAGATGCAGGCAACCTCTCACATCTGGACATGGATAGCCCCTTGTTGGCCGGATCCACTTTCAGGTAAAAAGGTGCGTGATGGGATCCTGTGTGACAAAAAAAAAATCAATATATGTATAAAAACCGAATTAACATGTACCTGTTACACAGTTACAGATTAATTTCAAGATCCACTTTCAGGTAAAAAGATGCGCCTGGTGGGACATGTGATCCTGAAAATAAGAAAGACAAAAAAGAAAGTCAACACAGTTGCAGATCAATTGCAAGCCAGCCAGACACTGATCCAAAAAAAACAAATCAATATGTATAAAAAACGAATTAACACATATCTTTTACATAGTTGCAGATTAATTGCAAGCCAGCCAGACAACGTTCCAGATGCAGACAACCACTCGCAGCTGAAGATGGATTGCCCCTTTTTGGCCAGATCCACTTTCAGGTAAAAAGGTGAATCAGGTGGGTCATGACATCCTGAAAATAAGAAAGACAAAAAAGAAAGTCAATATAAGTATAGAAACTGAATGTTCACTTACCTGTAACTCAGTTGCAGATGAAAAGAAAGCCAGTCAGACACCATTCCAGATGCAGGCAACCTCTCACATCTGGACATGGATAGACCCTTGTTGGCCGGATCCACTTTCAGGTAAAAAGGTGCGTGATGGGATCCTGTGTAAGAAGAAAAAAGAAAATCAATATATGTATGAAAAACGAATTAACACGTACCTGTTACACAGTTGCAGATTAATTCCAAGATCCACTTTCAGGTAAAAAGGTGTGTCAGGTGGGTCATGAGATCCTGAAAATAAGAAAGACAAAAAAGAAAGTCAACACAGTTGCAGATTAATTGCAAGCCAGCCAGACACTGATCCAAAAAAAACAAATCAATATGTATAAAAAACAAATTAACACATATCTTTTACATAGTTGCAGATTAATTGCAAGCCAGCCAGACAACGTTCCAGATGCAGACAACCACTCGCAGCTGAAGATGGATTGCCCCTTTTTGGCCAGATCCACTTTCAGGTAAAAAGGTGAATCAGGTGGGTCATGACATCCTGAAAATAAGAAAGACAAAAAAGAAAGTCAATATAAGTATAGAAACTGAATGTTCACTTACCTGTAACTCAGTTGCAGATGAAAAGAAAGCCAGTCAGACACCATTCCAGATGCAGGCAACCTCTCACATCTGGACATGGATAGCCCCTTGTTGGCCGGATCCACTTTCAGGTAAAAAGGTGCGTGATGGGATCCTGTGTGACAAAAAAAAATCAATATATGTATAAAAACCGAATTAACACGTACCTGTTACACAGTTGCAGATTAATTGCAAGCCAGCCAGACACCGTTCCAGATGCAGACAACCACTCGCAGCTGAAGATGGATTGCCCCTTGTTGGCCACATCCACTTTCAGGTAAAAAGGTGCATCATGAGATCCTGTGTGACAAGAAAAAAGAAAATCAATATATGTATAAAAACCTAATTAACACGTACCTGTTACACACTTGCAGATTAATTGCTAGATCCACTTTCAGGTAAAAAGGTGCATCAGGTGGGTCATGACATCCTGAAAATAAGAAAGACAAAAAAGAAAGTCAACACAGTTGCAGATTAATTGCAAGCCAGCCAGACACTGATCCAGAAAAAAGAAATCAATATGTATAAAAAACGAATTAACACGTGTCTTTTACACAGTTGCAGATTTATTGCAAGCCAGCCAGACACCGTTCCAGATGCAGACAACCACTCACAGCTGAAGATGGACTGCCCCTTGTTGGCCAGATCCAATTTCAGGTAAAAAGGTGCATCAGGTGGGTCATGACATCCTGAAAATAAGAAAGACAAAAAAGAAAGTCAATATAAGTATAGAAACTGAATGTTCACTTACCTGTAACTCAGTTGCAGATGAAAAGAAAGCCAGTCAGACACCATTCCAGATGCAGGCAACCTCTCACATCTGGACATGGATAGCCCCTTGTTGGCCGGATCCACTTTCAGGTAAAAAGGTGCGTAATGGGATCCTGTGTGACAAGAAAAAAGAAAATCAATATATGTATAAAAACCGAATTAACACGTACCTGTTACACAGTTGCAGATTAATTGCAAGCCAGCCAGACACCGTTCCAGATGCAGACAACCACTCGCAGCTGAAGATGGATTGCCCCTTGTTGGCCACATCCACTTTCAGGTAAAAAGGTGCGTCATGAGATCCTGTGTGACAAGAAAAAAGAAAATCAATATATGTATAAAAACCTAATTAACACGTACCTGTTACACACTTGCAGATTAATTGCTAGATCCACTTTCAGGTAAAAAGGTGCATCAGGTGGGTCATGACATCCTGAAAATAAGAAAGACAAAAAAGAAAGTCAACACAGTTGCAGATTAATTGCAAGCCAGCCAGACACTGATCCAGAAAAAAGAAATCAATATGTATAAAAAACGAATTAACACGTGTCTTTTACACAGTTGCAGATTTATTGCAAGCCAGCCAGACACCGTTCCAGATGCAGACAACCACTCACAGCTGAAGATGGATTGCCCCTTGTTGGCCAGATCCAATTTCAGGTAAAAAGGTGCATCAGGTGGGTCATGACATCCTGAAAATAAGAAAGACAAAAAAGAAAGTCAATATAAGTATAGAAACTGAATGTTCACTTACCTGTAACTCAGTTGCAGATGAAAAGAAAGCCAGTCAGACACCATTCCAGATGCAGGCAACCTCTCACATCTGGACATGGATAGCCCCTTGATGTCCGGATCCACTTTCAGGTAAAAAGGTGCGTAATGGGATCCTGTGTGACAAGAAAAAAGAAAATCAATATATGTATAAAAACCGAATTAACACGTACCTGTTACACAGTTGCAGATTAATTGCAAGCCAGCCAGACACCGTTCCAGATGCAGACAACCACTCGCAGCTGAAGATGGATTGCCCCTTGTTGGCCACATCCACTTTCAGGTAAAAAGGTGCGTCATGAGATCCTGTGTGACAAGAAAAAAGAAAATCAATATATGTATAAAAACCTAATTAACACGTACCTGTTACACACTTGCAGATTAATTGCTAGATCCACTTTCAGGTAAAAAGGTGCATCAGGTGGGTCATATCATCCTGAAAATAAGAAAGACAAAAAAGAAAGTCAACACAGTTGCAGATTAATTGCAAGCCAGCCAGACACTGATCCAGAAAAAAGAAATCAATATGTGTAAAAAACGAATTAACACGTATCTTTTACACAGTTGCAGATTAATTGCAAGCCAGCCAGACACCGTTCCAGATGCAGACAACCACTCACAGCTGAAGATGGATTGCCCCTTGTTGGCCAGATCCAATTTCAGGTAAAAAGGTGCATCAGGTGGGTCATGACATCCTGAAAATAAGAAAGACAAAAAAGAAAGTCAATATAAGTATAGAAACTGAATGTTCACTTACCTGTGACTCAGTTGCAGATGAAAAGAAAGCCAGTCAGACACCATTCCAGATGCAGGCAACCTCTCACATCTGGACATGGATAGCCCCTTGTTGGCCGGATCCACTTTCAGGTAAAAAGGTGCGTGATGGGATCCTGTGTGACAAAAAAAAATCAATATATGTATAAAAACCGAATTAACACGTACATGTTACACAGTTGCAGATTAATTGCAAGCCAGCCAGACACCGTTCCAGATGCAGACAACCACTCGCAGCTGAAGATGGATTGCCCCTTGTTGGCCACATCCACTTTCAGGTAAAAAGGTGCGTCATGAGATCCTGTGTGACAAGAAAAAAGAAAATCAATATATGTATAAAAACCTAATTAACACGTACCTGTTACACACTTGCAGATTAATTGCTAGATCCACTTTCAGGTAAAAAGGTGCATCAGGTGGGTCATGACATCCTGAAAATAAGAAAGACAAAAAAGAAAGTCAACACAGTTGCAGATTAATTGCAAGCCAGCCAGACACTGATCCAGAAAAAAGAAATCAATATGTATAAAAAACGAATTAACACGTGTCTTTTACACAGTTGCAGATTTATTGCAAGCCAGCCAGACACCGTTCCAGATGCAGACAACCACTCACAGCTGAAGATGGATTGCCCCTTGTTGGCCAGATCCAATTTCAGGTAAAAAGGTGCATCAGGTGGGTCATGACATCCTGAAAATAAGAAAGACAAAAAAGAAAGTCAATATAAGTATAGAAACTGAATGTTCACTTACCTGTAACTCAGTTGCAGATGAAAAGAAAGCCAGTCAGACACCATTCCAGATGCAGGCAACCTCTCACATCTGGACATGGATAGCCCCTTGTTGGCCGGATCCACTTTCAGGTAAAAAGGTGCGTAATGGGATCCTGTGTGACAAGAAAAAAGAAAATCAATATATGTATAAAAACCGAATTAACACGTACCTGTTACACAGTTGCAGATTAATTGCAAGCCAGCCAGACACCGTTTCAGATGCAGACAACCACTCGCAGCTGGAGATGGATTGCCCCTTGTTGGCCAGATCCACTTTCAGGTAAAAAGATGCGTGATGGGATCCTGTGTGACAAGAAAAAAGAAAATCAATATATGTATAAAAACCGAATTAACACGTACCTGTTACACAGTTGCAGATTAATTGCAAGCCAGCCAGACACCGTTCCAGATGCAGACAACCACTCGCAGCTGAAGATGGATTGCCCCTTGTTTGCCAGATCCACTTTCAGGCAAAAAGGTGCATCATGAGATCCTGTGTGAAAAGAAAATCAATATATGTATTATAAACGAATTAACACGTACCTGTTACACAGTTGCAGATTAATTCCAAGATCCATTTTCAGGTAAAAAGATGCGTCAGGTGGGTCATGACATCCTGAAAATGAGAAAGACAAAAAAGAAAGTCAACACAGTTGCAGATTAATTGCAAGCCAGCCAGACACTGATCCAGAAAAAAGAAATCATTATGTATAAAAAAACGAATTAACACGTATCTTTTACACAGTTGCAGATTAATTGCAAGCCAGCCAGACACCGTTCCAGATGCAGACAACCACTCACAGCTTAAGATGGATTGTCCCTTGTTGGCCAGATCCACTTTCAGGTAAACAGTTGCGTCAGGTGGGTCATGACATCCTAAAAACGTTTCAGATGCAGACAACCACATGCAGCTGAAGATGGATTGCCCCTTGTTGGCCAGATCCACTTTCAGGTAAAAAGTTGCATCATGAGATCCTGTGTGACAAGAAAAAAGAAAATCAATATATGTATAAAAACCGATTTAACACGTACCTGTTACGCAGTTGCAGATTAATTGCAAGCCATCCAGACAACGTTCCAGATGCAGACAACCACTCGCAGCTGAAGATGGATTGCCCCTTGTCGGCCAGATCTACTTTCAGGTAATAAGGTGCATCATGAGATCCTGTGTGACAAGAAAAAAAGAAAATCAATATATATATAAAAACCGAATTAACACGTACCTGTTACACAGTTGCAGATTAATTGCAAGATCCACTTTCAGGTAAAACCTGTTACACAGTTGCAGATTAATTGCAAGCCAGACAGACACTGATCCAGAAAAAAGAAATCATAATGTATAAAAAACGAATTAACACATATCTTTTACACAGTTGCAGATTAATTGCAAGCCAGCCAGACACCGTTCCAGATGAAGACAACCACTCACAGCTGAAGATGGATTGCCCCTTGTTGGCCAGATCCACTTTCAGGTAAACAGTTGCGTCAGGTGGGTCATGACATCCTAAAAATAAGAAAGATAAAAAAGAAAGTAAATATAAGTATAGAAACTGAATGTTCACTTACCTGTAACTCAGTTGCAGATGAAAAGAAAGCCAGTCAGACACCATTCCAGATGCAGGCAACCTCTCACAGCTGGACATGGATTGCCACTTGTTGACCAGGTCCACTTTCAGGCAAAAAGGTGCGTCATGAGATTCTGTGTAACAAGAAAAAAGAAAATCAATATATGTATAAAAACCGAATTAACACGTACCTGTTACACAGTTGCAGATTAATTGCAAGCCAGCCAGACATCATTTCAGATGCAGACAACAACTCGCAGCTGGAGATGGATTGCCCCTTGTTGGCCAGATCCACTTTCAGGTAAAAAGATGCGTGATGGGATCCTGTGTGACAAGAAAAAAGAAATCAATATGTATAAAAAACGAATTAACACGTATGTTTTACACAGTTGCAGATTTATTGCAAGCCAGCCAGACACCGTTCCAGATGCAGACAACCACTCACAGCTGAAGATGGATTGCCCCTTGTTGGCCAGATCCACTTTCAGGTAAACAGTTGCGTCAGCTGGGTCATGACATCCTAAAAACGTTCCAGATGCAGACAACCACTCGTAGGTGAAGATGGATTGCCCCTTGTTGGCCAGGTCCACTTTCAGGTAAAAAGATGCGTCAGGTGGGTCATGAGATCCTGAAAATAAGAAAGACAAAAAAGAAAGTCAACACAGTTGCAGATTAATGGCAAGCCAGCCAGACACTGATCCAGAAAAAAGAAATCAATATGTATAAAAAACGAATTAACACGTATCTTTTACACAGTTGCAGATTTATTGCAAGCCAGCCAGACACCGTTCCAGATGCAGGCAACCTCTCACAGCAGGACACGGATAGCCCCTTGTTGGCCGGATCCACTTTCAGGTAAAAAGTTGCGTCATGAGATCCTGTGTGACAAGAAAAAAGAAAATCAATATATGTATAAAAACCTAATTAACACGTACCTGTTACACACTTGCAGATTAATTGCTAGATCCACTTTCAGGTAAAAAGGTGCATCAGGTGGGTCATGACATCCTGAAAATAAGAAAGACAAAAAAGAAAGTCAATATAAGTATAGAAACTGAATGTTCACTTACCTGTAACTCAGTTGCAGATGAAAAGAAAGCCAGTCAGACACCATTCCAGATGCAGGCAACCTCTCACATCTGGACATGGATAGCCCCTTGTTGGCCGGATCCACTTTCAGGTAAAAAGGTGCGTGATGGGATCCTGTGTGACAAAAAAAAATCAATATATGTATAAAAACCGAATTAACACGTACCTGTTACACAGTTGCAGATTAATTGCAAGCCAGCCAGACATCATTTCAGATGCAGACAACAACTCGCAGCTGGAGATGGATTGCCCCTTGTTGGCCAGATCCACTTTCAGGTAAAAAGATGCGTGATGGGATCCTGTGTGACAAGAAAAAAGAAATCAATATGTATAAAAAACGAATTAACACGTGTCTTTTACACAGTTGCAGATTTATTGCAAGCCAGCCAGACACCGTTCCAGATGCAGACAACCACTCACAGCTGAAGATGGATTGCCCCTTGTTGGCCAGATCCACTTTCAGGTAAACAGTTGCGTCAGGTGGGTCATGACATCCTAAAAACGTTCCAGATGCAGACAACCACTCGTAGGTGAAGATGGATTGCCCCTTGTTGGCCAGGTCCACTTTCAGGTAAAAAGGTGCATCATGTGGGTCATGACATCCTGAAAATAAGAAAGACAAAAAAGAAAGTCAACACAGTTGCAGATTAATTGCAAGCCAGCCAGACACTGATCCAGAAAAAAGAAATCAATATGTATAAAAAACGAATTAACACGTATCTTTTACACAGTTGCAGATTTATTGCAAGCCAGCCAGACACCGTTCCAGATGCAGACAACCACTCACAGCTGAAGATGGATTGCCCCTTGTTGGCCAGATCCACTTTCAGGCAAAAAGGTGCGTCATGAGATCCTGTGTGACAAGAAAAAAGAAAATCAATATATGTATAAAAACCGAATTAACACATACCTGTTACACAGTTGCAGATTAATTGCAAGCCAACCAGACACCGTTCCAGATGCAGACAACCACTCGCAGCTGAAGATGGATTGCCCCTTGTTGGCCACATCCACTTTCAGGTAAAAAGGTGCGTCATGAGATCCTGTGTGACAAGAAAAAAGAAAATCAACATATGTATAAAAACCTAATTAACACGTACCTGTTACACACTTGCAGATTAATTGCTAGATCCACTTTCAGGTAAAAAGGTGCATCAGGTGGGTCATGACATCCTGAAAATAAGAAAGACAAAAAAGAAAGTCAACACAGTTGCAGATTAATTGCAAGCCAGCCAGACACTGATCCAGAAAAAAAGAAATCAATATGTATAAAAAACGAATTAACACGTATCTTTTACACAGTTGCAGATTTATTGCAAGCCAGCCAGACACCGTTCCAGATGCAGACAACCACTCACAGCTGAAGATGGATTGCCCCTTGTTGGCCAGATCCACTTTCAGGTAAAAAGGTGCATCAGGTGGGTCATGACATCCTGAAAATAAGAAAGACAAAAAAGAAAGTCAATATATGTATAAAAACCGAATTAACACGTAACTGTTACACAGTTGCAGATTAATTGCAAGCCAGCCAGACACCGTTTTAGATGCAGACAACCACTCGCAGCTGGAGATGGATTGCCCCTTGTTGGCCAGATCCACTTTCAGGCAAAAAGGTGCGTCATGAGATCCTGTGTGAAAAGAAAATCAATATATGTATTATAAACGAATTAACACGTACCTGTTACACAGTTGCAGATTAATTCCAAGATCCACTTTCAGGTAAAAAGATGCGTCAGGTGGGTCATGACATCCTGAAAATGAGAAAGACAAAAAAGAAAGTCAACACAGTTGCAGATTAATTGCAAGCCAGCCAGACACTGATCCAGAAAAAAGAAATCATTATGTATAAAAAAACGAATTAACACGTATCTTTTACACAGTTGCAGATTAATTGCAAGCCAGCCAGACACCGTTCCAGATGCAGACAACCACTCACAGCTGAAGATGGATTGCCCCTTGTTGGCCAGATCCACTTTCAGGTAAACAGTTGCGTCAGGTAGGTCATGACATCCTAAAAACGTTTCAGATGCAGACAACCACTCGCAGCTGAAGATGGATAGCCCCTTGTTGTCTGGATACACTTTCAGGTAAAAAGATGCGTGATGGGATCCTGTGTGACAAGAAAAAAGAAAATCAATATATGTATAAAAACCGAATTAACACGTACCTGTTACACAGTTGCAGATTAATTGCAAGCCAGCCAGACACCGTTCTAGATGCAGACAACCACTCGCAGCTGAAGATGGATTGCCCCTTGTTGGCCAGATCCACTTTCAGGTAAAAAGTTGCATCATGAGATCCTGTGTGACAAGAAAAAAGAAAATCAATATATGTATAAAAACCGATTTAACACGTACCTGTTACACAGTTGCCGATTAATTGCAAGCCAGCCAGACAACGTTCCAGATGCAGACAACCACTCGCAGCTGAAGATGGATTGCCCCTTGTTGGCCGGATCCACTTTCAGGTAAAAAGGTGCGTGATGGGATCCTGTGTGACAAAAACAAAATCAATATATATTTAAAAACCGAATTAACATGTACCTGTTACACAGTTGCAGATTAATTGCAAGCCAGACAGACACTGATCCAGAAAAAAGAAATCATAATGTATAAAAAACGAATTAACACATATCTTTTACACAGTTGCAGATTAATTGCAAGCCAGCCAGACACCGTTCCAGATGAAGACAACCACTCACAGCTGAAGTTGGATTACCCCTTGTTGGCCAGATCCACTTTCAGGTAAAAAGTTGCATCAGGTGGGTCATGACATCCTGAAAATAAGAAAGACAAAAAAGAAAGTCAATATAAGTATAGAAACTGAATGTTCACTTACCTGTAAGTCAGTTGCAGATGAAAAGAAAGCCAGTCAGACACCATTCCAGATGCAGGCAACCTCTCACATCTGGACATGGATAGCCCCTTGTTGGCCGGATCCACTTTCAGGTAAAAAGGTGCGTGATGGGATCCTGTGTAACAAAAAAAAATCTATATATGTATAAAAACCGAATTAACACGTACCTGTTACACAGTTGCAGATTAATTGCAAGCCAGCCAGACACCGTTCCAGATGCAGACAACCACTCGTAGCTGAAGATGGCTTGCCACTTGTTGGCCAGATCCACTTTCAGGTAAAAAGGTGCGTCATGAGATCCTGTGTGACAAGAAAAAAGAAAATCAATATATGTATAAAAACTGAATTAACACGTACCTGTTACACAGTTGCAGATTAATTGCTAGATCCACTTTCAGGTAAAAAGGTGCGTCAGGTGGGTCATGACATCCTGAAAATAAGAAAGACAAAAAAGAAAGTCAACACAGTTGCAGATTAATTGCAAGCCAGACAGACACTGATCCAGAAAAAAGAAATCAATATGTATAAAAAACGAATTAACACATATCTTTTACACAGTTGCAGATTAATTGCAAGCCAGCCAGACACCGTTCCAGATGCAGACAACCACTCACAGCTGAAGATGGATTGTCCCTTGTTGGCCAGATCCACTTTCAGGTAAAAAGGTGCATCAGGTGGGTCATGACATCCTGAAAATAAGAAAGACAAAAAAGAAAGTCAATATAAGTATAGAAACTGAATGTTCACTTACCTGTAACTCAGTTGCAGATGAAAAGAAAGCCAGTCAGACACCATTCCAGATGCAGGCAACCTCTCACATCTGGACATGGATAGCCCCTTGTTGGCCAGATCCTCTTTCAGGTAATAAGGTGCATCATGAGATCCTGTGTGACAAGAAAAAAGAAAATCAATATATGTATAAAAACCGAATTAACACGTACCTGTTACACAGTTGCAGATTAATTGCAAGATCCACTTTCAGGTAAAAAGATGCGTCAGGTGGGTCATGACATCCTGAAAATGTGAAAGACAAAAAAGAAAGTCAACACAGTTGCAGATTAATTGCAAGCCAGCCAGACAACGTTCCAGATGCAGACAACCACTCGCAGCTGAAGATGGATTGCCCCTTGTTGGCCAGATCCACTTTTAGGTAAAAAGGTGCGTCATGAGACCTTGTTTGACAAGAAAAAAGAAAATCAATATATGTATAAAAACCGAATTAACACGTACCTGTTACACAATTACAGATTAATTGCAAGATCCACTTTCCGGTAAAAAGGTGTATCAGGTGGGTCATGAAATCCTGAAAATAAGAAAGACAAAAAAGAAAGTCAATACAGTTGCAGATTAATTGCAAGCAAGCCCGACACTGTTCCAGAAAAAAGAAATCATTATGTATAAAAAACGAATTAACACGTATCTTTTACACAGTTGCAGATTAATTGCAAGCCAGCCAGACACCGTTCCAGATGCAGACAACCACTCACAGCTGAAGATGGATTGCCCCTTGTTGGCCAGATCCACTTTCAGGTAAAAAGGTGCATCAGGTGGGTCATGACATCCTGAAAATAAGAAAGACAAAAAAGGAAGTCAATATAAGTATAGAAACTGAATGTTCACTTACCTGTGACTCAGTTGCAGATGAAAAGAAAGCCAGTCAGACACCATTCCAGATGCAGCCAACCTCTCACATCTGGACATGGATAGCCCCTTGTTGGCCGGATCCACTTTCAGGTAAAAAGGTGCGTGATGGGATCCTGTGTGACAAAAAAAAAATCAATATATGTATAAAAACCGAATTAACACGTACCTGTTACACAGTTGCAGATTAATTGCAAGCCAGCCAGACACCGTTTCAGATGCAGACAACCACTCGCAGCTGAAGATGGATTGCCCCTTGTTGGCCAGATCCACTTTCAGGTAAAAAGATGCGTGATGAGATCCTGTGTGACAAAAAAAAAGAAATTCAAAATATGTATAAAAACCGAATTAACACGTACCTGTTACACAGTTGCAGATTAATTGCAAGCCAGCCAGACACCGTTCCAGATGCAGACAACCACTCGTAGGTGAAGATGGATTGCCCCTTGTTGGCCAGGTCCACTTTCAGGTAAAAAGGTGCGTCATGAGATCCTGTGTAACAAGAAAAAAGAAAATCAATATATGTATAAAAACCGAATTAACACGTACCTGTTACACAGATGCAGATTAATTGCAAGATCCACTTTCAGGTAAAAAGATGCGTCAGGTGGGTCATGAGATCCTGAGAATAAGAAAGACAAAAAAGAAAGTCAACACAGTTGCAGATTAATTGCAAGCCAGCCAGACACTGATCCAAAAAAAAGAAATCAATATGTATAAAAAACGACTTAACACGTATCTTTAACACAGTTGCAGATTAATTGCAAGCCAGCCAGACACCGTTCCAGATGCAGACAACCACTCGCAGCTGAAGATGGATTGCCCCTTGTTGGCCAGGTCCACTTTCAGGTAAAAAGGTGCGTCATGAGATCCTGTGTAACAAGAAAAAAGAAAATCAATATATGTATAAAAACCGAATTAACACGTACCTGATACACAGATGCAGATTAATTGCAAGATCCACTTTCAGGTAAAAAGATGCGTCAGGTGGGTCATGAGATCCTGAGAATAAGAAAGACAAAAAAGAAAGTCAACATAGTTGCAGATTAATTGCAAGCCAGCCAGACACTGATCCAAAAAAAGAAATCAATATGTATAAAAAACGACTTAACACGTATCTTTAACACAGTTGCAGATTAATTGCAAGCCAGCCAGACACCGTTCCAGATGCAGACAACCACTCGCAGCTGAAGATGGATTGCCCCTTGTTGGCCAGGTCCACTTTCAGGTAAAAAGGTGCGTCATGAGATCCTGTGTAACAAGAAAAAAGAAAATCAATATATGTATAAAAACCGAATTAACACGTACCTGATACACAGATGCAGATTAATTGCAAGATCCACTTTCAGGTAAAAAGATGCGTCAGGTGGGTCATGAGATCCTGAGAATAAGAAAGACAAAAAAGAAAGTCAACATAGTTGCAGATTAATTGCAAGCCAGCCAGACACTGATCCAAAAAAAGAAATGAATATGTATAAAAAACGAATTAACACGTATCTTTAACACAGTTGCAGATTAATTGCAAGCCAGCCAGACACCGTTCCAGATGCAGACAACCACTCACAGCTTAAGATGGATTGCCCCTTGTTGGCCAGATCCACTTTCAAGTAAAAAGGTGCGTCAGATGGGTCATGACATCCTGAAAATAAGAAAGACAAAAAAGAAAGTCAATATAAGTATAGAAACTGAATGTTCACTTACCTGTAACTCAGTTGCAGATGAAAAGAAAGCCAGTCAGACACCATTCCAGATGCAGTCAACTTCTCACAGCTGGACATGGATAGCCCCTTGTTGGCCGGATCCACTTTCAGGTAAAAAGGTGCGTGATGGGATCCTGTGTGACAAAAAAAAAATCAATATATGTATAAAAACCGAATTAACACGTACCTGTTACACAGTTGCAGATTAATTGCAAGCCAGCCAGACACCGTTTCAGATGCAGACAACCGCTCGCAGCTGAAGATGGATTGCCCCTTGTTGGCCAGATCCACTTTCAGGTAAAAAGATGCGTGATGAGATCCTGTGTGACAAGAAAAAAGAAATTCAAAATATGTATAAAAACCGAATTAACACGTACCTGTTACACAGTTGCAGATTAATTGCAAGCCAGCCAGACACCGTTCCAGATGCAGACAACCACTCGTAGGTGAAGATGGATTGCCCCTTGTTGGCCAGATCTACTTTCAGGTAAAAAGGTGCGTTATGAGATCCTGTGTAACAAGAAAAAAGAAAATCAATATATGTATAAACACCGAATTAACACGTACCTGTTACACAGATGCAGATTAATTGCAAGATACACTTTCAGGTAAAAAGATGCGTCAGGTGGGTCATGAGATCCTGAGAATAAGAAAGACAAAAAAGAAAGTCAACACAGTTGCAGATTAATTGCAAGCCAGCCAGACACTGATCCAAAAAAAAGAAATCAATATGTATAAAAAACGACTTAACACGTATCTTTAACACAGTTGCAGATTAATTGCAAGCCAGCCAGACATCGTTCCAGATGCAGACAACCACTCGCAGCTGAAGATGGATTGCCCCTTGTTGGCCAGGTCCACTTTCAGGTAAAAAGGTGCGTCATGAGATCCTGTGTAACAAGAAAAAAGAAAATCAATATATGTATAAAAACCGAATTAACACGTACCTGATACACAGATGCAGATTAATTGCAAGATCCACTTTCAGGTAAAAAGATGCATCAGGTGGGTCATGAGATCCTGAGAATAAGAAAGACAAAAAAGAAAGTCAACACAGTTGCAGATTAATTGAAAGCCAGCCAGACACTGATCCAAAAAAAAGAAATCAATATGTATAAAAAACGAATTAACACGTATCTTTAACACAGTTGCAGATTAATTGCAAGCCAGCCAGACACCGTTCCAGATGCAGACAACCACTCACAGCTTAAGATGGATTGCCCCTTGTTGGCCAGATCCACTTTCAGGTAAAAAGGTGCGTCAGGTGGGTCATGACATCCTGAAAATAAGAAAGACAAAAAAGAAAGTCAATATAAGTATAGAAACTGAATGTTCACTTACCGGTTACTCAGTTGCAGATGAAAAGAAAGCCAGTAAGACACCATTCCAGATGCAGTCAACCTCTCACAGCTGGACATGGATAGCCCCTTGTTGGCCAGATCCACTTTCAGGTAAAAAGGTGCGTGATTGGATCCTGTGTGACAAAAAAAAAAGAATGTCAACATATGTATAAAAACCGAATTAACACATATCTTTTACACAGTTGCAGATTAATTGCAAGCTAGCCAGACACCGTTCCAGATGCAGACAACCACTCGCAGCTGAAGATGGATTGCCCCTTGTTGGCCAGATCCACTTTCAGGTAAAAAGGTGCATCAGGTGGGTCATGACATCCTGAAAATAAGAAAGACAAAAAAGAAAGTCAATATAAGTATAGAAACTGAATGTTCACTTACCTGTAACTCAGTTGCAGATGAAAAGAAAGCCAGTCAGACACCATTCCAGATGCAGGCAACCTCTCACAGCAGGACACGGATAGCCCCTTTTGGCCGGATGCACTTTCAGGTAAAAAGGTGCGTAATGGGATCCTGTGTGACAAGAAAAAAGAAAATCAATATATGTATAAAAACCGAATTAACACTTACCTGTTACACAGTTGCAGATTAATTGCAAGCCAGCCAGACACCGTTCCAGATGCAGACAACCACTCGCAGCTGAAGATGGATTGCCCCTTGTTGGCCAGATCCACTTTCAGGCAAAAAGGTGCGTCATGAGATCCTGTGTGACAAGAAAAAAGAAAATCAATATATGTATTATAAACGAATTAACACGTACCTGTTACACAGTTGCAGATTAATTCCAAGATCCACTTTCAGGTAAAGAGATGCGTCAGGTGGGTCATGACATCCTAAAAACGTTCCAGATGCAGACAACCACACGTAGATGAAGATGGATTGCCCCTTGTTGGCCAGGTCCACTTTCAGGTAAAAAGGTGCGTCATGAGATCCTGTGTAACAAGAAAAAAGAAAATCAATATATGTATAAAAACCGAATTAACACATACCTGTTACACAGATGCAGATTAATTGCAAGATCCACTTTCAGGTAAAAAGATGCGTCAGGTGGGTCATGAGATCCTGAGAATAAGAAAGACAAAAAAGAAAGTCAACACAGTTGCAGATTAATTGCAAGCCAGCCAGACACTGATCCAAAAAAAAGAAATCAATATGTATAAAAAACGAATTAACACATATCTTTTACACAGTTGCAGATTAATTGCAAGCCAGCCAGACACCGTTCCAGATGCAGACATCCACTCACTGCTTAAGATGGATTGCCCCTTGTTGGCCAGATCCACTTTCAGGTAAAAAGGTGCGTCATGAGATCCTGTGTGATAAGAAAAAAGAAAATCAATATATGTATAAAAACCGAATTAACACGTACCTGTTACACAGTTGCAGATTAATTGCAAGCCAGCCAGACAACGTTCCAGATGCAGACAACCACTCGCAGCTGAAGATGGATTGCCCCTTGTTGGCCAGATCCACTTTCAGGTAAAAAGGTGCGTCATGAGATCTTGTGTGACAAGAAAAAAGAAAATCAATATATGTATAAAAACCGAATTAACACGTACCTGTTACACAATTACAGATTAATTGCAAGATCCACTTTCAGGTAAAAAGGTGCGTCAGGTGGGTCATGACATCCTGAAAATAAGAAAGACAAAAAAGAAAGTCAACACAGTTGCAGATTAATTGCAAGCCAGACAGACACTGATCCAGAAAAAAGAAATCAATATGTATAAAAAACGAATTAACACGTATCTTTTACACAGTTGCAGATTTATTGCAAGCCAGACAGACACCGTTCCAGATGCAGACAACCACTCACAGCTGAAGATGGATTGCCCCTTGTTGGCCAGATCCACTTTCAGGTAAAAAGGTGCGTCAGGTGGGTCATGACATCCTGAAAATAAGAAAGACAAAAAAGAAAGTCAATATAAGTATAGAAACTGAATGTTCACTTACCTGTAACTCAGTTGCAGATGAAAAGAAAGCCAGTCAGACACCATTCCAGATGCAGGCAACCTCTCACATCTGGACATGGATAGCCCCTTGTTGGCCGGATCCACTTTCAGGTAAAAAGGTGCGTGAAGGGATCCTGTGTGACAAAAAAAAATCAATATATGTATAAAAACCGAATTAACACGTACCTGTTACACAGTTGCAGATTAATTGCAAGCCAGCCAGACACCGTTCCAGATGCAGACAACCACTCGCAGCTGAAGATGGATTGCCCCTTGTTGGCCAGATCCACTTTCAGGCAAAAAGGTGCGTCATGAGATCCTGTGTGACAAGAAAAAAGAAAATCAATATATGTATTATAAACGAATTAACACGTACCTGTTACACAGTTGCAGATTAATTCCAAGATCCACTTTCAGGTAAAAAGATGCGTCAGGTGGGTCATGACATCCTGAAAATGAGAAAGACAAAAAAGAAAGTCAACACAGTTGCAGATTAATTGCAAGCCAGCCAGACACTGATCCAGAAAAAAGAAATCATTATGTATAAAAAAACGAATTAACACGTATCTTTTACAAAGTTGCAGATTAATTGCAAGCCAGCCAGACACCGTTCCAGATGCAGACAACCACTCACAGCTGAAGATGGATTGCCCCTTGTTGGCCAGATCCACTTTCAGGTAAACAATTGCTTCAGATGGGTCATGACATCCTAAAAACGTTCCAGATGCAGACAACCACTCGTAGGTGAAGATGGATTGCCCCTTGTTGGCCAGATCCACTTTCAGGTAAAAAGGTGCGTCAGGTGGGTCAAGACATCCTGAAAATAAGAAAGACAAAAAAGAAAGTCAACACAGTTGCAGATTAATTGCAAGCCAGCCAGACATTGATCCAGAAAAAAGAAATCAATATGTATAAAAAACGAATTAACACATATCTTTTACACAGTTGCAGATTAATTGCAAGCCAGCCAGACACCGTTCCAGATGCAGACAACCACTCGTAGGTGAAGATGGATTGCCCCTTGTTGGCCAGGTCCACTTTCAGGTAAAAAGGTGTGTCATGAGATCCTGTGTAACAAGAAAAAAGAAAATCAATATATGTATAAAAACCGAATTAACACGTACCTGTTACACAGATGCAGATTAATTGCAAGATCCACTTTCAGGTAAAAAGATGCGTCAGGTGGGTCATGAGATCCTGAAAATAAGAAAGACAAAAAAGAAAGTCAACACAGTTGCAGATTAATTGCAAGCCAGCCAGACACTGATCCAAAAAAAAGAAATCAATATGTATAAAAAACGAATTAACACGTATCTTTTACACAGTTGCAGATTAATTGCAAGCCAGCCAGACACCGTTCCAGATGCAGACAACCACTCACAGCTGAAGATGGATTGCCCCTTGTTGGCCAGATCCACTTTCAGGTAAAAAGTTGCATCAGGTGGGTCATGACATCCTGAAAATAAGAAAGACAAAAAAGAAAGTCAATATAAGTATAGAAACTGAATGTTCACTTACCTGTAACTCAGTTGCAGATGAAAAGAAAGCCAGTAAGACACCATTCCAGATGCAGGCAACCTCTCACAGCTGGACATGGATAGCCCCTTGTTGGCCGGATCCACTTTCAGGTAAAAAGGTGCGTCAGGTGGATCATGACATCCTGAAAATAAGAAAGACAAAAAAGAAAGTCAACACAGTTGCAGATTAATGGCAAGCCAGCCAGACACTGATCCAGAAAAAAGAAATCAATATGTATAAAAAACGAATTAACACGTATCTTTTACACAGTTGCAGATTAATTGCAAGCCAGCCAGACACCGTTTCAGATGCAGACAACCACTTGCAGCTGAAGATGGATTGCCCCTTGTTGGCCAGATCCACTTTCAGGTAAAAAGGTGCGTCACGTGGGTCATGACATCCTGAAAATAAGAAAGACAAAAAAAGAAAGTCAATATAAGTATAGAAACTGAATGTTCACTTACCGGTTACTCAGTTGCAGATGAAAAGAAAGCCAGTCAGACACCATTCCAGATGCAGGCAACCTCTCACAGCTGGACATGGATAGCCCCTTGTTGGCCGGATCCACTTTCAGGTAAAAAGGTGCGTGATGGGATCCTGTGTGACAAAAAAAAAAAGAATGTCAACATATGTATAAAAACCGAATTAACACGTATCTTTTACACAGTTGCAGATTAATTGCTAGCCAGCCAGACACCGTTCCAGTTGCAGACAACCACTCACAGCTAAAGATGGATTGCCCCTTGTTGGCCAGATCCACTTTCAGGTAAAAAGGTGCATCAGGTGGGTCATGACATCCTGAAAATAAGAAAGACAAAAAAGAAAGTAAATATAAGTATAGGAACTGAATGTTCATTTACCTGTAACTCAGTTGCAGATGAAAAGAAACCAGTCAGACACCATTCCAGATGCAGGCAACCTCTCACAGCTGGACATGGAGAGCCCCTTGTTGGCCGGATCCACTTTCAGGTAAAAAGGTGCGTGATGGGATCCTGTGTGACAAGAAAAAAGAAAATCAATATATGTATAAAAACTGAAATAACACGTACCTGTTACACAGTTGCAGATTAATTGCAAGCCAGCCAGACAACGTTCCAGATGCAGACAACCACTCGCAGCTGAAGATGGATTGCCCCTTGTTGGCCAGATCCACTTTCAGGCAAAAAGGTGCGTCATGAGATCCTGTGTGACAAGAAAAAAGAAAATCAATATATGTATAAAAAACGAATTAACACGTACCTGTTACACAGTTGCAGATTATTTCCAAGATCCACTTTCAGGTAAAAAGGTGTGTCAGGTGGGTCATGAGATCCTGAAAATAAGAAAGACAAAAAAGAAAGTCAATCCAGTTGCAGATTAATTGCAAGCCAAACAGACACTGTTCCAGAAAAAAGAAATCATTATGTATAAAAAACGAATTAACACGTATCTTTTACACAGTTGCAGATTAATTGCAAGCCAGCCAGACACCGTTCCAGATGCAGACAACCACTCACAGCTGAAGATGGATTGCCCCTTGTTGGCCAGATCCACTTTCAGGTAAACATTTGCTTCAGGTGGGTCATGACATCCTAAAAACGTTCCAGATGCAGACAACCACTCGTAGGTGAAGATGGATTGCCCCTTGTTGGCCAGATCCACTTTCAGGTAAAAAGGTGCGTCAGGTGGGTCATGACATCCTGAAAATAAGAAAGACAAAAAAGAAAGTCAACACAGTTGCAGATTAATTGCAAGCCAGCCAGACATTGATCCAGAAAAAAGAAATCAATATGTATAAAAAACGAATTAACACATATCTTTTACACAGCTGCAGATTAATTGCAAGGCAGCCAGACACCGTTCCAGATGCAGACAACCACTCGTAGGTGAAGATGGATTGCCCCTTGTTGGCCAGGTCCACTTTCAGGTAAAAAGGTGTGTCATGAGATCCTGTGTAACAAGAAAAAAGAAAATCAATATATGTATAAAAACCGAATTAACACGTACCTGTTACACAGATGCAGATTAATTGCAAGATCCACTTTCAGGTAAAAAGATGCGTCAGGTGGGTCATGAGATCCTGAAAATAAGAAAGACAAAAAAGAAAGTCAACACAGTTGCAGATTAATTGCAAGCCAGCCAGACACTGATCCAAAAAAAAGAAATCAATATGTATAAAAAACGAATTAACACGTATCTTTTACACAGTTGCAGATTTATTGCAAGCCAGCCAGACACCGTTCCAGATGCAGACAACCACTCACAACTTAAGATGGATTGCCCCTTGTTGGCCAGATCCACTTTCAGGTAAAAAGTTGCATCAGGTGGGTCATGACATCCTGAAAATAAGAAAGACAAAAAAGAAAGTCAATATAAGTATAGAAACTGAATGTTCACTTACCTGTAACTCAGTTGCAGATGAAAAGAAACCAGTCAGACACCATTCCAGATGCAGGCAACCTCTCACAGCTGGACATGGATAGCCCCTTGTTGGCCGGATCCACTTTCAGGTAAAAAGGTGCGTGATGGGATCCTGTGTGACAAGAAAAAAGAAAATCAAAATATGTATAAAAACCAAATTAACACGTACCTGTTACACAGTTGCAGATTAATTGCAAGCCAGCCAGACACCGTTCCAGATGCAGACAACCACTCGCAGCTGAAGATGGATTGCCCCTTGTTGGCCAGATCCACTTTCAGGCAAAAAGGTGCGTCATGAGATCCTGTGTGACAAGAAAAAAGAAAATCAATATATGTATAAAAAACGAATTAACACGTACCTGTTACACAGTTGCAGATTATTTCCAAGATCCACTTTCAGGTAAAAAGGTGTGTCAGGTGGGTCATGAGATCCTGAAAATAAGAAAGACAAAAAAGAAAGTCAATACAGTTGCAGATTAATTGCAAGCCAAACAGACACTGTTCCAGAAAAAAGAAATCATTATGTATAAAAAACGAATTAACACGTATCTTTTACACAGTTGCAGATTAATTGCAAGCCAGCCAGACACCGTTCCAGATGCAGACAACCACTCACAGCTGAAGATGGATTGCCCCTTGTTGGCCAGATCCACTTTCAGGTAAAAAGGTGCATCAGGTGGGTCATGACATCCTGAAAATAAGAAAGACAAAAAAGAAAGTCAATATAAGTATAGAAACTGAATGTTCACTTACCTGTGACTCAGTTGCAGATGAAAAGAAAGCCAGTCAGACACCATTCCAGATGCAGGCAACCTCTCACATCTGGACATGGATAGCCCCTTGTTGGCCGGATCCACTCTCAGGTAAAAAGGTGCGTGATGTGATCCTGTGTGACAAAAAAAAAAAAAATCAATATATGTATAAAAACCGAATTAACACGTACCTGTTACACAGTTGCAGATTAATTGCAAGCCAGCCAGACACCGATTCAGATGCAGACAACCACTCGCAGCTGAAGATGGATTGCCCCTTGTCGGACAGATCTACTTTCAGGTAAAAAGGTGCATCATGAGATCCTGTGTGACAAGAAAAAAGAAAATCAATATATGTATAAAAACAGAATTAACACGTACCTGTTACACAGTTGCAGATTAATTCCAAGATCCACTTTCAGGTAAAAAGATGCGTCAGGTGGGTCATGACATCCTGAAAATGAGAAAGAAAAAAAAGAAAGTCAACACAGTTGCAGATTAATTGCAAGCCAGCCAGACACTGATCCAGAAAAAAGAAATTATTATGTATAAAAAAACGAATTAACACGTATCTTTTACACAGTTGCAGATTAATTGCAAGCCAGCCAGACACCGTTCCAGATGCAGACAACCACTCACAGCTGAAGATGGATTGCCCCTTGTTGGCCAGATCCACTTTCAGGTAAACAGTTGCTTCAGGTGGGTCATGACATCCTAAAAACGTTCCAGATGCAGACAACCACTCGTAGGTGAAGATGGATTGCCCCTTGTTGGCCAGATCCACTTTCAGGTAAAAAGGTGCGTCAGGTGGGTCATGACATCCTGAAAATAAGAAAGACAAAAAAGAAAGTCAACACAGTTGCAGATTAATTGCAAGCCAGCCAGACAATGATCCAAAAAACAGAAATCAATATGTATAAAAAACGAATTAACACGTATCTTTTACACAGTTGCAGATTAATTGCAAGCCAGCCAGACACCGTTCCAGATGCAGACAACCACTCACAGCTTAAGATGGATTGCCCCTTGTTGGCCAGATCCACTTTCAGGTAAAAAGATGCGTGATGAGATCCTGTGTGACAAAAAAAAGAAACTCAAAATATGTACAAAAACCGAATTAACACGTACCTGTTACACAGTTGCAGATTAATTGCAAGCCAGCCAGACACCATTCCAGATGCAGACAACCACTCACAGCTTAAGATGGATTGCCCCTTGTTGGCCAGATCCACTTTCAGGTAAAAAGTTGCATCAGGTGGGTCATGACATCCTGAAAATAAGAAAGACAAAAAAGAAAGTCAATATAAGTATAGAAACTGAATGTTCACTTACCTGTAACTCAGTTGCAGATGAAAAGAAACCAGTCAGACACCATTCCAGATGCAGGCAACCTCTCACAGCTGGACATGGATAGCCCCTTGTTGGCCGGATCCACTTTCAGGTAAAAAGGTGCGTGATGGGATCCTGTGTGACAAGAAAAAAGAAAATCAAAATATGTATAAAAACCAAATTAACACGTACCTGTTACACAGTTGCAGATTAATTGCAAGCCAGCCAGACAACGTTCCAGATGCAGACAACCACTCGCAGCTGAAGATGGATTGCCCCTTGTTGGCCAGATCCACTTTCAGGCAAGAAGGTGCGTCATGAGATCCTGTGTGACAAGAAAAAAGAAAATCAATATATGTATAAAAAACTAATTAACACGTACCTGTTACACAGTTGCAGATTATTTCCAAGATCCACTTTCAGGTAAAAAGGTGTGTCAGGTGGGTCATGAGATCCTGAAAATAAGAAAGACAAAAAAGAAAGTCAATCCAGTTGCAGATTAATTGCAAGCCAAACAGACACTGTTCCAGAAAAAAGAAATCATTATGTATAAAAAACGAATTAACACGTATCTTTTACACAGTTGCAGATTAATTGCAAGCCAGCCAGACACCGTTCCAGATGCAGACAACCACTCACAGCTGAAGATGGATTGCCCCTTGTTGGCCAGATCCACTTTCAGGTAAAAAGGTGCATCAGGTGGGTCATGACATCCTAAAAAATAAGAAAGACAAAAAAGAAAGTCAATATAAGTATAGAAACTGAATGTTCACTTACCTGTGACTCAGTTGCAGATGAAAAGAAAGCCAGTCAGACACCATTCCAGATGCAGGCAACCTCTCACATCTGGACATGGATAGCCCCTTGTTGGCCGGATCCACTCTCAGGTAAAAAGGTGCGTGATGTGATCCTGTGTGACAAAAAAAAAAAAATCAATATATGTATAAAAACCGAATTAACACGTACCTGTTACACAGTTGCAGATTAATTGCAAGCCAGCCAGACACCGATTCAGATGCAGACAACCACTCGCAGCTGAAGATGGATTGCCCCTTGTCGGACAGATCTACTTTCAGGTAAAAAGGTGCATCATGAGATCCTGTGTGACAAGAAAAAAGAAAATCAATATATGTATAAAAACAGAATTAACACGTACCTGTTACACAGTTGCAGATTAATTCCAAGATCCACTTTCAGGTAAAAAGATGCGTCAGGTGGGTCATGACATCCTGAAAATGAGAAAGACAAAAAAGAAAGTCAACACAGTTGCAGATTAATTGCAAGCCAGCCAGACACTGATCCAGAAAAAAGAAATTATTATGTATAAAAAAACGAATTAACACGTATCTTTTACACAGTTGCAGATTAATTGCAAGCCAGCCAGACACCGTTCCAGATGCAGACAACCACTCACAGCTGAAGATGGATTGCCCCTTGTTGGCCAGATCCACTTTCAGGTAAACAGTTGCTTCAGGTGGGTCATGACATCCTAAAAATGTTCCAGATGCAGACAACCACTCGTAGGTGAAGATGGATTGCCCCTTGTTGGCCAGATCCACTTTCAGGTAAAAAGGTGCGTCAGGTGGGTCATGACATCCTGAAAATAAGAAAGACAAAAAAGAAAGTCAACACAGTTGCAGATTAATTGCAAGCCAGCCAGACATTGATCCAGAAAAAAGAAATCAATATGTATAAAAAACGAATTAACACATATCTTTTACACAGTTGCAGATTAATTGCAAGCCAGCCAGACACCGTTCCAGATGCAGACAACCACTCGTAGGTGAAGATGGATTGCCCCTTGTTGGCCAGGTCCACTTTCAGGTAAAAAGGTGTGTCATGAGATCCTGTGTAACAAGAAAAAAGAAAATCAATATATGTATAAAAACCGAATTAACACGTACCTGTTACACAGATGCAGATTAATTGCAAGATCCACTTTCAGGTAAAAAGATGCGTCAGGTGGGTCATGAGATCCTGAAAATAAGAAAGACAAAAAAGAAAGTCAACACAGTTGCAGATTAATTGCAAGCCAGCCAGACAATGATCCAAAAAAAAGAAATCAATATGTATAAAAAACGAATTAACACGTATCTTTTACACAGTTGCAGATTAATTGCAAGCCAGCCAGACACCGTTCCAGATGCAGACAACCACTCACAGCTTAAGATGGATTGCCCCTTGTTGGCCAGATCCACTTTCAGGTAAAAAGATGCGTGATGAGATCCTGTGTGACAAAAAAAAAGAAACTCAAAATATGTACAAAAACCGAATTAACACGTACCTGTAACACAGTTGCAGATTAATTGCAAGCCAGCCAGACACCGTTCCAGATGCAGACAACCACTCACAGCTTAAGATGGATTGCCCCTTGTTGGCCAGATCCACTTTCAGGTAAAAAGTTGCATCAGCAGGGTCATGACATCCTGAAAATAAGAAAGACAAAAAAGAAAGTCAATATAAGTATAGAAACTGAATGTTCGCTTACCTGTAACTCAGTTGCAGATGAAAAGAAAGCCAGTCAGACACCATTCCAGATGCAGGCAACCTCTCACAGCTGGATATTGATAGCCCCTTGTTGGCCGGATCCACTTTCAGGAAAAAAGGTGCGTAATGGGATCCTGTGTGACAAGAAAAAACAAAATCAATATATGTATAAAAACCGAATTAACACGTACCTGTTACACAGTTGCAGATTAATTGCAAGCCAGCCAGACACCGTTCCAGATGCAGACAACCTCTCGCAGCTGAAGATGGATTGCCCCTTGTTGGCCAGATCCACTTTCAGGTAAAAAGGTGTGTCATGAGATCCTGTGTGACAAGAAAAAAGAAAATCAATATGTGTATAAAAACCTAATTAACACGTACCTGTTACACAGTTGCAGATTAATTGCTAGATCCACTTTCAGGTAAAAAGGTGCGTCAGGTGGGTCATGACATCCTGAAAATAAAAAAGACAAAAAAGAAAGTCAACACAGTTGCAGATTAATTGCAAGCCAGCCTGACACTGATTCAGAAAAAAGAAATCAATATGTATAAAAAACTAATTAACACGTATCTTTTACACAGTTGCAGATTAATTGCAAGCCAGCCAGACACCATTCCAGTTGCAGACAACCACTCGCAGCTGAAGATGGATTGCCCCTTGTTGGCCAGATCCACTTTCAGGTAAAAAGGTGCATCAGGTGGGTCATGACATCCTGAAAATAAGAAAGACAAAAAAGAAAGTCAATATAAGTATAGAAACTGAATGTTCACTTACCTGTAACTCAGTTGCAGATGAAAAGAAAGCCAGTCAGACACCATTTCAGATGCAGGCAACCTCTCACATCTGGACATGGATAGCCCCTTGTTGGCCAGATCCACTTTCAGGTAAAAAGATGCGTGATGAGATCCTGTGTGCCAAAAAAAAAGAAACTCAAAATATGTACAAAAACCGAATTAACACGTACCTGTTACACAGTTGCAGATTAATTGCAAGCCAGCCAGACACCATTCCAGATGCAGACAACCACTCACAGCTTAAGATGGATTGCCCCTTGTTGGCCAGATCCACTTTCAGGTAAAAAGTTGCATCAGGTGGGTCATGACATCCTGAAAATAAGAAAGACAAAAAAGAAAGTCAATATAAGTATAGAAACTGAATGTTCACTTACCTGTAACTCAGTTGCAGATGAAAAGAAACCAGTCAGACACCATTCCAGATGCAGGCAACCTCTCACAGCTGGACATGGATAGCCCCTTGTTGGCCGGATCCACTTTCAGGTAAAAAGGTGCGTGATGGGATCCTGTGTGACAAGAAAAAAGAAAATCAAAATATGTATAAAAACCAAATTAACACGTACCTGTTACACAGTTGCAGATTAATTGCAAGCCAGCCAGACAACGTTCCAGATGCAGACAACCACTCGCAGCTGAAGATGGATTGCCCCTTGTTGGCCAGATCCACTTTCAGGCAAAAAGGTGCGTCATGAGATCCTGTGTGACAAGAAAAAAGAAAATCAATATATGTATAAAAAACGAATTAACACGTACCTGTTACACAGTTGCAGATTATTTCCAAGATCCACTTTCAGGTAAAAAGGTGTGTCAGGTGGGTCATGAGATCCTGAAAATAAGAAAGACAAAAAAGAAAGTCAATCCAGTTGCAGATTAATTGCAAGCCAAACAGACACTGTTCCAGAAAAAAGAAATCATTATGTATAAAAAACGAATTAACACGTATCTTTTACACAGTTGCAGATTAATTGCAAGCCAGCCAGACACCGTTCCAGATGCAGACAACCACTCACAGCTGAAGATGGATTGCCCCTTGTTGGCCAGATCCACTTTCAGGTAAAAAGGTGCATCAGGTGGGTCATGACATCCTAAAAAATAAGAAAGACAAAAAAGAAAGTCAATATAAGTATAGAAACTGAATGTTCACTTACCTGTGACTCAGTTGCAGATGAAAAGAAAGCCAGTCAGACACCATTCCAGATGCAGGCAACCTCTCACATCTGGACATGGATAGCCCCTTGTTGGCCGGATCCACTCTCAGGTAAAAAGGTGCGTGATGTGATCCTGTGTGACAAAAAAAAAAAATCAATATATGTATAAAAACCGAATTAACACGTACCTGTTACACAGTTGCAGATTAATTGCAAGCCAGCCAGACACCGATTCAGATGCAGACAACCACTCGCAGCTGAAGATGGATTGCCCCTTGTTGGCCAGATCCACTTTCAGGTAAACAGTTGCTTCAGGTGGGTCATGACATCCTAAAAACGTTCCAGATGCAGACAATCACTCGTAGGTGAAGATGGATTGCCCCTTGTTGGCCAGATCCACTTTCAGGTAAAAAGGTGCGTCAGGTGGGTCATGACATCCTGAAAATAAGAAAGACAAAAAAGAAAGTCAACACAGTTGCAGATTAATTGCAAGCCAGCCAGACATTGATCCAGAAAAAAGAAATCAATATGTATAAAAAACGAATTAACACATATCTTTTACACAGTTGCAGATTAATTGCAAGCCAGCCAGACACCGTTCCAGATGCAGACAACCACTCGTAGGTGAAGATGGATTGCCCCTTGTTGGCCAGGTCCACTTTCAGGTAAAAAGGTGTGTCATGAGATCCTGTGTAACAAGAAAAAAGAAAATCAATATATGTATAAAAACCGAATTAACACGTACCTGTTACACAGATGCAGATTAATTGCAAGATCCACTTTCAGGTAAAAAGATGCGTCAGGTGGGTCATGAGATCCTGAAAATAAGAAAGACAAAAAAGAAAGTCAACACAGTTGCAGATTAATTGCAAGCCAGCCAGACAATGATCCAAAAAAAAGAAATCAATATGTATAAAAAACGAATTAACACGTATCTTTTACACAGTTGCAGATTAATTGCAAGCCAGCCAGACACCGTTCCAGATGCAGACAACCACTCACAGCTTATGATGGATTGCCCCTTGTTGGCCAGATCCACTTTCAGGTAAAAAGTTGCATCAGCAGGGTCATGACATCCTGAAAATAAGAAAGACAAAAAAGAAAGTCAATATAAGTATAGAAACTGAATGTTCGCTTACCTGTAACTCAGTTGCAGATGAAAAGAAAGCCAGTCAGACACCATTCCAGATGCAGGCAACCTCTCACAGCTGGATATTGATAGCCCCTTGTTGGCCGGATCCACTTTCAGGAAAAAAGGTGCGTGATGGGATCCTGTGTGACAAGAAAAAAGAAAATCAATATATGTATAAAAACCGAATTAACACGTACCTGTTACACAGTTGCAGATTAATTGCAAGCCAGCCAGACACCGTTCCAGATGCAGACAACCTCTCGCAGCTGAAGATGGATTGCCCCTTGTTGGCCAGATCCACTTTCAGGTAAAAAGGTGTGTCATGAGATCCTGTGTGACAAGAAAAAAGAAAATCAATATGTGTATAAAAACCTAATTAACACGTACCTGTTACACAGTTGCAGATTAATTGCTAGATCCACTTTCAGGTAAAAAGGTGCGTCAGGTGGGTCATGACATCCTGAAAATAAAAAAGACAAAAGAAAGTCAACACAGTTGCAGATTAATTGCAAGCCAGCCTGACACTGATTCAGAAAAAAGAAATCAATATGTATAAAAAACTAATTAACACGTATCTTTTACACAGTTGCAGATTAATTGCAAGCCAGCCAGACACCATTCCAGTTGCAGACAACCACTCGCAGCTGAAGATGGATTGCCCCTTGTTGGCCAGATCCACTTTCAGGTAAAAAGGTGCATCAGGTGGGTCATGACATCCTGAAAATAAGAAAGACAAAAAAGAAAGTCAATATAAGTATAGAAACTGAATGTTCACTTACCTGTAACTCAGTTGCAGATGAAAAGAAAGCCAGTCAGACACCATTTCAGATGCAGGCAACCTCTCACATCTGGACATGGATAGCCCCTTGTTGGCCGGATCCACTTTCAGGTAAAAAGGTGCGTGATGGGATCCTGTGTGACAAAAAAAAAATATCAACATATGTATAAAAACCGAATTAACACGTATCTTTTACACAGTTGCAGATTAATTGCAAGTCAGCCAGACACCATTCCAGATGCAGACAACCACTCACAGCTGAAGATGGATTGCCCCTCCACATGGATTGCCTGATCCACTTTCAGGTAAAAAGTTGCGTCAGGTGGGTCATGACAGCCTGACAATAAGAAAGACAAAAAAGAAAGTCAATATAAGTATAGAAACTGAATGTTCACTTACCTGTGACTCAGTTGAAGATGAAAAGAAACCAGTCAGACACCATTCCAGATGCAGGCAACCTCTCACATCTGGACATGGATAGCCCCTTGTTGGCCGGATCCACTTTCAGGTAAAAAGGTGCGTGATGGGATCCTGTGTGACAAAAAAAAAAAATCAATATATGTATAAAAACCGAATTAACACGTACCTGTTACACAGTTGCAGATTAATTGCAAGCCAGCCAGACACCGTTCCAGATGCAGACAACCACTCACAGCTGAAGATGGATTGCCCCTTGTTGGCCAGATCCACTTTCAGGTAAAAAGATGCGTGATGAGATCCTATGTGACAAGAAAAAAGAAATTCAAAATATGTATAAAAACCTAATTAACACGTACCTGTTACACAGTTGCAGATTACTTGCAAGCCAGCCAGACACCGTTCCAGATGCAGACAACCACTCACAGCTTAAGATGGATTGCCCCTTGTTGGCCAGATCCACTTTCAGGCAAAAAGGTGCGTCATGAGATCCTGTGTGAAAAGAAAATCAATATATGTATTATAAACGAATTAACACGTACCTGTTACACAGTTGCAGATTAATTCCAAGATCCACTTTCAGGTAAAAAGATGCGTCAGGTGGGTCATGACATCCTGAAAATGAAAAAGACAAAAAAGAAAGTCAACACAGTTGCAGATTAATTGCAAGCCAGCCAGACACCGTTCCAGATGCAGACAACAACTCGTAGGTGAAGATGGATTGCCCCTTGTTGGCCAGATCCACTTTCAGGTAAAAAGATGCGTGATGAGATCCTGTGTGACAAGAAACAGAAATTCAAAATATGTATAAAAACCGAATTAACACGTACCTGTTACACAGTTGCAGATTAATTGCAAGCCAGCCAGACACCATTCCAGATGCAGACAACCACTCGTAGGTGAAGATGGATTGCCCCTTGTTGGCCAGGTCCACTTTCAGGTAAAAAGGTGTCATGAGATCCTGTGTGACAAGAAAAAAGAAAATCAATATATGTATAAAAACCGAATTAACACGTACCTGTTACACAGATGCAGATTAATTGCAAGATCCACTTTCAGGTAAAAAGATGCGTCAGGTGGGTCATGAGATCCTGAGAATAAGAAAGACAAAAAAGAAAGTCAACACAGTTGCAGATTAATTGCAAGCCAGCCAGACACCGTTCCAGATGCAGACAACCACTCACAGCTGAAGATGGATTGCCCCTTGTTGGCCAGATCCACTTTCAGGTAAAAAGTTGCATCAGGTGGGTCATGACATCCTGAAAATAAGAAAGACAAAAAAGAAAGTCAATATAAGTATAGAAACTGAATGTTCACTTACCTGTAACTCAGTTGCAGATGAAAAGAAAGCCAGTCAGACACCATTCCAGATGCAGGCAACCTCTCACAGCTGGACATGGATAGCCCCTTGTTGGCCAGATCCACTTTCAGGGAAAAAGGTGCGTCATGAGATCCTGTGTGATAAGAAAAAAGAAAATCAATATATGTATAAAAACCGAATTAACACGTACCTGTTACACAGTTGCAGATTAATTGCAAGCCAGCCAGACACCGTTCCAGATGCAGACAACCTCTCGCAGCTGAAGATGGATTGCCCCTTGTTGGCCAGATCCACTTTCAGGTAAAAAGGTGTGTCATGAGATCCTGTGTGACAAGAAAAAAGAAAATCAATATGTGTATAAAAACCTAATTAACACGTACCTGTTACACAGTTGCAGATTAATTGCTAGATCCACTTTCAGGTAAAAAGGTGCGTCAGGTGGGTCATGACATCCTGAAAATAAAAAAGACAAAAGAAAGTCAACACAGTTGCAGATTAATTGCAAGCCAGCCTGACACTGATTCAGAAAAAAGAAATCAATATGTATAAAAAACTAATTAACACGTATCTTTTACACAGTTGCAGATTAATTGCAAGCCAGCCAGACACCATTCCAGTTGCAGACAACCACTCGCAGCTGAAGATGGATTGCCCCTTGTTGGCCAGATCCACTTTCAGGTAAAAAGGTGCATCAGGTGGGTCATGACATCCTGAAAATAAGAAAGACAAAAAAGAAAGTCAATATAAGTATAGAAACTGAATGTTCACTTACCTGTAACTCAGTTGCAGATGAAAAGAAAGCCAGTCAGACACCATTTCAGATGCAGGCAACCTCTCACATCTGGACATGGATAGCCCCTTGTTGGCCGGATCCACTTTCAGGTAAAAAGGTGCGTGATGGGATCCTGTGTGACAAAAAAAAAATATCAACATATGTATAAAAACCGAATTAACACGTATCTTTTACACAGTTGCAGATTAATTGCAAGTCAGCCAGACACCATTCCAGATGCAGACAACCACTCACAGCTGAAGATGGATTGCCCCTCCACATGGATTGCCTGATCCACTTTCAGGTAAAAAGTTGCGTCAGGTGGGTCATGACAGCCTGACAATAAGAAAGACAAAAAAGAAAGTCAATATAAGTATAGAAACTGAATGTTCACTTACCTGTGACTCAGTTGAAGATGAAAAGAAACCAGTCAGACACCATTCCAGATGCAGGCAACCTCTCACATCTGGACATGGATAGCCCCTTGTTGGCCGGATCCACTTTCAGGTAAAAAGGTGCGTGATGGGATCCTGTGTGACAAAAAAAAAAAATCAATATATGTATAAAAACCGAATTAACACGTACCTGTTACACAGTTGCAGATTAATTGCAAGCCAGCCAGACACCGTTCCAGATGCAGACAACCACTCACAGCTGAAGATGGATTGCCCCTTGTTGGCCAGATCCACTTTCAGGTAAAAAGATGCGTGATGAGATCCTATGTGACAAGAAAAAAGAAATTCAAAATATGTATAAAAACCTAATTAACACGTACCTGTTACACAGTTGCAGATTACTTGCAAGCCAGCCAGACACCGTTCCAGATGCAGACAACCACTCACAGCTTAAGATGGATTGCCCCTTGTTGGCCAGATCCACTTTCAGGCAAAAAGGTGCGTCATGAGATCCTGTGTGAAAAGAAAATCAATATATGTATTATAAACGAATTAACACGTACCTGTTACACAGTTGCAGATTAATTCCAAGATCCACTTTCAGGTAAAAAGATGCGTCAGGTGGGTCATGACATCCTGAAAATGAAAAAGACAAAAAAGAAAGTCAACACAGTTGCAGATTAATTGCAAGCCAGCCAGACACCGTTCCAGATGCAGACAACAACTCGTAGGTGAAGATGGATTGCCCCTTGTTGGCCAGATCCACTTTCAGGTAAAAAGATGCGTGATGAGATCCTGTGTGACAAGAAACAGAAATTCAAAATATGTATAAAAACCGAATTAACACGTACCTGTTACACAGTTGCAGATTAATTGCAAGCCAGCCAGACACCATTCCAGATGCAGACAACCACTCGTAGGTGAAGATGGATTGCCCCTTGTTGGCCAGGTCCACTTTCAGGTAAAAAGGTGTGTCATGAGATCCTGTGTGACAAGAAAAAAGAAAATCAATATATGTATAAAAACCGAATTAACACGTACCTGTTACACAGATGCAGATTAATTGCAAGATCCACTTTCAGGTAAAAAGATGCGTCAGGTGGGTCATGAGATCCTGAGAATAAGAAAGACAAAAAAGAAAGTCAACACAGTTGCAGATTAATTGCAAGCCAGCCAGACACCGTTCCAGATGCAGACAACCACTCACAGCTGAAGATGGATTGCCCCTTGTTGGCCAGATCCACTTTCAGGTAAAAAGTTGCATCAGGTGGGTCATGACATCCTGAAAATAAGAAAGACAAAAAAGAAAGTCAATATAAGTATAGAAACTGAATGTTCACTTACCTGTAACTCAGTTGCAGATGAAAAGAAAGCCAGTCAGACACCATTCCAGATGCAGGCAACCTCTCACAGCTGGACATGGATAGCCCCTTGTTGGCCAGATCCACTTTCAGGGAAAAAGGTGCGTCATGAGATCCTGTGTGATAAGAAAAAAGAAAATCAATATATGTATAAAAACCGAATTAACACGTACCTGTTACACAGTTGCAGATTAATTGCAAGCCAGCCAGACAACGTTCCAGATGCAGACAACCACTCGCAGCTGAAGATGGATTGCCCCTTGTTGGCCAGATCCACTTTTAGGTAAAAAGGTGCGTCATGAGATCTTTTGTGACAAGAAAAAAGAAAATCAATATATGTATTAAAACCGAATTAACACGTACCTGTTACACAATTACAGATTAATTGCAAGATCCACTTTCAGGTAAAAAGGTGTGTCAGGTGGGTCATGAAATCCTGAAAATAAGAAAGACAAAAAATAAAGTCAACACAGTTGCAGATTAATTGCAAGCCAGCCAGACACTGATCCAAAAAAAAGAAATCAATATGTATAAAAAACGAATTAACACGTATCTTTTACACAGTTGCAGATTTATTGCAAGCCAGCCAGACACCGTTCCAGATGCAGAGAACCACTCACAGCTGAAGATGGATTGCCCCTTGTTGGCCAGATCCACTTTCAGGTAAAAAAGGTGCATCAGGTGGGTCATGACATCCTGAAAATAAGAAAGACAAAAAAGAAAGTCAATATAAGTATAGAAACTGAATGTTCACTTACCTGTAACTCAGTTGCAGATCAAAAGAAAGCCAGTCAGACACCATTCCAGATGCAGGCAACCTCTCACATCTGGACATGGATAGCCCCTTGTTGGCCGGATCCAATTTCAGGTAAAAAGGTGCGTGATGGGATCCTGTGTGACAAAAAAAAATCAATGTATGTATAAAAACCGAATTAACACGTACCTGTTAGACAGTTGCAGATTAATTGCAAGCCAGCCAGACACCGTTTCAGATGCAGACAACCACTCGCAGCTGGAGATGGATTGCCCCTTGTTGGCCAGATCCACTTTCAGGTAAAAAGATGCGTGATGGGATCCTGTGTGACAAGAAAAAAGAAAATCAATATATGTATAAAAACCGAATTAACACGTACCTGTTACACAGTTGCAGATTAATTGCAAGCCAGCCAGACACCGTTCCAGATGCAGACAACCACTCGCAGCTGAAGATGGATTGCCCCTTGTTGGCCAGATCCACTTTCAGGCAAAAAGGTGCGTCATGAGATCCTGTGTGAAAAGAAAATCAATATATGTATTATAAACGAATTAACACGTACCTGTTACAAAGTTGCAGATTAATTCCAAGATCCACTTTCAGGTAAAAAGATGCGTCAGGTGGGTCATGACATCCTGAAAATGAAAAAGACAAAAAAGAAAGTCAACACAGTTGCAGATTAATTGCAAGCCAGCCAGACACCGTTCCAGATGCAGACAACAACTCGTAGGTGAAGATGGATTGCCCCTTGTTGGCCAGATCCACTTTCAGGTAAAAAGATGCGTGATGAGATCCTGTGTGACAAGAAACAGAAATTCAAAATATGTATAAAAACCGAATTAACACGTACCTGTTACACAGTTGCAGATTAATTGCAAGCCAGCCAGACACCGTTCCAGATGCAGACAACCACTCGTAGGTGAAGATGGATTGCCCCTTGTTGGCCAGGTCCACTTTCAGGTAAAAAGGTGCGTCATGAGATCCTGTGTGACAAGAAAAAAGAAAATCAATATATGTATAAAAACCGAATTAACACGTACCTGTTACACAGATGCAGATTAATTGCAAGATCCACTTTCAGGTAAAAAGATGCGTCAGGTGGGTCATGAGATCCTGAGAATAAGAAAGACAAAATAGAAAGTCAACACAGTTGCAGATTAATTGCAAGCCAGCCAGACACCGTTCCAGATGCAGACAACCATTCACAGCTGAAGATGGATTGCCCCTTGTTGGCCAGATCCACTTTCAGGTAAAAAGTTGCATCAGGTGGGTCATGACATCCTGAAAATAAGAAAGACAAAAAAGAAAGTCAATATAAGTATAGAAACTGAATGTTCACTTACCTGTAACTCAGTTGCAGATGAAAAGAAAGCCAGTCAGACACCATTCCAGATGCAGGCAACCTCTCACAGCTGGACATGGATAGCCCCTTGTTGGCCAGATCCACTTTCAGGGAAAAAGGTGCGTCATGAGATCCTGTGTGATAAGAAAAAAGAAAATCAATATATGTATAAAAACCGAATTAACACGTACCTGTTACACAGTTGCAGATTAATTGCAAGCCAGCCAGACAACGTTCCAGATGCAGACAACCACTCGCAGCTGAAGATGGATTGCCCCTTGTTGGCCAGATCCACTTTTAGGTAAAAAGGTGCGTCATGAGATCTTTTGTGACAAGAAAAAAGAAAATCAATATATGTATTAAAACCGAATTAACACGTACCTGTTACACAATTACAGATTAATTGCAAGATCCACTTTCAGGTAAAAAGGTGTGTCAGGTGGGTCATGAAATCCTGAAAATAAGAAAGACAAAAAAGAAAGTCAACACAGTTGCAGATTAATTGCAAGCCAGCCAGACACTGATCCAAAAAAAAGAAATCAATATGTATAAAAAACGAATTAACACGTATCTTTTACACAGTTGCAGATTTATTGCAAGCCAGCCAGACACCGTTCCAGATGCAGACAACCACTCACAGCTGAAGATGGATTGCCCCTTGTTGGCCAGATCCACTTTCAGGTAAAAAAGGTGCATCAGGTGGGTCATGACATCCTGAAAATAAGAAAGACAAAAAAGAATGTCAATATAAGTATAGAAACTGAATGTTCACTTACCTGTAACTCTGTTGCAGATGAAAAGAAAGCCAGTCAGACACCATTCCAGATGCAGGCAACCTCTCACATCTGGACATGGATAGCCCCTTGTTGGCCGGATCCAATTTCAGG
Organism: Salminus brasiliensis; assembly: GCF_030463535.1. Classification (NCBI taxonomy): domain Eukaryota; kingdom Metazoa; phylum Chordata; class Actinopteri; order Characiformes; family Bryconidae; genus Salminus; species Salminus brasiliensis. The sequence goes on from NC_132888.1 coordinate 29,251,367, forward strand.
TAAAAAGGTGCGTGATGGGATCCTGTGTGACAAAAAAAAATCAATATATGTATAAAAACCGAATTAACACGTACCTGTTACACAGTTGCAGATTAATTGCAAGCCAGCCAGACAACGTTCCAGATGCAGACAACCACTCGCAGCTGAAGATGGATTGCCCCTTGTTGGCCAGATCCACTTTTAGGTAAAAAGGTGCGTCATGAGATCTTTTGTGACAAGAAAAAAGAAAATCAATATATGTATTAAAACCGAATTAACACGTACCTGTTACACAATTACAGATTAATTGCAAGATCCACTTTCAGGTAAAAAGGTGTGTCAGGTGGGTCATGAAATCCTGAAAATAAGAAAGACAAAAAAGAAAGTCAACACAGTTGCAGATTAATTGCAAGCCAGCCAGACACTCATCCAAAAAAAAGAAATCAATATGTATAAAAAACGAATTAACACGTATCTTTTACACAGTTGCAGATTTATTGCAAGCCAGCCAGACACCGTTCCAGATGCAGACAACCACTCACAGCTGAAGATGGATTGCCCCTTGTTGGCCAGATCCACTTTCAGGCAAAAAGGTGCATCAGGTGGGTCATGACATCCTGAAAATAAGAAAGACAAAAAAGAATGTCAATATAAGTATAGAAACTGAATGTTCACTTACCTGTAACTCTGTTGCAGATGAAAAGAAAGCCAGTCAGACACCATTCCAGATGCAGGCAACCTCTCACATCTGGACATGGATAGCCCCTTGTTGGCCGGATCCAATTTCAGGTAAAAAGGTGCGTGATGGGATCCTGTGTGACAAAAAAAAAATCAATATATGTATAAAAACCGAATTAACACGTAACTGTTACACAGTTGCAGATTAATTGCAAGCCAGCCAGACACCGTTTCAGATGCAGACAACCACTCGCAGCTGGAGATGGATTGCCCCTTGTTGGCCAGATCCACTTTCAGGTAAAAAGATGCGTGATGGGATCCTGTGTGACAAGAAAAAAGAAAATCAATATATGTATAAAAACCGAATTAACACGTACCTGTTACACAGTTGCAGATTAATTGCAAGCCAGCCAGACACCGTTCCAGATGCAGACAACCACTCACAGCTGAAGATGGATTGCCCCTTGTTGGCCAGATCCACTTTCAGGCAAAAAGGTGCGTCATGAGATCCTGTGTGAAAAGAAAATCAATATATGTATTATAAACGAATTAACACGTACCTGTTACAAAGTTGCAGATTAATTCCAAGATCCACTTTCAGGTAAAAAGATGCGTCAGGTGGGTCATGACATCCTGAAAATGAAAAAGACAAAAAAGAAAGTCAACACAGTTGCAGATTAATTGCAAGCCAGCCAGACACCGTTCCAGATGCAGACAACAACTCGTAGGTGAAGATGGATTGCCCCTTGTTGGCCAGATCCACTTTCAGGTAAAAAGATGCGTGATGAGATCCTGTGTGACAAGAAACAGAAATTCAAAATATGTATAAAAACCGAATTAACACGTACCTGTTACACAGTTGCAGATTAATTGCAAGCCAGCCAGACACCGTTCCAGATGCAGACAACCACTCGTAGGTGAAGATGGATTGCCCCTTGTTGGCCAGGTCCACTTTCAGGTAAAAAGGTGCGTCATGAGATCCTGTGTGACAGGAAAAAAGAAAATCAATATATGTATAAAAACCGAATTAACACGTACCTGTTACACAGATGCAGATTAATTGCAAGATCCACTTTCGGGTAAAAAGATGCGTCAGGTGGGTCATGAGATCCTGAGAATAAGAAAGACAAAAAAGAAAGTCAACACAGTTGCAGATTAATTGCAATCCAGCCAGACACCGTTCCAGATGCAGACAACCACTCACAGCTGAAGATGGATTGCCTCTTGTTGGCCAGATCCACTTTCAGGTAAAAAGTTGCATCAGGTGGGTCATGACATCCTGAAAATAAGAAAGACAAAAAAGAAAGTCAATATAAGTATAGAAACTGAATGTTCACTTACCTGTAACTTAGTTGTAGATGAAAAGAAAGCCAGTCAGACACCATTCCAGATGCAGGCAACCTCTCACAGCTGGACATGGATTGCCCCTTGTTGGCCAGATCCACTTTCAGGGAAAAAGGTGCGTCATGAGATCCTGTGTGATAAGAAAAAAGAAAATCAATATATGTATAAAAACCGAATTAACACGTACCTGTTACACAGTTGCAGATTAATTGCAAGCCAGCCAGACAACGTTCCAGATGCAGACAACCACTCGCAGCTGAAGATGGATTGCCCCTTGTTGGCCAGATCCACTTTTAGGTAAAAAGGTGCGTCATGAGATCTTGTGTGACAAGAAAAAAGAAAATCAATATATGTATAAAAACCGAATTAACACGTACCTGTTACAAAATTACAGATTAATTGCAAGATCCACTTTCAGGTAAAAAGGTGTGTCAGGTGGGTCATGAAATCCTGAAAATAAGAAAGACAAAAAAGAAAGTCAATACAGTTGCAGATTAATTGCAAGCCAGCCCGACACTGTTCCAGAAAAAAGAAATCATTATGTATAAAAAACGAATTAACACGTATCTTTTACACAGTTGCAGATTAATTGCAAGCCAGCCAGACACCGTTTCAGATGCAGACAACCACTCGCAGCTGGAGATGGATTGCCCCTTGTTGGCCAGATCCACTTTCAGGTAAAAAGATGCGTGATGGGATCCTGTGTGACAAGAAAAAAGAAAATCAATATATGTATAAAAACCGAATTAACACGTACCTGTTACACAGTTGCAGATTAATTGCAAGCCAGCCAGACACCGTTCCAGATGCAGACAACCACTTGCAGCTGAAGATGGATTGCCCCTTGTTGGCCAGATCCACTTTCAGGCAAAAAGGTGCGTCATGAGATCCTATGTGAAAAGAAAATCAATATATGTATTATAAACGAATTAACACGTATCTGTTACACAGTTGCAGATTAATTCCAAGATCCACTTTCAGGTAAAAAGATGCGTCAGGTGGGTCATGACATCCTGAAAATGAAAAAGACAAAAAAGAAAGTCAACACAGTTGCAGATTAATTGCAAGCCAGCCAGACACCGTTCCAGATGCAGACAACAACTCGTAGGTGAAGATGGATTGCCCCTTGTTGGCCAGATCCACTTTCAGGTAAAAAGATGCGTGATGAGATCCTGTGTGACAAGAAACAGAAATTCAAAATATGTATAAAAACCGAATTAACACGTACCTGTTACACAGTTGCAGATTAATTGCAAGCCAGCCAGACACCGTTCCAGATGCAGACAACCACTCGTAGGTGAAGATGGATTGCCCCTTGTTGGCCAGGTCCACTTTCAGGTAAAAAGGTGCGTCATGAGATCCTGTGTGACAAGAAAAAAGAAAATCAATATATGTATAAAAACCGAATTAACACGTACCTGTTACACAGATGCAGATTAATTGCAAGATCCACTTTCAGGTAAAAAGATGCGTCAGGTGGGTCATGAGATCCTGAGAATAAGAAAGACAAAAAAGAAAGTCAACACAGTTGCAGATTAATTGCAAGCCAGCCAGACACCGTTCCAGATGCAGACAACCACTCACAGCTGAAGATGGATTGCCCCTTGTTGGCCAGATCCACTTTCAGGTAAAAAGGTGCGTGATGGGATCCTGTGTGACAAAAAAAAAAAGAATGTCAACATATGTATAAAAACCGAATTAACACGTATCTTTTACACAGTTGCAGATTAATTGCAAACCAGCCAGACACTGATCCAGAAAAAAGAAATCATTATGTATAAAAAAACGAATTAACACGTATCTTTTACACAGTTGCAGATTAATTGCAAGCCAGCCAGACACCGTTCCAGATGCAGACAACCACTCGCAACTGAAGATGGATTGCCCCTTGTTGGCCAGATCCACGTTCAGGTAAAAAGGTGCATCATGAGATCCTGTGTGACAAGAAAAAAGAAAATCAATATATGTATAAAAAGATAATTAACACGTACCTGTTACACAGTTGCAGATTAATTGCTAGATCCACTTTCAGGTAAAAAGGTGCGTCAGGTGGATCATGACATCCTGAAAATAAGAAAGACAAAAAATAAAGTCAACACAGCTGCAGATTAATTGCAAGCCAGCCAGACACTGATCCAGAAAAAAGAAATCAATATGTATAAAAAACGAATTAACACGTATCTTTTACACAGTTGCAGATTAATTGCAAGCCAGCCAGACACCGTTTCAGATGCAGACAACCACTCGCAGCTGAAGATGGATTGCCCCTTGTTGGCCAGATCCACTTTCAGGTAAAAAGATGCGTGATGAGATCCTGTGTGACAAAAAAAAAGAAACTCAAAATATGTATAAAAACCGAATTAACACGTACCTGTTACACAGTTGCAGATTAATTGCAAGCCAGCCAGACACCGTTCCAGATGCAGATAACCACTCACAGCTGAAGATGGATTGCCCCTTGTTGGCCAGATCCACTTTCAGGTAAAAAGTTGCATCAGGTGGGTCATGACACCCTGAAAATAACAAACACAAAAAAGAAAGTCAATATAAGTATAGAAACTGAATGTTCACTTACCTGTAACTCAGTTGCAGATGAAAAGAAAGCCAGTAAGACACCATTCCAGATGCAGGCAACCTCTCACAGCTGGACATGGATATCCCCTTGTTGGCCGGATCCACTTTCAGGTAAAAAGGTGCGTGATGGGATCCTGAGTGACAAGAAAAAAGAAAATCAATATATGTATAAAAACCGAATTACCACGTACCTGTTACGCAGTTGCAGATTAATTGCAAGCCAGCCAGATACCGTTCCAAATGCAGACAACCACTCGCAGCTGAAGAGGGATTGCCCCTTGTCGGCCAGATCTACTTTCAGGTAAAAAGGTGCGACATGAGATCCTTTGTGACAAGAAAAAAGAAAATCAATATATGTATAAAAACTGAATTAACACGTACCTGTTACACAGTTGCAGATTAATTGCAAGATCCACTTTCAGGTAAAAAAGATGCGCCTGGTGGGTCATGTGATCCTGAAAATAAGAAAGACAAAAAAGAAAGTCAAAACAGTTGCAGATTAATTGCAAGCCAGCCAGACAATGATCCAAAAAAAAGAAATCAATATGTATAAAAAAACGAATTAACACATATCTTTTACACAGTTGCAGATTAATTGCAAGCCAGCCAGACACCGTTCCAGATGCTGACAACCACTCACAGCTGAAGATGGATTGCCCCTTGTTGGCCAGATCCACTTTCAGGTAAAAAGGTGCGTGATGGGATCCCGTGTGACAAAAAAAAAAAGAATGTCAACATATGTATAAAAACCGAATTAACACGTATCTTTTACACAGTTGCAGATTAATTACTAGCCAGCCAGACACCATTCCAGTTGCAGACAACCACTCACAGCTAAAGATGGATTGCCCCTTGTTGGCCAGATCCACTTTCAGGTAAAAAGGTGCATCAGGTGGGTCATGACATCCTGAAAATAAGAAAGACAAAAAAGAAAGTCAATATAAGTATAGAAATTGAATGTTCACTTACCTGTGACTCAGTTGCAGGAGAAAAGAAAGCCAGTCAGACACCATTCCAGATGCAGGCAACCACTCGCAGCTGAAGATGGATTGCCCCTTGTTGGCCAGATCCACTTTCAGGTAAAAAGATGCGTGATGAGATCCTGTGTGACAAGAAAAAAGAAATTCAAAATATGTGTAAAAACTGAATTAATACGTACCTGTTACACAGTTGCAGATTAATTGCAAGCCAGCCAGACACCGTTCCAAATGCAGACAACCACTCGTAAGTGAAGATGGATTGCCCCTTGATGGCCAGGTCCACTTTCAGGTAAAAAGGTGCGTCATGAGATCCTGTGTAAGAAGAAAAAAGAAAATCAATATATGTATAAAAACCGAATTAACACGTACCTGTTACACAGATGCAGATTAATTGCAAGATCCACTTTCAGGTAAAAAGATGCGTCAGGTGGGTCATAAGATCCTGAAAATAAGAAAGACAAAAAAGAAAGTCAACACAGTTGCAGATTAATTGCAAGCCAGCCAGACACTGATCCAAAAAAAAGAAATCAATAAGTATAAAAAACGAATTAACACGTATCTTTTACACAGTTGCAGATTAATTGACAGCCAGCCAGACCCCGTTCCAGATGCAGACAACCACTCACAGCTTAAGATGGATTGCCCCTTGTTGGCCAGATCCACTTTCAGGTAAAAAGTTGCATCAGGTGGGTCATGACATCCTGAAAATAAGAAAGACAAAAAAGAAAGTCAATATAAGTATAGAAAGTGAATGTTCACTTACCTGTAACTCAGTTGCAGATGAAAAGAAAGCCAGTCAGACACCATTCCAGATGCAGGCAACCTCTCACAGCTGGACATGGATAGCCCCTTGTTGGACGGATCCACTTTCAGGTAAAAAGGTGCATGATGGAATCCTGTGTGACAAGAAAAAAGAAAATCAATATATGTATAAAAACCGAATTAACACATACCTGTTACACAGTTGCAGATTAATTGCAAGCCAGCCAGACACCGTTCCAGATGCAGACAACCACTCGCAGCTGAAGATGGATTGCCCCTTGTTGGCCAGATCCACTTTCAGGTAAAAAGGTGCGTCATGAGATCCTGTGTGACAAGAAAAAAGAAAATCAATACATGTATAAAAACCTAATTAACACGTACCTGTTACACAGTTGCAGATTAATTGCTATATCCACTTTCAGGTAAAAAGGTGCGTCAGGTGGGTAATGACATCCTGAAAATAAGAAAGACAAAAATGAAAGTCAACACAGTTGCAGATTAATTGCAAGCCAGCCAGACACTGATCCAGAAAAAAGAAATCAATATGTATAAAAAACGAATTAACACGTATCTTTTACACAGTTGCAGATTAATTGCAAGCCCGCCAGACACCGTTCCAGATGCAGACAACCACTCACAGCTGAAGATGGATTGCCCCTTGTTGGCCAGATCCACTTTCAGGTAAAAAGTTGCATCAGCTGGGTCATGACATCCTGAAAATAAGAAAGACAAAAAAGAAAGTCAATATAAGTATAGAAACTGAATGTTCGCTTACCTGTAACTCAGTTGCAGATGAAAAGAAAGCCAGTCAGACACCATTCCAGATGCAGGCAACCTCTCACAGCTGGATATTGAAAGCCCCTTGTTGGCCGGATCCACTTTCAGGAAAAAAGGTGCGTAATGGGATCCTGTGTGACAAGAAAAAAGAAAATCAATATATGTATAAAAACCGAATTAACACGTACCTGTTACACAGTTGCAGATTAATTGCAAGCCAGCCAGACACCGTTCCAGATGCAGACAACCACTCGCAGCTGAAGATGGATTGCCCCTTGTTGGCCAGATCCACTTTCAGGTATAAAGGTACATCAGGTGGGTCATGACATCCTGAAAATAAGAAAGACAAAAAAGAAAGTCAATATAAGTATAGAAACTGAATGTTCACTTACAGGTTACTCAGTTGCAGATGAAAAGAAAGCCAGTCAGACACCATTCCAGATGCAGACAACCACTCGCAGCTGAAGATGGATTGCCTCTTGTTGGCCAGATCCACTTTCAGGTAAAAAGTTGCATCATGAGATCCTGTGTGACAAGAAAAAAGAAAATCAATATATGTATAAAACCCAATTTAACACGTACCTGTTACACAGTTGCAGATTAATTGCAAGCCAGCCAGACACTGTTCCAGAAAAAAGAAATCATTATGTATAAAAAAAACGAATTAACACGTATCTTTTACATAGTTGCAGATTAATTGCAAGCCAGCCAGACATCGTTCCAGATGCAGACAACCACTCACAGCTGAAGATGGATTGCCCCTTGTTGGCCAGATCCACTTTCAGGTAAAAAGGTGCATCAGGTGGGTCATGACATCCTGAAAATAAGAAAGACAAAAAAGAAAGTCAATATAAGTATAGAAACTGAATGTTCACTTACCTGTGACTCAGTTGCAGGAGAAAAGAAAGCCAGTCAGACACCATTCCAGATGCAGGCAACCTCTCACATCTGGACATGGATAGCCCCTTGTTGGCCGGATCCACTTTCAGGTAAAAAGGTGCGTGATGGGATCCTGTGTGACAAAAAAAAAATCAATTTATGTATAAAAACCGAATTAACACATACCTGTTACACAGTTGCAGATTAATTGCAAGCCAGCCAGACAACGTTTCAGATGCAGACAACCACTCGCAGCTGAAGATGTTGGCCAGATCCACTTTCAGGTAAAAAGATGCGTGATGAGATCCTGTGTGACAAGAAAAAAGAAATTCAAAATATGTATAAAAACCGAATTAACACGTACCTGTTACACAGTTGCAGATTTATTGCAAGCCAGCTAGACACCGTTCCAAATGCAGACAACCACTCGTAGGTGAAGATGGATTGCCCCTTGATGGCCAGGTCCACTTTCAGGTAAAAAGGTGCGTCATGAGATCCTGTGTAACAAGAAAAAAGAAAATCAATATATTTAAAAAAAACGAATTAACACGTACCTGTTACACAGATGCAGATTAATTGCAAGATCCACTTTCAGGTAAAAAGATGCGTCAGGTGGGTCATAAAATCCTGAAAATAAGAAAGACAAAAAAGAAAGTCAACACAGTTGCAGATTAATTGCAAGCCAGCCAGACACCGTTCCAGATGCAGACAACCACTCACAGCTTAAGATGGATTGCCCCTTGTTGGCCAGATCCACTTTCAGGTAAAAAGTTGCATCAGGTGGGTCATGACATCTTGAAAATAAGAAAGACAAAAAAGAAAGTCAATATAAGTATAGAAACTGAATGTTCACTTACCTGTAACTCAGTTGCAGATAAAAAGAAAGCCAGTCAGACACCATTCCAGATGCAGGCAACCTCTCACATCTGGACATGGATAGCCCCTTGTTGGCCGGATCCACTTTCAGGAAAAAGGTGCGTGATGGGATCCTGTGTAACAAAAAAAAAATAAATATATGTATAAAAACCGAATTAACACGTACCTGTTACACAGTTTCAGATTAATTTCAAGTCAGCCAGACACCATTCCAGATGCAGACAACCACTCGTAGCTGAAGATGGCTTGTCACTTGTTGGCCAGGTCCACTTTCAGGTAAAAAGGTGTGTCATGAGATCCTGTGTGACAAGAAAAAAGAAAATCAATATATGTATAAAAAACGAATTAACACGTACCTGTTACACAGTTGCAGATTAATTGCAAGCCAGCCAGACAACGTTTCAGATGCAGACAACCACTCGCAGCTGAAGATGTTGGCCAGATCCACTTTCAGGTAAAAAGATGCGTGATGAGATCCTGTGTGACAAGAAAAAAGAAATTCAAAATATGTATAAAAACCGAATTAACACGTACCTGTTACACAGTTGCAGATTTATTGCAAGCCAGCTAGACACCGTTCCAAATGCAGACAACCACTCGTAGGTGAAGATGGATTGCCCCTTGATGGCCAGGTCCACTTTCAGGTAAAAAGGTGCGTCATGAGATCCTGTGTAAAAAGAAAAAAGAAAATCAATATATTTAAAAAAAACGAATTAACACGTACCTGTTACACAGATGCAGATTAATTGCAAGATCCACTTTCAGGTAAAAAGATGCGTCAGGTGGGTCATAAAATCCTGAAAATAAGAAAGACAAAAAAGAAAGTCAACACAGTTGCAGATTAATTGCAAGCCAGCCAGACACCGTTCCAGATGCAGACAACCACTCACAGCTTAAGATGGATTGCCCCTTGTTGGCCAGATCCACTTTCAGGTAAAAAGTTGCATCAGGTGGGTCATGACATCTTGAAAATAAGAAAGACAAAAAAGAAAGTCAATATAAGTATAGAAACTGAATGTTCACTTACCTGTAACTCAGTTGCAGATAAAAAGAAAGCCAGTCAGACACCATTCCAGATGCAGGCAACCTCTCACATCTGGACATGGATAGCCCCTTGTTGGCCGGATCCACTTTCAGGAAAAAGGTGCGTGATGGGATCCTGTGTAACAAAAAAAAAATAAATATATGTATAAAAACCGAATTAACACGTACCTGTTACACAGATGCAGATTAATTGCAAGATCCACTTTCAGGTAAAAAGATGCGTCAGGTGGGTCATAAGATCCTGAAAATAAGAAAGACAAAAAAGAAAGTCAACACAGTTGCAGATTAATTGCAAGCCAGCCAGACACTGATCCAAAAAAAAGAAATCAATAAGTATAAAAAACGAATTAACACGTATCTTTTACACAGTTGCAGATTAATTGACAGCCAGCCAGACCCCGTTCCAGATGCAGACAACCACTCACAGCTTAAGATGGATTGCCCCTTGTTGGCCAGATCCACTTTCAGGTAAAAAGTTGCATCAGGTGGGTCATGACATCCTGAAAATAAGAAAGACAAAAAAGAAAGTCAATATAAGTATAGAAACTGAATGTTCACTTACCTGTAACTCAGTTGCAGATGAAAAGAAAGCCAGTCAGACACCATTCCAGATGCAGGCAACCTCTCACAGCTGGACATGGATAGCCCCTTGTTGGACGGATCCACTTTCAGGTAAAAAGGTGCATGATGGAATCCTGTGTGACAAGAAAAAAGAAAATCAATATATGTATAAAAACCGAATTAACACATACCTGTTACACAGTTGCAGATTAATTGCAAGCCAGCCAGACACCGTTCCAGATGCAGACAACCACTCGCAGCTGAAGATGGATTGCCCCTTGTTGGCCAGATCCACTTTCAGGTAAAAAGGTGCGTCATGAGATCCTGTGTGACAAGAAAAAAGAAAATCAATACATGTATAAAAACCTAATTAACACGTACCTGTTACACAGTTGCAGATTAATTGCTATATCCACTTTCAGGTAAAAAGGTGCGTCAGGTGGGTAATGACATCCTGAAAATAAGAAAGACAAAAATGAAAGTCAACACAGTTGCAGATTAATTGCAAGCCAGCCAGACACTGATCCAGAAAAAAGAAATCAATATGTATAAAAAACGAATTAACACGTATCTTTTACACAGTTGCAGATTAATTGCAAGCCCGCCAGACACCGTTCCAGATGCAGACAACCACTCACAGCTGAAGATGGATTGCCCCTTGTTGGCCAGATCCACTTTCAGGTAAAAAGTTGCATCAGCTGGGTCATGACATCCTGAAAATAAGAAAGACAAAAAAGAAAGTCAATATAAGTATAGAAACTGAATGTTCGCTTACCTGTAACTCAGTTGCAGATGAAAAGAAAGCCAGTCAGACACCATTCCAGATGCAGGCAACCTCTCACAGCTGGATATTGATAGCCCCTTGTTGGCCGGATCCACTTTCAGGAAAAAAGGTGCGTAATGGGATCCTGTGTGACAAGAAAAAAGAAAATCAATATATGTATAAAAACCGAATTAACACGTACCTGTTACACAGTTGCAGATTAATTGCAAGCCAGCCAGACACCGTTCCAGATGCAGACAACCACTCGCAGCTGAAGATGGATTGCCCCTTGTTGGCCAGATCCACTTTCAGGTATAAAGGTACATCAGGTGGGTCATGACATCCTGAAAATAAGAAAGACAAAAAAGAAAGTCAATATAAGTATAGAAACTGAATGTTCACTTACAGGTTACTCAGTTGCAGATGAAAAGAAAGCCAGTCAGACACCATTCCAGATGCAGACAACCACTCGCAGCTGAAGATGGATTGCCCCTTGTTGGCCAGATCCACTTTCAGGTAAAAAGTTGCATCATGAGATCCTGTGTGACAAGAAAAAAGAAAATCAATATATGTATAAAACCCAATTTAACACGTACCTGTTACACAGTTGCAGATTAATTGCAAGCCAGCCAGACAATGATCCAAAAAAAAGAAATCAATATGTATAAAAAACGAATTAACACGTATCTTTTACACAGTTGCAGATTAATTGCAAGCCAGCCAGACACCGTTCCAGATGCAGACAACCACTCACAGCTGAAGATGGATTGCCCCTTGTTGGCCAGATCCACTTTCAGGTAAAAAGTTGCATCAGGTGGGTCATGACATCCTGAAAATAAAAAAGACAGAAAAGAAAGTCAATATAAGTATAGAAACTGAATGTTCACTTACCTGTGACTCAGTTGCAGGAGAAAAGAAAGCCAGTCAGACACCATTCCAGATGCAGGCAACCTCTCACATCTGGACATGGATAGCCCCTTGTTGGCCGGATCCACTTTCAGGTAAAAAGGTGCGTGATGGGATCCTGTGTGACAAAAAAAAAAAATCAATTTATGTATAAAAACCGAATTAACACATACCTGTTACACAGTTGCAGATTAATTGCAAGCCAGCCAGACACCGTTTCAGATGCAGACAACCACTCGCAGCTGAAGATGGATTGCCCCTTTTTGGCCAGATCCACTTTCAGGTAAAAAGATGCGTGATGAGATCCTGTGTGACAAGAAAAAAGAAATTCAAAATATGTATAAAAACTGAATTAACACGTACCTGTTACACAGTTGCAGATTAATTGCAAGCCAGCCAGACACCATTCCAGATGCAGACAACCACTCGTAGGTGAAGATGGATTGACCCTTGTTGGCCAGGTCCACTTTCAGGTAAAAAGGTGCGTCATGAGATCCTGTGTAACAAGAAAAAAGAAAATCAATATATGTATAAAAACCGAATTAACACGTACCTGTTACACAGTTGCAGATTAATTGCAAGCCAGCCAGACACTGATCCAGATAAAAGAAATCAATATGTATAAAAACCGAATTAACACGTACCTGTTACACAGTTGCAGATAAATAGCAAGCCAGCCAGACACTCACAGCTGAAGATGGATTGCCCCTTGTTGGCCAGATCCACTTTCAGGTAAAAAGGTGCGTCAGGTGGGTCATGACATCCTGAAAATAAGAAAGACAAAAAAGAAAGTCAATATAAGTATAGAAACTGAATGTTCACTTACCGGTTACTCAGTTGCAGATGAAAAGAAAGCCAGTCAGACACCATTCCAGATGCAGGCAACTTCTCACAGCTGGACATGGATAGCCCCTTGTTGGCCGGATCCACTTTCAGGTAAAAAGGTGCGTGATGGGATCCTGTGTGACAAAAAAAAAAGAATGTCAACATATGTATAAAAACCGAATTAACACGTATCTTTTACACAGTTGCAGATTAATTGCAAGCCAGCCAGACACCATTCCAGTTGCAGACAACCACTCGCAGCTGAAGATGGATTGCCCCTTGTTGGCAAGATCCACTTTCAGGTAAAAAGATGCGTCAGGTGGGTCATGACATCCTGAAAATGAGAAAGACAAAAAAGAAAGTCAACACAGTTGCAGATTAATTGCAAACCAGCCAGACACTGATCCAGAAAAAAGAAATCATTATGAATAAAAAAACGAATTAACACGTAGCTTTTACACAGTTGCAGATTAATTGCAAGCCAGCCAGACACCGTTCCAGATGCAGACAACCACTCACAGCTGAAGATGGATTGCCCCTTGTTGGCCAGATCCACTTTCAGGTAAACAGTTGCGTCAGGTGGGTCATGACATCCTAAAAACGTTCCAGATGCAGACAACCACTCGTAGGTGAAGATGGATTGCCCCTTGTTGGCCAGATCCACTTTCAGGTAAAAAGGTGCGTCAGGTGGGTCATGACATCCTGAAAATAAGAAAGACAAAAAAGAAAGTCAACACAGTTGCAGATTAATTGCAAGCCAGCCAGACATTGATCCAGAAAAAAGAAATCAATATGTATAAAAAACGAATTAACACATATCTTTTACACAGTTGCAGATTAAATGCAAGCCAGCCAGACACCGTTCCAGATGCAGACAACCACTCGTAGGTGAAGATGGATTGCCCCTTGTTGGCCAGGTCCACTTTCAGGTAAAAAGGTACATCAGGTGGGTCATGACATTCTGAAAATAAGAAAGACAAAAAAGAAAGTAAATATAAGTATAGGAACTGAATGTTCATTTACCTGTAACTCAGTTGCAGATGAAAAGAAACCAGTCAGACACCATTCCAGATGCAGGCAACCTCTCACAGCTGGACATGGAGAGCCCCTTGTTGGCCGGATCCACTTTCAGGTAAAAAGGTGCGTGATGGGATCCTGTGTGACAAAAAAAAATCAATATATGTATAAAAACCGAATTAACACGTACCTGTTACACAGTTGCAGATTAATTGCAAGCCAGCCAGACACCGTTTCAGATGCAGACAACCACTCGCAGCTGAAGATGGATTGCCCCTTGATGGCCAGATCCACTTTCAGGTAAAAAGATGCGTGATGAGTTCCTGTGTGACAAGAAAAAAGAAATTCAAAATATGTATAAAAACTGAATTAACACGTACCTGTTACACAGTTGCAGATTAATTGCAAGCCAGCCAGACACCGTTCCAGATGCAGACAACCACTCGTAGGTGAAGATGGATTGCCCCTTGTTGGCCAGATCCACTTTCAGGTAAAATGATGCGTGATGAGATCCTGTGTGACGAAAAAAGAAACTCAATATATGTATAAAAACCTAATTAACACGTACCTGTTACACAGTTGCAGATTAATTGCTATATCCACTTTCAGGTAAAAAGGTGCGTCAGGTGGGTCATGACATCCTGAAAATAAGAAAGACAATAAAGAAAGTCAACACAGTTGCAGATTAATTGCAAGCCAGACAGACACTGATCCAGAAAAAAGAAATCAATATGTATAAAAAACAAATTAACACATATCTTTTACACAGTTGCAGATTAATTGCAAGCCAGCCAGACACCGTTCCAGATGCAGACAACCACTCACAGCTGAAGATGGATTGCCCCTTGTTGGCCAGATCTACTTTCAGTTAAAAGGTGCCTCAGGTGGGTCATGACAACCTGAAAATAAGAAAGACAAAAAAGAAAGTCAATATAAGTATAGAAACTGAATGTTCACTTACCGGTTACTCAGTTGCAGATGAAAGGAAAGCCAGTCAGACACCATTCCAGATGCAGGCAACCTCTCACATCTGGACATGGATAGCCCCTTGTTGGCCGGATCCACTTTCAGGTAAAAAGGTGCGTGATGGGATCCTGTGTGACAAAAAAAAAATCAATATATGTATAAAAACCGAACTAACACGTACCTGTTACACAGTTGCAGATTAATTGCAAGATCCACTTTATGTAAAAAGATGCATCAGGTGGGTCATGAGATCCTGAAAATAAGAAAGACAAAAAAAAATTCAACACAGTTGCAGATTAATTACAAGCCAGCCAGACACCGTTCCAGATGCAGACAACAACTCGCAGCTGAAGATGGATTGCCCCTTGTCGGCCAGATCCACTTTCAGGTAAAAAGGTGCGTCATGAGATCCTGTGTGACAAGAAAAAAGAAAATCAATATATGTATAAAAACCGAATTAACACGTACCTGTTACACAGTTGCAGATTAACTGCAAGAACCACTTTCAGGTAAAAAGATGCGTCAGGTGGGTCATGAGATCCTGAAAATAAGAAAGACAAAAAAGAAAGTTAACACAGTTGCAGATTAATTGAAGGCCAGCCAGACACTGATCCAAAAAATAGAAATCAATATGTATAAAAAACGAATTAACACATATCTTTTACACAGTTGCAGATTAATTGCAAGCCAGCCAGACACCGTTCCAGATACAGACAACCACTCACAGCTTAAGATGGATTGCCCCTTGTTGGCCAGATCCACTTTCAGGTAAAAAGTTGCATCAGGTGGGTCATGACATCCTGAAAATAAAAAAGACAAAAAAGAAAGTCAATATAAGTATAGAAACTGAATGTTCACTTACCTGTGACTCAGTTGAAGATGAAAAGAAAGCCAGTCAGACACCATTCCAGATGCAGGCAACCTCTCACATCTGGACATGGATAGCCCCTTGTTGGCCGGATCCACTTTCAGGTTAAAAGGTCCGTGATCGGATCCTATTAGACAAAAAAAAGAATCAATATATGTATAAAAACCGAACTAACACGTACCTTTTACACAGTTGCAGATTAATTGCAAGCCAGCCAGACACCATTTCAGATGCAGACAACCTCTCACAGCTGGACATGGATAGCCCCTTGTTGGCCGGATCCACTTTCAGGTAAAAAGGTGCGTGATGGGATCCTGTGTGACAAGAAAAAAGAAAATCAATATATGTATAAAAACCGAATTAACACGTACCTGTTACACAGTTGCAGATTAATTGCAAGCCAGCCAGACACCGTTCCAGATGCAGACAACCACTCGTAGGTGAAGATGGATTGCCCCTTGTTGGCCAGGTCCACTTTCAGATAAAAAGGTGCGTCATGAGATCCTGTGTAACAAGAAAAAAGAAAATCAATATATGTATAAAAACCGAATTAACACGTACCTGTTACACAGATGCAGATTAATTGCAAACCAGCCAGACACCGTTCCAGATGCAGGCAACCTCTCACAGCTGGACATTGATAGCCCCTTGTTGGCCGGATCCACTTTCAGGTAAAAAGGTCCATGATGGGATCCTGTGAGACAAAAAAAAGAATCAATATATGTATAAAAACCGAACTAACACGTACCTGTTACACAGTTGCAGATTAACTGCAAGATCCACTTTCAGGTAAAAAGATGCGTCAGGTGAGTCATGAGATCCTGAAAATAAGAAAGACAAAAAAGAAAGTCAACACAGTTGCAGATTAATTGAAGGCCAGCCAGACACTGATCCAAAAAATAGAAATCAATATGTATAAAAAACGAATTAACACGTATCTTTTACACAGTTGCACATTAATTGCAAGCCAGCCAGACACCGTTCCAGATGCAGACAACCACTCACAGCTTAAGATGGATTGCCCCTTGTTGGCCAGATCCACTTTCAGGTAAAAAGTTGCATCAGGTGGGTCATGACATCCTGAAAATAAAAAAGACAAAAAAGAAAGTCAATATAAGTATAGAAACTGAATGTTCACTTACCTGTGACTCAGTTGAAGATGAAGAGAAAGCCAGTCAGATACCATTCCAGATGCAGGCAACCTCTCACATCTGGACATGGATAGCCCCTTGTTGGCCGGATCCACTTTCAGGTTAAAAGGTCCGTGATGGGATCCTGTTAGATAAAAAAAAGAATCAATATATGTATAAAAACCGAACTAACACGTACCTGTTACACAGTTGCAGATTAATTGCAAGCCAGCCAGACACCGTTTCAGGTGCAGACAACCACTCGCAGCTGAAGATGAATTGCCCCTTGTTGGCCAGATCCACTTTCAGGTAAAAAGATGCGTGATGAGATCCTGTGTGACAAGAAAAAAATCAATATATGTATCAATATATGTATAAAAAAAGAAAGTCAACACAGTTGCAGATTAATTGCAAGCCAGACAGACACTGATCCAGTTTTGTCACATAAAAAACGAATTAACACATATGTTTTACACAGTTGCAGATTAATTGCAAGCCAGCCAGACAACCACTCGCAGCTGAAGATGGATTGCCCCTTGTTGGCCTGATCCACTTTCAGGTAAAAAGATGCGTGATGAGATCCTGTGTGACAAGAAAAAAGGAATTCAAAATATGTATAAAAACCGAATTAACACGTACCTGTTACACAGTTGCAGATTAATTGCAAGCCAGCCAGACACCGTTCCAGATGCAGACAGCCACTCGTAGGTGAAGATGGATTGCCCCTTGTTGGCCAGATCCACTTTCAGGTAAAAAGATGCGTGATGAGATCCTGTGTGACAAGAAAAAAGAAACTCAAAATATGTATAAAAACCTAATTAACACGTACCTGTTACACAGTTGCAGATTAATTGCTAGATCTACTTTCAGGTAAAAAGGTGCATCAGGTGGGTCATGACATCCTGAAAATAAGAAAGACAAAAAAGAAAGTCAACACAGTTGCAGATTAATTGCAAGCCAGACAGACACTGATCCAGAAAAAAGAAATCAATATGTATAAAAAACGAATTAACACGTATCTTTTACACAGTTGCAGATTAATTGCAAGCCAGCCAGACACCGTTCCAGATGCAGGCAACCTCTCACAGCTGGACATTGATAGCCCCTTGTTGGCCGGATCCACTTTCAGGTAAAAAGGTGCGTGATGGGATCCTGTGTGACAAGAAAAAAGAAAATCAAAATATGTATAAAACCTGATTTAACACATACGTGTTACACAGTTGCAGATTAATTGCAAGCCAGCCAGACACCGTTCTAGATGCAGACAACCACTCGCAGCTGAAGATGGATTGCCCCTTGTTGGCCAGATCCACTTTCAGGTAAAAAGGTGCGAAAGGTGGGTCATGAGATCCTGAAAATAAGAAAGACAAAAAAGAAAGTCAATGTGAGTATAGAAACTGAATGTTCACTTACCTGTTACACAGTTGTGGATTAGTCGCAAACCAGCCAGACACTGTTCCAGATGCAGACAACCACTCCCAGCTTTTTACCTGAAAGTGGATCTGGCCAACAAGGGGCAATCCATTTTAAGCTGTGTCATGAGATCCTGAAAATAAGAAAGACATAAGAAAGTCAATATATGTATAGAAACCGAATATTCACTTACCTGTTACTCAGTTGCAGATGAGAAGAAAGCCAGTCAGACACTATTCCAGATGCAGACAACCTCTCACAGCTGCAGATGGATAGCTAATTGTTGGCCGGATCCACTTTCAGGTAAAAACATGCGTCATGGGATCCTGTGTGACAAGAAAAAAGAAAATCAATATATATATAAAAAACGAATTAACACGTACCTGTTCCAAAGTTGCATACTAATTGCAAGCCAGCCAGACCCCGTTCCAGATGCAGGCAACCTCTCACAGCTGGACATGGATAGCCCCTTGTTGGCCGGATCCACTTTCAGGTAAAAAGGTGCGTGATGGGATCCTGTGTGACAAAAAAAAAATCAATATATGTATAAAAACCGAATTAACACGTACCTGTTACACAGTTGCAGATTAATTGCAAGCCAGCCAGACACCGTTTCAGATGCACACAACCACTCGCAGCTGAAGATGGATTGCCCCTTGTTGGCCAGATCCACTTTCAGGTAAAAAGATGCGTGATGAGATCCTGTGTGACAAGAAAAAAGAAACTCAAAATATGTATAAAAACCTAATTAACACGTACCTGTTACACAGTTGCAGATTAATTGCTAGATCCACTTTCAGGTAAAAAGGTGCGTCAGGTGGGTCATGACATCCTGAAAATAAGAAAGACAAAAAAGAAAGTCAACACAGTTGCAGATTAATTGCAAGCCAGACAGACACTGATCCAGAAAAAAGAAATCAATATGTATAAAAAACGAATTAACACATATCTTTTACACAGTTGCAGATTAATTGCAAGCCAGCCAGACACCGTTCCAGATGCAGACAACCACTCACAGCTGAAGATGGATTGCCCCGTGCTGGCCAGATCTACTTTCAGGTAAAAGGTGCCTCAGGTGGGTCATGACAACCTGAAAATAAGAAAGACAAAAAAGAAAGTAAATATAAGTATAGAAACTGAATGTTCATTTACCTGTAACTCAGTTACAGATGAAAGGAAACCAGTCAGACACCATTCCAGATGCAGGCAACCTCTCACAGCTGGACATGGAGAGCCCCTTGTTGGCCGGATCCACTTTCAGGTAAAAAGGTGCGTGATGGGATCCTGTGTGACAAGAAAAAAGAAAATCAAAATATGTATAAAACCTGATTTAACACGTACGTGTTACACAGTTGCAGATTAATTGCAAGCCAGCCAGACACCGTTCTAGATGTAGACAACCACTCGCAGCTGAAGATGGATTGCCCCTTGTTGGCCAGATCCACTTTCAGTTAAAAAGGTGCTTCAGGTGGGTCATGACATCCTGAAAATAAGAAAGACAAAAAAGAAAGTCAATATAAGTATAGAAACTGAATGTTCACTTACCTGTTACTCAGTTGCAGATTAATTGCAAGCCAGCCAGACCCCGTTTCAGATGCAGACAACCACTCACAGCTGAAGATGGATTGCCCCTTGTTGGCCAGATCCACTTTCAGGTAAAAAGGTCCGTGAGGTGGGTCATGACATCCTGAAAAAAAGAAAGACAAAAAAGAAAGTCAACACAGTTGCAGATTAATTGCAAGCCAGCCAGACACTGTTCCAGATGCAGACAACCACTTGCAGCTGAAGATGGATTGCCCCTTGTTGGCCAGATCCACTTTCAGGTAAAAAGGTCCGTCAGGTGGGTCATGACATCCTGAAAATAAGAAAGACAAAAAAGAAAGTCAATATAAGTATAGAAACTGAATGTTCACTTACCTGTTACACAGTTGCAGATTAATTGCAAGCCAGCCAGACACTGTTCTAGATGCAGACAACCACTCACAGCTGAAGATGGATTGCCCCTTGTTGGCCAGATCCTCTCTTAGATAAAAAGCTGGGTCATGAGATCCTGAAAATAAGAAAGACAAATAAGAAAGTCAACATATGTATAGAAACTGAATGTTCACTTACCCATTAAACATCTGCAGATTAATTTAAAGCCAGTCAATCATAACATGCATGTATCACATTTTTAATAATGAATAAATCACTATATTGACACTGTCATAATATATGCCTATTTTAACATTTTTTTATATAAGTCTGCAGAAAGGTCTTGTGGACAGATGAGACTAAGATTAACCTATATGAGACTGAAGGAAAGAAAAAATGTGGACTGCCTCAATAGTGCTTGAAGTGCTTGGTCTGCACTCACCCTCTAATTAACAGTACATACTTTGAGTTCTTAAGAACAATTCAAAACATAGGAGTTGAAAAGCTCTCACAATGGTCTTTGTACTTCGGACATCCTTCTTTCTGAAGACATTTTATAATCCTGATCCATGCCTCAACCATGCACGTCCTTGGTTTGAGTTGCTCAGCAACTCATAAATTGACTCTCAGCAACTAGTATATTTATTGGCTATGCAGATGTTCATAGGCCTAAAGGAATGGTATGGAGTTGAGAAATAATATAGTGAGGCCCATGGGTTACACTTGGGAAAGGAGATTGGGATCTGCTCCCAGACCAAATTTGATAAACTGAACATGAACTGAACGAACATAAAATGTTTAGATTAGACATACTTTCGGATTTACGTGACAGAGATGTTAAAAGGTCCAGCTGTGTCTGCAGCACATAGACCACATAAGTAATTGTGGGGGCTAATGAATATTCCTGGATGAAATGCAGACATCCTGCATATGGGAACAGTACAACAACATATGACGTGTAGTAGAGAATAAAACACAATGTGTTCCTTTGTCTGGGAGTGAGAGCAGAGGGGCACCCTGAATTGGCAGACTCTCTCCACACTGTACTTTTGACTGGAATAAAATGTTTCATTGTTACAACTGAAAGACTGTGGTCACGAGTCTCCTTTCCAAAAGAAGTCCTCCAAAGAAGACCACGACAGTAACCCATGTACAGGTCATTGCAACCAGCTTTAAGGGTCTCCTCAGAAACGCTAGTCATTCAAACTTTAACAGAGTGAATCATGCTGTCTTACTAAGGAGCCAAAAAAAAAAAAAAACAGTTCTTCGCTTGTATATCGAAGCACATTTTCACTGGAGTTTGGGGAGCTCAGTCAAGTTAGTTTGATGTTGGATCTGCTGATATTTACTTCACCCCCCCTCTCACTCACAATGTCCTAAAATCTCAGACGTGACTTTTTTTTTAAAACAATAGAGAAACTACAATCACTTAATTTCCTCAACATTTCCAGTTTTAATTTTAACAAGGATATTTAATCAAAATAGACTGAATTCATGCAGCAGGTGAACAAATAAATCACTATTTTGACACAGTCATAATATATGCCTATTTTAACATGTTTTACGTAATATTGTTCCAGTGAAACATCCATATCAAATACAAATACAAATTCAGCTGTAGTATACAGAGAAACATCTGATAAATATATTACTACTCTTAGAATAGACAATTTGCAAACAAGTACTTAAGAGAGCCAGCAGAATTCTGGAGAAAGGTCTTGCAGACAGATGAGACTAAGATTAACCTATATCAGAGTGAAAGAAAGACAGAATAATGTGGACTGACTCACTAGTGCTTGAAGGGGGGTAAAATTTGGTCTGCACTCACCCTCTTATTACCAGTACACAATGCAAACAAAGAAACAAACAAACAAGAAAAAGAGAAGCTTTCTGCAAAAAAATCAGCTCAAAATCTCAAATAAAACACACAAGGCATGGCTGAATATATAAAGAATTAAACTTACAATGAGTATTAGGACCTATAGTTCCACCAATTCATTACAGTGAGGCCTGAAATTAGCCACATGTAAACCTCTTTGCTACAGCATGGTTCCCTTCTTTTGGCTTGTAACCTGGCGTACTTCCATTATACTGCCACATAGTGGATGGAGTAGAATTAACCATGAAAAAAAAACATGCTATCTATCCCAACACTGGAGTCACATAGGTGTCAGCTATGGCTTCAAGTAGGCCTAAGTTGTAGAAATTTTTTTATGCCAATATAGAAAATAGACAATAGGCAAGTGGCTTAAAGTCCAACCACAACAGGCCCAATGAGACATAAACAACCAGCAAAACAGGCCTAATGAGACAAAGAACCAGCAAAACAGGCCCAATGAAAATAGGGATGCATCTTTCAGATATTAGGGTCGGATATTGATCCCGATATTAACAATGCAATGTTTGATCTCACTGACTTCATATTTCAGAATAAAAGCCAGGCAACACTGATGGGCACATGAGTTCCAAATAAATACACACAACTAAACATCAAAATTACTGCATTTTCAGCTAAAACACACTATTCTGGAGTAATTAACAACATGAGAACTAGCAAACAGCGAGTAGGCAACTGAAGACCTATCATCCAGGATAGATAAACAGACAGAAAGAGCATTGTGGATGGATGGAGAGAGAAGAGCTTGCCAATGGAGCTCAATATAGATTAGATAGATTGTCAGTGTTGTTTATGTTGTAATATTTCACATAATATTGACACATTGAAAAAAAAATAGCAGAATCTTAAAAAAACGGTCAATATATCATTGTCAAACACATCAAATACTGTCAATAAAGCACTTCAATATGTAGAATGTAAGGTAAAGCAAAAAATAATAAATGAATAAAAACAATCATTTATTTTTAAAATAATATAACAGCCATTAAAGCAGATAGAAAATTACTTACTGATAAGTAAAGTAAATAAATCGAGCCTAAAATGACAGCCAATAGCTTGTTGCCAAGGTCTGGTCTGCGTCAGAGTCGGCCAATCAGCGTTCGGGGGGTGTTACCTCAGCTCCTCTGCTAGAGATGTGCTGTGGATCAGAAAAAAGAGAGAAACGCTGAAGTGAAACAGGATGGAGAGTTTTATTAAGACTTTTTTTGCATAAAATCGCAAGGCTTGGCTTAATATATAAATAATTAAACTTACAATGAGTAAAAGAACCTATAGTTCCACCAATAACAATCTTCATTACAGTGAGGCCTCAAGTTAGCCACATGTAAACCTCTTTGCTACAGAATGGGTTCCTTCTTTTGGCTTGTAACCTGGCGTACTTCCATTATACTGCCACATAGTGGATGGAGTAGGAATAACCATGAAAAAAAAACATGCCATCTATCCCAACACTGGAGTCACATGGGTGTCAGCTATGGCTTCAAGTAGGCCCAAGTTGTAGGAATTTATGCCAATATAGAAAAATAGACAATAGGCAAGTGGCTTAAAGGCACAACCACAACAGGCCCAATGAGACATAAAGAACCAGGCAAAACAGGCCCAATGAGACAAAGAACCAGCAAAACAGGCCCAATGAGACATAAACAACCAGCAAAACAGGCCCAATGAGACTAGGGATGCATCTTTCAGATATTACGATCGGATATTGATCCCGATATTAACAATGCAATGTTTGGTCTCACTGACTTCATATTTCAGAATAAAAGCCAGGCAACACTGATGAACACATGAGTTCCAAATAAATACACACAACCAATCATCAAAATTACTGCATTTTCAGCTAAAAAACACTGTTCTGGAGTAACAAGCAACATGAGAACTAGCAAACAGCGAGTAGGCAACTGAAGACCTATCATCCAGGATAGATAAACAGACAGAAAGAGCATTGTGGATGGATGGAGAGAGAAGAGCTTTTTAAAGGAACAGAAAGGAAAGCAACCCACAGAAACTTACTAAACTCCGTTAACATGGCTATGCCTAATCTCACCCTCCATACCCAATCTCACCACTTTCACTGGTGGTACTATTTCCACATATTTTTGTGGAATTTTATAATCCTGAACCATATCTGAACCTTGGTCCTTGGTTGGAGTTGCTGAGAGTCAATTCAGGAGTGATACCTTTATCCTACCGTTGTCCTCTGTGTGTAGGTATTCAAATATCCATATGAAGAGTAAGTTAGTTGTAGGAAGTGTAAACAAAAGAAATAAACAAATAAGAAAAAAGAGAAGCTTTCTGTCAAAGCAGAACAGGATCTTCATTACAGTGAGGCCTGAAGTTAGCCACATGTAAACCTCTTTGCTGCAGCATGGTCTCTCCTTTTGGCTTGTAACCTGGCCTACTTCCATTTTAGTGCCACATAGTGGATGGAGTAGGAATAACCATGAAAAAAAAACATGCCATCTATCCAAACACTGGAGTCACATGGGTGTCAGCTATGGCTTCAAGTAGGCCCAAGTTGTAGGATTTTTTTTTTATGCCAATATAGAAAAATAGACAATAGGCAAGTGGCTTGAATGCCCAACCACAACAGGCCCAATGAGACATAAAGAACCAGCAAAACAGGCCCAATGAGACATATAGAACCAGGCAAAACAGGCCCAATGAGACAAAGAACCAGCAAAGCAGGCCCAATGAGACATAAAGAACCAGCAAAGCAGGCCCAATGAGACATAAAGAACCAGCAAAGCAGGCCCAATGAGACATAAAGAACCAGCAAAGCAGGCCTAATGAGACATAAACAACCAGCAAAACAGGCCTAATGAGACATAAACAACCAGCAAAACAGGCCCAATGTGTCTAGGGATGCATCTTTCAGATATTACGATCAGATATTGATCCCGATATTAACAATGCAATGTTTGGTCTCACTGACTTCATATTTCAGAATAAAAGCCAGGCAACACTGATGAACACATGAGTTCCAAATAAATACACACAACTAATCATCAAAATTACTGCATTTTCAGCTAAAAAAAACACTATTCTGGAGTAACAAACAACATGAGAACTAGCAAACAGCGAGTATGCAAATGAAGACCTATCATCCAGGATAGATAAACAGACAGAAAGAGCATTGTGGATGGATGGAGAGAGAAGAGCTTTTTAAAGGAACAGAAAGGAAAGCAACCCACAGAAACTTACTAAACTCTGTTAGCATGGCTATGCCTAATCTCACCCCCATACCCAATCTCACCACTTTCACTGGTGTTACTACTTCCACATATTTTTGTGGAATTTTATTATCCTGAACCGTATCTGGACCTTGGTCCTTGGTTGGAGTTGCTGAGAGTAAATTCAGGAGTGATACCTTTATCCTACCTTTGTCCTCTGTGTGTAGGTATTCAAATATCCATATGAAGAGTAAGTTAGTTGTAGGAAGTGTAAACAAAAGAAATAAACAAATAAGAAAAAAGAGAAGCTTTCTGTCAAAGCAGAACAGGATCTTCATTACAGTGAGGCCTGAACATGTAAACCTCTTTGCTGCAGCATGGTCTCTCCTTTTGGCTTGTAACCTGGCCTACATCCATTATAGTGCCACATAGTGGATGGAGTAGGAATAACCATGAAAACAAACTTGCCCTCTATCACAACACTGGAGTCACATAGGTGTCAGCTATGGCCTTAAGGAGGCCTGAGTTGTAGGACTTTTATGCCAATATAGAAAACAGACAATAGGCAAGTGGCTTAAAGCACAATGAGACAAAGAATCAGCACAACAGGCCCAGTGAGACTAGGATGCACCTATCAGATATTAGGATCGGTTATTTGTCTCGATATTAACAATGCTCGCTCCCCTTTGGTCTCACTGACTTAATATTTCAGAATAAAAGCCAGAGAACACTGATAATTTCATGAGTAACAAATCAATAAACACAACTAATCATCAAAATTACTGCTTTTTCATCTAAATTCATCTGTTGAGAGTCATATCTCATATGACATATTAGAATAGCCTACTATCTTTTGAAAACAAAATCTGGCATTTGTGGCTGTCTGATAAAATAATATGTAATTGTAGTGCAAACACTGTGCCAAGGTCCTGCACAATTGTTTCTTATTTTAGTGACAAATAAATAGTAATTTAATGCATTTACATCTGTGTGTTAATTTGTTGTATTTTATTTGACAAAGTTAGTGAGGTCAAATTTACATCAATCCTGATGCTTTAAGTCTCCCCCACATGGTGAGGTATACGGTTTATTTATTTAACAATGGTTTCAGATCAGTATTGCGTATCTATCGTTAAGTGTATGCATTGGTCTAGGAACTGAAAAAGGTTGGTGCATCCCTAAATATAACATATAGGAAACAGAAGATCACAGCACTGTTGTGGTGTGTTTTTTTTACTTCACTAGTACCTGTAGTTTTACTGCTGGAAGCACTTTCTAATAAATTAATCTAGTCTATCAGATTATCTTATGTGTAGTTTTACTGCTGGAAGCACTTTCAAATAAATTAATCTAGTCCAGGAGGAGACCAATGAGATGAGGTTGTCAGTGTTGTTTATGTTGTAATATTTCACATAATATTGACACATTGACAAAAATAGCAGAATCTTAAAAAAAAAACTTTGTCAATATATTACTGCCAAATACATCAAATACTGTCAATAATGCACTTCAACATGTAGAATATAAGGTAAAAAATACATTATAATATAAGGTAATATAAGGTAAAAAATACAAAAGCAAAAAATAATAAATAAACAAAAACAATCATTTCTTTTAAAAAATAATATAACAGCCATTAAAGCAGATTTAAAGAAAATTACTTACTGATAAGTAAAGTAAATAAATCGGGCCTAAAATGACAATAGCTTGTTACCAAGGTCTGGTCTGCGTCAGAGTCGGCCAATCAGCGCTCAGGGGGGGTGTTACCTCAGCTCCTCTGCTAGAGATGTGCTGTGGATCAGAGAAAGAGAGAAACGCCGGAGTGAAACAGGATGGAGAGTTTTATTAAGACTTTTTTTTTACATAAAATCGCTCATAAAGGTGAACTTTGAGAAGTACGGCTAAAACGACGGTTTGGATTTAGTCTGCATTTGATTTGGTGAGTGTACTGGGTGAATCTTTTGGTGCATATAAATGAAAAAGAGTAAAAAGAAAAGCCGGTAGAGTTGAAGCTGACATGCTGAGCTGCACTGCAGTTTGTTTCAGGGGGTCATGTGCGAGTGGGCAGTGCTAGCCCCCATTTCATGCTGCTGATGAGTGTTTATATTGAAAGGGGGAAGAAAAAAAAGCTTTACTTTGTACATTTATTTGTATTTTGTTAACAGGACAGTTATTTTCTGACTCTTCTGTGACTCTACTCTGCAGTTTGGCTGCACCTGCGTGAACACTTGATGGTGAACCGAGCCCTCGTCTAGAGGAACAGCTTGGAGAGTTCAGAAGCAGTGGACGGACCTTTCTTCTTCTCTGGGGGGACTACACTCAGCAGTGTGGGAGGAAAATAAAGAAAGTTAGACTTTTCAAGTGGATTGAACTCGAAGGAAAGGAAACATAGCCAAAGAAAGGAGAGACTGGTTTTATTATTTAATTTATTTACAACCTACTTACTGTTGAGCGGTTCTGTTGAGCTGCGAGAGTTTCAGCCTTTTCTGGAGTTGGTTGGTCTTCAGGTCGTTGGCTCTCACTCAGGGCTGTTTCTTTACCTCAATGGTGAGTCTCCGTTCTGCTCTTGGGGTCATTTTGACTGGGTGCCCACTTCCTGGCAGAGTAGCCATAGTCCCAGATTGTCACCATTTGTAGGTTGTTTTGTAACCCTTTCCTGATAAAACAGTTTTTGACCGTAGATCCTCTGAAAGCTCTTTTTGGTGAGGCATGGCTCACATATGCATATTCTTCTTGTGTGGAGCGAAACTCAGAAGAGTAGAGAAGACTTCAGGTATGAGAACACCTGACTCCAGTTAGCTTTCTTTGAGATTCAGAATTTTTTTGTTCTTATTTTAGGCACATTATGTCAATACGCTTGACCTGGATTAGATCTCATTTTATGACAAATTAATGCAGAAAACCATAGAATTGCAAAGGGTTCACATACTTTTTCTTTTCACTGTAGAATAGGCTAAGCATGTAAAGCATGTAAAATTGTAAGATGTATGGATTTATGGTCTCTGTGAAACAGTTACTTAGCATAGGCCTCATCCCCTTTTTGGCATATGTCCACCAAACTTGACTTTCGGACGGTGCAGTGCCACTTCCTAGTGCCAGATGCTGATTAGGAACTGAACCCCCTTTCAAAACGTGCCTCAGCTCCTTACCTACTGGATAGGCTTGACTTTGGGCCCAGGTTACTAAACTGAGAAATCCTGCTTTGTGAAATGACCCCCAGGAGTGGCTACATGTTTACATAGGATTCAACTGATTTGTTAGATGAACAGAATTACTGACACATTTGATTCATTTTGTTACTCTTGGCATGCAGGTATCCCACCAATGCAGAGTATGTTCAGGTTGCTGATGCTTTAATTGGGAAGAGCCGTTTCCTGAGGGATGTTGAGGACGACGGTTATGTAAGTTTGTTTTTTTTAGAATAAATTTATTATTGTTGATCACAGAAGAGTAGTTGGTGTAATATTGGTGGAGAGATTTGCGTAATTTCTCTTTTTTGTTTGAGACTGATAACTTTGCTGAAGGAATCATGCATTGTTGGAGAGGATGCTACGTCTGAGGCCCACATTAAGGTGTTGCATGAAAAGTACAGGACGACACAACCTGATTTAATGATTGTGAATGACCACATGAAGAAGACCTTTGCATTGGCAGCATGGAGAACTAGCTGAGGGAATGGCCATTGAAAACCTTCTGCTGGAGGTTAGCCATCAAATGTGTCAATTGTGTCTTTAATAGTCTATTATAAGATATTTATGGCTGTTCTAGGTTTTTTACTCTTTGCTACTGCCTTTATCACTGCACTTTATTACAACATCATAATGAGTGTGTATTTTCTGCTTTTATCTTACAGTTGTATGATGAGGTCGATGCCATCCATTCCCTAATGATGTATGTTTGTCACTGCTTCAGCTGAAACAATGCTGGGAGTTTTCCACTAAAGGACTCCTAGGTACTCTTCAAGAGATGCTCGCCATGTGTAAGCATGCCATTTTTGTCTCTACCAGCAGACCTACAGAATACTCTTAAATTCATTGATACTCTCAGATGTATACAGTTTCAAGAAAAGGTGCTTCAGTGTGTATCTAATATTGCACACAATGATGTTTAGTATTCTCTTGGTGTTTGTGTAATGGGCCATCTGCATAGTAAAGTGATTCCATTGTTTTGGAAAATCTTACTTCCTAAACATAGAAACTCTGTGGGTTCTGTGTGGTAAAATGTTGCTTCTGGTGTCTGGTGGGTGCTTTTCTTTTTAATAAGGCTGATCAAAAGGAATAAATGTAACCTTTTGATATGGATTCTTTGAGTATGGCATACATTTGGCCATGTTAGAATAAAAGCTGGTATTTATTATATATATAATTTTTTGCTTTATTTCATTGTTTTGTTTGCTGTTAAAGCCACATTTTAATGCTATTGAGTCAAATAGTTTTTGTTTGTTTTTTTGTTTTTTGTCTTTTATATTTTCACCTCCATAAAAAAGTTCTGTTTCTAAAGCTCTTTCAATTAATGCTAAAGTTGAGTGTATGTTTACCACTAAATAAACAGCGTAGAAAGACATTGTGAACATGTGTGGATATTTCAGGTACAAGGTACAAGAATGGCTATTAGGGCCAAGAATGGCTTGTCACTGGGATAGTGCCTCTTAAAGCACATTTTGGAAAGGGGACACAGTTGTACCATAGTTGGGTACTTATGCTGGCCAAAATCGGTCAAGGCCGGTGTGAAGGGGGTGCACTGGGGACGGAATGTGCCCGAACACTGCTAACAGGTAGCAAAAGAGTAAATGTTATACAGTGATGATTTTGCTTCTAGCTACATAAGGGAATGGACTGATAATTGTAGCATAACCAAGGTGGGGCTGAGGGTATAAAGACTCTGAGAAACTGTTCTGCACTGAGGAAGATTTTAAGCATTGCATTGTCTTACTCCAATAAATTTGTTACTCACTTTGATCCTGACTCAGAGCAGGGGAAAATCCCACAGAGCAAGGGAGAAGTACCGTGAGGTGAGTGTGACTGATCCCTCCGCTTGCAATCCAAGCCTCATCTACGAACATTGGTGGTGGTGAGTGACAGAATAATTACTTCCGAAAATTTAATTCCCCTCCACCTTTCCTTGAGCATTCCTCCTGAATGAAGTTTAGTTACATGATGGTGTAACAAGTGAAGACTAGCCTGGTCATAGCGAGGCCTCTATTGATAGACATATCACTAGAGCAATAGGTCCAGACTGTGGGAAAGAGTGCTAATAGTTTTGGTACAGGGTACCAAATATAGAATAAGTATGCAAAGGGAGGTGAGACGTGGTTGTTGGGGCTAAATTACTAATTGAGTCACTAAATCAAGTGAGAGAACAAGATGGGATCCCAGTTAGCTAAGGAATAACGTTTTAACCCAAAGGTTAACACTGCAGCTCTCTTAAGTCAGATGAGCCAGGATTATGGTACTGATAGTGTAATGTATGTCCCATTGTGGATAAAATATTTCGGATTCCCGACTACTGGGAGCCATATTTCACAGTGTGAAATATCTGCATAAGTTTAAGGATAGAGTGGGACAAGCACCGGTGGGGTGCCCACAAGCAGTGTTTAAACATTGTGCGAAACATAAAGCAAGTATGTTATGGGCGATTGGGTTTTGGATAGAAGAAGCAGAGCGCAGGCAGACAGAGAGAGGAAAGAGGGGCGGGGGTAAAACTAAACCAGTGTCTCAGTGTGTCTCAGTTGCTGCCGATCCTGACCTCGACACTGCCCCGCCAGGAAGACCAGCAGCAGCAGGAACACCAGAACTAGGCTGGAGCAGCACCCGATCAAGCGGCAGTGGAACAACCTCCTCCACCATATGGCCTACCACCAGACCCGGCATCGCAGGTCCCTATGCCGCAGCGCAACAGGCGCTTGAGGAACTGGACGCCAGACACGGGAAGGCCAGCCCACTCTCATCGCCAGTAGCTTCCCATACCCGAAGCCATGACACAGGAAAAGGACTTAACTTCCTGACCAGGGGAAGTCTTCACTGCACTGCAGCTCTTTTCCTATGGTAGAGGTGGCTGGACCAGAGGGTCCCCTCTTAGTACATCGATATTGGATTGAAAAGGACATGATGGAAGCTGCCTCCGGCCTGTCTGACCCCCGACAAGTAGGATGAAGCAAGTTTGGAGGAGAATTCGAGGACTTTGTTATATCATGTCGTCTGACCTCGAATGAGATAAAACGCATTCTGTTCCGAAAATTGGGCTCCAGCTACTGCAAGGTTGATCGAGGCTGGCCGGATGGAGATGTACGCCTGGCTGATCCCACCTACAACCCCGGAGCTAACGTTCATCCGGACCCCAATGCCCCTTATCGAAACATGATAAGAGACTTGAGAACTCGATTGGAAGCTGCCTTTCCCCTACATGTGAACACAGGGAAAATAGCAGCATGCAAGCAAGAAGATGGAGAGACTGTTCAAGATTATCTAGTTCGCTTGACGAGAGTTCACACAGACTTTAGCAGACTGGAAGTACCTGCGGCGAGAGCAAACAATCCAAAAGATGTTACCCCATGGGAAGCACATCTGCGCAACAACTTCCTGATAGGTCTGAGATCTGACCTCTCCAACACTATCAAGCAGCATTGCATGGGGTATACCAGACAGCCCATCGCCATCATAGAGGACCATGCCAAGCATCACGGGAACCTTCTCAACGCTCAGTCAAAGAAGAAAGAGAAAAAGCAGACAGACACATTGGATCAAGCCATGTTGATGATGGTACAGCAAGTTGCAGCCCTCCCCTCTAACGCTCCATGCGGGGGAGGCCGAGGAAGAGGACAAGGGAGGCAGAGGGGTCGAGGACGAGGCAGGGGCATAGGAAGAGGATTTGCAGGCAATGGGCCAGCTTTCCAGCCAAACCAACCAAATGCGGATCAGGGTGAATCATGGGTGAATCGATGCTATAATTGTGGCCAGTATGGACATTTTACCAGGGTTTCGAGCAGTATGTCCAGGAGGAGGGAAAACCAGCAGCAATGCATCAGGAGCAGTGACGGGCGGTGGAGGGGCAGGACGGTGGAACGGGACTGACACAGCAACTGACACAGCAAAAAGGGAAGTGCCTTCTTCTTCTCCCTATCTTTCATTAGTGCAACAGCTTACAACATGCTCATTAAGTATGCCAAAATTTACTTTGATTGTAGAAGGGAGGATAGCGGGGTGGGCCACTCAGTGATTAGGACTAATGAGCTTCATTGTGAAAACCCCAAGCATTAATAGGGGTAGAGGGAGAAGTGGTCAGAGAAAAGATTTCTGTGCCCCTCCAATGCTCCCTAGATGGGAAACCTTTTCCGCATTGTTTCCTGATGTCTTCTGTTTGTCCTGTGAATTTACTGGCCAGAGATTTGATGTGTAAACTAGGGTGTACCCTAATTAGCTCCCCGGGGGGATTAGCTGTAGATTTTTCAGAACAACCATGCATGGTACAGGTAGCGTCAGGGGTTCTGGAGTATGCTTATATGTGGTGCAGTGTTGATGAGCAGGGGGAGATTGTCAGACACTTTCTATCAGAGGCAGAGAGGGTGGTGTCTAATCCTTTGTAGTGGAAGAAGAGTGATTTACATTGCACTTCACATATTAGCCAAGGCTCTGATAATGATTATGAAACAGAGCCTTTGTAAACCACAGCACTGATATGGAATGGTAAGATGGCAGCTGCTCTAGTCTCACTAACAAAACAGCATGATGCGTTGTTCATAGGAAATTCTTACCCCCACATCTCCCTGGCCAGATTTAAACACACCCTCCCGTGGTGAGATATTGGGCCATGGGCCTTGAGGGTGGCCAGGGCTAATGATTGGGCCAATACCGAGCACCCCAATGTGTATATTCCACAAAAATGTGAAAGTGTCCCTTTCAGTACAGGCTGAGAGCAGAGCAAACAGTGGAGCTGTTTGGCTAACCTCCACTGATTCAGGCTGCCACACTCACAGAAGGGGAGGAACTGGAGCTTGTTTCACTTCCCCCTCAGCTGTGGGATTGATTAAAGATTGTGAACCAGTATCCATTACACCAAAATCCACATATAGGCCCAGACAAGCTCAGTACCCCTTGAAACCTGAAGCAGTTGATGGTATTAGACCCGTGTTTCAAGCTTTGCTTGAGGCAGGGGTCATAGTGCCATGTCCAGATTCACCAGTTAGGACACCAAACCCGGCCTGGATGAGTGGAGGTTTGTTCAGGACCTGCAGGCAGTAAATGCTGCGGCTCAGGCTCGAGCACCTGAAGTACCAAACCCCCATACTATCTTATCTCAAATTCCTACAGACCACACTCATTACACAGTGGTAGATTTAGCGAATGCATCCTTCGGTGTACCTTCTCAGATTGCAGTTGTTAAATGCGCAGCGCACACCTCAGCAGATGATCCTGTCATCAAGGGAAACGCCTTTGCAGACCATGTGGCCAAATGCACAGCTCATGCAGCGCCTGTTGCCGCCGCTCAACTTCCTGTAACGGACCAAGAGAAACCCACCCTGCAAGAAATTCAATCTACTGCCACTGCAGCAGAAAAAGCTCAGTGGACCAAATCAGGGTGTGTCAAACAAAACAATGTGTGAATACACATTGCAACAAATAGACCATGTATCCCAAAGGCATGCATTAAAGGGTTAATTGCTACTGCTCATGGGAGGAGTCACATGAGCAAAGGGGGGATAATGGATATGATAGCAAGACACTGGTATGCACCCGGACTCTCCACACTCACCCAAAATGTTTGTTCTAACTGTCTCACATGTGCACAAAACACACACAGACACACACAACCTCTGTCACAACAGCCTGTGGGTCACCCCCCAGCGACAGAGCCATTTCAGCACTGGCAGATCGACTTTGTGGAATTAACACCGGCAGAAGGGAAACGGTTTCTCCTGGTCTGTGTATGTATGTTCAGTAAATGGGTTGAAACTTTCCCCACAGGTACTCAGGATGGGAAAGCAGTGGCAAAAAACATTCCTCAAAGAAATAATCCCCAGATGGGGTCTGCCACAACGCATCTCAAGTGACAATGGCACACCATTTGTACACACAGGCCTAACCGGTCTAACTTAGTACTTGGGGATAGACATGAGAAAACATTGCAACTATCACCCCGCGAGCGCTGGGGCAGTCGAAAGGGTTAATGGGACCATTAAAAATGCAGGACTTTATCACCTCACTTACGTTTTCATCTTTCATGGCTTGATGTCACATTTACCATTTTTTCAGTTCATGTACAGGAGAGTCGAGATAGAACTTGTGCAGTGGCATCCCCGAGAGTGAGCTTTGTGTAATGACTCTGTCAAGTTACAAGTAAACCCAGTTTCTTTTCTGGTGTGACAGGACACCTGTGATATCCTATGGTTTTGACCATGCTGTCAAAGCATTGGTCTATTCAAACTGGTTAGTTCTGGTACTGATCTGTTTTTACTCTGGTGTGTAATAAACAGACCAGTAATATTGATCAGACATGTAATATTGATGAGATCTGTAAAAATGATCAGACCTGTAATAATGATGAAACCGGTCCGGCCAGCGCAGGAACAGAAATAGACTGTGATTATAATACAGATCTAACCAACACTTTAAACTTCCATAACACAGAGATCACAACACTGCTCAGTTCTCACTGGTTCTTAAACTGGTTTGTTCTAACACTGAACTGTCATAACAGTCGTCTGTTCTGAAAATAGATTGTTCCAACAATGCTCTGGTCTGGTCTGGTCTGTTCTGCTCTGAGTTGACCTCTACAACAACCAGTGCCCAAATCAATTGCAAGCGTAAGGTCCCTGCTTTATTATGGCTGTTGCTGGGCTTTTTGAGTGTATGAAGTGTGGCATGTACAGGCTATATCCTTTGGAAAAAATAGACCAGTTAGAGGTGTGCATCATGGGTTTACTAAAGGATAGAGAGCAAGAGTCACTGGTAGCAGCCCTGGATGCCTTAGGGAGAGCTAGCAAACCCAGCTTACACAGCCTGGAGGTGTGTTTGGGGTCATTGTCCTGTTGAAAAATGATGGTCCAACTAAACGCAAACCAGATGGGATGGCATGTCACTGCAGGATGCTGGGGTAGCCATGCTGGTGCAGTGTGCCTTCAATTTTGAATAAATCCCCAACAGTGTCACCAGCAAAACACCCCCACACCATGACAGCTCTTCCTCCATGCTTCACAGTGGGAACCAGGTATGTGGAATCCATCCGTTCACCTTTTCTGCGTCTCACAAAGACACGGCGGTTGGAACCAAAGATCTTAAATTTGGACTCATCAGACCAAAGCACAGATTTCCACTGGTCTAATGTCCATTCCTTGTGTTTTTTGGCCCAAACAAATCTCTTCTGCTTGTTGCCTCTCCTTAGCAGTGTTTTCCTAGCAGCTATTTGACCATGAAGGCCTGATTTGCGCAGTCTCCTAACAGTTGTTCTAGAGATGGGTCTGCTGCTAGAACTCTGTGTGGCATTCAACTGGTCTGTGATCTGAGCTGCTGTTAACTTGCGATTTCTGAGGCTGGTGACTCGGATGAACTTGTCCTGAGAAGCAGAGGTGACTCTTGGTCTTCCTTTCCTGGGTCGGTCCTCGTGTGTGCCAGTTTCGCTGTAGCGCTTGATGGTTTTTTTGACTCCACTTGGTGACACATTTAAAGTTTTTGCAATTTTCCGGACTGACTGACCTTTATTTCTTAAAGTAATGATGGCCACTCGTTTTTCTTTAGTTAGCTGATTGGTTCTTGCCATAATATGAATTCTAACAGTTGTCCAATAGGGCTGTTGACTTCTGCACAACACAACTGATGGTCCCAACCCCATTGATAAAGCAAGAAATTCCACTAATTAACCCTGATAAGGCACACCTGAAAACCATTTCAGGTGACTACCTCTTGAAGCTCAGTGAGAGAATGCCAAGAGTGTGCAAAGCAGTAATCAGAGCAAAGGGTGGCTATTTTGAAGATGTAGTATATTCATTGGCTATGCAGATGTTCATAGGCCTGAAGGAATGGTATGGAGTTGAGGAGTGATATGGTACGCCACACAGGGTAGATGTAGAAAAGAAAGGGGGCCCCATTTCTTGACCAAATATACACAAATTGAACAAACATAAGATGCTGTTTAGATTTGGACATCCCTTTGGGCAGACGTGTCAGTGATTTAAACGCTGTCCAGATGTGGCCGTGGACCATGTATGTAATGGTGGGGCTAATGACGGTTCCTTATGGATGAAATGCAAACATTCCATATATGGCAACAATCCAACAGAATATGACGTGAAGTAGGGTATAAAAACTCAAGGTATTCCTAAGTAGGGGAGAGAGAGACCGAGGGGCACCCAGAATTGG
Source organism: Salminus brasiliensis (assembly GCF_030463535.1). Classification (NCBI taxonomy): domain Eukaryota; kingdom Metazoa; phylum Chordata; class Actinopteri; order Characiformes; family Bryconidae; genus Salminus; species Salminus brasiliensis. Next base: position 29,288,044 of record NC_132888.1, read on the forward strand.
CAGACTCTCTCCACACTGTTCTTTCGATTGAAATAAAATATTTTATTGTTACAACTAAAGACGGTGGTTACGGACTCTCCTTTTTGAATAACAAGTCCATCTCCAGAGGAAGACGAACCGAGACGACACTAAAAACATGTTTTCAGTAATTTCACCTTTTTTTTTGTTAAGTACATAACTCCACATGTGTTCATTCATAGTTTTGATGCCTTCAGTGAGAATCTACAATGTAAATAGTCATGAAAATACACAAAACGCATTGAATGAGAAGGTGTGTCCAAACTTTTGGCCTGTAGTGTAGCTAGATAGCTAGGCCAGAGCAACGGACATTAGCAGCAACCTTAAGTGACTATCAAACGAGATATTCGAGGACAGTTATTCATTTAGTGAATGTAATACTTTATTTATTTACTTAACTAGGCAACTTAGTGAAGCTGTACCCTTTCGAAATATGCTTGTTGAGAGAATTTTGCATGCAAAAATGACACAACAAACAGGCCTGGGATAAGTGGGTTAAGTGCCTCCCCGTGGTTCTCTGGCAAAGCAGAACCAGGCCACAAAAAAGAACTGGTCTCCGTGCCTTTGAGATAGTGTTTGGCAGGCCTCCCAATACGGGATTAGGTCCACCATCACTGGATAACCAGTTACTTGACCACTCTCTCATGATGTATTGCGTCTGTGTCTAAGCAGGTGAAAGCAGTGCTGCCGCAACCAGCTGACCAGCCCTTTGACGACCACAAGCCAGGTGATCGGGTGCTGATACGGGACCTCCGCAGATGAAGGTGGAACCAGCCGAGCTGGTCGTTATAGGGACACTGTATATCCTAACTGCTAAACACGATTCTGATGGCTCTGATGAAGTTTACTTCAGGCACCCAGGGAAGAATGACTTTTGGCAGTATGTTAATTTCACAGTCCATACATCAGGTGTAAATAATATTTTTAATAATACTCTTAATGCCACACACCTCAGTTGATCCATTTGTTTTTGAAATACATCCAGACTCATATGAGACAGTGAATAGCACTTGGCTTAACCATACCTATGTGAGTGCAACTGAGACCTACCAGTTCCTTAAAGGGAAAGGGGCCACTGCGCCTTGGTGCATCTGAGTGCACATATAACCCTGTATTCCATGCATCCTTATCCTCATACTCGCCGTAATGCACTGAAGACCTTATCTGTACCCAACGAGCACAAATTAACCACTGAAGGAGAACGATTTGCTTAAGGTCTGAGTTGACAGCACTGCGACTAATGACCATCCAAAACTGCATGGCCCTTGATTTGCTCTTAGCCAAGAAAGGGGGAGTCTGTAGCATGCTTGGTAAACACTGCTGTACTTATATTCCCCCAACGATGCTCAGGAGGGTAACATCAGCATGGTTTTGCGCCAAATGCGCACTGTAGCTGCCCAACTCAGAACGAGGGGTTGATTCATGGTCTTGGGGTTGGGGATCTATTCTAGCTGGCTTATGCAGTGTATTCTTCGTGCTCTTGCCCATTCTCATGTTATTGGTGCTTCTGCTTTGCTGTGGACCATTACTGTGTAATTGTATCACTGAAACTTTGTTTCACTGAGTTCAGGTGAGATATCAGCTCCTGCAGATTATGAAGGATCCTGAACTTGAAGAATTAGACAAAGAACTGGGGCTGGGACTTTTGTTTGATGAAAGTAATCTGTAAACATGATTGATTAGAATCAAAGGGGGAAGTTGTAATGGAACTTGTTTATTAAAGTGATTCATAATCAGTAAGAGGGCATTATTAATTTCTTTTAATCAGTGATGATCAGGTATGCTTGTGTAACTAGAACTGTTAGTTTTCTAACTCTCTGTACAGGCAGCAGTCTTATGTGGTGTTACTCTTTGGGACCCAAGTGGACTTTGAAGTGTTTTAGAGTAGAATATCCAACAATGAGAACACCGCGCTGAGGAGACATCCGCGGTGCCGGAGCAGGTGACGGCGAAGACGAAGAGCTGAAATATGCGAATCTGCATATTGCGTCCCACACAGAGATCCGATTTTGGAATACAGTCCAGATACAAGTCCCATGAAGTGACCAGGAGTAAAAGGGGTCTAAGTGACTACAGCTGTGGTCAGAATTAGATCCTGGTTGAAGGTGAAATGCTGGGAACATCCCTGCATTCAATAAATGAAGACATAAAAGGGTATAAATTCAGTGTATTCGTTTAATGTACATGTGAAGATGTACACATCCCTTAAATGTTTCTAATAAAATAAAAAAGCTGTATTAGAATGCAAAATAAACACAAATATAGTAAAAAACAAATCTTTAAGAATAACTGCAAACACAAATACAGTAAAAACATGTATTTTTATTAAATGCAGAATAAACACAAATACAATAAAAAGAAAAAAAAATTGAAAGTATATTGAAAGTTGTGTGTGTGTGTTATAAATCAAACGGCAAATTAAAATGTTTTACACATACAGCAAAGGTTCTAGAAGGTCTCCTGGGCAGTCTCTGCATTGTTCATATTTGAATACAGAACAAAGGATAAATACATTACAAATGCATATACAGTGCCCTCCATAATTATTGGCACCCCTGGTTAAGATGTGTTCTTTAGCTTCTAATAAATTGAGTTTTTTTCTAAATAATATAGGACCATGATGGAAAAAAGAGTAAAATCCAACCTTTAACTCATAAAATCACCTGTTCCACAATTATTGGCACCCCTAACATTTCTTAGGAAATAAATGTAATTAAAGTATTTCTGTCAATTCTACAGTAGTTTACGAAGTTGATCAGAGTATGTAGGAACATTTATTTGTAATTCACAACTTCCTGTTTCCCTGGGGTATAAATATGACGTGACACAGAGGCCATTTCTCTTCAACATGGGAAAGACAAACGAACATACCATTCAAGTAAGGCAGATGTGTGTTGACCTCCACAAGTCAGGCAATGGCTACAAGAAAATAGCCACTCACCTACACCTGTCCATATCTACTGTCAGAGGAATTATTAAGAAGTTTAAAACAACCGGAACAGTGGTAAACAAGCCTGGACGAGGACGCAAGTTTATTTTGCCACCACGCACAGTGAGGAGGATGATAAGAGAAATAAAAAGGTCTCCAAAGCTCACTGTTACAGAATTGCAACAAATGGTAGCTTCTTGGGGTCACAAAGTCTCCAAAACAACCATCAGGCGCTATCTGCATGCCAACAAGCTGTTTGGGAGGCATGCACGGAAAAAACCTTTTCTCACTCACAATCATAAACGCAAATGTTTGGAGTTTGCTAAGCAGTACTGGAACTTCAACTGGGACCGTGTGCTTTGGTCAGATGAAACTAAGATAGAGCCTTTTGGCAACAAATGCTCTAAGTGGGTCTGGCGTAACACAAGAGCTGAGTATGCAGAAAAGCACCTCATGCCCACTGTGAAATATGGGGGAGGATCAGTGATGCTGTGGGCCTGTTTCTCTTCCAAAGGCCCTGGGAACCTTGTTAGGGTGCATGGCATCATGAATGCTTTGAAATACCAGGACATTTTAAAACAAAATCTGGTGGCTTCTGCCCAAAAGCTGAAGATGGGTCGTCACTGGGTTTTTCAGCAAGATAATGACCCAAAACATATGGCCAAATCTACACAGAAATGGTTCACCACACACAGAATCAAGCTCCTCCCATGGCCATCTCAGTCCCCAGACCTCAACCCCATTGAAAACCTGTGGGGTAAGCTGAAGAGGATAGTGCAGAGGAGAGGACCCAGGTCTCTGGATGACTTAGAGAGATTGTGCAAAGAGGAATGGTCAAAGATCCCTCTATCTGTATTCTCCCATCTTGTGAAACATTGGTTGTACAAAATGGGTTGTACAAAATGGGTTGTACAAAGTATAAACATCAGGGGTACCAATAATTGTGGCACACATGATTTGATGTTAAACAATTATTTCTTAATGTGGGATTTTTAAAGGTTGGATTTTACTCTTTTTTCCATTGTGGTCCTATATTATTTAGAAAAAAACTCAATTTATTAGAAGCTAAAGAACACATCTTAACCAGGGGTGCCAATAATTATGGAGGGCACTGTATACATAAAGGACATACCCATAAAAGATATGTCCCAAATTGGTCCTTCTTGGTTAGTAATGGCTGAAGTTACTGCCCTTTCCTAAAGACACCCATCATTTAAAGCAACACAATTACAAAAGTCTCGACTCCATGTTTAAAAATGTTGCAACTCCAGCTAAACATGACGCTCATTTTTAAGGAGGCAACCAATAAAATGAGATGAGAAGGGTGAGACAGATTTACTCATGTTTATGTCTAAATCATTTAAAGCAAACATGACCCAACCTACCTCTGCACCGTCTTCCCCTCCAATTACCTGCCCACTTTGTTCCATCTCTCCCACTCAAATTAAACGAGGTCCTGATACGTTTCTTCAGTCACTGTTCAGAATCACATCTTGGCTTTGTGTTGGAAAAATTACGCATTTTAAGGAACAAATGGCTTCATTTGTTTATTCTAATAATAAATGAATGACATTTGGTAGATATATTTTAAAAAGTAATAAATCTTTTTATTATCAGTGTGATATTTAATATATTAAGGATAGTCAAAGATAGTCATTCATGTAGGGGCCAGTAATATTGGCCTGTGGATATCTAAAGTGACTAAGGATAATATTCAAGAGGAGACTACACTGGCCCAGGCGATGTCGTAATATGCTCTGCTGCTTGCCCTCAGGCTTACAGCAGACTCACAGCTCTAAACCGCTGGATGTCCAAGTGGTGTTCAGAAAATCATGTGGGCTTCATAGACAACTGGATAAAGTATGAGGACAAGCCTGGTTTTATAGGCAGGGATGGTGGAGTCCACCCCACGCGGGAGGGTGCTGCCTTACTTTCATGCAGCATAGCCCACAGTCTTTTAGTTAGTCTGCAGCGTTTGATTTGTTCTGATTGTTCTATCAGATGTATGAAGTGGAGAATTTAGCATTTCCTTTCAGCTCATTTCACCTGTGTGGGGTGAAACTTTTGGTGTTCTCGGTCAGGTACTTTAAACTGCAGGATGTGGGAAAATGAACATTTTATTTTAGGTCTTTTCAACTGTGTGAAATTCTGTTTCAGGTACTTTAACCTAGATACAGTGGGGTATGAAATGTTTGATTTCTGATATTTACAGTATTTTTAGGATTACATTTCAGGGGGGTGAATCATGTTGTTATCTGAAAAATAGGCTACGCTAACCCTCTTATAGAATCCATAGGGGGCGCTACAAGCTCTGTGTTGAATGTGAAGCGCAACACTGTATCCCGTATTCAGAGCTATGCTACTGAATTCTGTATGAAAAGTAGCAGAACTTTCCTACAGACCACAGTAACAGAACACTGTTCTACAAGAATAGAGTAGCGTAACAAGGTGTTACAGAACACAGTAGCCTGAAACTGTTCATTCACAGAGTAGCATAATGCTTTCATACAGAAAACATTAGAATAATTATTTTAATACAGAATACAGTACCAGTACTCTTTCAACCAGAATACGGTAGCATAACACTACACAACCAGCATAGAGGAGCATAACTCATACAGAATACAGTATTCAATTCAAATACATTTTATTTATACAGCGCTTTCACAACAAATGTGGTCACACAGCAGCTTTACAGAGATCGTTTGAGCAAGCCAGTGGCAACAGTGGCAAGGAAAAAGAGGAACCCATCCTCCTCTGGTCGACACCGGATAGCACAATGAAAAGCAAAACAGGAATAAAACACGGAATTAAGGGAGTATGGCCAAGGTGCCGTCAAGCCATAAAAAGATGAACAGGAGTGAAATGTTAAAGTCCATGCAGGTACACTGTCACAAGCACAGCCATGCAGTGAAGGGAGGATGACTCCATTAGAGGCCCCAGAACCGGACAGCGGGCAGGAGGGTGGTGGAGAGAGCCAGGTCTGCTGATGGAACAGTTGAAACACATGGGAAAGAGAGAGAAAACACAAAGGGTTAGGAGGGGAAGGGAGGGGGGTATCACAGCAAAAACTTTTTAGAAGGGTTACAGCAGGACAGGGTAAGCAAGAGCAGCCAAACACAAATGCACTCGCACCAGCAGGGGGCAACTCAGCACATGGGGGGGAGAGAGAAAGAAAAGGTTTATATATGAATATGAACAGCACTGTAACACCGCTCAAGCACAACAAAGCAGCAAAACAATTTATACAGAACACAGCAGTGTAATTTTCATGCAAAACACAAGCAGGACACAGCAGCCCAACATGGTTCAAGCAGAACACAAGCAAGTGGCACAGCAGCGATAATATCGTTCAAGCACAAGACAGCAGCGAAACAATTTTGATGCAGGACACAGCAGCCCCACATGGTAAAAGCAGAACACAGTAGTGATATGTTGTTCAAGCAAAACACAGCAGTGAAATACCAATCAAGCAGAATACAAGCAAGTGGCACAGCAGTGAAATACAAATCAAGCAGGACACAGCAGCATAACAATTTTTAGGTAAAACACAAGCAGGACACAGCAGCCCAACACGGTTCAAGCTGAACACAAGCAAGTGGCACAGCTGCAGCCACCTTTAGCACTGTGCTTGCAAGGCAATCTCGAGAAAAATTAGATTTTTACACACAGCAGCATAATTATTATACAGAACACAGTTAATTGACATCGTTCAAGCAGAACACAGCAGCAAAATACCAATCAAGCAGAACACAAGCAAGTGGCACAGCAGTGAAATCTCGTTCAAGCAGAACACAGCAGCGTACCAACGATCATACAAAATACAAGCAGGGCATAGCAGCCCAACATGGATCAAGCAGAACACAAGCAAGTGGCACAGCTGCAGCCACATTTAGCACTGTGCTGGCAAAGCAATCTTGTAAAAAATTGGAGACTGTGGGTGCAGAGTGGGATTGTTAAGGAGTTTGAAAAAGTCTAATGCCCCCACCTTTCCGCACGTCGCTGGGGAAGATGCAGTGAAGGTTTACAACATGTTAAAATTCAGTGAGGAAGAAACTGAAACAAGAAATGTGCTGAAAAACAAGTTCAGCGCTTACCGAGAGTCAAGAAAGAACCTACCCCTATGTTCACCATTTGTTCTTCACGAGAGCTCAGGATCCAGGTGAAAGCACTGAGGCGTACGGGAGGAATTCGGGAACCGGAAACTGCAGAATTCAGCAAAGTATTCACATATTCTGGCCACCGCATGTCACTGTTGGGAAAGCTACCACTCACCTGTGAACACAAAATGCTAAATTGAATTTCACATATTGTTGACTGTGATGTACCAGCAATACTAGGACATGAGACATGGGAGATGTTAGGTGTGGTTGAAAGAGTGCATGGAATCACAACGTAAAATGACATTCTGATAGACAGTCATCTGTTCACTATTCTTGGATTCCTACCAGGACATCACCACATTCAGTAGATCCCATGGTCCCACCAGTGATTCATCCACCAAGAAAAGTCCTGATTGCCCTGAAAGACAACAATCATTGATGAGCTACACAAAATTAAGGGGTGTAAATCACTAAACAGCATGAACTGAACGACTGGGTAAGCAGTAGGGTCACAGCGGTGAGGATTTTGGCAGATCCACCTTCAGATCACATCACAAATCCGGTACATGGCCATGTGCTCTCTGCAGAAGGTCTCAATCTAGATCGAGAGAAAGTGAGAGCTGTAACACACATGCCTACACCAAAAAACAAGCAGGCACTCATGAGATTCATGGTCATGATTCATTACCTTTCCAAGTTTATTCCCAGCCCGTCTGAAGTCAGCGCACTGATCCAGAGATGCAGCTACTACACACAAGGACCATGAAAGGATAGCCCAAAGAGAAAAATCCAAACATACTGGACATTCAAAGCAGAAAAGCAAAATACAGATTCAAGACATGCTGCAGAGAAGACAACTCACGCAGAAAAGTTATGACAGACAGAAAAAAAGCCCACCAAGCATATACATGTGGAACAAGGTGAGAATTCAGAGAGTGCAACCTGCTATCATGATCAGCCACGATTCCTAACAGTCCAGACACCAGATGGAAGAACCTATAGGAGAAACAGAAAACAGAACACACATTCACAGGACACAGTTCAAGTTCCTGTCCTTCTCCAGATATGGTTATGAACAGAAACAGAAACAAATGTCCTGCTTATGAACAAGTGTGTCACTTTACCAAAAATTTGTCTAACAAAACAAATCAAAGCAGAAGGAGAAAAGAAATCATGCAGTTGAACAAAATGCAGAGGTTTACTCATTGGAAAACCTGAAATCAGAAAAACATCAACACTGTCACAACAAAAGTGAACAGAATAACTGGACTGTAAATAAAACTACAAGAACTTTGCATTCAGCACCAGTGTCCAACTTGAAAACAATGTCATCGCAGCACAGATCTACAAATCAAAAATGCAAGATTGAATTTTACATTGTTGACAGTGCAATACTAGGACGTGAGACATGCGAGATGTTAGGTGTGGTTTAAAGATGGAAGAACCTAAAGGAGAAACAGAAAACATCCTCAGGACGACTGAAAAAGAGTTTCCATCAGAATCACCTAATGTTGTTGCCGATTCCCGTTTCGAGCCGCAGGTCAGTGAATCCGGTCCACCTGCAGAAACTGGTATTGCAAAACAAACCAGACTTACCTGAGACACATCCGAGAATGGCATTCTTCACAAGGTCAGGAAGACAAGAAAACACAAGGACTGAATCTGGAACACACATACAGTGCACATTTAGAATATTCACAAACACATTCAGAGGACACGGTTCAAGCTGTCCTGTCCATCTGCTGACTGAATTTAAAGTTACTGTCATTTATTGCATCTTAGATTTGTTTAGGTTATTCTGCAATGTCAAGCTATTCTCATATATGAATAAAAACAAATAAACAAACAAAAAAAAAAAAAAGTGGGGATGTCACCTATGTTATGTACCAAAGAGGCAACCAAACACAAAGTATATCACCGAGTCGTCCTTAGTCCATACTTTACACTGAGGAACCGGTAAGAAGAGAGGAAAACAAGCAGAGGGGAAAACCGGCAGTGGTGTTCGAGGAGCCCTTAGCTTTTCTGAAATCAGAAAAAAACAGAATATTAGAGAAACCTCAACACTGTCACAACAAAAGTGAAAAGAGTAACTGGACTGAAAATAAAACAAGAACTTTGCATTCAGCACCAGTGTTTAAACTTAAAGACAAGGTCATCACAGCACAGATCTACAAACCAGATTTGAAACAGAACTCAAATCAAAAATGCATGATTAAATTTCTCATTGTTTACAGTGATGTACAAGCAATACTAGGACGTGAGACATGATGAAAGAACCTGTAGGAGAAACAGAAGACACCTCCTCAGGGCGGCTAAAAGAGTCCCCATCGGCATCACCCAACGTTGTTGCAGATTCCTGTGTCGAGCCGCAGGTCAGGGAATCCGGTCCACCTGTAGAAGCCGGTATTGCAAAACAATCTGACTTACCTAAATCACATCCGAGAGAGGCATAGAGAGGCTTTCTTCCACAGACCTGAAAAAGGCAAAAGACCATGAATTCGGTGAGGTGCATAACTTGTTAATCAGAGACAGGACTGTTTGTGGTATTAGGGAAGACTAATTGTGGGCAAGGTTGCTGAAAGAAACAGATCAGACATAGACAAAGGCCATGAATATCTGCTGTGCAAATAAAGGGACATCAAATGAAGTGAAAAAAAAAAAAAAAAAAAAGTGTTCAATGAAAAACAAAACAGAACGACAGAAACAAAACAAACAGTTGGGTTTGAACACAAAAGCAAATCCAAACTAGCAGCTCAGCAGCTCAGCACACGGAAAAGAGAGAAGAAATGAAGAAAAAAAAATAATAATAAACAATAATAATGAAGAAGAAGGTTTATATTTATATATGAAAATGAACAGCATTGTAACACCGCTCAAGCACAAAGCAGTCAAACAATTTATACAGAACACAGCAGTGTAACCATTCTCATGCAGAACAGAAGCAGGACAGAGCAGCCCAACACAGCAGCGAAATATCGTTCAAGCTCAAGACAGCAGCGTAACATTTTTTATGCAGGACACAGCAGCCCCACATGGTAAAAGCAGAACACAGCAGTGAAATACCAATCAAGCAGGACACAGCAGCGTAACAATTTTAATGCAGAACACAAGCAGGACGGGAGGAATTTGGGGACCAGAAACTGCAGAATTCAGCAAAGTACTCACATATTCCGGCCACCGCATGTCACTGCTGGGAAAGCTACCGCTCACCTGTGAACACAAAAGCCAAAAATGCAAAAATGAATTTCACATATTGTTGATGGTGATGTACCAGCAGTACTAGGGCGTGAGACATGGGAGATGTTACAGCAGGACAGGGTAGTAAAGAGCAGCCAAACACAAATGCACTCGCACAAGCAGACAGCAGGGGCAGCTCAGCACATGGGGGAGAGAGAAGAAATGAAGGAAAAAATGAAAAAAAGGTTTAGGTTTATGCATGAATATGAACAGCACTGTAACACCACTCAAGCACAACAAAGCAACAAAACAAATTATACAGAACACAGCATCATCATTTTCATGCAAAACAAGCAGGACACAGCAGCGTAACAATTTTTATGCAGAACACAAGCAGGACACAGCAGCCCAACATGGTTCAAGCAGAACACAGTAGCGAAATATCGTTCAAGCAGGGCACAGCAGCATAACATTGATGAAAAACACGCAGGACAGCAGCGGAATTATTATACAGAACAAGTGACACTGTTCAAGCAGAACACAGGAGCGTAACAAATTTGATGCAAAACACAAGCAGGATACAGCAGCCCAACACGGTCGAAGCAGCACACAAGCAAGTGGCACAGCTGCAGCCACCTTTAGCACTGTGCTTGCAAGGCAATCTCATCAAAAATTGGATTTTGAGGTGCAAAAGTTTTACCTGTTCCTTACCGAGAGTGGGATTGTTGAGGAGTCTGAAAAAGTCCAATGCGCCACCTTTCCACACGTCGCAGAGAAAGATGCAGTGATTGTCTACAACATGTTACAATTCAGAGAGAAAGAAACTGAAACAAGAAATGCGCTGAAAAACAAGTTCAGCGATTACTGTGAGTCAAGAAAGAACCTACCCTATGTTCACCATTTGTTCTTCACGAGAGCTCAGGATCCAGGTGAAAGCATACGGGAAGAATTCGGGGACCAAAAACTGCAGAATTCAGCACAGTACTCTCATATTCTAGCCACCGCATGTCACCGTTGGGAAAGCTACCACTCACCTGTGAACACAAAAGCCAAAAATGCTAAACTGAATTTCACATATTGTTGACGGTGATGTACCAGCAATACTAGGACGTGAGACATGGGAGATGTTAGGTGTGGTTGAAAGAGTGCATGGAATCACAAAGTAAAATGACATTCTGATAGACATTGATCTGTTCACTGTTCTAGGATTCCTACCAGGACATCACCACATTCAAGTAGATCCCATGGTCTCAGCAGTGATTTATCCACCAAGAAAAGTCCTGATTGCCCTGATTGCCCTGAAAGACAACAATCATTGATGAGCTACACAAAATGGAGAAAAGGGGTGTAATCACCAAACAGCATGAACCGAACGACTGGATAAGTAGCATGGTCACAGTGGTGAGGATTTAGGCAGATCAACCTTTATGATGAAAGTTCCAAGCTCTGCACACTGAACATACCCATTGAAAGATACAGATTCCTTTGACTTTCTTTTGGAGTGTCCTCAGCTTCAGATGTATTCCAAAGGTCAATTGCAGACTATTAAAGGCCTGGAAGGTGTCGTCAATGTTCCGAACGATATCTTAGTCTGGGGTGAAACGGTTAAGGAAACATGACAGCAGACTCATCCAAGTGCTGAAAAGGGAAAGACAGTGGAACCTGAAACTCAACAAAAACAAGTGCAAGATCAGATCATCACAAATGTCGTACATTGGCCATATGCTCGCTGCAGAAGGTCTCAATCCAGATCAAGTGAGAGCTGTAACACACATGCCTGCACCAGAAAACAAACAGGCACTCATGAGATTAATGGGCATGATTCAGTACCTTTCCAAGTTTATTCCCAACCTGTCTCAAGTCAGTGCACCTCTCAGAAAACTGCTTGAGCATGACACTCCGTGGCAAGTCGAGCACAAAGCTATGAAAAACTGAAATCTCTGGTACTGGTAACACCATGGTACTGGTACACCATCTGTAGATGCGAGCTCAGAAGGCTTCGGAGCAGCAGTTCTGCAGGAGGGAAAGCCAGTGGCTAAATTACATTACGAAAGGCAACAGCAAATGATTCAGAGATGCAGCTACTACACACAAGGACCATGGAAGGATGGCCCAATGAGGAAAAATCCAAAACATACTGGACATTCAAAAAAGAAAAGCAAAATGCAGATTTAAGACAAGCTGTAGAGAAGACAACTCAAGCAGAACAGCTATTATGACAGACAGACAAAGAACCCACCAAGCATATACATGTGGGACAAGGTGAGAATTCAGAGAGGGCAACCTGCTATCATGATCAGCCACGATTCTTCACAGTCCAGACGCCAGATGGAGAAACCTATAGAAGAAACAGAAAACACATTCGCAGGACACAGTTCAAGTTCCTGTTCTTCTCCACATGTGGTTATGAACATTAACAGAAACAATGTCCTGCTTATTGACAAGTGTGCAAATCCTGTAACAGCAAAATCACTTCACCAAAAATGTGTCTAACAAAACAAATCAGAACAGAATGAGGGGGAAAAAAAATCATGCAGTTGAACAAAAAGGCAGAGCAGGAAGATTTCTTCATTGGAACAGTTGAAATAAGAAACAAAAACAGGAGTATTAGATAAACATCAACACTAACAACAAAAGTCAATAGAATAACTGCACTGAAAATAAAACAAGAACATTGTTTTCAAGTTGGACACTGGTGCTGAATGCAAGGTCATCTCAGGAAATGTCTACAAGTCACTTAGATTTGAAACAAAACTCCAGAATTCAGCTTGAAAACCGCTCACATATTCTAGACACTGCAAGTCACCGCTGGGAAAGCTAACGCTCACCTGTGAACACAAAAGCCACAAATGCAAGATTGAATTTCACATTGTTGACAGTGATGTTACAATGCTGTTCATATTCATATATAAACCTAAACCTTTTCATTAGTATTATTATTTTTATTTTTTCCTTCATTTCTTCCCTCATGTGCTGAGTTGCCCCCTCCTGTCTGCTGGCACGAGTGCATTTGTGTTTGGCTGCTCTTGCCTACCCTGTCCTGCTGTAACCCTTCTAAAAAGTCTTGCCCCCCGCCTCCTAACCCTTTGTGTTTTTTTCTCTCTTTCCCATGTGTTGAGATGCCCAGTTTCAACTGTTCCATCAGCAGACCTGGCTCTCTCCACCACTCTCCTGCCCGCAGTCCGGTTCTGGGTACTCTAATGGAGTCATCCTGTAAATCAGAACTTCTACTCCCACTGTCTCCCACTGCTCCCTTTACCTTCACTAAATAAGTCCTGTCTGCTTCAGACCGGAAATTCAGTTCCGCTTGCTGGAGCTTCATCTCCATCTGCTGGAAGCTAATCAGTTCATAGACCTCCTGGAGAAGATCGTTGCAGAAAAATGACTTTAATCTTACGTTTATCTCAGCAGTGTTAATATTACATTTATCTCAGCAGTGTTAATATTAATTTTATCTCAGCAGGGTTAATATTAAAAATATCTCAGCAATATTAATATTAAATTTATCTCAGTAGTGTTAATATTATTTTTTTTCTCAGCAGTATTAATATTACATTTATCTCAGCAGTATTAATATTACATTTATCTCAGCAGTATTACTATTAAATATATCTCAGCAGTATTACTATTAAATATATCTCAGCAGTGCTTTGTCAGGTCCACAGGCTTCAAGGTCCAGGACTTTTATGTTGACAGTCATTTATGTAGGACATGTTTTCTGTCTAGTCCAGGTGGGCTTCATTATCCTGTGTAATGTGTTGTGATTAGGGTCACCTGGGAGCTGGGGGGTTTATAGGGAGCTAAAGCGAGCTCCTCCTCTCCGAGAATTATACTCGTTACTTCAAGCTGTCTGGTTGTCTTCATGTTCATGTTCGTCTATGATGTTTTCTCTCGAGGACTTTGGATGAGAGTCTGTCCTTGTTCAGGAGTAGATCTCTTCAGGGTCTGCAGGTTGGGGGTCTTGAGGATTCGGCTAATCCGAGCGCGGTGCTCCGTCTGATCTGTCCTTCACTATCTCGCCTGACTCCCTGACTCCCAACCGGCCCTCAGGTGGCTTTCAGGTTCAGCTCATGTTAGTTTGTCTCGTTTGTTTGGTTTATTCATTCTTTCTTGTTATTGCTGCATTCTTGTTTCCCCTGTTTGGTTTAATAAAGTCTTGCATCGCACCGCGAGTGTTCACCCGTCATTGTCCTAACCAGTCCTGACCCAGCAGTGTTAATAATCTTACATTAATCTCAGCAGTTCAAGTAATAAATGTATCTCAATAGTGCTAATCCTAAATTTATGATTATGATTAGCACTATTGAGATACATTTATTATTTGAACTGATGAGAGAAATTTAGGATTAGCACTGCTGAGAAATTTATCTCAGCAGTGTTAATGTTAAATTTCTCTATAGTGCTAAATATTAAATTATCTCAGCAGTGCTAACCATAAGTTGATCTCAGCAGTGCTAATCTTAGATTTATCTCCGCAGTGTTGATCTGAAATTTCTCAGCAGTGCTAATTTAAAATTAATCTAATCAGTGTTAATATTAAATTCATCTGAGCAGTGATCATAACTTTCTCAGCAGTGCTAATCTTATATTTACCTCAGCAGTGTTGATCAGAAATTTACCTCAGTAGTGCTAATCCTAAATTTATCTCAGCCATGTTAATATTAATTTAATTATTAATTTTCTCAGCAATGCTAATCATAATTTTATCTCAATAGTGTTAATAAAAATAAATTCACCTCAGCAGTGCTAATCAGAAATTTACCTCACCAGAGCTTATTTTAATTTTCTCAGCAATGTTAATTTGACATTTATTTAAGCAGTGTTAATATTAAATTTATCCCAGCAGTGCTAATCATAAGTTGATCTCAGCAGTGCTAATCATAAATTTATCTGAGCAGTGATCATAAATTTACCTTAGCAGTGCTAATCATCAGTTTACCTTAGCAGTGCTAATCGTCAGTTTACCTCAGCAGTGCTAATCATAAATTAATCTCAGCAGTGTTAATATTAAATTGATCTGAGCAGTGATCATAACTTTCTCAGCAGTGCTAATCATAAATTTATCTCAGCAATGTTAATATTAAATGCGTCTCACCATCTTAAATGTACCTTAGCGGTATTAATCTTACATTTATTTAAGCAGTGTTAATATTAAATTCACCTCAGCAGTGCTAATCAGAAATTCACCTCAGCAGAGCTAATCTTAATTTTATGTCAGCAATGTTAATATGACATTTATTTAAGCAGTGTTAATATTAAATTAATCTCAGCAGTGCTATTCTTAAATTTACCCCTTTTCCACCCTCCACTCAGCAGTGTTAATCTTAAATTTACCTCAGCAGGATTAACCTTAAATTTATCTCAGCAATGTTAATGTTAAATTTACCTCAGCAGTGTTAATCTTAAATTTACCTCAGCAGGATTAATCTTAAATTTATCTCAGCAATGTTAATGTTAAATTTACCTCAGCAGTGTTAATCTTAAATTGATCTCAGCAGTGCTAATCTTAAATTGATCTCAGCAGGGCTAATCTTAAATTGATCTCAGCAGGGCTAATCTTAAATTGATCTCAGCAGGGCTAATCTTAAATTTACCTCAGCAGTGCTAGAAATAAATTTACCTCAGCAGTGTTAATCCTAAATCTTTCTCAGCAGTGTTAATCTTAAATTTATCTCAGCAATGTTAATATTAAATGTATCTCAGCAGTTCTTATCATAAATTTATCTCAGAAGACTTAATATTACAATTATCTCACCAGTGCTAATCTTAAAAGTACCTTAGCGGTATTTTTACATTTATTTAAGCAGTATTAATATGAAATTTATCTTAGCAGTGCTAATCATACATTTACCACAGCAGTGTTCATCTTAAATTTATCTCAGCAGTGCTAATCATAAATTTATCTCAGCAATGCTAATCATAATTTTATCTCAGCAATGTTAATATGACATTTATTTAAGCAGTGTTAATATTTAATCTCAACAGTGTTAATATTACATTTATCTGAGCAGTGATCATAACTTTATCTCAGCAGTGCTAATCATAGGTTTACCTCAGCAGTGTTAATATTAAATTTCTCAAGTGTTAATATTAAATTTATCTCAGCAGTGTTAATATTAAATTAATCTCAGCAGTGTTATTAAATTCATCTGAGCAGTGATCATAACTTTCTCAGCAGCGCTAATCCTAAATTTCTCTCAGCAGTGCTAATCAGAAATTCACCTCAGCAGAACTAATCTTAATTTTATCTCATTAATGTTAATATGACATTTATTTAAGCAATGTTAATATAAAATTAATCTCAGCAATGTTAATATTAAATTCATCTGAGCAGTGATCATAACTTTCTCAGCAGCGCTAATCCTAAATTTCTCTCAGCAGTGCTAATCAAAAATTCACCTCAGCAGAACTAATCTTAATTTTTTTTTTCAGCAATGTTAATATGACATTTATTTAAGCAATGTTAATATTAAATTAATCTCAACAGTGTTAATATGACATTTACCTCAACAGTGATCATAAATTTACCTCAGCAGTGTTAATATTAAATTTATCTCAGCAGTGCTACTCATACATTTCTCAAGAGTGTTAATATTAAATTTCTCAGCAGTGTTAATATTAAATTCATGTCAGCAGTGATAATCATACATTTACCACAGCAGTGTTAACCTTACATTTATCTCAGCAGTGTTATTAAATTCATCTCAGCAGTTCAAATAATAAATGTCTCAATAGTGCTAATCATAATCCTAAATTTATCTCAGCAGTGTTAATAATAAATTTATCTCAGCAGTGTTAATATAAAATTAATCTGAGCAGTGATCATAAATTTACCTCAGCAGTGCTAATCATAAGTTTATCTCAGCAGTGTTAATATTAAATTTATCTCAGCAGTTCAAATAATAAATGTATTTCAATAGCGCTAATCATAAATGTCTCAGCAGTGTTAATATTAAATTTATCTTAGCAGTGCTAATCATAAGTTTACCTCAGCAGTGTTAATATTACATTTTTCTCAGCAGTGCCAATCCAAAATGTCTCTCAACAGTGCTAATCTGAAATTTATCTGAGCAGTGTTAATCTTAAATGTATCTCAGCAATGTTAATATTACATTTATTAAAGCAGTGCTATTAAATTTATCTCAGAAGTGATAATCATAACTTTGTCAGCAGTGTTAATATTAAATTTCTCAGCAGTGCTAATCCTAAATTTATCTCAGCAGTGTAAATCATAAATTCTCAGTAGTGTTAATGTTAAATTTGTCAGCAGTGTTAATATTAAATTTATGTCAGCAGTGATAATCCAGAATTCCTCAGCAGTGTTAATCATAAATTTATCTCAACGATGTTGATCAGAAATTTATCTCAGCAGTGCTAAAATTACATTTATTTAAGCGGTGTTATTAAATTTATCTCAGCAGTGCTAATCATAAATTTATCTCAGAAGAGTTAATATTGCAATTATCTCACCAGCGCTAATTTTAAATGTACCTTAGCGATATTAATCTGAAATTTATCTCAGCAGTGTTATTAAATTTATCTCAGCAGTGTTAAATATTAAATTTATTTCAAAAGTGTTAATATTACATTTATCTCACCAGTGCTAATCTTAAATGTACCTTAGCAGTATTACTCTTAAATTTACCTCAGCAGTGCTAATCATACATTTACTTCAGCAGTGCTAAAATTAAATTTATTTCAGCAGTGCCAATCATAAATTTATCTCCGCAGTGCCAATCATACATTTCTCAGAAGTTAATCTTAAATTTATCTCTGCAATGTTAGTATTACATTTATCTCAGCAGTGATAATCCTAAATTTATCTCAGCAATGCTAATCTGGAATTTATCTCAGCAGTGTTAATCTTAAATTTATCTCAGCAATGTTAATATTACATTTATTTAAGCAGTGTTACAAATAAATTTACCTCAGCAGTGTTAATCCTAAATCTTTCTCAGCAGTGTAAATGAGAAATGTATCTCAGCAATGTTAATATTAAATGCATCTCAGCAGTGCTAATCTTAAATGTACCTTAGTGGTATTAATCTTACATTTATTTAAGCAGTGTTAATATTAAATTAATCTCAGCAGTGCTAATCAGAAATTCACTTAAGCAGAGCTAATCTTAATTTTATTTTAGCAATGTTAATATGACATTTATTTAAGCAGTGTTAATATTAAATTTGTCTCAGCAGGGTTAGTCATAAATGAATCTCAGCAGTGTTAATATTAAATTAATCTCATCAGTGTTAATATTAAATTTATCTGAGCAGTGATCATAACTTTATCTCAGCAGTGCTAATCATAAATGTATCTTAGCAGTGCTAATCCAACATTTTTCTCAGCAGTGCTAATCCTAAATTTATCTCAACAATGTTAGTCCTAAATTTATCTCAGCATTGTTAATCTGAAATTTATCTATATCTTTATCTATTTATTTATACCATGTTAATATTACATGTATTTAAGCAGTGTTATTAAATTTATTTCAGCAATCATAATCATAATTTTCTCAGCAGTGTTATTATTAAATTAATCTCAGCAGTGTTAATCAGAAAATTACATTTTAAAAATCATACATTAACCGCAGCAGTCCTAATCTTAAATTTGTCAGCAGTGTTCATATTAATTTTCTCAGCAATGCTAATCATAATTTTATCTCAATAGTGTTAATAAAAATACATTTATCTTAGCAGTGTTAATTATACATTTCTCAGTAGTGTTAATATTACATTCATCTCATCAGTGTTAATCATAAATGAATCTCAGCAGTGTTAATATTAAGTTCATCTGAGCAGTGCTAATCCAAAATTTCTCAGCAGTGTTCATCCTAAATGTATTTCAGCAATGTTATTAAATGCATTTAAGCAGTGCTAATCATAAATTTATCTTAGCAGTGCTAATCTTAAATTTATTTCAGAAGTTAATCTTAAATTTATCTCTGCAATGTTAATACTACATTTATTTAAGCAGTGTTATTATTAAATTCATCTCAGAAGTGTTAATAAATTTCTCAGAAGTGTTAATCCTAAATCTTTCTCAGCAGTGCTAATCATAAATTTCTCTCAGCAATGTTAATATTAAATGTATCTCAGCAGTGCCAATCATACATTTACCACAGCAGTGTTAATCATCTTGAATTAACCTCAGCCGTGCTAATCTTAAATTTATCTCTGCAGTGTTAATATTAAATTTATCACAGCAGTGTTAGTCTTAAATTTCTCAGCAGTGATAATCATAATTTTATCTCAAAAGTGTTAATATTAAATGTCTCAGCAGTGTTAATATTAAATTTCTCAGCAGTGATAAACATAGGTTTACCGCAGCAGTCTTATTCTTAAATTTATGTCAGCAGTGATAATCATATCTTTACCTCAGCAGTGTTAATACATTTATGTCAGCAGTATTAATATTACATTTCTCAGCACTGCTAATCATAAGTTTATCTCAATAGTGTTAATAAAAATACATTTATCTCAGCAGTGCTAATCAGTGTAAATAATAAATTTCTCAGCAGTGTTAATAATAAATTAATCTTAGCAGTGCTAATTATACATTTCTCAGCAATGTTAATATTAAATGTATCTCAGCAGTGCTAATCATAAATTTATCTCAGAAGAGTTAATTTTACAATTATCTCACCATTGCTAATCTTAAATGTACCTTAGCGGTATTAATCTTACATATATTTAAGCAGTGTTAATATTAAATTTATCTCAGCAGTGCTAATCATACATTAACCACAGCAGTGTAAATCTTATTTATCTCAGCAGTGCTAATCATAATTTTCTCAATAGTGTTTATTAAATTTATCTCAGAAATGTTAATATTAAATTCACCTCAGCAGAGCTAATCTTAAATGTAATAATAACACTGCTGAGATGAATTTAAGATTAACACTGCTGAGATGAATTTATCTCAGCAGTGATAAGCATACGTTTACCACAGCAGTCCTAAGCTTAAATTTGTCAGCAGTGATAATCATAACTTTCTCAGCAGTGATAATCATACATTTACCACAGCAGTGTTAATAATAAATTTATTTCAGCAGTGCTAATCCTAAATTTCTCAGCAATGCTAATCATAATTGTATCTCAATAGTGTTAATAAAAAACATTTCTCAGCAGTGTTAATATTAAATTAAATTAAATTATTTTATCTCAGCAATGTTAATATGACATTTATTTAAGCAGTGTTAATCTTAAATTTATCTCAGCAGTGTTAATCTTAAATTTATCTCAGCGGTGCTAATCATAAATTTACCTCAGCAGTGCTACTATTACATTAATCTCAGAGGTGCTAATCATAAATTAATCTCTGCAGTGTTAATCTTAAATTTAAGATTCAAGTGTTCATTTTAAATTTACCACAGCAGTGTTAATATAAAATTTTTCATCACTGATAATCATAACATTATCTCAGCAGTGTTAATATTAAATTTACCTCAGCAGTGCTAAATCTAAAGTTTTCTCAGAAGTGTTGGTCTCAAATTTATTTCAGCAATGTTAATATTAAATGCATCTTTGCAGTGCTAATCATAAATTCATCTCATCAATGTTAATATTACATTTATTTAAGCAGTGTTAATTTTAAATTTATCTCATCAGTGATAAATCTAAATTTATCTTCGCAGTGTTAATATTAAATTTCTCAGCAGCGTTAGTATTAAATTTCTCAGCAGTGTTAGTATTAAATTTATCTCAGCAATGTTAATATAACATTTATCTCAGCAGTGCTAATCATGAATGTTAATATTTATAAAATATTACATTTATTTAAGCAGTGTTAATATTAAATTTATCTTAGCAGTGATGTTCATACATGTACCATAGCAGTGCTAATCTTAATTTTATGTCAGCAGTGATAATCATAACTTTCTCAGCAGTGTTAATCATACATTAACCACAGCAGTGTTGATATCACTTTCATCTCAGCAGTGTTAATATTACATTTATCTCAGCAGTGCTAATCTTAAATGTATCTCAGCAGTGCTAATCATAAATGCATCTCAGAAGTGTTAATATTACAATTCTCACCAGTGCTAATCTTAAATGTACCTTAGCAGTGTTAATCCTAAAAAAAATTTCAGCAGTGTAAATAAGAAATGCATCTCAGCAGTGCTAATCATAAATTTACCTCAGCCGTGTTAATATTAAATTTCTCAGCAATGCTAATCATATTTTTATCTCAATAATGTTAATATTAAACTTACCTCAGCAGTGTTATTATAAAATTTCTCAGCAGTGCTAATCAGAAATTTCTCAAAAGTGTTCATATTAAAATTCTCAGCAGTGCCTCGTCCCACCTTCACTGAAACCACAGTCTACCTTTAGGAGAAACCCAGAAGATCCTTAATGCCATTCTGCCACCAAGGTATGACCTTCCTCACCTGCTCACCATGTAGCAGTTTTAGCTGCTACTGAAATTACCAGTGTTACCATCTCCATCTTTTCTTCTATGAACATGTAATACTGATAATGCTACAACGGCTTTCTTTAGTCACTGTTCTGCCAGATAACACCCTGAATACACCTCTCCTCCATGAACAGGTTAAAAAAGCTTTTACTGATCTAGTTTAAACTGAATGTAAAGAGGCTAAAAGCATGAACCTAATGCAGGAAACATCTTTCTAATGTGAATAACTGTGATTGATCAGTCAGTCAATCAACCTTCATTAAGCTAGACTAACTGAAGTGACTTTAATATATATAAAAAAAATATTAAATAATAATAATAATTGAAGTCATACATGTCACTAAAATTATAATAACAATAAAGACCAATAAATAAATGAATATTGTATAATAAAGAACTAAAATTTTTATTAATGAAAATCCTGTAAATCAGATTCAGGCAGAGTGGAGGTGGTTAGAAATGAAAAGGTTCAATGATTGAGTGACTCCAGTGAGCTGAGCTTTAGTGTTTCCTGTAGTGAAGTCCAGCTCACTGCTCACTGAAAGCAGATGTAGTTGATCAATCCACTGGAGTGCAGAAATAAAGAAATGTTGAAATAAGTGGTGAATTCTCCTGGTAAGATACAATGTGAGCACACTGCTCACTTACACATTGATTGTCTTTCCCTTAGATGAGCTGATCAGGCAGGTCACTGTCAGCTGTGCTGAGAGGGGGATGCTGCTTCTACGAGTGCGAGATGAGAGTCTGACTGAAGCTGGCTGTCAGACCCTGTATGAGAGCAGTATGACCTTTGGAGTGAGGAAAACTCTGCTGGCTGAGCATCAGAAATTGTTCATGAACAAGAGGGTGAGAACTGCTGTCTGCCTTACAGTTGTCTCTCGATTCCTTTTCAGTGGTCTCTTCTACCTTCCTCTTATTCTTAGTAGCTTAACCTGAGACTCTGAGTCTTCTGTAAACAGAGCTGTAGCTGAGCTGTACTCATACTCAGCTGTACCGTCGAGATTTTGGGAAGCAGTGCAATTTTAAGGGGTCAAAGCACTACTCTTAAACAATTATGCCCAGAACCACGGTTGCAGGTGGGTTTCTCTGGTGCATCTGCCTGGTTCACGGAGCTGTATTGCTCCAGCCTCACTGCCCCGGCCCCTTCCACGGCTCTTCCCACAGTCCTGGCTTCTGTTTCGGTCCTGGCTTGGTTCCTGGCTTCAGCTTGGGTCCCTGCCTGGTTCCTAACTTCATCCTGTGTCAAGGCTTGGTTCCAGGCTTCGGTCTGGGTCCCAGCTTGGTTCCAGGCTTCGGTCTGGGTCCTGGCTTGGTTCCAGACTTCGGCCTGGGTTCCGGCCAGGCAACCACCTAGTGACTCCAGAGCAACACCATTGCAACCACCTAGCAACATCCTATCAACCATCTGGCGACACCATAGCAACCAACCAATGCCAGCGTAGCAACCACCTTGCAATCACTTAGGGACACCATTGCAACCACATGCAACACCGTAGCAACTACAAACAAAATCCATAGCAACCACCTGGGACACCATAGCAAGCACCTAGCAACAGTATATCAACCACCTAGCAACACTATAGCAACCACTTAGCAACCACTTAGGGACACTATTGCAACCACCTAGTGACATCATAGAAACTGCTTGTGACATCCTAGCAACCGCCTAGCAACATCTTAGAAACCATCTAGCAAAAACATAGCAACCACTTCTGACACCCTAGCAATCACCTGTGACACCATAGCAACCACCTACAAAATCCATGGTAACAACCTGGAACACCATAGCAACTACCTAGCAACTGCATAGGAACAACCTTGAGGCAAAAAGGTGGGTCATGGGATCCTGTGTGACAAAAAAGAAAATCAATATATGTATAAAAACTGAATTAACACGTACCTGTTACACAGTTGCAGATTAATTGCAAGCCAGTCAGACACCATTCCAGATGGAGAAAACCACTCACAGCTGAAGATGGATTGCCCCTTGTTGGCCAGAACCACTTTCAGGTAAAAAGCTGGGTCATGAGATCCTGAAAATAAGAAAGTCAATATATGTATAAAAACCGAATGTTCACTTACCCGTTACTCAGGTGCAGATTAATTGCAAGCCAGCCAGAGATTGTTACAGATGCAGACAACAACTCACAGCTGAAGATGGATTGCCCCTTGTTGGCCAGATTCACTTTCAGGTAAAAAGGTGCATCAGGTGGGTCATGAGATCCTGAAAATAAGAAAGACAAAAAAGAAAGTCAACACAGTTGCAGATGAAAAGAAAGCCAGTCAGACACCGTTCCAGATGCAGACAAACTCACAGCTGGAGCTGGATAGCCCCTTGTTGGCCGGATCCACTTTCAGGGAAAAAGGTGCATCATGGGATCCTGTGTGACAAGAAAAAAGAAAATCAATATATGTATAAAAACCGAATTAACACATACCTGTTACATGGTTGCAGATTAATTGCAAGCCAGCCAGACACTGTTCCAGATGCAGACATCCAGTCACAGCTGAAGATGGATTGCCCATTGTTGGCCAGATCCACTTTCAGGTAAAAAGCTGGGTCATGAGATCCTGAAAATAAGAAAGATAAATGAAGTCAATATATGTATAGAAACCGAATGTTCACTTACCTGTTACTCAGTTGCAAATAAGAAAGCCAGGCAGACAGACTTCCAGATGCAGACAACCTCTCTCAGCTGGAGATGGATAGACACTTGTTGGCCAGATCCACTTTCAGGAAAAAGGGTGCGTCAATTGGGTCATGACATCCTGAAAATAAGAAAGACAAAAAAGAAAGTCAACACAGTTGCAGATTAATTGCAAGCAAGCCAGACACTGTTCCAGATGCAGATAACCTATCACAGCTGAAGATGGATTGCCACTTGCTGGCCAGATCCACTTTCAGGTAAAAAGGTGCGTCATGAGACCCTGTGTGACAAGAAAAAAGAAAATCAATATATGTATAAAAACCGAATTAACACGTACCTGTTACACAGTTGCAGATTAATTGCAAGATCCACTTTCAGTTAAAAAGATGCGTCAGGTGGGTCATGAGATCCTGAAAATAAGAAAGACAAAAGAGAAAGTCAACACATTTGCAGATTAATTGCAAGCCAGCCAGACACTGATCCAAAAAAAAGAAATCAATATGTATAAAAACCGAATTAACACGTATCTTTTACACAGTTGCAGATTAATTACAAGCCAGCCCGACACCGTTCCAGATGCAGACAACCACTCACAGCTGAAGATGGATTGCCCCTTGTCGGCCAGATCCACTTTCAGGTAAAAAGGTGCATCATGAGATCCTGTGGGACAAGAAAAACGAAAATCAATATGTGTATAAAAAAACGAATTAACACGTACCTGTTACACAGTTGCAGATAAATAGCAAGCCAGCCAGACACTCACAGCTGAAGATGGATTGCCCCTTGTTGGCCAGATCCACTTTCAGGTAAAAAGGTGCGTCAGGTGGGTCATGACATCCTGAAAATAAGAAAGACAAAAAAGAAAGTCAATATAAGTATATAAACTGAATGTTCACTTACCGGTAACTCAGTTGCAGATGAAAAGAAAGCCAGTCAGACACCATTCCAGATGCAGGAAACCTCTCACAGCTGGACATGGATAGCCCCTTGTTGGCCGGATCCACTTTCAGGTAAAAAGATGCATGATGAGATCCTGTGTGACAAGAAAAAAGAAATTCAAAATATGTATAAAAACCGAATGAACACGTACCTGTTACACAGTTGCAGATTAATTGCAAGCCAGCCAGACACCGTTCCAGATGCAGACAACCACTCGTAGGTGAAGATGGATTGCCCCTTGTTGGCCAGGTCCACTTTCAGGTAAAAAGGTGCATCATGAGATCCTGTGTGACAAGAAAAAAGAAAATCAATATATGTATAAAAAACGAATTAACACGTACCTGTTACACAGATGCAGATTAATTGCAAGATCCACTTTCAGGTAAAAAGATGCGTCAGGTGGGTCATGAGATCCTGAAAATAAGAAAGACAAAAAAGAAAGTCAACACAGTTGCAGATTAATTGCAAGCCAGCCAGACACTGATCCAAAAAAAAGAAATCAATATGTATAAAAAACGAATTAACACGTATCTTTTACACAGTTGCAGATTAATTGCAAGCCAGCCAGACACCGTTCCAGATGCAACAACCACTCACAGCTTAAGATGGATTGCCCCTTGTTGGCCAGATCCACTTTCAGGTAAAAAGTTGCGTCAGGTGGGTCATGACATCCTGAAAATAAAAAAGACAAAAAAGAAAGTCAATATAAGTATAGAAACTGAATGTTCACTTACCTGTAACTCAGTTGCAGATGAAAAGAAAGCCAGTCAGACACCATTCAAGATGCAGGCAACCTCTCACAGCTGGACATGGATAGCACCTTGTTGGCCGGAACCACGTTCAGGTAAAAAGGTGCATGATGGGATCCTGTGTGACAAGAAAAAAGAAAATCAATATATGTATAAAAACCGAATTAACACATACCTGTTACGCAGTTGGAGATTAATTGCAAGCCAGCCAGATACTGTTCCAGATGCAGACAACCACTCGCAGCTGAAGATGGATTGCCCCTTGTTGGCCAGATCCACTTTCAGGTAAAAAGGTGTGTGATGGGATCCTGTGTGACAAGAACAAAGAAAATCAATATATGTATAAAAACCGAATTAACACGTACCTGTTACACAGTTGCAGATTAATTGCAAGATCCACTTTCAGGTAAAAAGATGCGTCAGGTGGGTCATGAGATCCTGAAAATAAGAAAGACAAAAAAGAAAGTCAATACATTTGCAGATTAATTGCAAGCCAGCCAGACACTGTTCCAGGAAAAAGAAATCATTATGTATAAAAAACGAATTAACACGTATCTTTTACACAATTGCAGATTAATTGCAAGCAAGCCAGACACCGTTCCAGATGCAGACAACCACTCACAGCTGAAGATGGATTGCCCCTTGTTGGCCAGATCCACTTTCAGGTAAAAAGATGCGTGATGAGATCCTGTGTGACAAGAAAAAAGAAATTCAAAAGATGTATAAAAACCGAATGAACACGTACCTGTTACACAGTTGCAGATTAATTGCAAGCCAGCCAGACACCGTTCCAGATGCAGACAACCACTCGTAGGTGAAGATGGATTGCCCCTTGTTGGCCAGGTCCACTTTCAGGTAAAAAGGTGCGTCATGAGATCCTGTGTGACAAGAAAAAAGAAAATCAATATATGTATAAAAACCGAATTAACACGTACCTGTTACACAGATGCAGATTAATTGCAAGATCCACTTTCAGGTAAAAAGATGCGTCAGGTGGGTCATGAGATCCTGAAAATAAGAAAGACAAAAAAGAAAGTCAACACAGTTGCAGATTAATTGCAAGCCAGCCAGACACTGATCCAAAAAAAAGAAATCAATATGTATAAAAAACGAATTAACACGTATCTTTTACACAGTTGCAGATTAATTGCAAGCCAGCCAGACACCGTTCCAGATGCAGACAACCACTCACAGCTTAAGATGGATTGCCCCTTGTTGGCCAGATCCACTTTCAGGTAAAAAGTTGCGTCAGGTGGGTCATGACATCCTGAAAATAAAAAAGACAAAAAAGAAAGTCAATATAAGTATATAAACTGAATGTTCACTTACCTTTAACTCAGTTGCAGATGAAAAGAAAGCCAGTCAGACACCGTTCCAGATGCAGGCAACCTCTCACAGCTGGACATTGATAGCCCCTTGTTGGCCGGATCCACTTTCAGGTAAAAAGGTCCGTGATGGGATCCTGTGAGACAAAAAAAGGAATCAATATATGTATAAAAACCGAACTAACACGTACCTGTTACACAGTTGCAGATTAACTGCAAGATCCACTTTCAGGTAAAAAGATGCGTCAGGTGGGTCATGAGATCCTGAAAATAAGAAAGACAAAAAAGAAAGTCAACACAGTTGCAGATTAATTGCAAGCCAGCCAGACACTGATCCAAAAAAAAGAAATCAATATGTATAAAAAACGAATTAACACGTATCTTTTACACAGTTGCAGATTAATTGCAAGCCAGCCAGACACCGTTCCAGATGCAGACAACCACTCACAGCTGAAGATGGATTGCCCCTTGTTGGCCAGATCCACTTTCAGGTAAAAAGTTGCATCAGGTGGGTCATGACATCCTGAAAATAAAAAAGACAAAAAAGAAAGTCAATATAAGTATAAAAACTGAATGGTCACTTACCGGTAACTCAGTTGCAGATGAAAAGAAAGCCAGTAAGACACCATTCCAGATGCAGGCATCCTCTCACAGCTGGACATGGATAGCCCCTTGTTGGCCGGATCCATTTTCAGGTAAAAAGGTGTGTGATGGTATCCTGTGTGACAAGAACAAAGAAAATCAATATATGTATAAAAACCGAATTAACACGTACCTGTTACACAGTTGCAGATTAATTGCAAGATCCACTTTCAGGTAAAAATATGCGTCAGGTGGGTCATGTGATCCTGAAAATAAGAAAGACAAAAAAGAAAGTCAATACAGTTGCAGATTAATTGCAAGCCAGCCAGACACTGTTCCAGGAAAAAGAAATCATTATGTATAAAAAACGAATTAACACGTATCTTTTACACAGTTGCAGATTAATTTCAAGCCAGCCAGACACCGTTCCAGATGCAGACAACCACTCACAGCTGAAGATGGATTGCCCCTTGTTGGCCAGATCCACTTTCAGGTAAAAAGGTGCATCAGGTGGGTCATGACATCCTGAAAATAAGAAAGACAAAAAAGAAAGTCAATATAAGTATATAAACTGAATGTTCACTTACCTGTAACTCAGTTGCAGATGAAAAGAAAGCCAGTCAGACACCGTTCCAGATGCAGGCAACCTCTCACAGCTGGACATTGATAGCCCCTTGTTGGCCGGATCCACTTTCAGGTAAAAAGGTCCGTGATGGGATCCTGTGAGACAAAAAAAGGAATCAATATATGTATAAAAACCGAACTAACACGTACCTGTTACACAGTTGCAGATTAATTGCAAGCCAGCCAGACACTGATCCCGAAAAAAGAAATCAATATGTATTAAAAACAAATTAACACGTATCTTTTACACAGTTGCAGATAAATTGCAAGCCAGCCAGACACCGTTCCAGACGCAGACAACCACTCACAGCTGAAGATGGATTGCCCCTTGTCGGCCAGATCCACTTTCAGGTAAAAAGGTGCATCATGAGATCCTGTGGGACAAGAAAAAAGAAAATCAATATATGTATAAAAAAACGAATTAACACGTACCTGTTACACAGTTGCAGATAAATAGCAAGCCAGCCAGACACTCACAGCTGAAGATGGATTGCCCCTTGTTGGCCAGATCCACTTTCAGGTAAAAAAGGTGCGTCAGGTGGGTCATGACATCCTGAAAATAAGAAAGACAAAAAAGAAAGTCAATATAAGTATAGAAACTGAATGTTCACTTACCTGTAACTCAGTTGCAGATGAAAAGAAAGCCAGTCAGAAACCATTCCAGATGCAGGCAACCTCTCACAGCTGGACGTTGATAGCCCCTTGTTGGCCGGATCCACTTTCAGGTAAAAAGGTCTGTGATGGGATCGTGTGAGAAAAAAAAGAAAATCAATACATGTGTGAAAACCGAATTAACACGTACCTGTTACACAGTTGCAGATTAATTGCAAGCCAGCCAGACACCGTTCCAGATGCAGACAACCACTCGTAGCTGAAGATGGATTGCCCCTTTTTGGCCAGGTCCACTTTCAGGTATAAAGGTGCATCATGAGATCCTGTGTGACAAGAAAAAAGAAAATCAATATATGTATAAAAACCGAATTAACACGTACCTGTTACACAGTTGCAGATTAATTGCAAGATCCACTTTCAGTTAAAAAGATGCGTCAGGTGGGTCATGAGATCCTGAAAATAAGAAAGACAAAAAAGAAAGTCAACACATTTGCAGATTAATTGCAAGCCAGCCAGACACTGATCCAAAAAAAAGAAATCAATATGTATAAAAACCGAATTAACACGTATCTTTTACACAGTTGCAGATTAATTACAAGCCAGCCCGACACCGTTCCAGATGCAGACAACCACTCGTAGCTGAAGATGGATTGCCCCTTGTTGGCCAGGTCCACTTTCAGGTAAAAAGGTGCGTCATGAGATCCTGTGTGACAAGAAAAAAGAAAATCAATATATGTATAAAAACCGAATTAACACGTACCTGTTACACAGATGCAGATTAATTGCAAGATCCACTTTCAGGTAAAAAGATGCGTCAGGTGGGTCATGACATCCTGAAAATAAGAAAGACAAAAAAGAAAGTCAACACACTTGCAGATTAATTGCAAGCCAGCCAGACACTGATCCAAAAAAAAGAAATCAATATGTATAAAAAACGAATTAACACGTATCTTTTACACAGTTGCAGATTAATTGCAAGCCAGCCATACACCGTTCCAGATGCAGACAACTACTCACAGCTTAAGATGGATTGCCCCTTGTTGGCCAGATCCACTTTCAGGTAAAAAGTTGCATCAGGTGGGTCATGACATCCTGAAAATAAAAAAGACAAAAAATAAAGTCAATATAAGTATAGAAACTGAATGTTCACTTACCTGTAACTCAGTTGCAGATGAAAAGAAAGCCAGTCAGACACCATTCCAGATGCAGGCAACCTCTCACAGTTGGACATGGATAGCACCTTGTTGGCCGGAACCACGTTCAGGTAAAAAGGTGTGTGATGGGATCCTGTGTGACAAGAAAAAAGAAAATCAATATATGTATAAAAACCGAATTAACACGTACCTGTTACGCAGTTGGAGATTAATTGCAAGCCAGCCAGATACCGTTCCAGATGCAGACAACCACTCGCAGCTGAATATGGATTGCCCCTTGTCGGCCAGATCTACTTTCAGGTAAAAAGGTGCGTCATGAGATCCTGTGTGACAAGAAAAAAGAAAATCAATATATACATAAAAACCGAATTAATACGTACCTGTTACACAGTTGCAGATTAATTGCAAGATCCACTTTCAGGTAAAAAGATGCGTCAGGTGGGTCTTGAGATCCTGAAAATAAGAAAGATAAAAAAGAAAGCCAATATGTATAGAAACTGAATGTTCACTTACCTGTAACTCAGTTGCAGATGAAAAGAAAGCCAGTCAGACACCATTCCAGATGCAGACAACCACTCACAGCTGAAGATGGATTGCCCCTCCACATGGATTGCCTGATCCACTTTCAGGTAAAAAGGTGCGTCAGGTGGGTCATGACATCCTGAAAATAAGAAAGACAAAAAAGAAAGTCAATATAAGTATATAAACTGAATGTTCACTTACCTGTAACTCAGTTGCAGATGAAAAGAAAGCCAGTCAGACACCACTCCAGATGCAGGCAACCTCTCACAGCTGGACGTTGATAGCCCCTTGTTGGCCGGATCCACTTTCAGGTAAAAAGGTCCGTGATGGGATCCTGTGAGACAAAAAAAGGAATCAATATATGTATAAAAACCGAACTAACACGTACCTGTTACACAGTTGCAGATTAACTGCAAGATCCACTTTCAGGTAAAAAGATGCGTCAGGTGGGTCATGAGATCCTGAAAATAAGAAAGACAAAAAAGAAAGTCAACACAGTTGCAGATTAATTGCAAGCCAGCCAGACACTGATCCAAAAAAAAGAAATCAATATGTATAAAAAACGAATTAACACGTATCTTTTACACAGTTGCAGATTAATTGCAAGCCAGCCAGACACCGTTCCAGATGCAGACAACCACTCACAGCTGAAGATGGATTGCCCCTTGTTGGCCAGATCCACTTTCAGGTAAAAAGTTGCATCAGGTGGGTCATGACATCCTGAAAATAAAAAAGACAAAAAAGAAAGTCAATATAAGTATAGAAACTGAATGTTCACTTACCTGTAACACAGTTGCAGATGAAAAGAAAGCCAGTCAGACACCATTCAAGATGCAGGCAACCTCTCACAGCTGGACATGGATAGCCCCTTGTTGGCCGGATCCACTTTCAGGTAAAAAGGTCCGTGATGGGATCCTGTGAGACAAAAAAAGGAATCAATATATGTATAAAAACCGAACTAACACGTACCTGTTACACAGTTGCAGATTAATTGCAAGCCAGCCAGACACTGATCCCGAAAAAAGAAATCAATATGTATTAAAAACAAATTAACACGTATCTTTTACACAGTTGCAGATAAATTGCAAGCCAGCCAGACACCGTTCCAGACGCAGACAACCACTCACAGCTGAAGATGGATTGCCCCTTGTCGGCCAGATCCACTTTCAGGTAAAAAGGTGCATCATGAGATCCTGTGGGACAAGAAAAAAGAAAATCAATATATGTATAAAAAAACGAATTAACACGTACCTGTTACACAGTTGCAGATAAATAGCAAGCCAGCCAGACACTCACAGCTGAAGATGGATTGCCCCTTGTTGGCCAGATCCACTTTCAGGTAAAAAAGGTGCGTCAGGTGGGTCATGACATCCTGAAAATAAGAAAGACAAAAAAGAAAGTCAATATAAGTATAGAAACTGAATGTTCACTTACCTGTAACTCAGTTGCAGATGAAAAGAAAGCCAGTCAGAAACCATTCCAGATGCAGGCAACCTCTCACAGCTGGACGTTGATAGCCCCTTGTTGGCCGGATCCACTTTCAGGTAAAAAGGTCTGTGATGGGATCGTGTGAGAAAAAAAAGAAAATCAATACATGTGTGAAAACCGAATTAACACGTACCTGTTACACAGTTGCAGATTAATTGCAAGCCAGCCAGACACCGTTCCAGATGCAGACAACCACTCGTAGCTGAAGATGGATTGCCCCTTTTTGGCCAGGTCCACTTTCAGGTATAAAGGTGCATCATGAGATCCTGTGTGACAAGAAAAAAGAAAATCAATATATGTATAAAAACCGAATTAACACGTACCTGTTACACAGTTGCAGATTAATTGCAAGATCCACTTTCAGTTAAAAAGATGCGTCAGGTGGGTCATGAGATCCTGAAAATAAGAAAGACAAAAAAGAAAGTCAACACATTTGCAGATTAATTGCAAGCCAGCCAGACACTGATCCAAAAAAAAGAAATCAATATGTATAAAAACCGAATTAACACGTATCTTTTACACAGTTGCAGATTAATTACAAGCCAGCCCGACACCGTTCCAGATGCAGACAACCACTCGTAGCTGAAGATGGATTGCCCCTTGTTGGCCAGGTCCACTTTCAGGTAAAAAGGTGCGTCATGAGATCCTGTGTGACAAGAAAAAAGAAAATCAATATATGTATAAAAACCGAATTAACACGTACCTGTTACACAGATGCAGATTAATTGCAAGATCCACTTTCAGGTAAAAAGATGCGTCAGGTGGGTCATGACATCCTGAAAATAAGAAAGACAAAAAAGAAAGTCAACACACTTGCAGATTAATTGCAAGCCAGCCAGACACTGATCCAAAAAAAAGAAATCAATATGTATAAAAAACGAATTAACACGTATCTTTTACACAGTTGCAGATTAATTGCAAGCCAGCCAGACACCGTTCCAGATGCAGACAACCACTCGTAGCTGAAGATGGATTGCCCCTTTTTGGCCAGGTCCACTTTCAGGTATAAAGGTGCATCATGAGATCCTGTGTGACAAGAAAAAAGAAAATCAATATATGTATAAAAACCGAATTAACACGTACCTGTTACACAGTTGCAGATTAATTGCAAGATCCACTTTCAGTTAAAAAGATGCGTCAGGTGGGTCATGAGATCCTGAAAATAAGAAAGACAAAAAAGAAAGTCAACACATTTGCAGATTAATTGCAAGCCAGCCAGACACTGATCCAAAAAAAAGAAATCAATATGTATAAAAACCGAATTAACACGTATCTTTTACACAGTTGCAGATTAATTACAAGCCAGCCCGACACCGTTCCAGATGCAGACAACCACTCGTAGCTGAAGATGGATTGCCCCTTGTTGGCCAGGTCCACTTTCAGGTAAAAAGGTGCGTCATGAGATCCTGTGTGACAAGAAAAAAGAAAATCAATATATGTATAAAAACCGAATTAACACGTACCTGTTACACAGATGCAGATTAATTGCAAGATCCACTTTCAGGTAAAAAGATGCGTCAGGTGGGTCATGACATCCTGAAAATAAGAAAGACAAAAAAGAAAGTCAACACACTTGCAGATTAATTGCAAGCCAGCCAGACACTGATCCAAAAAAAAGAAATCAATATGTATAAAAAACGAATTAACACGTATCTTTTACACAGTTGCAGATTAATTGCAAGCCAGCCATACACCGTTCCAGATGCAGACAACCACTCACAGCTTAAGATGGATTGCCCCTTGTTGGCCAGATCCACTTTCAGGTAAAAAGTTGCATCAGGTGGGTCATGACATCCTGAAAATAAAAAAGACAAAAAATAAAGTCAATATAAGTATAGAAACTGAATGTTCACTTACCTGTAACTCAGTTGCAGATGAAAAGAAAGCCAGTCAGACACCATTCCAGATGCAGGCAACCTCTCACAGTTGGACATGGATAGCACCTTGTTGGCCGGAACCACGTTCAGGTAAAAAGGTGTGTGATGGGATCCTGTGTGACAAGAAAAAAGAAAATCAATATATGTATAAAAACCGAATTAACACGTACCTGTTACACAGTTGCAGATTAATTCCAAGATCCACTTTCAGGTAAAAAGATGCGTCAGGTGGGACATGACATCCTGAAAATGAGAAAGACAAAAAAGAAAGTCAACACAGTTGCAGATTAATTGCAAGCCAGCCAGACACTGATCCAGAAAAAAGAAATCATTATGTATAAAAAAAACGAATTAACACGTATCTTTTACACAGTTGCAGATTAATTGCAAGCCAGCCAGACACCGTTCCAGATGCAGACAACCACTCACAGCTGAAGATGGATTGCCCCTTGTTGGCCAGATCCACTTTCAGGTAAACAGTTGCGTCAGGTGGGTCATGACATACTAAAAATAAGAAAGACAAAAAAGAAAGTAAATATAAGTATAGAAACTGAATGTTCACTTACCTGTAACTCAGTTGCAGATGAAAAGAAAGCCAGTCAGACACCATTCCAGATGCAGGCAACCTCTCACAGCTGGACATGGATAGCACCTTGTTGGCCGGAACCACGTTCAGGTAAAAAGGTGCGTGATGGGATCCTGTGTGACAAGAAAAAAGAAAATCAATATATGTATAAAAACCGAATTAACACGTACCTGTTACGCAGTTGGAGATTAATTGCAAGCCAGCCAGATACCGTTCCAGATGCAGACAACCACTCGTAGGTGAAGATGGATTGCCCCTTGTTGGCCAGGTCCACTTTCAGGTAAAAAGGTGCGTCATGAGATACTGTGTGACAAGAAAAAAGAAAATCAATATATGTATAAAAACCGAATTAACACGTACCTGTTACACAGATGCAGATTAATTGCAAAATCCACTTTCAGGTAAAAAGATGCGTCAGGTGGGTCATGAGATCCTGAAAATAAGAAAGACAAAAAAGAAAGTCAACACAGTTGCAGATTAATTGCAAGCCAGCCAGACAACGTTCCAGATGCAGACAACCACTTGCAGCTGAAGATGGATTGCCCCTTGTTGGCCAAATCCACTTTCAGGCAAAAAGGTGCGTCATGAGATCCTGTGTGACAAGAAAAAAGAAAATCAATATATGTATAAAAACCGAATTAACACATACCTGTTACACAGTTGCAGATTAATTGTAAGCCAGCCAGACACCGTTCCAGATGCAGACAACCACTTGCAGCTGAAGATGGATTGCCCCTTGTTGGCCAGATCCACTTTCAGGTAAAAAGTTGCATCAGGTGGGTCATGACATCCTGAAAATAAAAAAGACAAAAAAGAAAGTCAATATAAGTATAGAAACTGAATGTTCACTTACCTGTAACTCAGTTGCAGATGAAAAGAAAGCCAGTCAGACACCATTCCAGATGCAGGCAACCTCTCACAGCTGGACATGGATAGCACCTTGTTGGCCGGAACCACGTTCAGGTAAAAAGGTGCGTGATGGGATCCTGTGTGACAAGAAAAAAGAAAATCAATATATGTATAAAAACCGAATTAACACGTACCTGTTACGCAGTTGCAGATTAATTGCAAGCCAGCCAGATACCGTTCCAGATGCAGACAACCACTCGCAGCTGAAGATGGATAGCCCTTTGTTGGCCGGATCCACTTTCAGGTAAAACGGTGCGTGATGGGATCCTGTGTGACAAGAAAAAAGAAAATCAATATATGTATAAAAACCGAATTAACACGTACCTGTTACACAGTTGCAGATTAATTGCAAGCCAGCCAGACAACGTTCCAGATGCAGACAACCACTTGCAGCTGAAGATGTATTGCCCCTTGTTGGCCAGATCCACTTTCAGGCAAAAAGGTGCGTCATGAGACCCTGTGTGACAAGAAAAAAGAAAATCAATATATGTATAAAAACCGAATTAACACGTACCTGTTACACAGTTGCAGATTAATTCCAAGATCCACTTTCAGGTAAAAAGATGCGTCAGGTGGGACATGACATCCTGAAAATGAGAAAGACAAAAAAGAAAGTCAACACAGTTGCAGATTAATTGCAAGCCAGCCAGACACTGATCCAGAAAAAAGAAATCATTATGTATAAAAAAAACGAATTAACACGTATCTTTTACACAGTTGCAGATTAATTGCAAGCCAGCCAGACACCGTTCCAGATGCAGACAACCACTCACAGCTGAAGATGGATTGCCCCTTGTTGGCCAGATCCACTTTCAGGTAAACAGTTGCGTCAGGTGGGTCATGACATACTAAAAATAAGAAAGACAAAAAAGAAAGTAAATATAAGTATAGAAACTGAATGTTCACTTACCTGTAACTCAGTTGCAGATGAAAAGAAAGCCAGTCAGACACCATTCCAGATGCAGGCAACCTCTCACAGCTGGACATGGATAGCACCTTGTTGGCCGGAACCACGTTCAGGTAAAAAGGTGCGTGATGGGATCCTGTGTGACAAGAAAAAAGAAAATCAATATATGTATAAAAACCGAATTAATACGTACCTGTTACGCAGTTGCAGATTAATTGCAAGCCAGCCAGATACCGTTCCAGATGCAGAAAACCACTCGCAGCTGAAGTTGGATTGCCCCTTGTTGGCCAGATCTACTTTCAGGTAAAAAGGTGCGTCATGAGATCCTGTGTGACAAGAAAAAAGAAAATCAATATATGTATAAAAAACCGAATTAACACGTACCTGTTACACAGTTGCAGATTAATTGCAAAATCCAATTTCAGGTAAAAAGATGCACCTGGTGGGTCATGTGATCCTGAAAATAAGAAAGACAAAAAAGAAAGTCAACACAGTTGCAGATTAATTGCAAGCCAGCCAGACACTGATCCAAAAAAAAAGAAATCAATATGTATAAAAAACGAATTAACACATATCTTTTACACAGTTGCAGATTAATTGCAAGCCAGCCAGACACTGTTCCAGATGCAGACAACCACTCACAGCTGAAGATGGATTGCCCCTTGTTGGCCAGATCCACTTTCAGGTAAAAAGGTGCGTCATGAGATCCTGTGTGATAAGAAAAAAGAAAATCAATATATGTATAAAAACCGAATTAACACATACCTGTTACACAGTTGCAGATTAATTGCAAGATCCACTTTCAGGTAAAAAGTTGCATCAGGTGGGTCATGACATCCTGAAAATAAGAAAGATAAAAAAGAAAGTCAATATAAGTATAGAAACTGAATGTTCACTTACCTGTAACTCAGTTGCAGATTAATTGCAAGCCAGCCAGACACCATTTCAGATGCAGACAACCACTCGCAGCTGAAGATGGATTGCCCCTTGTTGGCCAGATCCACTTTCAGGTAAAAAGGTGCGTGATGGGATCCTGTGTGACAAAAAAAAAAGAATGTCAACATATGTATAAAAACCGAATTAACACGTATCTTTTACACAGTTGCAGATTAATTGCAAGCCAGCCAGACACCATTCCAGTTGCAGACAACCACTCACAGCTGAAGATGGATTGCCCCTTGTTGGCCAGATCCACTTTCAGGTAAAAAGGTGCATCATGAGATCCTGTGTGACAAGAAAAAAGAAAATCAATATATGTATAAAAACCGATTTAACACGTACCTGTTACACAGTTGCAGATTAATTGCAAGCCAGCCAGACACCGATCCAGATGCAGACAACCACTGACAGCTGAAGACGGATTGCCCCTTGTTGGCCAGATCCACTTTCAGGTAAAAAGGTGCATCTGGTGGGTCATGACATCCTGAAAATAAGAAAGACAAAAAAGAAAGTCAATATAAGTATAGAAACTGAATGTTCACTTACCTGTGACTCAGTTGTAGATGAAAAGAAAGCCAGTCAGACACCATTCCAGATGCAGGCAACCTCTCACAGCTGGACATGGATAGCCCCTTGTTGGCCGGATCCA
Source organism: Salminus brasiliensis (assembly GCF_030463535.1). Classification (NCBI taxonomy): domain Eukaryota; kingdom Metazoa; phylum Chordata; class Actinopteri; order Characiformes; family Bryconidae; genus Salminus; species Salminus brasiliensis. The sequence goes on from NC_132888.1 coordinate 29,326,196, forward strand.
CTTTCAGGTAAAAAGGTGCGTCATGAGATCCTGTGTGACAAGAAAAAAGAAAATCAAAATATGTATAAAAACCTAATTAACACGTACCTGTTATACAGTTGAAGATTAATTGCTAGATCCACTATCAGGTAAAAAGTTGCGTCAGGTGGATCATGACATCCTGAAAATAAGAAAGACAAAAAAGAAAGTCAACACAGTTGCAGATTAATTGCAAGCCAGCCAGACACTGATCCAGAAAAAAGAAATCAATATGTATAAAAAACAAAATAACACGTATCTTTTACAAAGTTGCAGATTAATTGCAAGCCAGCCACACACCGTTTCAGATGCAGACAACCACTCGCAGCTGAAGATGGATTGCCCCTTGTTGGCCAGATCCACTTTCAGGTAAAAAGATGCGTGATGAGATCATGTGTGACAAGAAAAAAGAAACTCAAAATATGTATAAAAACCGAATTAACACGTACCTGTTACACAGTTGCAGATTAATTGCAAGCCAGCCAGACACCGTTCCAGATGCAGACAACCACTCCTAGCTGAAGATGGATTGCCCCTTGTTCGCCAGATCCACTTTCAGGTAAAATGGTGCGTCATGAGATCCTGTGTGACAAGAAAAAAGAAAATCAATATATGTATAAAAACCGAATTAACACGTACCTGTTACACAGATGCAGATTAATTGCAAGATCCACTTTCAGGTAAAAAGATGCGTCAGGTGGGTCATGAGATCCTGAAAATAAGAAAGACAAAAAAGAAAGTCAACACAGTTGCAGATTAATTGCAAGCCAGCCAGACACTGATCCAAAAAAAAGAAATCAATATGTATAAAAAACGAATTAACACGTATCTTTTATACAGTTGCAGATTAATTGCCAGCCAGCCAGACACCTTTTCCAGATGCAGACAACCACTCACAGCTTAAGATGGATTGCCTCTTGTTGGCCAGATCCACTTTCAGGTAAAAAGTTGCATCAGGTGGGTCATGACATCCTGAAAATAAGAAAGACAAAAAAGAAAGTCAATATAAGTATAGAAACTGAATGTTCACTTACCTGTAACTCAGTTGCAGATGAAAAGAAAGCCAGTCAGACACCATTCCAGATGCAGGCAACCTCTCACAGCTGGACATGGATAGCTTCTTTTTGGACGGATCCACTTTCAGGTAAAAAGGTGCGTGATAGAATCCTGTGTGACAAGAAAAAAGAAACTCAATATATGTATAAAAACCGAATTAACACGTACCTGTTACACAGTTGCAGATTAATTGCATGCCAGCCAGACACCGTTCCAGATGCAGACAACCACTCACAACTGAAGATGGATTGCCCCTTGTTGGCCAGATCCACTTTCAAGTAAAATGGTGCGTCATGAGAACCTGTGTGACAAGAAAAAAGAAAATGAATATATGTATAAAAACCTAATTAACACGTACCTGTTACACAGTTGAAGATTAATTGCTAGATCCACTTTCAGGTAAAAAGGTGCGTCAGGTGGGTCATGACATCCTGAAAATAAAAAAGACTAAAAAGAAAGTCAACACAGTTGCAGATTAATTGCAAGCCAGCCAGACACTGATCCAGAAAAAAGAAATCAATATGTATAAAAAACGAATTAACACATATCTTTTACACAGTTGCAGATTTATTGCAATCCAGCCAGACACCGTCCCAGATGCAGACAACCACTCACAGCTGACGATGGATTGCCCCTTGTTGGCCAGATCCACTATCAGGTAAAAAGTTGCATCAGGTGAGTCATGACATCCTGAAAATAAGAAAGACAAAAAAGAAAGTCAATATATGTATAAAAACCGAACTAACACGTACCTGTTAAACAGTTGCAGATTAATTGCAAGATCCACTTTATGTAAAAAGATGCATCAGGTGGGTCATGACATCCTGAAAATAAGAAAGACAAAAAAGAAAGTCAACACAGTTGCAGATTAATTACAAGCCAGCCAGACACCGTTCCAGATGCAGACAACCACTCGTAGCTGAAGATGGATTGCCCCTTGTTGGCCAGGTCCACTTTTAGGTAAAAATGTGCGTCATGAGATCCTGTGTGACAAGAAAAAAGAAAATCAATATATGTATAAAAACCGAATTAACACGAACCTGTTACACAGTTGCAGATTAATTGCAAGATCCACTTTCAGGTAAAAAGATGCGCCTGGTGGGTCATGTGATCCTGAAAATAAGAAAGACAAAAAAGAAAGTCAACACAGTTGCAGATTAATTGTAAAGCCAGCCAGACACTGATCCAAAAAAAGAAATCAATATGTATAAAAAACGAATCAACACATATCTTTTACACAGTTGCAGATTAATTGCAAGCCAGCCAGACACCGTTCCAGATGCAGACAACCACTCACAGCTGAAGATGGATTGCCCCTTGTTGGCCAGATCCACTTTCAGGAAAAAAGGTGCGTCAGGTGGGTCATGACTTCTTGAAAATAAGAAAGACAAAAAAGAAAGTCAATATAAGTATAGAAACTGAATGTTCACTTACCGGTTACTCAGTTGCAGATGAAAATAAAGCCAGTCAGACACCATTCCAGATGCAGTCAACCTCTCACAGCTGGACATGGATAGCCCCTTGTTGGCCAGATCCACTTTCAGGTAAAAAGGTGCGTGATGGGATCCTGTGTGACAAAAAAAAAAGAATATCAACATATGTATAAAAACCGAATTAACACGTATCTTTTACACAGTTGCAGATTAATTGCAAGCCAGCCAGACACCGTTCTAGATGCAGACAACCGCTCGCAGCTGAAGATGGATTGCCCCTTGTTGGCCAGATCCACTTTCAGGTAAAAAAGTGCGTCATGAGATCCTATGTGACAAAAAAAAGAAAATCAATATATCTATAAAAACCCGAATTAACACGTATCTGTTACACAGTTGCAGATTAATTGCAAGCCAGCCAGACACCGATCCAGATGCAGACAACCTCTCACAGCTGGACATTGATAGCCACTTGTTGGCCGGATCCACTTTCAGGTAAAAAGGTCCGTGATGGGATCCTGTGAGACAAAAAAAAGAATCAATATATGTATAAAAACCGAGCTAACGTACCTGTTACACAGTTGCAGATTAATTGCAAGATCCACTTTATGTAAAAAGATGCATCAGGTGGGTCATGAGATCCTGAAAATAAGAAAGACAAAAAAGAAAGTCAACACAGTTGCAGATTAATTACAAGCCAGCCAGACACCATTCCAGATGCAGACAACAACTTGCAGCTGAAGATGGATTGCCCCTTGTCGGCCAGATCTACTTTCAGGTAAAAAGGTGCGTCATGAGATCCTGTGTGGCAAGAAAAAAGAAAATCAATATATGTATAAAAACCGAATTAACACGTACCTGTTACACAGATGCAGATTAATTGCAAGATCCACTTTCAGGTAAAAAGATGCGTTAGGTGGGTCATGAGATCCTGAAAATAAGAAAGACAAAAAAGAAAGTCAACACAGTTGCAGATTAATTGCAAGCCAGCCAGACACTGATCCAAAAAAAAGAATTCAATATGTATAAAAAACGAATTAACACGTATCTTTTACACAGTTGCAGATTAATTGCAAGCCAGCCAGACACCGTTCCAGATGCAGACAACCACTCACAGCTTAAGATGGATTGCCCCTTGTTGGCCAGATCCACTTTCAGGTAAAAAGTTGCATCAGGTGGGTCATGACATCCTGAAAATAAGAAAGACAAAAAAGAAAGTCAATATAAGTATAGAAACTGAATGTTCACTTACCGGTAACTCAGTTGCAGATGAAAAGAAAGCCAGTCAGACACCATTCCAGATGCAGGCAACCTCTCACAGCTGGACATGGATAGCCCCTTGTTGGCCGGATCCACTTTCAGGTAAAAAGGTGCGTCATGAGATCCTGTGTAACAAGAAAAAAGAAAATCAATATATGTATAAAAACCGAATTAACACGTACCTGTTACACAGTTGCAGATTAATTGCAAGCCAGCCACACACCGTTTCAGATGCAGACAACCACTCGTAGCTTAAGATGGATTGCCCCTTGTTTGCCAGATCCACTTTCAGGTAAAAAGATGCGTGATGAGATCCTGTGTGACAAGAAAAAAGAAAGTCAAAATATGTATAAAAACTGAATTAACACGTACCTGTTACACAGTTGCAGATTAATTGCAAGCCAGCCAGACACTGTTCCAGATGCAGACAACATATCACAGCTGAAGATGGATTGCACCTTGTTGGCCAGATCCACTTTCAGGTAAAAAGGTGTGTGATGGGATCCTGTGTGACAAGAAAAAAGAAAATCAATATATGTATTAAAACCGAATTAACACGTACCTGTTACACAGTTGCAGATTAATTTCAAGATCCACTTTCAGGTAAAAAGATGCGTCAGGTGGGTCATGAGACCCTGAAAACAAGAAAGACAAAAAACAAAGTCAATACAGTTGCAGATTAATTGCAAGCCAGCCAGACACTGTTCCAGAAAAAAGAAATCATTATGTATGAAAAACGAATTAACACGTATCTTTTACACAGTTGCAGATTAATTGCAAGCCAGCCAGACACCGTTCCAGATGCAGACAACCACTCACAGCTGAAGATGGATTGCCCCTTGTTGGCCAGATCCACTTTCAGGTAAAAAGGTGCATCAGGTGGGTCATGACATCCTGAAAATAAGAAAGACAAAAAAGAAAGTCAATATAAGTATAGAAACTGAATGTTCACTTACCTGTAACTCAGTTGCAGATGAAAAGAAAGCCAGTCAGACATCATTCCAGATGCAGGCAACCTCTCACAGCTGGACATGGATAGCCCCTTGTTGGCCGGATCCACTTTCAGGTAAAAAGGTGCGTGATGGGATCCTGTGTGACAAGAAAAAAGAAAATCAATATATGTATAAAAACCGAATTAACACGTACCTGTTACGCAGTTGCAGATTAATTGCAAGCCAGCCAGACAACATTCTAGATGCAGACAACCGCTCGCAGCTGAAGATGGATTGCCCCTTGTTGGCCAGATCCACTTTCAGGTAAAAAGGTCCGTGATGGGATCCTGTGAGACAAAAAAAAGAATCAATATATGTATAAAAACCGAACTAACACGTACCTGTTACACAGTTGCAGATTAATTGCAAGATCCACTTTATGTAAAAAGATGCATCAGGTGGGTCATGAGATCCTGAAAATAAGAAAGACAAAAAAGAAAGTCAACACAGTTGCAGATTAATTACAAGCCAGCCAGACACCGTTCCAGATGCAGACAACAACTTGCAGCTGAAGATGGATTGCCCCTTGTCGGCCAGATCCACTTTCAGGTAAAAAGGTGCATCATGAGATCCTGTGTGGCAAGAAAAAAGAAAATCAATATATGTATAAAAACCGAATTAACACGTACCTGTTACACAGTTGCAGATTAACTGCAAGATCCACTTTCAGGTAAAAAGATGCGTTAGGTGGGTCATGAGATCCTGAAAATAAGAAAGACAAAAAAGAAAGTCAACACAGTTGCAGATTAATTGCAAGCCAGCCAGACACTGATCCAAAAAAAAGAATTCAATATGTATAAAAAACGAATTAACACGTATCTTTTACACAGTTGCAGATTAATTGCAAGCCAGCCAGACACCGTTCCAGATGCAGACAACCACTCACAGCTTAAGATGGATTGCCCCTTGTTGGCCAGATCCACTTTCAGGTAAAAAGTTGCATCAGGTGGGTCATGACATCCTGAAAATAAGAAAGACAAAAAAGAAAGTCAATATAAGTATAGAAACTGAATGTTCACTTACCGGTAACTCAGTTGCAGATGAAAAGAAAGCCAGTCAGACACCATTCCAGATGCAGGCAACCTCTCACAGCTGGACATGGATAGCCCCTTGTTGGCCGGATCCACTTTCAGGTAAAAAGGTGCGTCATGAGATCCTGTGTGACAAGAAAAAAGAAAATCAATATATGTATAAAAACCGAATTAACACGTACCTGTTACACAGTTGCAGATTAATTGCAAGCCAGCCATACACCGTTTCAGATGCAGACAACCACTCGCAGCTGAAGATGGATTGCCCCTTGTCGGCCAGATCCACTTTCAGGTAAAAAGGTGCATCATGAGATCCTGTGTGGCAAGAAAAAAGAAAATCAATATATGTATAAAAACCGAATTAACACGTACCTGTTACACAGTTGCAGATTAACTGCAAGATCCACTTTCAGGTAAAAAGATGCGTTAGGTGGGTCATGAGATCCTGAAAATAAGAAAGACAAAAAAGAAAGTCAACACAGTTGCAGATTAATTGCAAGCCAGCCAGACACTGATCCAAAAAAAAGAATTCAATATGTATAAAAAACGAATTAACACGTATCTTTTACACAGTTGCAGATTAATTGCAAGCCAGCCAGACACCGTTCCAGATGCAGACAACCACTCACAGCTTAAGATGGATTGCCCCTTGTTGGCCAGATCCACTTTCAGGTAAAAAGTTGCATCAGGTGGGTCATGACATCCTGAAAATAAGAAAGACAAAAAAGAAAGTCAATATAAGTATAGAAACTGAATGTTCACTTACCGGTAACTCAGTTGCAGATGAAAAGAAAGCCAGTCAGACACCATTCCAGATGCAGGCAACCTCTCACAGCTGGACATGGATAGCCCCTTGTTGGCCGGATCCACTTTCAGGTAAAAAGGTGCGTCATGAGATCCTGTGTGACAAGAAAAAAGAAAATCAATATATGTATAAAAACCGAATTAACACGTACCTGTTACACAGTTGCAGATTAATTGCAAGCCAGCCATACACCGTTTCAGATGCAGACAACCACTCGCAGCTGAAGATGGATTGCCCCTTGTTGGCCAGATCCACATTGAGGTAAAAAGATGCGTGATGAGTTCCTGTGTGACAAGAAAAAAGAAACTCAAAATATGTATAAAAACCGAATTAACACGTACCTGTTACACAGTTGCAGATTAATTGCAAGCCAGCCAGACACCGTTCCAGATGCAGACAACCACTCGTAGCTGAAGATGGATTGCCCCTTGTTGGCCAGGTCCACTTTCAGGTAAAAAGGTGCGTCATGAGATCCTGTGTAACAAGAAAAAAGAAAATCAATATATGTATAAAAACCGAATTAACACGAACCTGTTACACAATTGCAGATTAATTGCAAGATCCACTTTCAGGTAAAAAGATGCGCCTGGTGGGTCATGTGATCCTGAAAATAAGAAAGACAAAAAAGAAAGTCAACACAGTTGCAGATTAATTGTAAGCCAGCCAGACACTGATCCAAAAAAAAGAAATCAATATGTATAAAAAACGAATTAACACATATCTTTTACACAGTTGCAGATTAATTGCAAGCCAGCCAGACACCGTTCCAGATGCAGACAACCACTCACAGCTGAAGATGGATTGCCCCTTGTTGGCCAGATCCACTTTCAGGTAAAAAGGTGCGTCAGGTGGGTCATGACGTCCTGAAAATAAGAAAGACAAAAAAGAAAGTCAATATAAGTATAGAAACTGAATGTTCACTTACCGGTAACTCAGTTGCAGATGAAAAGAAAGCCAGTCAGACACCATTCCAGATGCAGGCAACCTCTCACAGCTGGACATGGATAGCCCCTTGTTGGCCGGATCCACTTTCAGGTAAAAAGGTGCGTCATGAGATCCTGTGTAACAAGAAAAAAGAAAATCAATATATGTATAAAAACCGAATTAACACGTACCTGTTACACAGTTGCAGATTAATTGCAAGCCAGCCACACACCGTTTCAGATGCAGACAACCACTCGTAGCTTAAGATGGATTGCCCCTTGTTTGCCAGATCCACTTTCAGGTAAAAAGATGCGTGATGAGATCCTGTGTGACAAGAAAAAAGAAACTCAAAATATGTATAAAAACTGAATTAACACGTACCTGTTACACAGTTGCAGATTAATTGCAAGCCAGCCAGACACTGTTCCAGATGCAGACAACATATCACAGCTGAAGATGGATTGCACCTTGTTGGCCAGATCCACTTTCAGGTAAAAAGGTGTGTGATGGGATCCTGTGTGACAAGAAAAAAGAAAATCAATATATGTATTAAAACCGAATTAACACGTACCTGTTACACAGTTGCAGATTAATTTCAAGATCCACTTTCAGGTAAAAAGATGCGTCAGGTGGGTCATGAGACCCTGAAAACAAGAAAGACAAAAAACAAAGTCAATACAGTTGCAGATTAATTGCAAGCCAGCCAGACACTGTTCCAGAAAAAAGAAATCATTATGTATGAAAAACGAATTAACACGTATCTTTTACACAGTTGCAGATTAATTGCAAGCCAGCCAGACACCGTTCCAGATGCAGACAACCACTCACAGCTGAAGATGGATTGCCCCTTGTTGGCCAGATCCACTTTCAGGTAAAAAGGTGCATCAGGTGGGTCATGACATCCTGAAAATAAGAAAGACAAAAAAGAAAGTCAATATAAGTATAGAAACTGAATGTTCACTTACCTGTAACTCAGTTGCAGATGAAAAGAAAGCCAGTCAGACATCATTCCAGATGCAGGCAACCTCTCACAGCTGGACATGGATAGCCCCTTGTTGGCCGGATCCACTTTCAGGTAAAAAGGTGCGTGATGGGATCCTGTGTGACAAGAATAAAGAAAATCAATATATGTATAAAAACCGAATTAACACGTACCTGTTACGCAGTTGCAGATTAATTGCAAGCCAGCCACACACCGTTTCAGATGCAGACAACCACTCGTAGCTTAAGATGGATTGCCCCTTGTTTGCCAGATCCACTTTCAGGTAAAAAGATGCGTGATGAGATCCTGTGTGACAAGAAAAAAGAAACTCAAAATATGTATAAAAACTGAATTAACACGTACCTGTTACACAGTTGCAGATTAATTGCAAGCCAGCCAGACACTGTTCCAGATGCAGACAACATATCACAGCTGAAGATGGATTGCACCTTGTTGGCCAGATCCACTTTCAGGTAAAAAGGTGTGTGATGGGATCCTGTGTGACAAGAAAAAAGAAAATCAATATATGTATTAAAACCGAATTAACACGTACCTGTTACACAGTTGCAGATTAATTTCAAGATCCACTTTCAGGTAAAAAGATGCGTCAGGTGGGTCATGAGACCCTGAAAACAAGAAAGACAAAAAACAAAGTCAATACAGTTGCAGATTAATTGCAAGCCAGCCAGACACTGTTCCAGAAAAAAGAAATCATTATGTATGAAAAACGAATTAACACGTATCTTTTACACAGTTGCAGATTAATTGCAAGCCAGCCAGACACCGTTCCAGATGCAGACAACCACTCACAGCTGAAGATGGATTGCCCCTTGTTGGCCAGATCCACTTTCAGGTAAAAAGGTGCATCAGGTGGGTCATGACATCCTGAAAATAAGAAAGACAAAAAAGAAAGTCAATATAAGTATAGAAACTGAATGTTCACTTACCTGTAACTCAGTTGCAGATGAAAAGAAAGCCAGTCAGACATCATTCCAGATGCAGGCAACCTCTCACAGCTGGACATGGATAGCCCCTTGTTGGCCGGATCCACTTTCAGGTAAAAAGGTGCGTGATGGGATCCTGTGTGACAAGAAAAAAGAAAATCAATATATGTATAAAAACCGAATTAACACGTACCTGTTACGCAGTTGCAGATTAATTGCAAGCCAGCCAGACAACATTCTAGATGCAGACAACCGCTCGCAGCTGAAGATGGATTGCCCCTTGTTGGCCAGATCCACTTTCAGGTAAAAAAGTGCGTCATGAGATCCTATGTGAAAAAAAAAAAGAAAATCAATATATGTATAAAAACACGAATTAACACGTACCTGTTACACAGTTGCAGATTAATTGCAAGCCAGCCAGACACCGATCCAGATGCAGACAACCTCTCACAGCTGGACATTGATAGCCACTTGTTGGCCGGATCCACTTTCAGGTAAAAAGGTCCGTGATGGGATCCTGTGAGACAAAAAAAAGAATCAATATATGTATAAAAACCGAACTAACACGTACCTGTTACACAGTTGCAGATTAATTGCAAGATCCACTTTATGTAAAAAGATGTATCAGGTGGGTCATGAGATCCTGAAAATAAGAAAGACAAAAAAGAAAGTCAACACAGTTGCAGATTAATTACAAGCCAGCCAGACACCGTTCCAGATGCAGACAACAACTTGCAGCTGAAGATGGATTGCCCCTTGTCGGCCAGATCCACTTTCAGGTAAAAAGGTGCATCATGAGATCCTGTGTGGCAAGAAAAAAGAAAATCAATATATGTATAAAAACCGAATTAACACGTACCTGTTACACAGTTGCAGATTAACTGCAAGATCCACTTTCAGGTAAAAAGATGCGTTAGGTGGGTCATGAGATCCTGAAAATAAGAAAGACAAAAAAGAAAGTCAACACAGTTGCAGATTAATTGCAAGCCAGCCAGACACTGATCCAAAAAAAAGAATTCAATATGTATAAAAAACGAATTAACACGTATCTTTTACACAGTTGCAGATTAATTGCAAGCCAGCCAGACACCGTTCCAGATGCAGACAACCACTCACAGCTTAAGATGGATTGCCCCTTGTTGGCCAGATCCACTTTCAGGTAAAAAGTTGCATCAGGTGGGTCATGACATCCTGAAAATAAGAAAGACAAAAAAGAAAGTCAATATAAGTATAGAAACTGAATGTTCACTTACCGGTAACTCAGTTGCAGATGAAAAGAAAGCCAGTCAGACACCATTCCAGATGCAGGCAACCTCTCACATCTGGACATGGATAGCCCCTTGTTGGCCGGATCCACTTTCAGGTAAAAAGGTGCGTCATGAGATCCTGTGTGACAAGAAAAAAGAAAATCAATATATGTATAAAAACCGAATTAACACGTACCTGTTACACAGTTGCAGATTAATTGCAAGCCAGCCATACACCGTTTCAGATGCAGACAACCACTCGCAGCTGAAGATGGATTGCCCCTTGTTGGCCAGATCCACTTTGAGGTAAAAAGATGCGTGATGAGTTCCTGTGTGACAAGAAAAAAGAAACTCAAAATATGTATAAAAACCGAATTAACACGTACCTGTTACACAGTTGCAGATTAATTGCAAGCCAGCCAGACACCGTTCCAGATGCAGACAACCACTCGTAGCTGAAGATGGATTGCCCCTTGTTGGCCAGGTCCACTTTCAGGTAAAAAGGTGCGTCATGAGATCCTGTGTAACAAGAAAAAAGAAAATCAATATATGTATAAAAACCGAATTAACACGAACCTGTTACACAATTGCAGATTAATTGCAAGATCCACTTTCAGGTAAAAAGATGCGCCTGGTGGGTCATGTGATCCTGAAAATAAGAAAGACAAAAAAGAAAGTCAACACAGTTGCAGATTAATTGTAAGCCAGCCAGACACTCATCCAAAAAAAAGAAATCAATATGTATAAAAAACGAATTAACACATATCTTTTACACAGTTGCAGATTAATTGCAAGCCAGCCAGACACCGTTCCAGATGCAGACAACCACTCACAGCTGAAGATGGATTGCCCCTTGTTGGCCAGATCCACTTTCAGGTAAAAAGGTGCGTCAGCTGGGTCATGACGTCCTGAAAATAAGAAAGACAAAAAAGAAAGTCAATATAAGTACAGAAACTGAATGTTCACTTAGCGGTTACTCAGTTGCAGATGAAAAGAAAGCCAGTCAGACACCATTCCAGATGCAGTCAACCTCTCACAGCTGAACATGGATAGCCTCTTGTTGGCCGGATCCACTTTCAGGTAAAAAGGTGCGTGATGGGATCCTGTGTGACAAAAAAAAAGAATATCAACATATGTATAAAAACCGAATTAACACGTATCTTTTACACAGTTGCAGATTAATTGCAAGCCAGCCAGACACCATTTCAGAGGCAGACAACCACTCACAGCTGAAGATGGATTGGCCCTTGTTGGCCAGATCCACTTTCAGGTAAAAAGGTGCGTCAGGTGGGTCATGACATTCTGAAAATAAGAAAGACAAAAAAGAAAGTCAATATAAGTATAGAAACTGAATGTTCACTTACCGGTATCTCAGTTGCAGATGAAAAGAAAGCCAGTCAGACACCATTCCAGATGCAGGCAACCTCTCACAGCTGGACATGGATAGCCCCTTGTTGGCCGGATCCACTTTCAGGTAAAAAGGTGCGTCATGAGATCCTGTGTGACAAGAAAAAAGAAAATCAATATATGTATAAAAACCTAATTAACACGTACCTGTTATACAGTTGCAGATTAATTGCTAGATCCACTTTCAGGTAAAAAGTTGCGTCAGGTGGATCATGACATCCTGAAAATAAGAAAGACAAAAAAGAAAGTCAACATAGTTGCAGATTAATTGCAAGCCAGCCAGACACCATTCCAGATGCAGGCAACCTCTCACAGCTGGACATGGATAGCCCCTTGTTGGCCGGATCCACTTTCAGGTAAAAAGGTGCGTCATGAGATCCTGTGTGACAAGAAAAAAGAAAATCAATATATGTATAAAAACCTAATTAACACGTACCTGTTATACAGTTGCAGATTAATTGCTAGATCCACTTTCAGGTAAAAAGTTGCGTCAGGTGGATCATGACATCCTGAAAATAAGAAAGACAAAAAAGAAAGTCAACATAGTTGCAGATTAATTGCAAGCCAGCCAGACACTGATCCAGAAAAAAGAAATCAATATGTATAAAAAACAAATTAACACGTATCTTTTACACAGTTGCAGATTAATTGCAAGTCAGCCACACACCGTTTCAGATGCAGACAACCACTCGCAGCTGAAGATGGATTGCCCATTGTTGGCCAGATCCACTTTCAGGTAAAAAGATGCATGATGAGATCCTGTGTGACAAGAAAAAAGAAACTCAAAATATGTATAAAAAACGAATTAACACGTACCTGTTACACAGTTGCAGATTAATTGCAAGCCAGCCAGACACCGTTCCAGATGCAGACAACCACTCGTAGCTGAAGATGGATTGCCCCTTGTTGGCCAGGTCCACTTTCAGGTAAAAAGGTGCGTCATGAGATCCTGTGTAACAAGAAAAAAGAAAATCAATATATGTATAAAACCCGATTTAACACGTACCTGTTACACAGTTGCAGATTAATTGCAAGTCAGCCAGACAACGTTCCAGATGCAGACAACCACTCGCAGCTGAAGATGGATTGCCCCTTGTTGGCCAGGTCCACTTTCAGGTAAAAAGGTGCGTCATGAGATCCTTTGTGACAAGAAAAAAGAAACTCAAAATATGTATAAAAACCGAATTAACACGTACCTGTTACACAGTTGCAGTTTAATTGCAAGCCAGCCAGACACCGTTTCAGATGCAGACAACCACTCGTAGCTGAAGATGGATTGCCCCTTGTTGGCCAGGTCCACTTTCAGGTAAAAAGGTGCATCATGAGATCCTTTGTAACAAGAAAAAAGAAAAATTAATTAATACGTACCTGTTACACAGTTGCAGATTAATTGCAAGTTCCACTTTCAGGTAAAAACATGCACCTGGTGGGTCATGTGATCCGGAAAATAAGAAAGACAAAAAAGAAAGTCAACACAGTTGCAGATTAATTGCAAGCCAGCCAGACAATGATCCAAAAAAAAGAAATCAATATGTATAAATAACGAATTAACACATATTTTTTACACAGTTGCAGATTAATTGCAAGCCAGCCAGACACCGTTCCAGATGCAGACAACCACTCACAGCTGAAGATGGATTGCCCCTTGTTGGCCAGATCCACTTTCAGGTAAAAAGGTGCGTCAGGTGGGTCATGACATCCTGAAAATAAGAAAGACAAAAAAAGAAAGTCAATATAAGTATAGAAACTGAATGTTCACTTACCGGTTACTCAGTTGCAGATGAAAAGAAAGCCAGTCAGACACCATTCCAGATGCAGGCAACATCTCACAGCTGGACATGGATTGCCCCTTTTTGGCCGGATCCACTTTCAGGTAAAAAGGTGCGTGATGGGATCCTGTGTGAGAAAAAAAAAAGAATGTCAACATATGTATAAAAACCGAATTAACATGTATCTTTTACACAGTTACAGACTAATTGCAAGCCAGCCAGACACCATTCCAGTAGCAGACAACCACTCACAGCTTAAGATGGATTGCCCCTTGTTGGCCAGATCCACTTTCAGGTAAAAAGGTGCATCAGGTGGGTCAAGACATTCTGAAAATAAGAAAGACAAAAAAGAAAGTAAATATAAGTATAGGAACTGAATGTTCATTTACCTGTAACTCAGTTGCAGATGAAAAGAAACCAGTCAGACACCATTCCAGATGCAAGCAACCTCTCACAGCTGGACATGGAGAGCCCCTTGTTGGCCGGATCCACATTCAGGTAAAAAGGTGCGTGATGGGATCCTGTGTGACAATAAAAAAGAAAATCAATAAATGTATAAAAACCGAAATAACACGTACCTGTTACACAGTTGCAGATTAATTGCAAGCCAGCCAGACAATGTTCCAGATGCAGACAACCACTCGCAGCTGAAGATGGATTGCCCCTTGTTGGCCAGATCCACTTTCAGGTAAAAAGGTGCGTGATGGGATCCTGTGTGACAAAAAAAAAAAAGAATGTCAACATATGTATAAAAACCGAATTAACACGTATCTTTTACACAGTTGCAGATTAATGGCAAGCCAGCCAGACACCATTCCAGTTGCAGACAACCACTCACAGCTGAAGATGGATTGCCCCTTGTTGGCCAGATCCACTTTCAGGTGTAAAGTTGCATCATGAGATCCTGTGTGACAAGAAAAAAGAAAATCAATATATGTATAAAACCCGATTTAACACGTACCTGTTACACAGTTGCAGATTAATTCCAAGATCCACTTTCAGGTAAAAAGATGCATCAGGTGGGTCATGACATCCTGAAAATAAGAAAGACAAAAAAGAACGTCAACACAGTTGCAGATTAATTGCAAGCCAGACAGACACTGATCCAGAAAAAAGAAATCAATATGTATAAAAAACGAATTAACACGTATCTTTTACACAGTTGCTGATTAATTGCAAGCCAGCCAGACACCGTTCCAGATGCAGACAACCACTCACAGCTTAAGATGGATTGCCCCTTCTTGGCCAGATCCACTTTCAGGTAAAAAGTTGCATCAGGTGGGTCATGACATCCTGAAAATAAGAAAGACACAAAAGAAAGTCAATATAAGTATAGAAACTGAATGTTCACTTACCTGTAACTCAGTTGCAGATGAAAAGAAAGCCAGTCAGACACCATTTCAGATGCAGGTAACCTCTCACAGCTGGACATGGATAGCCCCTTGTTGGCCGGATCCACTTTCAGGTAAAAAGGTGCGTGATGGGATCCTGTGTGACAAGAAAAAAGAAAATCAATATATGTATAAAAACCGAATTAACACGTACCTGTTACGCAGTTGCAGATTAATTGCAAGCCAGCCAGACAACGTTCCAGATGCAGACAACCACTCGCAGCTGAAGATGGATTGCCCCTTGTTGGCCAGATCCACTTTCAGCAAAAAGGTGTGTCATGAGATCCTGTGTGACAAGAAAAAAGAAAATCAATATATGTATAAAAACCGAATTAACACGTACCTGTTACACAGTTGCAGATTAATTGCAAGATCCACTTTCAGGTAAAAAGATGCACCTGGTGGGTCATGTGATCCTGAAAATAAGAAAGACAAAAAAGAAAGTAAACACAGTTGCAGATTAATTGTAAGCCAGCCAGACACTGATCCAAAAAAAAGAAATCAATATGTATAAAAAATGAATTAACACGTACCTGTTACACAGTTGCAGAGTAATTGCAAGATCCACTTTCAGGTAAAAAGTTGCGTCAGGTGGGTCATGACATCCTGAAAATAAGAAAGACAAAAAAGAAAGTCAATATAAGTATAGAAACTGAATGTTCACTTACTGGTTACTCAGTTGCAGATGAAAAGAAAGCCAGTCAGACACCATTCCAGATGCAGGCAACTTCTCACAGCTGGACATGGATAGCCCCTTGTTGGCCGGATCCACTTTCAGGTAAAAAGGTGCGTGATGGGATCCTGTGTGACAAAAAAAAAGAAAATCAATATATGTATAAAAACCAAATTAACACGTACCTGTTACACAGTTGCAGATTAATTGCAAGCCAGCCAGACACCGTTCCAGATGCAGACAAGCACTCGTAGCTGAAGATGGATTGCCCCTTGTTTGCCAGATCCACTTTCAGGTAAAATGGTGCGTCATGAGATTCTGTGTGACAAGAAAAAAGAAAATCAATATATGTGTAAAAACCGAAATAACACGTCCCTGGTACACAGTTGCAGATTAATTGCAAGATCCACTTTCAGGTAAAAAGGTGCGTCAGGTGGGTCATGAGATCCTGAAAATAAGAAAGACAAAAAAGAAAGTCAACACAGTTGCAGATTAATTGCAAGCCAGCCAGACACTGTTCCAGAAAAAAGAAATCATTATGTATAAAAAACAAATTAACACGTATCTTTTACACAGTTGCAGATTAATTGCAAGCCAGCCAGACAACATTCTAGATGCAGACAACCGCTCGCAGCTGAAGATGGATTGCCCCTTGTTGGCCAGATCCACTTTCAGGTAAAAAAGTGCGTCATGAGATCCTATGTGACAAAAAAAAAGAAAATCAATATTTGTATAAAAAACCGAATTAACACGTACCTGTTACGCAGTTGCAGATTAATTGCAAGCCAGCCAGACAACATTCTAGATGCAGACAACCGCTCACAGCTGAAGATGGATTGACCCTTGTTGGCCAGATCCACTTTCAGGTAAAAAAGTGCGTCATGAGATCCTATGTGACAAAAAAAAAGAAAATCAATATATGTATAAAAACCAAATTAACACGTACCTGTTACACAGTTGCAGATTAATTGCAAGCCAGCCAGACACCGATCCAGATGCAGACAACCACTCGTAGCTGAAGATGGATTGCCCCTTGTTCGCCAAATCCACTTTCAGGTAAAATGGTGCGTCATGAGATCCTGTGTGACAAGTAAAAAGAAAATCAATATATGTATAAAAACCGAATTAACAAGTATCTGTTACACAGTTGCAGATTAATTGCAAGCCAGCCAGACACCGTTCCAGATGCAGACAACCACTCACAGCTTAAGATGGATTGCCCCTTGTTGGCCAGATCCACTTTCAGGTAAAAAGTTGCATCAGGTGGGTCATGACATCCTGAAAATAAGAAAGACACAAAAGAAAGTCAATATAAGTATAGAAACTGAATGTTCACTTACCTGTAACTCAGTTGCAGATGAAAAGAAAGCCAGTCAGACACCATTCCAGATGCAGGCAACCTCTCACAGCTGGACATTGATAGCCACTTGTTGGCCGGATCCACTTTCAGGTAAAAAGGTCCGTGATGGGATCCTGTGAGACAAAAAAAAGAATCAATATATGTATAAAAACCGAACTAACACGTACCTGTTACACAATTGCAGATTAATTGCAAGATCCACTTTATGTAAAAAGATGCATCAGGTGGGTCATGAGACCCTGAAAATAAGAAAGAAAAAAAAGAAAGTCAACACAGTTGCAGATTAATTACAAGCCAGCCAGACACCGTTCCAGATGCAGACAACCACTCGCAGCTGAAGATGGATTGCCACTTGTTGGCCGGATCCACTTTCAGGTAAAAAGGTGCGTGATGGGATCCTGTGTGACAAGAAAAAAGAAATTCAATATATGTATAAAAACCAAATTAACACGTACCTGTTACACAGTTGAAGATTAATTACAAGCCAGCCAGACACCGTTCCAGATGCAGACAACAACTTGCAGCTGAAGATGGATTGCCCCTTGTCGGCCAGATCCACTTTCAGGTAAAAAGGTGCGTCATGAGATCCTGTGTGACATAAAAAAGAAAATCAATATATGCATAAAAACCGAATTAACACGTACCTGTTACACAGTTGCAGATTAACTGCAAGATCCACTTTCAGGTAAAAAGATGCATCAGGTGGGTCATGAGATCCTGAAAATAAGAAAGACAAAAAAGAAAGTCAACACAGTTGCAGATTAATTGCAAGCCAGCCAGAAACTGATCCAAAAAAAAGAAATCAATATGTATAAAAAACGAATTAACACGTATCTTTTACACAGTTGCAGATTAATTGCAAGCCAGCCAGACACCGTTCCAGATGCAGACAACCACTCACAGCTTAAGATGGATATCCCCTTGTTGGCCAGATCCACTTTCAGGTAAAAAGTTGCATCATGTGGGTCATGACATCCTGAAAATAAGAAAGACAAAAAAGAAAGTCAATATAAGTATGAAAACTGAATGGTCACTTACCGGTAACTCAGTTGCAGATGAAAAGAAAGCCAGTCAGACACCATTCCAGATGCAGTCAACCTCTCACAGCTGGACATGGATAGCCCCTTGTTGGCCAGATCCACTTTCAGGTAAAAAGGTGCGTGATGGGATCCTGTGTGACAAGAAAAAAGAAAATCAATATATGTATAAAATCCGAATTAACACGTACCTGTTACACAGTTGCAGATTAATTGCAAGCCAGCCAGACACCGTTCCAGATGCAGACAACCACTCGCAGCTGAAGATGGATTGCCCTTTGTTGGCCAGATCCACTTTCAGGTAAAAAGGTGCGTCATGAGATCCTGTGTGACAAGAAAAAAGAAAATCAATATATGTATAAAAACCTAATTAACACGTACCTGTTACACAGTTGCAGATTAATTGCTAGATCCACTTTCAGGTAAAAAGTTGCGTCAGGTGGATCATGACATCCTGAAAATAAGAAAGCCAAAAAAGAAAGTCAACACAGTTGCAGATTAATTGCAAGCCAGCCACACACCGTTTCAGATGCAGACAACCATTCGCAGCTGAAGATGGATTGCCCCTTGTTGGCCGGATCCACTTTCAGGCAAAAAGGTGCGTGAAGGGATCCTGTGTGACAAGAAAAAAGAAAATCAATATATGTATAAAACCCGATTTAACACGTACCTGTTACACAGTTGCAGATTAATTGCAAGTCAGCCAGACAACGTTCCAGATGCAGACAACCACTCGCAGCTGAAGATGGATTGCCCCTTGTTGGCCAGGTCCACTTTCAGGTAAAAAGGTGCGTCATGAGATCTTGTGTAACAAGAAAAAAGAAAATCAATATATGTATAAAAACCGAATTAACACGTACCTGTTACACAGTTGCAGATTAATTGCAAGCCAGCCACACACCGTTTCAGATGCAGACAACCACTCACATCTTAAGATGGATTGCCCCTTGTTGGCCAGATCCACTTTCAGGTAAAAAGTTGCATCAGGTGGGTCATGACATCCTGAAAATAAGAAAGACAGAAAAGAAAGTCAATATAATTATAGATACTGAATGGTCACTTACCGGTAACTCAGTTGCAGATGAAAAGAAAGCCAGTCAGACACCATTCCAGATGCAGGCAACCTCTCACAGCTGGACATGGATAGCCCCTTGTTGGCCGGATCCACTTTCAGGTAAAAATGTGCATGATGGGATCCTGTGTGACAAGAAAAAAGAAAATCAATATATGTATAAAAACCGAATTAAACACGTACCTGTTACGCAGTTGCAGTTTAATTGCAAGCCAGCCAGACAACATTCTAGATGCAGACAACCACTCGCAGCTGAAGATGGTTTGCCCCTTGTTGGCCAGATCCACTTTCAGGTAAAAAAGTGCGTCATGAGATCCTATGTGACAAAAAAAAAGAAAATCAATATATGTATAAAAACCCGAATTAACACGTACCTGTTACACAGTTGCAGATTAATTGCAAGCCAGCCAGACACCGTTCCAGATGCAGACAACCACTCGTAGCTGAAGATGGATTGCCCCTTGTTCATCAGATCCACTTTCAGGTAAAATGGTGCATCATGAGATCCTGTGTGACAAGAAAAAAGAAAATCAATATATGTATAAAAACCGAATTAACAAGTACCTGTTACACAGTTGCAGATTAATTGCAAGCCAGCCAGACACCGTTCCAAATGCAGGCAACCTCTCACAGCTGGACATTGATAGCCCCTTGTTGGCCGGATCCACTTTCAGTTAAAAAGGTCCGTGATGGGATCCTGTAAGACAAAAAAAAGAATCAATATATGTATAAAAACCGAACTAAAACGTACCTGTTACACAGTTGCAGATTAATTGCAAGATCCACTTTATGTAAAAAGATGCATCAGGTGGGTCATGAGATCCTGAAAATAAGTAAGACAAAAAAGAAAGTCAACACAGTTGCAGATATATTGCAAGCCAGCCAGACACCGTTCCAGATGCAGACAACCACTCGTAGCTGAAGATGGATTGCCCCTTGTTCACCAGATCCACTTTCAGGTAAAATGGTGCGTCATGAGATCCTGTGTGACAAGAAAAAAGAAAATCAATATATGTATAAAAACCGAATTAACAAGTACCTGTTACACAGTTGCAGATTAATTGCAAGCCAGCCAGACACCGTTCCAGATGCAGACAACAACTTGCAGCTGAAGATGGATTGCCCCTTGTTGGCCAGATCCACTTTCAGGTAAAAAGGTGCATCATGAGATCCTGTGTGACAAGAAAAAAGAAAATCAATATATGTATAAAAACCTAATTAACACGTACCTGTTACACAGTTGCAGATTAATTTCTAGATCCACTTTCAGGTAAAAAGTTGCGTCAGGTGGATCATGACATCCTGAAAATAAGAAAGACAAAAAAGAAAGTCAACACAGTTGCAGATTAATTGCAAGCCAGCCAGACACTGATCCAGAAAAAAGAAATCAATATGTATAAAAAACGAATTAACACGTATCTTTCACACAGGTTCATATTAATTGCAAGCCAGCCACACACCGTTTCAGATGCAGACAACTACTCGCAGCTGAAGATGGATTGCCCCTTGTTGGCCGGATCCACTTTCAGGTAAAAAGGTGCGTGATGGGATCCTGTGTGACAAGAAAAAAGAATTTCAATATATGTTTAAAAACCAAATTAACACGTACCTGTTACACAGTTGCAGATTAATTACAAGCCAGTCAGACACCATTCCAGATGCAGTCAACCTCTCACAGCTGGACATGGATAGCCCCTTGTTGGCCAGATCCACTTTCAGGTAAAAAGGTGCGTCATGAGATCCTGTGTGACAAGAAAAAAGAAAATCAATATATGCATAAAAACCGAATTAACACGTACCTGTTACACAGTTGCAGATTAACTGCAAGATCCACTTTCAGGTAAAAAGATGCATCAGGTGGGTCATGAGATCCTGAAAATAAGAAAGACAAAAAAGAAAGTCAACACAGTTGCAGATTAATTGCAAGCCAGCTAGACACTGATCCAAAAAAAAGAAATCAATATGTAAAAAAAACGAATTAACACGTATCTTTTACACAGTTGCAGATTAATTGCAAGCCAGCCAGACACCGTTCCAGATGCAGACAACCACTCACAGCTTAAGATGGATTGCCCCTTGTTGGCCAGATCCACTTTCAGGTAAAAAGTTGCATCAGGTGGGTCATGACATCCTGAAAATAAGAAAGACAAAAAAGAAAGTCAATATAAGTATAAAAACTGAATGGTCACTTACCGGTAACTCAGTTGCAGATGAAAAGAAAGCCAGTCAGACACCATTCCAGATGCAGTCAACCTCTCACAGCTGGACATGGATAGCCCCTTGTTGGCCAGATCCACTTTCAGGTAAAAAGGTGCGTGATGGGATCCTGTGTGACAAGAAAAAAGAAAATCAATATATGTATAAAATCCGAATTAACACGTACCAGTTACACAGATGCAGATTAATTGCAAGATCCACTTTCAGGTAAAAAGATGCATCAGGTGGGTCATGAGATCCTGAAAATAAGAAAGACAAAAAAGAAAGTCAACACAGTTGCAGATTAATTGCAAGCCAGCCAGACACTGATCCAAAAAAAAGAAATCAATATGTATGAAAAACGAATTAACACGTTTCTTTTACACAGTTGCAGATTAATTGCAAGCCAGCCAGACACCGTTCCAGATGCAGACAACCACACACAGCTTAAGATGGATTGCCCCTTGTTGGCCAGATCCACTTTCAGGTCAAAAGTTGCATCAGGTGGGTCATGACATCCTGAAAATAAGAAAGACAAAAAAGAAAGTCAATATAAGTATAAAAACTGAATGGTCACTTACCGGTAACTCAGTTGCAGATGAAAAGAAAGCCAGTCAGACACCATTCCAGATGCAGTCAACCTCTCACAGCTGGACATGGATAGCCCCTTGTTGGCCAGATCCACTTTCAGGTAAAAAGGTGCATGATGGGATCCTGTGTGACAAGAAAAAAGAAAATCAATATATGTATAAAATCCGAATTAACACGTACCTGTTACACAGATGCAGATTAATTGCAAGATCCACTTTCAGGTAAAAAGATGCTTCAGGTGGGTCATGAGATCCTGAAAATAAGAAAGACAAAAAAGAAAGTCAACACAGTTGCAGATTAGTTGCAAGCCAGCCAGATACTGATCCAAAAAAAAGAAATCAATATGTATAAAAAACGAATTAACACGTATCTTTTACACAGTTGCAGATTAATTGCAAGCCAGCCAGACACCGTTCCAGATGCAGTCAACCTCTCACAGCTGGACATGGATAGCCCCTTGTTGGCCAGATCCACTTTCAGGTAAAAAGGTGCGTGATGGGATCCTGTGTGACAAGAAAAAAGAAAATCAATATATGTATAAAATCCGAATTAACACGTACCTGTTACACAGTTGCAGATTAATTACAAGCCAGCCAGACACCGTTCCAGATGCAGACAACAACTTGCAGCTGAAGATGGATTGCCCCTTGTCGGCCAGATCCACTTTCAGGTAAAAAGGTGCGTCATGAGATCCTGTGTGACAAGAAAAAAGAAAATCAATATATGCATAAAAACCGAATTAACACGTACCTGTTACACAGTTGCAGGTTAACTGCAAGATCCACTTTCAGGTAAAAAGATGCATCAGGTGGGTCATGAGATCCTGAAAATAAGAAAGACAAAAAAGAAAGTCAACACAGTTGCAGATTAATTGCAAGCCAGCTAGACACTGATCCAAAAAAAAGAAATCAATATGTATAAAAAACGAATTAACACGTATCTTTTACACAGTTGCAGATTAATTGCAAGCCAGCCAGACACCGTTCCAGATGCAGACAACCACTCACAGCTTAAGATGGATTGCCCCTTGTTGGCCAGATCCACTTTCAGGTAAAAAGTTGCATCAGGTGGGTCATGACATCCTGAAAATAAGAAAGACAAAAAAGAAAGTCAATATAAGTATAAAAACTGAATGGTCACTTACCGGTAACTCAGTTGCAGATGAAAAGAAAGCCAGTCAGACACCATTCCAGATGCAGTCAACCTCTCACAGCTGGACATGGATAGCCCCTTGTTGGCCAGATCCACTTTCAGGTAAAAAGGTGCGTGATGGGATCCTGTGTGACAAGAAAAAAGAAAATCAATATATGTATAAAATCCGAATTAACACGTACCTGTTACACAGATGCAGATTAATTGCAAGATCCACTTTCAGGTAAAAAGATGCTTCAGGTGGGTCATGAGATCCTGAAAATAAGAAAGACAAAAAAGAAAGTCAACACATTTGCAGATTAATTGCAAGCCAGCCAGACACTGATCCAAAAAAAAGAAATCAATATGTATAAAAAACGAATTAACACGTATCTTTTACACAGTTGCAGATTAATTGCAAGCCAGCCAGACACCGTTCCAGATGCAGACAACCACTCGCAGCTGAAGATGGATTGCCCCTTGTTGGCCAGATCCACTTTCAGGTAAAAAGGTGCGTCATGAGATCCTGTGTGACAAGAAAAAAGAAAATCAATATATGTATAAAAACCTAATTAACACGTACCTGTTACACAGTTGCAGATTAATTGCTAGATCCACTTTCAGGTAAAAAGTTGCGTCAGGTGGATCATGACATCCTGAAAATAAGAAAGACAAAAAAGAAAGTCAACACAGTTGCAGATTAATTGCAAGCCAGCCACACACCGTTTCAGATGCAGACAAGCATTCGCAGCTGAAGATGGATTGCCCCTTGTTGGCCGGATCCACTTTCAGGCAAAAAGGTGCGTGAAGGGATCCTGTGTGACAAGAAAAAAGAAAATCAATATATGTATAAAACCCGATTTAACACGTACCTGTTACACAGTTGCAGATTAATTGCAAGTCAGCCAGACAACGTTCCAGATGCAGACAACCACTCGCAGCTGAAGATGGATTGCCCCTTGTTGGCCAGGTCCACTTTCAGGTAAAAAGGTGCGTCATGAGATCTTGTGTAACAAGAAAAAAGAAAATCAATATATGTATAAAAACCGAATTAACACGTACCTGTTATACAGTTGCAGATTAATTGCAAGCCAGCCACACACCGTTTCAGATGCAGACAACCACTCACAGCTTAAGATGGATTGCCCCTTGTTGGCCAGATCCACTTTCAGGTAAAAAGTTGCATCAGGTGGGTCATGACATCCTGAAAATAAGAAAGACAAAAAAGAAAGTCAATATAATTATAGATACTGAATGGTCACTTACCGGTAACTCAGTTGCAGATGAAAAGAAAGCCAGTCAGACACCATTCCAGATGCAGGCAACCTCTCACAGCTGGACATGGATAGCCCCTTGTTGGCCGGATCCACTTTCAGGTAAAAATGTGCATGATGGGATCCTGTGTGACAAGAAAAAAGAAAATCAATATATGTATAAAAACCGAATTAACACGTACCTGTTACGCAGTTGCAGATTAATTGCAAGCCAGCCAGACAACATTCTAGATGCAGACAACCACTCGCAGCTGAAGAAAGAAAAAAAAGAAAGTCAACACAGTTGCAGATTAATTGCAAGCCAGCTAGACACTGATCCAAAAAAAAGAAATCAATATGTATAAAAAACGAATTAACACGTATCTTTTACACAGTTGCAGATTAATTGCAAGCCAGCCAGACACCGTTCCAGATGCAGACAACCACTCACAGCTGAAGATGGATTGCCCCTTGTTGGCCAGATCCACTTTCAGGTAAAAAGTTGCATCAGGTGGGTCATGACATCCTGAAAATAAGAAAGACAAAAAAGAAAGTCAATATAAGTATAAAAACTGAATGGTCACTTACCGGTAACTCAGTTGCAGATGAAAAGAAAGCCAGTCAGACACCATTCCAGATGCAGTCAACCTCTCACAGCTGGACATGGATAGCCCCTTGTTGGCCAGATCCACTTTCAGGTAAAAAGGTGCGTGATGGGATCCTGTGTGACAAGAAAAAAGAAAATCAATATATGTATAAAATCCGAATTAACACGTACCTGTTACACAGATGCAGATTAATTGCAAGATCCACTTTCAGGTAAAAAGATGCTTCAGGTGGGTCATGAGATCCTGAAAATAAGAAAGACAAAAAAGAAAGTCAACACATTTGCAGATTAATTGCAAGCCAGCCAGACACTGATCCAAAAAAAAGAAATCAATATGTATAAAAAACGAATTAACACGTATCTTTTACACAGTTGCAGATTAATTGCAAGCCAGCCAGACACCGTTCCAGATGCAGACAACCACTCACAGCTTAAGATTGATTGCCCCTTGTTGGCCAGATCCACTTTCAGGTAAAAAGGTGTGTCAGGTGGGTCATGACATCCTGAAAATAAAAAAGACAAAAAATAAAGTCAATATAAGTATAGAAACTGAATGTTTACTTACCTGTAACTCAGTTGCAGATGAAAAGAAAGCCAGTCAGACACCATTCCAGATGCAGGCAACCTCTCACAGCTGGACATGGATAGCACCTTGTTGGCCGGAACCACGTTCAGGTAAAAAGGTGTGTGATGGGATCCTGTGTGACAAGAAAAAAGAAAATCAATATATGTATAAAAACCGAATTAACACGTACCTGTTACGCAGTTGCAGATTAATTGCTAGATCCACTTTCAGGTAAAAAGTTGCGTCAGGTGGATCATGACATCCTGAAAATAAGAAAGACAAAAAAGAAAGTCAACACAGTTGCAGATTAATTGCAAGCCAGCCAGACACTGATCCAGAAAAAATAAATCAATATGTATAAAAAACGAATTAACACGTATCTTTTACACAGGTGCATATTAATTGCAAGCCAGCCACACACTGTTTCAGATGCAGACAACCACTCGCAGCTGAAGATGGATTGCCCCTTGTTGGCCGGATCCACTTTCAGGTAAAAAGGTGCGTGATGGGATCCTGTGTGACAAGAAAAAAGAAATTCAGTATATGTATAAAAAACAAATTAACACGTACCTGTTACACAGTTGCAGATTAATTACAAGCCAGCCAGACACCGTTCCAGATGCAGACAACAACTTGCAGCTGAAGATGGATTGCCCCTTGTCGGCCAGATCCACTTTCAGGTAAAAAGGTGCGTCATGAGATCCTGTGTGACAAGAAAAAAGAAAATCAATATATGCACAAAAACCGAATTAACACGTACCTGTTACGCAGTTGCAGATTAATTGCAAGCCAGCCAGACAACGTTCCAGATGCACACAACCACTCGCAGCTGAAGATGGATTGCCCCTTGTTGGCCAGATCCACTTTCAGCAAAAAGGTGTGTCATGAGATCCTGTGTGACAAGAAAAAAGAAAATCAATATATGTATAAAAACCGAATTAACACGTACCTGTTACACAGTTGCAGATTAATTGCAAGATCCACTTTCAGGTAAAAAGATGCGCCTGGTGGGTCATGTGATCCTGAAAATAAGAAAGACAAAAAAGAAAGTAAACACAGTTGCAGATTAATTGCAAGCCAGCCAGACACTGATCCAAAAAAAAGAAATCAATATGTATAAAAAATGAATTAACACGTACCTGTTACACAGTTGCAGAGTAATTGCAAGATCCACTTTCAGGTAAAAAGGTGCGTCAGGTGGGTCATGACATCCTGAAAATAAGAAAGACAAAAAAGAAAGTCAATATAAGTATAGAAACTGAATGTTCACTTACTGGTTACTCAGTTGCAGATGAAAAGAAAGCCAGTCAGACACCATTCCAGATGCAGGCAACTTCTCACAGCTGGACATGGATAGCCCCTTGTTGTCCGGATCCACTTTCAGGTAAAAAGGTGCGTGATGGGATCCTGTGTGACAAGAAAAAAGAAAATCAATATATGTATAAAAACCAAATTAACACGTACCTGTTACACAGTTGCAGATTAATTGCAAGCCAGCCAGACACTGTTCCAGATGCAGACAAGCACTCGTAGCTGAAGATGGATTGCCCCTTGTTCGCCAGATCCACTTTCAGGTAAAATGGTGCGTCATGAGATTCTGTGTGACAAGAAAAAAGAAAATCAATATATGTGTAAAAACCGAATTAACACGTCCCTGGAACACAGTTGCAGATTAATTGCAAGATCCACTTTCAGGTAAAAAGGTGCGTCAGGTGGGTCATGAGATCCTGAAAATAAGAAAGACAAAAAAGAAAGTCCACACAGTTGCAGATTAATTGCAAGCCAGCCAGACACTGTTCCAGATGCAGACAACATATCACAGCTGAAGATGGATTGCACCTTGTTGGCCAGATCCACTTTCAGGTAAAAAGGTGTGTGATGGGATCCTGTGTGACAAGAAAAAAGAAAATCAATATATGTATTAAAACCGAATTAACACGTACCTGTTACACAGTTGCAGATTAATTTCAAGATCCACTTTCAGGTAAAAAGATGCGTCAGGTGGGTCATGAGATTCTGAAAATAAGAAAAACAAAAAAGAAAGTCAATACAGTTGCAGATTAATTGCAAGCCAGCCAGACACTGTTCCAGAAAAAAGAAATCATTATGTATAAAAAACGAATTAACACGTATCTTTTACACAGTTGCAGATTAATTGCAAGCCAGCCAGACAACATTCTAGATGCAGACAACCGCTCGCAGCTGAAGATGGATTGCCCCTTGTTGGCCAGATCCACTTTCAGGTAAAAAAGTGCGTCATGAGTTCCTATGTGACAAAAAAAAAGAAAATCAATATTTATATAAAAAACCGAATTAACACGTACCTGTTACGCAGTTGCAGATTAATTGCAAGCCAGCCAGACAACATTCTAGATGCAGACAACCGCTCACAGCTGAAGATGGATTGCCCCTTGTTGGCCAGATCCACTTTCAGGTAAAAAGGTGCGTGATGGGATCCTGTGTGACAAGAAAAAAGAAATTCAGTATATGTATAAAAAACAAATTAACACGTACCTGTTACACAGTTGCAGATTAATTACAAGCCAGCCAGACACCGTTCCAGATGCAGACAACAACTTGCAGCTGAAGATGGATTGCCCCTTGTCGGCCAGATCCACTTTCAGGTAAAAAGGTGCGTGATGGGATCCTGTGTGACAAGAAAAAAGAAATTCAGTATATGTATAAAAAACAAATTAACACGTACCTGTTACACAGTTGCAGATTAATTACAAGCCAGCCAGACACCGTTCCAGATGCAGACAACAACTTGCAGCTGAAGATGGATTGCCCCTTGTCGGCCAGATCCACTTTCAGGTAAAAAGGTGCGTCATGAGATCCTGTGTGACAAGAAAAAAGAAAATCAATATATGCACAAAAACCGAATTAACACGTACCTGTTAC
Organism: Salminus brasiliensis; assembly: GCF_030463535.1. NCBI lineage: Eukaryota > Metazoa > Chordata > Actinopteri > Characiformes > Bryconidae > Salminus > Salminus brasiliensis. The sequence continues at coordinate 29,354,838 of NC_132888.1, forward strand.
GCAGTTGCAGATTAATTGCAAGCCAGCCAGACAACGTTCCAGATGCACACAACCACTCGCAGCTGAAGATGGATTGCCCCTTGTTGGCCAGATCCACTTTCAGCAAAAAGGTGTGTCATGAGATCCTGTGTGACAAGAAAAAAGAAAATCAATATATGTATAAAAACCGAATTAACACGTACCTGTTACACAGTTGCAGATTAATTGCAAGATCCACTTTCAGGTAAAAAGATGCGCCTGGTGGGTCATGTGATCCTGAAAATAAGAAAGACAAAAAAGAAAGTAAACACAGTTGCAGATTAATTGCAAGCCAGCCAGACACTGATCCAAAAAAAAGAAATCAATATGTATAAAAAATGAATTAACACGTACCTGTTACACAGTTGCAGAGTAATTGCAAGATCCACTTTCAGGTAAAAAGGTGCGTCAGGTGGGTCATGACATCCTGAAAATAAGAAAGACAAAAAAGAAAGTCAATATAAGTATAGAAACTGAATGTTCACTTACTGGTTACTCAGTTGCAGATGAAAAGAAAGCCAGTCAGACACCATTCCAGATGCAGGCAACTTCTCACAGCTGGACATGGATAGCCCCTTGTTGTCCGGATCCACGTTCAGGTAAAAAGGTGCGTGATGGGATCCTGTGTGACAAGAAAAAAGAAAATCAATATATGTATAAAAACCAAATTAACACGTACCTGTTACACAGTTGCAGATTAATTGCAAGCCAGCCAGACACTGTTCCAGATGCAGACAAGCACTCGTAGCTGAAGATGGATTGCCCCTTGTTCGCCAGATCCACTTTCAGGTAAAATGGTGCGTCATGAGATTCTGTGTGACAAGAAAAAAGAAAATCAATATATGTGTAAAAACCGAATTAACACGTCCCTGGAACACAGTTGCAGATTAATTGCAAGATCCACTTTCAGGTAAAAAGGTGCGTCAGGTGGGTCATGAGATCCTGAAAATAAGAAAGACAAAAAAGAAAGTCCACACAGTTGCAGATTAATTGCAAGCCAGCCAGACACTGTTCCAGATGCAGACAACATATCACAGCTGAAGATGGATTGCACCTTGTTGGCCAGATCCACTTTCAGGTAAAAAGGTGTGTGATGGGATCCTGTGTGACAAGAAAAAAGAAAATCAATATATGTATTAAAAACGAATTAACACGTACCTGTTACACAGTTGCAGATTAATTTCAAGATCCACTTTCAGGTAAAAAGATGCGTCAGGTGGGTCATGAGATCCTGAAAATAAGAAAAACAAAAAAGAAAGTCAATACAGTTGCAGATTAATTGCAAGCCAGCCAGACACTGTTCCAGAAAAAAGAAATCATTATGTATAAAAAACGAATTAACACGTATCTTTTACACAGTTGCAGATTAATTGCAAGCCAGCCAGACAACATTCTAGATGCAGACAACCGCTCGCAGCTGAAGATGGATTGCCCCTTGTTGGCCAGATCCACTTTCAGGTAAAAAAGTGCGTCATGAGTTCCTATGTGACAAAAAAAAAGAAAATCAATATTTATATAAAAAACCGAATTAACACGTACCTGTTACGCAGTTGCAGATTAATTGCAAGCCAGCCAGACAACATTCTAGATGCAGACAACCGCTCACAGCTGAAGATGGATTGCCCCTTGTTGGCCAGATCCACTTTCAGGTAAAAAAGTGCGTCATGAGATCCTATGTGACAAAAAAAAAGAAAATCAATATATGTATAAAAACCGGAATTAACACGTACCTGTTACACAGTTGCAGATTAATTGCAAGCCAGCCAGACACCGATCCAGATGCAGACAACCACTCGTAGCTGAAGATGGATTGCCCCTTGTTCGCCAAATCCACTTTCAGGTAAAATGGTGCGTCATGAGATCCTGTGTGACAAGTAAAAAGAAAATCAATATATGTATAAAAACCGAATTAACACGTACCTGTTACGCAGTTGGAGATTAATTGCAAGCCAGCCAGACACCGTTCCAGATGCAGACAACCACTCACAGCTTAAGATGGATTGCCCCTTGTTGGCCAGATCCACTTTCAGGTAAAAAGTTGCATCAGGTGGGTCATGACATCCTGAAAATAAGAAAGACACAAAAGAAAGTCAATATAAGTATAGAAACTGAATGTTCACTTACCTGTAACTCAGTTGCAGATGAAAAGAAAGCCAGTCAGACACCATTCCAGATGCAGGCAACCTCTCACAGCTGGACATTGATAGCCACTTGTTGGCCGGATCCACTTTCAGGTAAAAAGGTCCGTGATGGGATCCTGTGAAACAAAAAAAAGAATCAATATATGTATAAAAACCGAACTAACACGTACCTGTTACACAGTTGCAGATTAATTGCAAGATCCACTTTATGTAAAAAGATGCATCAGGTGGGTCATGAGACCCTGAAAATAAGAAAGAAAAAAAAGAAAGTCAACACAGTTGCAGATTAATTACAAGCCAGCCAGACACCGTTCCAGATGCAGACAACCACTCGCAGCTGAAGATGGATTGCCACTTGTTGGCCGGATCCACTTTCAGGTAAAAAGGTGCGTGATGGGATCCTGTGTGACAAGAAAAAAGAAATTCAATATATGTATAAAAACCAAATTAACACGTACCTGTTACACAGTTGAAGATTAATTACAAGCCAGCCAGACACCGTTCCAGATGCAGACAACAACTTGCAGCTGAAGATGGATTGCCCCTTGTCGGCCAGATCCACTTTCAGGTAAAAAGGTGCGTCATGAGATCCTGTGTGACATAAAAAAGAAAATCAATATATGCATAAAAACCGAATTAACACGTACCTGTTACACAGTTGCAGATTAACTGCAAGATCCACTTTCAGGTAAAAAGATGCATCAGGTGGGTCATGAGATCCTGAAAATAAGAAAGACAAAAAAGAAAGTCAACACAGTTGCAGATTAGTTGCAAGCCAGCCAGATACTGATCCAAAAAAAAGAAATCAATATGTATAAAAAACGAATTAACACGTATCTTTTACATAGTTGCAGATTAATTGCAAGCCAGCCAGACACCGTTCCAGATGCAGACAACCACTCACAGCTTTAGATGGATATCCCCTTGTTGGCCAGATCCACTTTCAGGTAAAAAGTTGCATCATGTGGGTCATGACATCCTGAAAATAAGAAAGACAAAAAAGAAAGTCAATATAAGTATGAAAACTGAATGGTCACTTACCGTTAACTCAGTTGCAGATGAAAAGAAAGCCAGTCAGACACCATTCCAGATGCAGTCAACCTCTCACAGCTGGACATGGATAGCCCCTTGTTGGCCAGATCCACTTTCAGGTAAAAAGGTGCGTGATGGGATCCTGTGTGACAAGAAAAAAGAAAATCAATATATGTATAAAATCCGAATTAACACGTACCTGTTACACAGTTGCAGATTAATTGCAAGCCAGCCAGAAACCGTTCCAGATGCAGACAACCACTCGCAGCTGAAGATGGATTGCCCCTTGTTGGCCAGATCCACTTTCAGGTAAAAATGTGCGTCATGAGATCCTGTGTGACAAGAAAAAAGAAAATCAATATATGTATAAAAACCTAATTAACACGTACCTGTTACACAGTTGCAGATTAATTGCTAGATCCACTTTTAGGTAAAAAGTTGCGTCAGGTGGATCATGACATCCTGAAAATAAGAAAGACAAAAAAGAAAGTCAACACAGTTGCAGATTAATTGCAAGCCAGCCACACACCGTTTCAGATGCAGACAACCATTCGCAGCTGAAGATGGATTGCCCCTTGTTGGCCGGATCCACTTTCAGGCAAAAAGGTGCGTGAAGGGATCCTGTGTGACAAGAAAAAAGAAAATCAATATATGTATAAAACCCGATTTAACACGTACCTGTTACACAGTTGCAGATTAATTGCAAGTCAGCCAGACAACGTTCCAGATGCAGACAACCACTCGCAGCTGAAGATGGATTGCCCCTTGTTGGCCAGGTCCACTTTCAGGTAAAAAGGTGCGTCATGAGATCTTGTGTAACAAGAAAAAAGAAAATCAATATATGTATAAAACCCGATTTAACACGTATCTTTTACACAGTTGCAGATTAATTGCAAGCCAGCCACACACCGTTTCAGATGCAGACAACCACTCACAGCTTAAGATGGATTGCCCCTTGTTGGCCAGATCCACTTTCAGGTAAAAAGTTGCATCAGGTGGGTCATGACATCCTGAAAATAAGAAAGACAAAAAAGAAAGTCAATATAATTATAGATACTGAATGGTCACTTACCGGTAACTCAGTTGCAGATGAAAAGAAAGCCAGTCAGACACCATTCCAGATGCAGGCAACCTCTCACAGCTGGACATGGATAGCCCCTTGTTGGCCGGATCCACTTTCAGGTAAAAATGTGCATGATGGGATCCTGTGTGACAAGAAAAAAGAAAATCAATATATGTATAAAAACCGAATTAACACGTACCTGTTACGCAGTTGCAGTTTAATTGCAAGCCAGCCAGACAACATTCTAGATGCAGACAACCACTCGCAGCTGAAGATGGTTTGCCCCTTGTTGGCCGGATCCACTTTCAGGTAAAAAGGTCCGTGATGGGATCCTGTAAGACAAAAAAAAGAATCAATATATGTATAAAAACCGAACTAAAACGTACCTGTTACACAGTTGCAGATTAATTGCAAGATCCACTTTATGTAAAAAGATGCATCAGGTGGGTCATGAGATCCTGAAAATAAGTAAGACAAAAAAGAAAGTCAACACAGTTGCAGATATATTGCAAGCCAGCCAGACACCGTTCCAGATGCAGACAACCACTCGTAGCTGAAGATGGATTGCCCCTTGTTCACCAGATCCACTTTCAGGTAAAATGGTGCGTCATGAGATCCTGTGTGACAAGAAAAAAGAAAATCAATATATGTATAAAAACCGAATTAACAAGTACCTGTTACACAGTTGCAGATTAATTGCAAGCCAGCCAGACACCGTTCCAGATGCAGACAACAACTTGCAGCTGAAGATGGATTGCCCCTTGTTGGCCAGATCCACTTTCAGGTAAAAAGGTGCATCATGAGATCCTGTGTGACAAGAAAAAAGAAAATCAATATATGTATAAAAACCTAATTAACACGTACCTGTTACACAGTTGCAGATTAATTGCTAGATCCACTTTCAGGTAAAAAGTTGTGTCAGGTGGATCATGACATCCTGAAAATAAGAAAGACAAAAAAGAAAGTCAACACAGTTGCAGATTAATTGCAAGCCAGCCAGACACTGATCCAGAAAAAAGAAATCAATATGTATAAAAAACGAATTAACACGTATCTTTCGCACAGGTGCATATTAATTGCAAGCCAGCCACACACCGTTTCAGATGCAGACAACTACTCGCAGCTGAAGATGGATTGCCCCTTGTTGGCCGGATCCACTTTCAGGTAAAAAGGTGCGTGATGGGATCCTGTGTGACAAGAAAAAAGAATTTCAATATATGTTTAAAAACCAAATTAACACGTACCTGTTACACAGTTGCAGATTAATTACAAGCCAGCCAGACACCGTTCCAGATTCAGACAACATCTTGCAGCTGAAGATGGATTGCCCCTTGTCGGCCAGATCCACTTTCAGGTAAAAAGGTGCGTCATGAGATCCTGTGTGACAAGAAAAAAGAAAATCAATATATGTATAAAAACCGAATTAACACGTACATGTTACGCAGTTGCAGATTAATTGCTAGATCCACTTTCAGGTAAAAAGTTGCGTCAGGTGGATCATGACATCCTGAAAATAAGAAAGACAAAAAAGAAAGTCAACACAGTTGCAGATTAATTGCAAGCCAGCCAGACACTGATCCAGAAAAAAGAAATCAATATGTATAAAAAACGAATTAACACGTATCTTTTACACAGGTGCATATTAATTGCAAGCCAGCCACACACTGTTTCAGATGCAGACAACCACTCGCAGCTGAAGATGGATTGCCCCTTGTTGGCCGGATCCACTTTCAGGTAAAAAGGTGCGTGATGGGATCCTGTGTGACAAGAAAAAAGAAAATCAATATATGCATAAAAACCGAATTAACACGTACCTGTTACACAGTTGCAGATTAACTGCAAGATCCACTTTCAGGTAAAAAGATGCCTCAGGTGGGTCATGAGATCCTGAAAATAAGAAAGACAAAAAAGAAAGTCAAAACAGTTGCAGATTAATTGCAAGCCAGCCAGACACTGATCCAAAAAAAAGAAATCAATATGTATAAAAAACGAATTAACACGTATCTTTTACACAGTTGCAGATTAATTGCAAGACAGCCAGACACCGTTCCAGATGCAGACAACCACACACAGCTTAAGATGGATTGCCCCTTGTTGGCCAGATCCACTTTCAGGTCAAAAGTTGCATCAGGTGGGTCATGACATCCTGAAAATAAGAAAGACAAAAAAGAAAGTCAATATAAGTATAAAAACTGAATGGTCACTTACCGGTAACTCAGTTGCAGATGAAAAGAAAGCCAGTCAGACACCATTCCAGATGCAGTCAACCTCTCACAGCTGGACATGGATAGCCCCTTGTTGGCCAGATCCACTTTCAGGTAAAAAGGTGCGTGATGGGATCCTGTGTGACAAGAAAAAAGAAAATCAATATATGTATAAAATCCGAATTAACACGTACCTGTTACACAGATGCAGATTAATTGCAAGATCCACTTTCAGGTAAAAAGATGCTTCAGGTGGGTCATGAGATCCTGAAAATAAGAAAGACAAAAAAGAAAGTCAACACATTTGCAGATTAATTGCAAGCCAGCCAGACACTGATCCAAAAAAAAGAAATCAATATGTATAAAAAACGAATTAACACGTATCTTTTACACAGTTGCAGATTAATTGCAAGCCAGCCAGACACCGTTCCAGATGCAGACAACCACTCACAGCTTAAGATTGATTGCCCCTTGTTGGCCAGATCCACTTTCAGGTAAAAAGGTGCGTCATGAGATCCTGTGTGACAAGAAAAAAGAAAATCAATATATGTATAAAAACCGAATTAACAAGTACCTGTTACACAGTTGCAGAATAATTGCAAGCCAGCCAGACACCGTTCCAAATGCAGGCAACCTCTAACAGCTGGACATTGATAGCCCCTTGTTGGCCGGATCCACTTTCAGGTAAAAAGGTCCGTGATGGGATCCTGTAAGACAAAAAAAAGAATCAATATATGTATAAAAACCGAACTAAAACGTACCTGTTACACAGTTGCAGATTAATTGCAAGATCCACTTTATGTAAAAAGATGCATCAGGTGGGTCATGAGATCCTGAAAATAAGTAAGACAAAAAAGAAAGTCAACACAGTTGCAGATATATTGCAAGCCAGCCAGACACCGTTCCAGATGCAGACAACCACTATTAGCTGAAGATGGATTGCCCTTGTTCACCAGATCCACTTACAGGTAAAATGGTGCGTCATGAGATCCTGTGTGACAAGAAAAAAGAAAATCAATATATGTATAAAAACCGAATTAACAAGTACCTGTTACACAGTTGCAGATTAATTGCAAGCCAGCCAGACACCGTTCCAGATGCAGACAACAACTTGCAGCTGAAGATGGATTGCCCCTTGTTGGCCAGTTCCACTTTCAGGTAAAAAGGTGCATCATGAGATCCTGTGTGACAAGAAAAAAGAAAGTCAATATAAGTATAAAAACTGAATGGTCACTTACCGGTAACTCAGTTGCAGATGAAAAGAAAGCCAGTCAGACACCATTCCAGATGCAGTCAACCTCTCACAGCTGGACATGGATAGCCCCTTGTTGGCCAGATCCACTTTCAGGTAAAAAGGTGCGTGATGGGATCCTGTGTGACAAGAAAAAAGAAAATCAATATATGTATAAAATCCGAATTAACACGTACCTGTTACACAGATGCAGATTAATTGCAAGATCCACTTTCAGGTAAAAAGATGCTTCAGGTGGGTCATGAGATCCTGAAAATAAGAAAGACAAAAAAGAAAGTCAACACATTTGCAGATTAATTGCAAGCCAGCCAGACACTGATCCGAAAAAAAGAAATCAATATGTATAAAAAACGAATTAACACGTATCTTTTACACAGTTGCAGATTAATTGCAAGCCAGCCAGACACCGTTCCAGATGCAGACAACCACTCACAGCTTAAGATTGATTGCCCCTTGTTGGCCAGATCCACTTTCAGGTAAAAAGGTGTGTCAGGTGGGTCATGACATCCTGAAAATAAGAAAGACAAAAAAGAAAGTCAATATAAGTATAAAAACTGAATGGTCACTTACCGGTAACTCAGTTGCAGATGAAAAGAAAGCCAGTCAAACACCATTCCAGATGCAGTCAACCTCTCACAGCTGGACATGGATAGCCCCTTGTTGGCCAGATCCACTTTCAGGTAAAAAGGTGCGTGATGGGATCCTGTGTGACAAGAAAAAAGAAAATCAATATATGTATAAAATCCGAATTAACACGTACCTGTTACACAGTTGCAGATTAATTGCAAGCCAGCCAGACACCGTTCCAGATGCAGACAACCACTCGCAGCTGAAGATGGATTGCCCCTTGTTGGCCAGATCCACTTTCAGGTCAAAAGTTGCATCAGGTGGGTCATGACATCCTGAAAATAAGAAAGACAAAAAAGAAAGTCAATATAAGTATAAAAACTGAATGGTCACTTACCGGTAACTCAGTTGCAGATGAAAAGAAAGCCAGTCAGACATCATTCCAGATGCAGTCAACCTCTCACAGCTGGACATGGATAGCCCCTTGTTGGCCAGATCCACTTTCAGGTAAAAAGGTGCGTGATGGGATCCTGTGTGACAAGAAAAAAGAAAATCAATATATGTATAAAATCCGAATTAACACGTACCTGTTACACAGATGCAGATTAATTGCAAGATCCACTTTCAGGTAAAAAGATGCTTCAGGTGGGTCATGAGATCCTGAAAATAAGAAAGACAAAAAAGAAAGTCAACACATTTGCAGATTAATTGCAAGCCAGCCAGACACTGATCCAAAAAAAAGAAATCAATATGTATAAAAAACGAATTAACACGTATCTTTTACACAGTTGCAGATTAATTGCAAGCCAGCCAGACACCGTTCCAGATGTAGACAACCACTCACAGCTTAAGATTGATTGCCCCTTGTTGGCCAGATCCACTTTCAGGTAAAAAGGTGTGTCAGGTGGGTCATGACATCCTGAAAATAAAAAAGACAAAAAATACAGTCAATATAAGTATAGAAACTGAATGTTCACTTACCTGTAACTCAGTTGCAGATGAAAAGAAAGCCAGTCAGACACCATTCCAGATGCAGGCAACCTCTCACAGCTGGACATGGATAGCACCTTGTTGGCCGGAACCACGTTCAGGTAAAAAGGTGTGTGATGGGATCCTGTGTGACAAGAAAAAAGAAAATCAATATATGTATAAAAACCGAATTAACACGTACCTGTTACGCAGTTGCAGATTAATTGCTAGATCCACTTTCAGGTAAAAAGTTGCGTCAGGTGGATCATGACATCCTGAAAATAAGAAAGACAAAAAAGAAAGTCAACACAGTTGCAGATTAATTGCAAGCCAGCCAGACACTGATCCAGAAAAAAGAAATCAATATGTATAAAAAACGAATTAACACGTATCTTTTACACAGGTGCATATTAATTGCAAGCCAGCCACACACTGTTTCAGATGCAGACAACCACTCGCAGCTGAAGATGGATTGCCCCTTGTTGGCCGGATCCACTTTCAGGTAAAAAGGTGCGTGATGGGATCCTGTGTGACAAGAAAAAAGAAATTCAGTATATGTATAAAAAACAAATTAACACGTACCTGTTACACAGTTGCAGATTAATTACAAGCCAGCCAGACACCGTTCCAGATGCAGACAACAACTTGCAGCTGAAGATGGATTGCCCCTTGTCGGCCAGATCCACTTTCAGGTAAAAAGGTGCGTCATGAGATCCTGTGTGACAAGAAAAAAGAAAATCAATATATGCACAAAAACCGAATTAACACGTACCTGTTACACAGTTGCAGATTAACTGCAAGATCCACTTTCAGGTAAAAAGATGCATCAGGTGGGTCATGACATCCTGAAAATAAGAAAGACAAAAAAGAAAGTCAACACAGTTGCAGATTAATTGCAAGCCAGCCAGACACTGATCCAAAAAAAAGAAATCAATATGTATAAAAAACGAATTAACACGTATCTTTTACACAGTTGCAGATTAATTGCAAGCCAGCCAGACACCGTTCCAGATGCAGACAACCACTCGCAGCTGAAGATGGATTGCCCCTTGTTGGCCAGATCCACTTTCAGGTAAAAAGTTGCATCAGGTGGGTCATGACATCCTGAAAATAAGAAAGACAAAAAAGAAAATCAATATAAGTATAAAAACTGAATGGTCACTTACCGGTAACTCAGTTGCAGATGAAAAGAAAGCCAGTCAGACACCATTCCAGATGCAGTCAACCTCTCACAGCTGGACATGGATAGCCCCTTGTTGGCCAGATCCACTTTCAGGTAAAAAGGTGCGTGATGGGATCCTGTGTGACAAGAAAAAAGAAAATCAATATATGTATAAAATCCGAATTAACACGTACCAGTTACACAGATGCAGATTAATTGCAAGATCCACTTTCAGGTAAAAAGATGCTTCAGGTGGGTCATGAGATCCTGAAAATAAGAAAGACAAAAAAGAAAGTCAACACATTTGCAGATTAATTGCAAGCCAGCCAGACACTGATCCAAAAAAAAGAAATCAATATGTATAAAAAACGAATTAACACGTATCTTTTACACAGTTGCAGATTAATTGCAAGCCAGCCAGACACCGTTCCAGATGCAGACAACCACTCACAGCTTAAGATTGATTGCCCCTTGTTGGCCAGATCCACTTTCAGGTAAAAAGGTGTGTCAGGTGGGTCATGACATCCTGAAAATAAAAAAGACAAAAAATAAAGTCAATATAAGTATAGAAACTGAATGTTCACTTACCTGTAACTCAGTTGCAGATGAAAAGAAAGCCAGTCAGACACCATTCCAGATGCAGGCAACCTCTCACAGCTGGACATGGATAGCACCTTGTTGGCCGGGACCACGTTCAGGTAAAAAGGTGTGTGATGGGATCCTGTGTGACAAGAAAAAAGAAAATCAATATATGTATAAAAACCGAATTAACACGTACCTGTTACGCAGTTGCAGATTAATTGCTAGATCCACTTTCAGGTAAAAAGTTGCGTCAGGTGGATCATGACATCCTGAAAATAAGAAAGACAAAAAAGAAAGTCAACACAGTTGCAGATTAATTGCAAGCCAGCCAGACACTGATCCAGAAAAAAGAAATCAATATGTATAAAAAACGAATTAACACGTATCTTTTACACAGGTGCATATTAATTGCAAGCCAGCCACACACTGTTTCAGATGCAGACAACCACTCGCAGCTGAAGATGGATTGCCCCTTGTTGGCCGGATCCACTTTCAGGTAAAAAGGTGCTTGATGGGATCCTGTGTGACAAGAAAAAAGAAAATCAATATATGCATAAAAACCGAATTAACACATACCTGTTACACAGTTGCAGATTAACTGCAAGATCCACTTTCAGGTAAAAAGATGCATCAGGTGGGTCATGAGATCCTGAAAATAAGAAAGACAAAAAAGAAAGTCAACACAGTTGCAGATTATTTGCAAGCCAGCCAGACACTGATCCAAAAAAAAGAAATCAATATGTATAAAAAACGAATTAACACGTATCTTTTACACAGTTGCAGATTAATTGCAAGCCAGCCAGACACCGTTCCAGATGCAGACAACCACACACAGCTTAAGATGGATTGCCCCTTGTTGGCCAGATCCACTTTCAGGTCAAAAGTTGCATCAGGTGGGTCATGACATCCTGAAAATAAGAAAGACAAAAAAGAAAGTCAATATAAGTATAAAAACTGAATGGTCACTTACCGGTAACTCAGTTGCAGATGAAAAGAAAGCCAGTCAGACACCATTCCAGATGCAGTCAACCTCTCACAGCTGGACATGGATAGCCCCTTGTTGGCCAGATCCACTTTCAGGTAAAAAGGTGCGTGATGGGATCCTGTGTGACAAGAAAAAAGAAAATCAATATATGTATAAAATCCGAATTAACACGTACCTGTTACGCAGTTGCAGATTAATTGCAAGCCAGCCAGACACCGTTCCAGATGCAGACAACCACTCGCAGCTGAAGATGGATTGCCCCTTGTTGGCCAGATCCACTTTCAGGTAAAAAGTTGCATCAGGTGGGTCATGACATCCTGAAAATAAGAAAGACAAAAAAGAAAGTCAATATAAGTATAAAAACTGAATGGTCACTTACCGGTAACTCAGTTGCAGATGAAAAGAAAGCCAGTCAGACACCATTCCAGATGCAGTCAACCTCTCACAGCTGGACATGGATAGCCCCTTGTTGGCCAGATCCACTTTCAGGTAAAAAGGTGCGTGATGGGATCCTGTGTGACAAGAAAAAAGAAAATCAATATATGTATAAAATCCGAATTAACACGTACCTGTTACACAGATGCAGATTAATTGCAAGATCCACTTTCAGGTAAAAAGATGCTTCAGGTGGGTCATGAGATCCTGAAAATAAGAAAGACAAAAAAGAAAGTCAACACAGTTGCAGATTAATTGCAAGCCAGCCAGACACTGATCCAGAAAAAAGAAATCAATATGTATAAAAAACGAATTAACACGTATCTTTTACACAGGTGCATATTAATTGCAAGCCAGCCACACACTGTTTCAGATGCAGACAACCACTCGCAGCTGAAGATGGATTGCCCCTTGTTGGCCGGATCCACTTTCAGGTAAAAAGGTGCGTGATGGGATCCTGTGTGACAAGAAAAAAGAAATTCAGTATATGTATAAAAAACAAATTAACACGTACCTGTTACACAGTTGCAGATTAATTACAAGCCAGCCAGACACCGTTCCAGATGCAGACAACAACTTGCAGCTGAAGATGGATTGCCCCTTGTCGGCCAGATCCACTTTCAGGTAAAAAGGTGCGTCATGAGATCCTGTGTGACAAGAAAAAAGAAAATCAATATATGCACAAAAACCGAATTAACACGTACCTGTTACACAGTTGCAGATTAACTGCAAGATCCACTTTCAGGTAAAAAGATGCATCAGGTGGGTCATGACATCCTGAAAATAAGAAAGACAAAAAAGAAAGTCAACACAGTTGCAGATTAATTGCAAGCCAGCCAGACACTGATCCAAAAAAAAGAAATCAATATGTATAAAAAACGAATTAACACGTATCTTTTACACAGTTGCAGATTAATTGCAAGAAAGCCAGACACCGTTCCAGATGCAGACAACCACTCGCAGCTTAAGATTGATTGCCCCTTGTTGGCCAGATCCACTTTCAGGTAAAAAGGTGTGTCAGGTGGGTCATGACATCCTGAAAATAAGAAAGACAAAAAAGAAAGTCAATATAAGTATAAAAACGGAATGGTCACTTACCGGTAACTCAGTTGCAGATGAAAAGAAAGCCAGTCAGACACCATTCCAGATGCAGTCAACCTCTCACAGCTGGACATGGATAGCCCCTTGTTGGCCAGATCCACTTTCAGGTAAAAAGGTGCGTGATGGGATCCTGTGTGACAAGAAAAAAGAAAATCAATATATGTATAAAATCCGAATTAACACGTACCTGTTACACAGTTGCAGATTAATTGCAAGCCAGCCAGACACCGTTCCAGATGCAGACAACCACTCGCAGCTGAAGATGGATTGCCCCTTGTTGGCCAGATCCACTTTCAGGTCAAAAGTTGCATCAGGTGGGTCATGACATCCTGAAAATAAGAAAGACAAAAAAGAAAGTCAATATAAGTATAAAAACTGAATGGTCACTTACCGGTAACTCAGTTGCAGATGAAAAGAAAGCCAGTCAGACACCATTCCAGATGCAGTCAACCTCTCACAGCTGGACATGGATAGCCCCTTGTTGGCCAGATCCACTTTCAGGTAAAAAGGTGCGTGATGGGATCCTGTGTGACAAGAAAAAAGAAAATCAATATATGTATAAAATCCGAATTAACACGTACCTGTTACACAGATGCAGATTAATTGCAAGATCCACTTTCAGGTAAAAAGATGCTTCAGGTGGGTCATGAGATCCTGAAAATAAGAAAGACAAAAAAGAAAGTCAACACAGTTGCAGATTAATTGCAAGCCAGCCAGACACTGATCCAGAAAAAAGAAATCAATATGTATAAAAAACGAATTAACACGTATCTTTTACACAGGTGCATATTAATTGCAAGCCAGCCACACACTGTTTCAGATGCAGACAACCACTCGCAGCTGAAGATGGATTGCCCCTTGTTGGCCGGATCCACTTTCAGGTAAAAAGGTGCGTGATGGGATTATGTGTGACAAGAAAAAAGAAATTCAGTATATGTATAAAAAACAAATTAACACGTACCTGTTACACAGTTGCAGATTAATTACAAGCCAGCCAGACACCGTTCCAGATGCAGACAACAACTTGCAGCTGAAGATGGATTGCCCCTTGTCGGCCAGATCCACTTTCAGGTAAAAAGGTGCGTCATGAGATCCTGTGTGACAAGAAAAAAGAAAATCAATATATGCACAAAAACCGAATTAACACGTACCTGTTACACAGTTGCAGATTAACTGCAAGATCCACTTTCAGGTAAAAAGATGCATCAGGTGGGTCATGACATCCTGAAAATAAGAAAGACAAAAAAGAAAGTCAACACAGTTGCAGATTAATTGCAAGCCAGCCAGACACTGATCCAAAAAAAAGAAATCAATATGTATAAAAAACGAATTAACACGTATCTTTTACACAGTTGCAGATTAATTGCAAGCCAGCCAGACACCGTTCCAGATGCAGACAACCACTCACAGCTTAAGATGGATTGCCCCTTGTTGGCCAGATCCACTTTCAGGTCAAAAGTTGCATCAGGTGGGTCATGACATCCTGAAAATAAGAAAGACAAAAAAGAAAGTCAATATAAGTATAAAAACTGAATGGTCACTTACCGGTAACTCAGTTGCAGATGAAAAGAAAGCCAGTCAGACACCATTCCAGATGCAGTCAACCTCTCACAGCTGGACATGGATAGCCCCTTGTTGGCCAGATCCACTTTCAGGTAAAAAGGTGCGTGATGGGATCCTGTGTGACAAGAAAAAAGAAAATCAATATATGTATAAAATCCGAATTAACACGTACCTGTTACACAGTTGCAGATTAATTGCAAGCCAGCCAGACACCGTTCCAGATGCAGACAACCACTCGCAGCTGAAGATGGATTGCCCCTTGTTGGCCAGATCCACTTTCAGGTAAAAAGTTGCATCAGGTGGGTCATGACATCCTGAAAATAAGAAAGACAAAAAAGAAAGTCAATATAAGTATAAAAACTGAATGGTCACTTACCGGTAACTCAGTTGCAGATGAAAAGAAAGCCAGTCAGACACCATTCCAGATGCAGTCAACCTCTCACAGCTGGACATGGATAGCCCCTTGTTGGCCAGATCCACTTTCAGGTAAAAAGGTGCGTGATGGGATCCTGTGTGACAAGAAAAAAGAAAATCAATATATGTATAAAATCCGAATTAACACGTACCTGTTACACAGATGCAGATTAATTGCAAGATCCACTTTCAGGTAAAAAGATGCTTCAGGTGGGTCATGAGATCCTGAAAATAAGAAAGACAAAAAAGAAAGTCAACACAGTTGCAGATTAATTGCAAGCCAGCCAGACACTGATCCAGAAAAAAGAAATCAATATGTATAAAAAACGAATTAACACGTATCTTTTACACAGGTGCATATTAATTGCAAGCCAGCCACACACTGTTTCAGATGCAGACAACCACTCGCAGCTGAAGATGGATTGCCCCTTGTTGGCCGGATCCACTTTCAGGTAAAAAGGTGCGTGATGGGATCCTGTGTGACAAGAAAAAAGAAATTCAGTATATGTATAAAAAACAAATTAACACGTACCTGTTACACAGTTGCAGATTAATTACAAGCCAGCCAGACACCGTTCCAGATGCAGACAACAACTTGCAGCTGAAGATGGATTGCCCCTTGTCGGCCAGATCCACTTTCAGGTAAAAAGGTGCGTCATGAGATCCTGTGTGACAAGAAAAAAGAAAATCAATATATGCACAAAAACCGAATTAACACGTACCTGTTACACAGTTGCAGATTAACTGCAAGATCCACTTTCAGGTAAAAAGATGCATCAGGTGGGTCATGACATCCTGAAAATAAGAAAGACAAAAAAGAAAGTCAACACAGTTGCAGATTAATTGCAAGCCAGCCAGACACTGATTCAAAAAAAAGAAATCAATATGTATAAAAAACGAATTAACACGTATCTTTTACACAGTTGCAGATTAATTGCAAGCCAGCCAGACACCGTTCCAGATGCAGACAACCACTCACAGCTTAAGATTGATTGCCCCTTGTTGGCCAGATCCACTTTCAGGTAAAAAGGTGTGTCAGGTGGGTCATGACATCCTGAAAATAAGAAAGACAAAAAAGAAAGTCAATATAAGTATAAAAACTGAATGGTCACTTACCGGTAACTCAGTTGCAGATGAAAAGAAAGCCAGTCAGACACCATTCCAGATGCAGTCAACCTCTCACAGCTGGACATGGATAGCCCCTTGTTGGCCAGATCCACTTTCAGGTAAAAAGGTGCGTGATGGGATCCTGTGTGACAAGAAAAAAGAAAATCAATATATGTATAAAATCCGAATTAACACGTACCTGTTACACAGTTGCAGATTAATTGCAAGCCAGCCAGACACCGTTCCAGATGCAGACAACCACTCGCAGCTGAAGATGGATTGCCCCTTGTTGGCCAGATCCACTTTCAGGTAAAAAGTTGCATCAGGTGGGTCATGACATCCTGAAAATAAGAAAGACAAAAAAGAAAGTCAATATAAGTATAAAAACTGAATGGTCACTTACCGGTAACTCAGTTGCAGATGAAAAGAAAGCCAGTCAGACACCATTCCAGATGCAGTCAACCTCTCACAGCTGGACATGGATAGCCCCTTGTTGGCCAGATCCACTTTCAGGTAAAAAGGTGCGTGATGGGATCCTGTGTGACAAGAAAAAAGAAAATCAATATATGTATAAAATCCGAATTAACACGTACCTGTTACACAGATGCAGATTAATTGCAAGATCCACTTTCAGGTAAAAAGATGCTTCAGGTGGGTCATGAGATCCTGAAAATAAGAAAGACAAAAAAGAAAGTCAACACAGTTGCAGATTAATTGCAAGCCAGCCAGACACTGATCCAGAAAAAAGAAATCAATATGTATAAAAAACGAATTAACACGTATCTTTTACACAGGTGCATATTAATTGCAAGCCAGCCACACACTGTTTCAGATGCAGACAACCACTCGCAGCTGAAGATGGATTGCCCCTTGTTGGCCGGATCCACTTTCAGGTAAAAAGGTGCGTGATGGGATCCTGTGTGACAAGAAAAAAGAAATTCAGTATATGTATAAAAAACAAATTAACACGTACCTGTTACACAGTTGCAGATTAATTACAAGCCAGCCAGACACCGTTCCAGATGCAGACAACAACTTGCAGCTGAAGATGGATTGCCCCTTGTCGGCCAGATCCACTTTCAGGTAAAAAGGTGCGTCATGAGATCCCGTGTGACAAGAAAAAAGAAAATCAATATATGCACAAAAACCGAATTAACACGTACCTGTTACACAGTTGCAGATTAACTGCAAGATCCACTTTCAGGTAAAAAGATGCATCAGGTGGGTCATGACATCCTGAAAATAAGAAAGACAAAAAAGAAAGTCAACACAGTTGCAGATTAATTGCAAGCCAGCCAGACACTGATCCAAAAAAAAGAAATCAATATGTATAAAAAACAAATTAACACGTATCTTTTACACAGTTGCAGATTAATTGCAAGCCAGCCAGACACCGTTCCAGATGCAGACAACCACTCACAGCTTAAGATGGATTGCCCCTTGTTGGCCAGATCCACTTTCAGGTAAAAAGTTGCATCAGGTGGGTCATGACATCCTGAAAATAAGAAAGACAAAAAAGAAAGTCAATATAAGTATAAAAACTGAATGGTCACTTACCGGTAACTCAGTTGCAGATGAAAAGAAAGCCAGTCAGACACCATTCCAGATGCAGTCAACCTCTCACAGCTGGACATGGATAGCCCCTTGTTGGCCAGATCCACTTTCAGGTAAAAAGGTGCGTGATGGGATCCTGTGTGACAAGAACAAAGAAATTCAATATATGTATAAAAACCAAATTAACACGTACCTGTTACACAGTTGCAGATTAATTGCAAGCCAGCCAGACACCGTTCTAGATGCAGACAACCACTCGCAGCTGAAGATGGATTGCCCCTTGTTGGCCAGATCCACTTTCAGGTAAAAAGGTGCATCATGAGATCCTGTGTGACAAGAAAAAAGAAAATCAATATATGTATAAAACCCGATTTAACACGTACCTGTTACACAGTTGCAGATTAATTGCAAGTCAGCCAGACAACGTTCCAGATGCAGGCAACCTCTCGCAGCTGAAGATGGATTGCCCCTTGTTGGCCAGGTCCACTTTCAGGTAAAAAGGTGCGTGATGGGATCCTGTGTGACAAGAAAAAAGAAAATCAATATATGTATAAAAACCGAATTAACACGTACCTGTTACGCAGTTGCAGATTAATTGCTAGATCCACTTTCAGGTAAAAAGTTGCGTCAGGTGGATCATGACATCCTGAAAATAAGAAAGACAAAAAAGAAAGTCAACACAGTTGCAGATTAATTGCAAGCCAGCCAGACACTGATCCAAAAAAAAGAAATCAATATGTATAAAAAACGAATTAACACGTATCTTTTACACAGGT
The DNA here is from genome assembly GCF_030463535.1 of Salminus brasiliensis. Lineage (NCBI taxonomy): Eukaryota > Metazoa > Chordata > Actinopteri > Characiformes > Bryconidae > Salminus > Salminus brasiliensis. Next base: position 29,373,763 of record NC_132888.1, read on the forward strand.
GCATATTAATTGCAAGCCAGCCACACACTGTTTCAGATGCAGACAACCACTCGCAGCTGAAGATGGATTGCCCCTTGTTCACCAGATCCACTTTCAGGTAAAATGGTGCGTCATGAGATCCTGTGTGACAAGAAAAAAGAAAATCAATATATGTATAAAAACCGAATTAACAAGTACCTGTTACACAGTTGCAGATTAATTGCAAGCCAGCCAGACACCGTTCCAGATGCAGACAACAACTCACAGCTTAAGATTGATTGCCCCTTGTTGGCCAGATCCACTTTCAGGTAAAAAGGTGTGTCAGGTGGGTCATGACATCCTGAAAATAAAAAAGACAAAAAATAAAGTCAATATAAGTATAGAAACTGAATGTTCACTTACCTGTAACTCAGTTGCAGATGAAAAGAAAGCCAGTCAGACACCATTCCAGATGCAGGCAACCTCTCACAGCTGGACATGGATAGCCCCTTGTTGGCCAGATCCACTTTCAGGTAAAAAGGTGCGTGATGGGATCCTGTGTGACAAGAAAAAAGAAAATCAATATATGTATAAAAACCGAATTAACAAGTACCTGTTACACAGTTGCAGATTAATTGCAAGCCAGCCAGACACCGTTCCAGATGCAGACAACCACTCACAGCTTAAGATTGATTGCCCCTTGTTGGCCAGATCCACTTTCAGGTAAAAAGGTGCGTCATGAGATCCTGTGTGACAAGAAAAAAGAAAATCAATATTTGTATAAAAACCGAATTAACAAGTACCTGTTACACAGTTGCAGATTAATTGCAAGCCAGCCAGACACCGTTCCAAATGCAGGCAACCTCTCACAGCCGGACATTGATAGCCCCTTGTTGGCCGGATCCACTTTCAGGTAAAAAGGTCCGTGATGGGATCCTGTAAGACAAAAAAAAGAATCAATATATGTATAAAAACCGAACTAAAACGTACCTGTTACACAGTTGCAGATTAATTGCAAGATCCACTTTATGTAAAAAGATGCATCAGGTGGGTCATGAGATCCTGAAAATAAGAAAGACAAAAAAGAAAGTCAACACAGTTGCAGATATATTGCAAGCCAGCCACACACCGTTCCAGAAGCAGACAACCACTCGTAGCTGAAGATTGATTGCCCCTTGTTCACCAGATCCACTTTCAGGTAAAATGGTGCGTCATGAGATCCTGTGTGACAAGAAAAAAGAAAATCAATATATGTATAAAAACCTAATTAACACGTACCTGTTACACAGTTGCAGATTAATTGCTAGATCCACTTTCAGGTAAAAAGTTGCGTCAGGTGGATCATGACATCCTGAAAATAAGAAAGACAAAAAAGAAAGTCAACACAGTTGCAGATTAATTGCAAGCCAGCCAGACACTGATCCAGAAAAAAGAAATCAATATGTATAAAAAACGAATTAACACGTATCTTTCACACAGGTGCATATTATTTGCAAGCCAGCCACACACCGTTTCAGATGCAGACAACTACTCGCAGCTGAAGATGGATTGCCCCTTGTTGGCCGGATCCACTTTCAGGTAAAAAGGTGCGTGATGGGATCCTGTGTGACAAGAAAAAAGAAATTCAGTATATGTATAAAAAACAAATTAACACGTACCTGTTACACAGTTGCAGATTAATTACAAGCCAGCCAGACACCGTTCCAGATGCAGACAACCACACACAGCTTAAGATGGATTGCCCCTTGTTGGCCAGATCCACTTTCAGGTCAAAAGTTGCATCAGGTGGGTCATGACATCCTGAAAATAAGAAAGACAAAAAAGAAAGTCAATATAAGTATAAAAACTGAATGGTCACTTACCGGTAACTCAGTTGCAGATGAAAAGAAAGCCAGTCAGACACCATTCCAGATGCAGTCAACCTCTCACAGCTGGACATGGATAGCCCCTTGTTGGCCAGATCCACTTTCAGGTAAAAAGGTGCGTGATGGGATCCTGTGTGACAAGAAAAAAGAAAATCAATATATGTATAAAATCCGAATTAACACGTACCTGTTACACAGTTGCAGATTAATTACAAGCCAGCCAGACACCGTTCCAGATGCAGACAACAACTTGCAGCTGAAGATGGATTGCCCCTTGTCGGCCAGATCCACTTTCAGGTAAAAAGGTGCGTGATGGGATCCTGTGTGACAAGAAAAAAGAAAATCAATATATGTATAAAATCCGAATTAACACGTACCTGTTACACAGATGCAGATTAATTGCAAGATCCACTTTCAGGTAAAAAGATGCTTCAGGTGGGTCATGAGATCCTGAAAATAAGAAAGACAAAAAAGAAAGTCAAAACATTTGCAGATTAATTGCAAGCCAGCCAGACACTGATCCAAAAAAAAGAAATCAATATGTATAAAAAACCAATTAACACGTATCTTTTACACAGTTGCAGATTAATTGCAAGCCAGCCAGACACCGTTCCAGATGCAGACAACAACTCACAGCTTAAGATTGATTGCCCCTTGTTGGCCAGATCCACTTTCAGGTAAAAAGGTGTGTCAGGTGGGTCATGACATCCTGAAAATAAAAAAGACAAAAAATAAAGTCAATATAAGTATAGAAACTGAATGTTCACTTACCTGTAACTCAGTTGCAGATGAAAAGAAAGCCAGTCAGACACCATTCCAGATGCAGGCAACCTCTCACAGCTGGACATGGATAGCCCCTTGTTGGCCAGATCCACTTTCAGGTAAAAAGGTGCGTGATGGGATCCTGTGTGACAAGAAAAAAGAAAATCAATATATGTATAAAAACCGAATTAACAAGTACCTGTTACACAGTTGCAGATTAATTGCAAGCCAGCCAGACACCGTTCCAGATGCAGACAACCACTCACAGCTTAAGATTGATTGCCCCTTGTTGGCCAGATCCACTTTCAGGTAAAAAGGTGCGTCATGAGATCCTGTGTGACAAGAAAAAAGAAAATCAATATATGTATAAAAACCGAATTAACAAGTACCTGTTACACAGTTGCAGATTAATTGCAAGCCAGCCAGACACCGTTCCAAATGCAGGCAACCTCTCACAGCTGGACATTGATAGCCCCTTGTTGGCCGGATCCACTTTCAGGTAAAAAGGTCCGTGATGGGATCCTGTAAGACAAAAAAAAGAATCAATATATGTATAAAAACCGAACTAAAACGTACCTGTTACACAGTTGCAGATTAATTGCAAGATCCACTTTATGTAAAAAGATGCATCAGGTGGGTCATGAGATCCTGAAAATAAGAAAGACAAAAAAGAAAGTCAACACAGTTGCAGATATATTGCAAGCCAGCCACACACCGTTCCAGAAGCAGACAACCACTCGTAGCTGAAGATTGATTGCCCCTTGTTCACCAGATCCACTTTCAGGTAAAATGGTGCGTCATGAGATCCTGTGTGACAAGAAAAAAGAAAATCAATATATGTATAAAAACCTAATTAACACGTACCTGTTACACAGTTGCAGATTAATTGCTAGATCCACTTTCAGGTAAAAAGTTGCGTCAGGTGGATCATGACATCCTGAAAATAAGAAAGACAAAAAAGAAAGTCAACACAGTTGCAGATTAATTGCAAGCCAGCCAGACACTGATCCAGAAAAAAGAAATCAATATGTATAAAAAACGAATTAACACGTATCTTTCACACAGGTGCATATTAATTGCAAGCCAGCCACACACCGTTTCAGATGCAGACAACTACTCGCAGCTGAAGATGGATTGCCCCTTGTTGGCCGGATCCACTTTCAGGTAAAAAGGTGCGTGATGGGATCCTGTGTGACAAGAAAAAAGAATTTCAATATATGTTTAAAAACCAAATTAACACGTACCTGTTACACAGTTGCAGATTAATTACAAGCCAGCCAGACACCGTTCCAGATTCAGACAACATCTTGCAGCTGAAGATGGATTGCCCCTTGTCGGCCAGATCCACTTTCAGGTAAAAAGGTGCGTCATGAGATCCTGTGTGACAAGAAAAAAGAAAATCAATATATGTATAAAAACCGAATTAACACGTACCTGTTACACAGTTGCAGATTAACTGCAAGATCCACTTTCAGGTAAAAAGATTCATCAGTTGGGTCATGAGATCCTGAAAATAAGAAAGACAAAAAAGAAAGTCAACACAGTTGCAGATTAATTGCAAGCCAGCCAGACACTGATCCAAAAAAAAGAAATCAATATGTATAAAAACCGAATTAACACGTTTCTTTTACACAGTTGCAGATTAATTGCAAGCCAGCCAGACACCGTTCCAGATGCAGACAACCACACACAGCTTAAGATGGATTGCCCCTTGTTGGCCAGATCCACTTTCAGGTCAAAAGTTGCATCAGGTGGGTCATGACATCCTGAAAATAAGAAAGACAAAAAAGAAAGTCAATATAAGTATAAAAACTGAATGGTCACTTACCGGTAACTCAGTTGCAGATGAAAAGAAAGCCAGTCAGACACCATTCCAGATGCAGTCAACCTCTCACAGCTGGACATGGATAGCCCCTTGTTGGCCAGATCCACTTTCAGGTAAAAAGGTGCGTGATGGGATCCTGTGTGACAAGAAAAAAGAAAATCAATATATGTATAAAATCCGAATTAACACGTACCTGTTACACAGATGCAGATTAATTGGAAGATCCACTTTCAGGTAAAAAGATGCTTCAGGTGGGTCATGAGATCCTGAAAATAAGAAAGACAAAAAAGAAAGTCAACACAGTTGCAGATTAATTGCAAGCCAGCCAGACACTGATCCAGAAAAAAGAAATCAATATGTATAAAAAACGAATTAACACGTATCTTTTACACAGGTGCATATTAATTGCAAGCCAGCCACACACTGTTTCAGATGCAGACAACCACTCGCAGCTGAAGATGGATTGCCCCTTGTTGGCCAGATCCACTTTCAGGTAAAAAGGTGCGTGATGGGATCCTGTGTGACAAGAAAAAAGAAAATCAATATATGCTTAAAAACCGAATTAACACATACCTGTTACACAGTTGCAGATTAACTGCAAGATCCACTTTCAGGTAAAAAGATGCATCAGGTGGGTCATGACATCCTGAAAATAAGAAAGACAAAAAAGAAAGTCAACACAGTTGCAGATTAATTGCAAGCCAGCCAGACACTGATCCAAAAAAAAGAAATCAATATGTATAAAAAACGAATTAACACATATCTTTTACACAGTTGCAGATTAATTGCAAGCCAGCCAGACACCGTTCTAGATGCAGACAACCACACACAGCTTAAGATGGATTGCCCCTTGTTGGCCAGATCCACTTTCAGGTCAAAAGTTGCATCAGGTGGGTCATGACATCCTGAAAATAAGAAAGACAAAAAAGAAAGTCAATATAAGTATAAAAACTGAATGGTCACTTACCGTTAACTCAGTTGCAGATGAAAAGAAAGCCAGTCAGACACCATTCCAGATGCAGTCAACCTCTCACAGCTGGACATGGATAGCCCCTTGTTGGCCAGATCCACTTTCAGGTAAAAAGGTGCGTGATGGGATCCTGTGTGACAAGAAAAAAGAAAATCAATATATGTATAAAATCCGAATTAACACGTACCTGTTACACAGATGCAGATTAATTGCAAGATCCACTTTCAGGTAAAAAGATGCTTCAGGTGGGTCATGAGATCCTGAAAATAAGAAAGACAAAAAAGAAAGTCAACACATTTGCAGATTAATTGCAAGCCAGCCAGACACTGATCCAAAAAAAAAAAATCAATATGTATAAAAAACGAATTAACACGTATCTTTTACACAGTTGCAGATTAATTGCAAGCCAGCCAGACACCGTTCCAGGGACAGACAACCACTCACAGCTTAAGATTGATTGCCCCTTGTTGGCCAGATCCACTTTCAGGTAAAAAGGTGTGTCAGGTGGGTCATGACATCCTGAAAATAAAAAAGACAAAAAATAAAGTCAATATAAGTATAGAAACTGAATGTTCACTTACCTGTAACTCAGTTGCAGATGAAAAGAAAGCCAGTCAGACACCATTCCAGATGCAGGCAACCTCTCACAGCTGGACATGGATAGCACCTTGTTGGCCGGAACCACGTTCAGGTAAAAAGGTGTGTGATGGGATCCTGTGTGACAAGAAAAAAGAAAATCAATATATGTATAAAAACCGAATTAACACGTACCTGTTACGCAGTTGCAGATTAATTGCTAGATCCACTTTCAGGTAAAAAGTTGCGTCAGGTGGATCATGACATCCTGAAAATAAGAAAGACAAAAAAGAAAGTCAACACAGTTGCAGATTAATTGCAAGCCAGCCAGACACTGATCCAGAAAAAAGAAATCAATATGTATAAAAAACGAATTAACACGTATCTTTTACACAGGTGCATATTAATTGCAAGCCAGCCACACACTGTTTCAGATGCAGACAACCACTCGCAGCTGAAGATGGATTGCCCCTTGTTGGCCGGATCCACTTTCAGGTAAAAAGGTGCGTGATGGGATCCTGTGTGACAAGAAAAAAGAAAATCAATATATGCTTAAAAACCGAATTAACACATAACTGTTACACAGTTGCAGATTAACTGCAAGATCCACTTTCAGGTAAAAAGATGCATCAGGTGGGTTATGAGATCCTGAAAATAAGAAAGACAAAAAAGAAAGTCAACACAGTTGCAGATTAATTGCAAGCCAGCCAGACACCGTTCCAGATGCAGACAACCACACACAGCTTAAGATGGATTGCCCCTTGTTGGCCAGATCCACTTTCAGGTCAAAAGTTGCATCAGGTGGGTCATGACATCCTGAAAATAAGAAAGACAAAAAAGAAAGTCAATATAAGTATAAAAACTGAATGGTCACTTACCGGTAACTCAGTTGCAGATGAAAAGAAAGCCAGTCAGACACCATTCCAGATGCAGTCAACCTCTCACAGCTGGACATGGATAGCCCCTTGTTGGCCAGATCCACTTTCAGGTAAAAAGGTGCGTGATGGGATCCTGTGTGACAAGAAAAAAGAAAATCAATATATGTATAAAATCCGAATTAACACGTACCTGTTACACAGATGCAGATTAATTGCAAGATCCACTTTCAGGTAAAAAGATGCTTCAGGTGGGTCATGAGATCCTGAAAATAAGAAAGACAAAAAAGAAAGTCAACACATTTGCAGATTAATTGCAAGCCAGCCAGACACTGATCCAAAAAAAAGAAATCAATATGTATAAAAAACGAATTAACACGTATCTTTTACACAATTGCAGATTAATTGCAAGCCAGCCAGACACCGTTCCAGATGCAGACAACCACTCACAGCTTAAGATTGATTGCCCCTTGTTGGCCAGATCCACTTTCAGGTAAAAAGGTGTGTCAGGTGGGTCATGACATCCTGAAAATAAAAAAGACAAAAAATAAAGTCAATATAAGTATAGAAACTGAATGTTCACTTACCTGTAACTCAGTTGCAGATGAAAAGAAAGCCAGTCAGACACCATTCCAGATGCAGGCAACCTCTCACAGCTGGACATGGATAGCACCTTGTTGGCCGGAACCACGTTCAGGTAAAAAGGTGTGTGATGGGATCCTGTGTGACAAGAAAAAAGAAAATCAATATATGTATAAAAACCTAATTAACACGTTCCTGTTACACAGTTGCAGATTAACTGCATGATCCACTTTCAGGTAAAAAGATGCATCAGGTGGGTCATGAGATCCTGAAAATAAGAAAGACAAAAAAGAAAGTCAACACAGTTGCAGATTAATTGCAAGCCAGCCAGACACTGATCCAAAAAAAAGAAATCAATATGTATAAAAAACGAATTAACACGTTTCTTTTACACAGTTGCAGATTAATTGCAAGCCAGCCAGACACCGTTCCAGATGCAGACAACCACACACAGCTTAAGATGGATTGCCCCTTGTTGGCCAGATCCACTTTCAGGTCAAAAGTTGCATCAGGTGGGTCATGACATCCTGAAAATAAGAAAGACAAAAAAGAAAGTCAATATAAGTATAAAAACTGAATGGTCACTTACCGGTAACTCAGTTGCAGATGAAAAGAAAGCCAGTCAGACACCATTCCAGATGCAGTCAACCTCTCACAGCTGGACATGGATAGCCCCTTGTTGGCCAGATCCACTTTCAGGTAAAAAGGTGCGTGATGGGATCCTGTGTGACAAGAAAAAAGAAAATCAATATATGTATAAAATCCGAATTAACACGTACCTGTTACACAGATGCAGATTAATTGCAAGATCCACTTTCAGGTAAAAAGATGCTTCAGGTGGGTCATGAGATCCTGAAAATAAGAAAGACAAAAAAGAAAGTCAACACATTTGCAGATTAATTGCAAGCCAGCCAGACACTGATCCAAAAAAAAGAAATCAATATGTATAAAAAACGAATTAACACGTATCTTTTACACAGGTGCATATTAATTGCAAGCCAGCCAGACACCGTTCCAGATGCAGACAACCACTCACAGCTTAAGATGGATTGCCCCTTGTTGGCCGGATCCACTTTCAGGTAAAAAGGTGCGTGATGGGATCCTGTGTGACAAGAAAAAAAGAAATTCAGTATATGAATAAAAAACAAATTAACACGTACCTGTTACACAGTTGCAGATTAATTACAAGCCAGCCAGACACCGTTCCAGATGCAGACAACAACTTGCAGCTGAAGATGGATTGCCCCTTGTCGGCCAGATCCACTTTCAGGTAAAAAGGTGTGTCATGAGATCCTGTGTGACAAGAAAAAAGAAAATCAATATATGCACAAAAACCGAATTAACACGTACCTGTTACACAGTTGCAGATTAACTGCAAGATCCACTTTCAGGTAAAAAGATGCATCAGGTGGGTCATGACATCCTGAAAATAAGAAAGACAAAAAAGAAAGTCAACACAGTTGCAGATTAATTGCAAGCCAGCCAGACACTGATCCAAAAAAAAGAAATCAATATGTATAAAAAACGAATTAACACGTATCTTTTACACAGTTGCAGATTAATTGCAAGCCAGCCAGACACCGTTCCAGATGCAGACAACCACTCACAGCTTAAGATGGATTGCCCCTTGTTGGCCAGATCCACTTTCAGGTAAAAAGTTGCATCAGGTGGGTCATGACATCCTGAAAATAAGAAAGACAAAAAAGAAAGTCAATATAAGTATAAAAACTGAATGGTCACTTACCGGTAACTCAGTTGCAGATGAAAAGAAAGCCAGTCAGACACCATTCCAGATGCAGTCAACCTCTCACAGCTGGACATGGATAGCCCCTTGTTGGCCAGATCCACTTTCAGGTAAAAAGGTGCGTGATGGGATCCTGTGTGACAAGAAAAAAGAAAATCAATATATGTATAAAATCCGAATTAACACGTACCTGTTACACAGTTGCAGATTAATTGCAAGCCAGCCAGACACCGTTCCAGATGCAGACAACCACTCGCAGCTGAAGATGGATTGCCCCTTGTTGGCCAGATCCACTTTCAGGTAAAAAGGTGCGTCATGAGATCCTGTGTGACAAGAAAAAAGAAAATCAATATATGTATAAAAACCTAATTAACACGTACCTGTTACACAGTTGCAGATTAATTGCTAGATCCACTTTCAGGTAAAAAGTTGCATCAGGTGGATCATGACATCTTGAAAATAAGAAAGACAAAAAAGAAAGTCAACACAGTTGCAGATTAATTGCAAGCCAGCCACACATCGTTTCAGATGCAGACAACCACTCGCAGCTGAAGATGGATTGCCCCTTGTTGGCCGGATCCACTTTCAGGAAAAAAGGTGCGTGATGGAATCCTGTGTGACAAGAACAAAGAAATTCAATATATGTATAAAAACCAAATTAACACGTACCTGTTACACAGTTGCAGAATAATTGCAAGCCAGCCAGACACCGTTCTAGATGCAGACAACCACTCGCAGCTGAAGATGGATTGCCCCTTGTTGGCCAGATCCACTTTCAGGTAAAAAGGTGCATCATGAGATCCTGTGTGACAAGAAAAAAGAAAATCAATATATGTATAAAACCAGATTTAACACGTACCTGTTACACAGTTGCAGATTAATTGCAAGTCAGCCAGACAACGTTCCAGATGCAGACAACCACTCGCAGCTGAAGATGGATTGCCCCTTGTTGGCCAGGTCCACTTTCAGGTAAAAAGGTGCGTCATGAGATCCTGTGTAACAAGAAAAAAGAAAATCAATATATGTATAAAAACCGAATTAACACGTACCTGTTACACAGTTGCAGATTAATTGCAAGCCAGCCACACACCGTTTCAGATGCAGACAACCACTCACAGCTTAAGATGGATTGCCCCTTGTTGGCCAGATCCACTTTCAGGTAAAAAGTTGCATCAGGTGGGTCATGACATCCTGAAAATAAGAAAGACAAAAAAGAAAGTCAATATAAGTATAGAAACTGAATGGTCACTTACCGGTAACTCAGTTGCAGATGAAAAGAAAGCCAGTCAGACACCATTCCAGATGCAGGCAACCTCTCACAGCTGGACATGGATAGCCCCTTGTTGGCCGGATCCACTTTCAGGTAAAAAGGTGCATGATGGGATCCTGTGTGACAAGAAAAAAGAAAATCAATATATGTATAAAAACCGAATTAACACGTACCTGTTACGCAGTTGCAGATTAATTGCAAGCCAGCCAGACAACATTCTAGATGCAGACAACCACTCGCAGCTGAAGATGGATTGCCCCTTGTTGGCCAGATCCACTTTCAGGTAAAAAAGTGCGTCATGAGATCCTATGTGACAAAAAAAAAGAAAATCAATATATGTATAAAAACTCGAATTAACACGTACCTGTTACACAGTTGCAGATTAATTGCAAGCCAGCCAGACACCGTTCCAGATGCAGACAACCACTCGAAACTGAAGATGGATTGCCCCTTGTTCGCCAGATCCACTTTCAGGTAAAATGGTGCGTCATGAAATCCTGTGTGACAAGAAAAAAGAAAATCAATATATGTATAAAAACTGAATTAACAAGTACCTGTTACACAGTTGCAGATTAATTGCAAGCCGGCCAGACACCGTTCCAGATGCAGGCAACCTCTCACAGCTGGACATTGATAGCCCCTTGTTGGCCGGATCCACTTTCAGGTAAAAAGGTCCGTGATGGGATCCTGTAAGACAAAAAAAAGAATCAATATATGTATAAAAACCAAACTAAAACGTACCTGTTACACAGTTGCAGATTAATTGCAAGATCCACTTTATGTAAAAAGATGCATCAGGTGGGTCATGAGATCCTGAAAATAAGAAAGACAAAAAAGAAAGTCAACACAGTTGCAGATTAATTACAAGCCAGCCAGACACCGTTCCAGATGCAGACTACAACTTGCAGCTGAAGATGGATTGCCCCTTGTCGGCCAGATCCACTTTCAGGTAAAAAGGTGCGTCATGAGATCCTGTGTGACAAGAAAAAAGAAAATCAATATATGTATAAAAACCGAATTAACACGTACCTGTTACACAGATGCAGATTAACTGCAATGTGATATCCGTGATATCAAAAGTACAAAAAAAGACAGACCAACCACACCTTTAGGTTGTCTTTAATTAACCAAGTGCTGGAACTCACAACAACACTGTTCTCTGGGCAGCTACCAGCTTCAACTGGTTTCTTCTTCTAAGACACTCACAGTAGCTCTACTCTAGTGCCCCCTACTGGTTCTCAAAAACATAACCATTTTAAACATTCACATTACTACATGCAAGATCCACTTTCAGGTAAAAAGATGCGTCAGGTGGGTCATGAGATCCTGAAAATAAGAAAGACAAAAAAGAAAGTCAATACAGTTGCAGATTAATTGCAAGCCAGCCAGAAACTGTTCCAGAAAAAAGAAATCATTATGTATAAAAAACGAATTAACACGTATCTTTTACACAGTTGCAGATTAATTGCAAGCCAGCCAGACACTGTTCCAGATGCAGACAACATATCACAGCTGAAGATGGATTGCCCCTTGTTGGCCAGATCCACTTTCAGTTAAAAAGGTGTGTGATGGGATCCTGTGTGACAAGAAAAAAGAAAATCAATATATGTATAAAAATCGAATTAACACGTACCTGTTACACAGTTGCAGATTAATTGCAAGCCAGCCAGACTCCGTTCCAGATGCAGACAACCACTCACAGCTGAAGATGGATTGCCCCTTGTTGGCCAGATCCACTTTCAGGTAAAAAGGTGCATCAGGTGGGTCATGACATCCTGAAAATAAGAAAGATAAAAAGAAAGTCAATATAAGTATAGAAACTGAATGTTCACTTACCAGTAACTCAGTTGCAGATGAAAAGAAAGCCAGTCAGACACCGTTCCAGATGCAGGCAACCTCTCACAGCTGGACATTGACAGCCCCTTGTTGGCCGGATCCACTTTCAGGTAAAAAGGTCCGTGATGGGATCCTGTGAGACAAAAAAAAGAATCAATATATGTATAAAAACCGAACTAACACGTACCTGTTACACAGTTGCAGATTAACTGCAAGATCCACTTTCAGGTAAAAAGATGCGTCAGGTGGGTCATGACATGCTGAAAATAAGAAAGACAAAAAAGAAAGTCAATATAAGTATATAAACTGAATGTTCACTTACCTGTAACTCAGTTGCAGATGAAAAGAAAGCCAGTCAGACACCGTTCCAGATGCAGGCAACCTCTCACAGCTGGACATTGATAGCCCCTTGTTGGCCGGATCCACTTTCAGGTAAAAAGGTCCGTGATGGGATCCTGTGAGACAAAAAAAAGAATCAATATATGTATAAAAACCGAACTAACACGTACCTGTTACACAGTTGCAGATTAACTGCAAGATCCACTTTCAGGTAAAAAGATGCACCTGGTGGGTCATGAGATCCTGAAAATAAGAAAGACAAAAAAGAAAGTCAACACAGTTGCAGATTAATTGCAAGCCAGCCAGATACTGATCCAAAAAAAAGAAATCAATATGTATAAAAAACGAATTAACACCTATCTTTTACACAGTTGCAGATTAATTGCAAGCCAGCCAGACAACCACTCACAGCTTAAGATGGATTGCCCCTTGTTGGCCAGATCCACTTTCAGGTAAAAAGTTGCATCAGGTGGGTCATGACATCCTGAAAATAAGAAAGACAAAAAAGAAAGTCAATATAAGTATAGAAACTGAATGTTCACTTACCAGTAACTCAGTTGCAGATGAAAAGAAAGCCAGTCAGACACCGTTCCAGATGCAGGCAACCTCTCACAGCTGGACATTGACAGCCCCTTGTTGGCCGGATCCACTTTCAGGTAAAAAGGTCCGTGATGGGATCCTGTGAGACAAAAAAAAGAATCAATATATGTATAAAAACCGAACTAACACGTACCTGTTACACAGTTGCAGATTAACTGCAAGATCCACTTTCAGGTAAAAAGATGCGTCAGGTGGGTCATGACATCCTGAAAATAAGAAAGACAAAAAAGAAAGTCAATATAAGTATAGAAACTGAATGTTCACTTACCGGTAACTCAGTTGCAGATGAAAAGAAAGCCAGTCAGACACCATTCCAGATGCAGGCAACCTCTCACAGCTGGACATGGATAGCCCCTTGTTGGCCGGATCCACTTTCAGGTAAAAAGGTGCGTGATGGGATCCTGTGTGACAAGAAAAAAGAAAAATCAATATATGTATAAAAACCGAATTAACACGTACCTGTTACACAGTTGCAGATTAATTGCAAGCCAGCCAGACACCGTTTCAGATGCAGACAAACACTCACAGCTGAAGATGGATTGCCCCTTGTTGGCCAGATCCACTTTCAGGTAAAAAGTTGCATCATGAGATCCTGTGTGACAAGAAAAAAGAAAATCAATATATGTATAAAACCCGATTTAACACATACCTGTTACACAGTTGCAGATTAATTGCAAGCCAGCCAGACAACGTTCCAGATGCAGACAACCACTTGCAGCTGAAGATGGATTGCCCTTTGTTGGCCAGATCCACTTTCAGGCAAAAAGGTGCGTCATGAGATCCTGTGTGACAAGAAAAAAGAAAATCAATATATGTATAAAAAACGAATTAACACGTACCTGTTACACAGTTGCAGATTAATTCCAAGATCCACTTTCAGGTAAAAAGATGCGTCAGGTGGGTCATGACATCCTGAAAATGAGAAAGACAAAAAAGAAAGTCAACACAGTTGCAGATTAATTGCAAGCCAGCCAGACACTGATCCAAAAAAAAAGAAATCAATATGTACAAAAAACGAATTAACACATATCTTTTACACAGTTGCAGATTAATTGCAAGCCAGCCAGACACTGTTCCAGATGCAGACAACCACTCACAGCTGAAGATGGGTTGCCCCTTGTTGGCCAGATCCACTTTCAGGTAAAAAGGTGCATCAGGTGGGTCATGACATCCTGAAAATAAGAAAGACAAAAAAGAAAGTCAATATAAGTATAGAAACTGAATGTTCACTTACCGGTTACTCAGTTGCAGATGAAAAGAAAGCCAGTCAGACACCATTCCAGATGCAGGCAACCTCTCACAGCTGGACATGGATAGCCCCTTGTTGGCCGGATCCACTTTCAGGTAAAAAGGTGCGTGATGGGATCCTGTGTGATAAGAAAAAAGAAAATCAATATATGTATAAAAACCGAATTAACACGTACCTGTTACACAGTTGCAGATTAATTGCAAGCCAGCCAGATACCGTTCCAGATGCAGACAACCACTCGCAGCTGAAGATGGATTGCCCCTTGTCGGCCAGATCTACTTTCAGGTAAACAGTTGCGTCAGGTGGGTCATGACATCCTAAAAATAAGAAAGACAAAAAAGAAAGTAAATATAAGTATAGAAACTGAATGTTCACTTACCTGTAACTCAGTTGCAGATGAAAAGAAAGCCAGTCAGACACCATTCCAGATGCAGTCAACCTCTCACAGCTGGACATGGATAGCACCTTGTTGGCCGGAACCACGTTCAGGTAAAAAGGTGCGTGATGGGATCCTGTGTGACAAGAAAAAAGAAAATCAATATATGTATAAAAACCGAATTAACACGTACCTGTTACGCACTTGCAGATTAATTGCAAGCCAGCCAGATACCGTTCTAGATGCAGAAAACCACTCGCAGCTGAAGATGGATTGCCCCTTGTCGGCCAGAACGACTTTCAGGTAAAAAGGTGCGTCATGAGATCCTGTGTGACAAGAAAAAAGAAAATCAATATATGTATAAAAACCGAATTAACACGTACCTGTTACACAGTTGCAGATTAGTTGCAAAATCCACTTTCAGGTAAAAAGATGCACCTGGTGGGTCATGTGATCCTGAAAATACGAAAGACAAAAAAGAAAGTCAACACAGTTGCAGAATAATTGCAAGCCAGCCAGACACTGATCCAAAAAAAAAGAAATCAATATGTATAAAAAACGAATTAACACGTATCTTTTACACAGTTGCAGATTAATTGCAAGCCAGCCAGACACCATTTCAGATGCAGACAACCACTCGCAGCTGAAGATGGGTTGCCCCTTGTTGGCCAGATCCACTTTCAGGTAAAAAGGTGCATCAGGTGGGTCATGACATCCTGAAAATAAGAAAGACAAAAAAGAAAGTCAATATAAGTATAGAAACTGAATGTTCACTTACCGGTTACTCAGTTGCAGATGAAAAGAAAGCCAGTCAGACACCATTCCAGATGCAGGCAACCTCTCACAGCTGGACATGGATAGCCCCTTGTTGGCCGGATCCACTTTCAGGTAAAAAGGTGCGTGATGGGATCCTGTGTGATAAGAAAAAAGAAAATCAATATATGTATAAAAACCGAATTAACACGTACCTGTTACGCAGTTGCAGATTAATTGCAAGTCAGCCAGACAACGTTCCAGATGCAGACAACCACTCGCAGCTGAAGATGGATTGCCCCTTGTTGGCCAGATCCACTTTCAGGCAAAAAGGTGCATCATGAGATCCTGTGTGACAAGAATAAAGAAAATCAATATATGTATAAAAAACGAATTAACACGTACCTGTTACAAAGTTGCAGATTAATTCCAAGATCCACTTTCAGGTAAGAAGATGCGTCAGGTGGGTCATGACATCCTGAAAATGAGAAAGACAAAAAAGAAAGTCAACACAGTTGAAAATTAATTGCAAGCCAGCCAGACACTGATCCAGAAAAAAGAAATTAATATGTATAAAAAACAAATTAACACGTATCTTTTACACAGTTACAGATTAATTGCAAGCCAGCCAGACACCGTTCCAGATGCAGACAACCACTCGCAGCTGAAGATGGATTGCCCCTTGTCGGCCAGATCCACTTTCAGGTAAAAAGGTGCGTCATGAGATCCTGTGTGCCAAGAATAAAGAAAATCAATAAATATATAAAAACCTAATTAACACGTTCCTGTTACACAGTTGCAGATTAATTGCTAGATCCACTTTCAGGTAAAAAGGTGCATCAGGTGGATCATGACATCCTGAAAATAAGAAAGACAAAAAAGAAAGTCAACACAGTTGCAGATTAATTGCAAGCCAGCCAGACACTGATCCAGAAAAAAGAAATCAATATGAATAAAAAACGAATTAACACGTATCTTTTACACAGTTGCAGATTAATTGCAAGCCAGCCAGACACCGTTTCAGATGCAGATAACCACTCGCAGCTGGAGATGGATTGCCCCTTGTTGGCCAGATCCACATTCAGGTAAAAGATGCGTGATGACATACTGTGTGACAAGAAAAAAGAAACTCAAAATATGTATAAAAACCGAATTAACACGTACCTGTTACGCAGTTGCAGATTAATTGCAAGCCAGCCAGATACCGTTCCAGATGCAGACAACCACTCGCAGCTGAAGATGGATTGCCCCTTGTCGGCCAGATCTACTTTCAGGTAAACAGTTGCGTCAGGTGGGTCATGACATCCTAAAAATAAGAAAGACAAAAAAGAAAGTAAATATAAGTATAGAAACTGAATGTTCACTTACCTGTAACTCAGTTGCAGATGAAAAGAAAGCCAGTCAGACACCATTCCAGATGCAGTCAACCTCTCACAGCTGGACATGGATAGCACCTTGTTGGCCGGAACCACGTTCAGGTAAAAAGGTGCGTGATGGGATCCTGTGTGACAAGAAAAAAGAAAATCAATATATGTATAAAAACCGAATTAACACGTACCTGTTACGCACTTGCAGATTAATTGCAAGCCAGCCAGATACCGTTCTAGATGCAGAAAACCACTCGCAGCTGAAGATGGATTGCCCCTTGTCGGCCAGAACGACTTTCAGGTAAAAAGGTGCGTCATGAGATCCTGTGTGACAAGAAAAAAGAAAATCAATATATGTATAAAAACCGAATTAACACGTACCTGTTACACAGTTGCAGATTAGTTGCAAAATCCACTTTCAGGTAAAAAGATGCACCTGGTGGGTCATGTGATCCTGAAAATACGAAAGACAAAAAAGAAAGTCAACACAGTTGCAGAATAATTGCAAGCCAGCCAGACACTGATCCAAAAAAAAAGAAATCAATATGTATAAAAAACGAATTAACACGTATCTTTTACACAGTTGCAGATTAATTGCAAGCCAGCCAGACACCATTTCAGATGCAGACAACCACTCGCAGCTGAAGATGGGTTGCCCCTTGTTGGCCAGATCCACTTTCAGGTAAAATGGTGCATCAGGTGGGTCATGACATCCTGAAAATAAGAAAGACAAAAAAGAAAGTCAATATAAGTATAGAAACTGAATGTTCACTTACCGGTTACTCAGTTGCAGATGAAAAGAAAGCCAGTCAGACACCATTCCAGATGCAGGCAACCTCTCACAGCTGGACATGGATAGCCCCTTGTTGGCCGGATCCACTTTCAGGTAAAAAGGTGCGTGATGGGATCCTGTGTGATAAGAAAAAAGAAAATCAATATATGTATAAAAACCGAATTAACACGTACCTGTTACGCAGTTGCAGATTAATTGCAAGTCAGCCAGACAACGTTCCAGATGCAGACAACCACTCGCAGCTGAAGATGGATTGCCCCTTGTTGGCCAGATCCACTTTCAGGCAAAAAGGTGCATCATGAGATCCTGTGTGACAAGAATAAAGAAAATCAATATATGTATAAAAAACGAATTAACACGTACCTGTTACAAAGTTGCAGATTAATTCCAAGATCCACTTTCAGGTAAGAAGATGCGTCAGGTGGGTCATGACATCCTGAAAATGAGAAAGACAAAAAAGAAAGTCAACACAGTTGAAAATTAATTGCAAGCCAGCCAGACACTGATCCAGAAAAAAGAAATTAATATGTATAAAAAACAAATTAACACGTATCTTTTACACAGTTACAGATTAATTGCAAGCCAGCCAGACACCGTTTCAGATGCAGAAAACCACTCGCAGCTGGAGATGGATTGCCCCTTGTTGGCCAGATCCACTTTCAGGTAAAAGATGCGTGATGACATACTGTGTGACAAGAAAAAAGAAACTCAAAATATGTATAAAAACCGAATTAACACGTACCTGTTACACAGTTGCAGATTATTTGCAAGCCAGCCAGACACCGTTCCATATGCAGACAACCACTCGCAGCTGAAGATGGATTGCCCCTTGTCGGCCAGATCCACTTTCAGGTAAAAAGTTGCAACAGGTGGGTCATGACATCCTGAAAATAAGAAAGAAAAAAAAGAAAGTCAATATAAGTATAGAAACTGAATGTTCACTTACCGGTTACTCAGGTGCAGATGAAAAGAAAGCCAGTCAGACACCATTCCAGATGCAGGCAACCTCTCACAGCTGGACATGGATAGCCCCTTGTTGGCCGGATCCACTTTCAGGTAAAAAGGTGCGTGATGGTATCCTGTGTGACAAGAAAAAAGAAAATCAATATATGTATAAAAACCTAATTAACACGTTCCTGTTACACAGTTGCAGATTAATTGCTAGATCCACTTTCAGGTAAAAAGGTGCATCAGGTGGATCATGACATCCTGAAAATAAGAAAGACAAAAAAGAAAGTCAACACAGTTGCAGATTAATTGCAAGCCAGCCAGACACCGTTCCAGATGCAGACAACCACTCACAGCTGAAGATGGATTGCCCCTTGTTGGCCAGATCCACTTTCAGGTAAAAAGGTGCGTCAGGTGGGTCATGACATCCTGAAAAAAGGGAAAAACAAAAAAGAAAGTCAATATAAGTATAGAAACTGAATGTTCACTTACTGGTTACTCAGTTGCAGATGAAAAGAAAGCCAGTCAGACACCATTCCAGATGCAGGCAACCTCTCACAGCTGGACATGGATAGCCCCTTGTTGGACGGATCCACTTTCAGGTAAAAAGGTGCGTGATGGGATCCTGTGTGACAAAAAAAAAGAATATCAACATATGTATAAAAACCCAATTAACACGTATCTTTTACACAGTTGCAGATTAATTGCAAGCCAGCCAGACACCATTCCAGATGCAGACAACCACTCGCAGCTGAAGATGGATTGCCCCTTGTTGGCCAGATCCACTTTCAGGTAAAAAGGTGCATCATGAGATCCTGTGTGACAAGAAAAAAGAAAATCAATATATGTATAAAACCCGATTTAACACGTACCTGTTACACAGTTGCAGATTAATTGCAAGCCAGCCAGACAACGTTCCAGATGCAGACAACCACTCGCAGCTGAAGATGGATTGCCCCTTGTTGGCCATGTCCACCTTCAGGTAAAAAGGTGCGTCATGAGATCCTGTGTAACAAAAAAAAGAAAATCAATATATGTATAAAAACCGAATTAACACGTACCTGTTACACAGTTGCAGATTAATTGCAAGCCAGCCACACACCGTTTCAGATGCAGACAACCACTCGCAGCTGAAGATGGATTGCCCCTTGTTGGCCAGATCCACTTTCAGGTAAAAAGATGCGTGATGAGATCCTGTGTGACAAGAAAAAAGAAACTCAAAATATGTATAAAAACCGAATTAACACGTACCTGTTACACAGTTGCAGATTAATTGCAAGCCAGCCAGACACCGTTTCAGATGCAGACAACCACTCGTAGCTGAAGATGGATTGCCCCTTGTTGGCCAGATCCACTTTCAGGTAAAAAAGGTGCGTCATGAGATTCTGTGTAACAAGAAAAAAGAAAATCAATATATGTATAAAAACCGAATTAATACGTACCTGTTACACAGTTGCAGATTAATTGCAAGATCCACTTTCAGGTAAAAAGATGCGCCTGGTGGGTCATGTGATCCTGAAAATAAGAAAGACAAAAAAGAAAGTCAACACAGTTGCAGATTAATTGCAAGCCAGCCAGACACTGATCCAAAAAAGAAATCAATATGTATAAAAAACGAATTAACACATATCTTTTACACAGTTGCAGATTAATTGCAAGCCAGCCAGACACCGTTCCAGATGCAGACAACCACTCACAGCTTAAGATGGATTGCCCCTTGTTGGCCAGATCCACTTTCAGGTTAAAAGTTGCAACAGGTGGGTCATGACATCCTGAAAATAAGAAAGACAAAAAAGAAAGTCAATATAAGTATAGAAACTGAATGTTCACTTATCGGTAACTCAGTTGCAGATGAAAAGAAAGCCAGTCAGACACCATTCCAGATGCAGGCAACCTCTTGCAGCTGAAGATGGATTGCCCCTTGTCGGCCAGATCCACTTTTAGGTAAAAAGGTGCGTCATGAGATCCTGTGTGACAAGAAAAAAGAAAATCAATATATGTATAAAAACCTAATTAACACGTTCCTGTTACACAGTTGCAGATTAATTGCTAGATCCACTTTCAGGTAAAAAGGTGCATCAGGTGGATCATGACATCCTGAAAATAAGAAAGACAAAAAAGAAAGTCAACACAGTTGCAGATTAATTGCAAGCCAGCCAGACACTGATCCAGCAAAAAGAAATCAATATGTATAAAAAACGAATTAACACGTATCTTTTACACAGTTGCAGATTAATTGCAAGCCAGCCAGACACCGTTCCAGATGCAGACAACCACTCACAGCTTAAGATGGATTGCCCCTTGTTGGCCAGATCCACTTTCAGGTAAAAGATGCGTGATGACATTCTGTGTGACAAGAAAAAAGAAACTCAAAATATGTATAAAAACCGAATTAACACGTACCTGTTACACAGTTGCAGATTATTTGCAAGCCAGCCAGACACCGTTCCATATGCAGACAACCACTCGCAGCTGAAGATGGATTGCCCCTTGTCGGCCAGATCCACTTTCAGGTAAAAAGTTGCAACAGGTGGGTCATGACATCCTGAAAATAAGAAAGAAAAAAAAGAAAGTCAATATAAGTATAGAAACTGAATGTTCACTTACCGGTTACTCAGGTGCAGATGAAAAGAAAGCCAGTCAGACACCATTCCAGATGCAGGCAACCTCTCACAGCTGGACATGGATAGCCCCTTGTTGGCCGGATCCACTTTCAGGTAAAAAGGTGCATGATGGTATCCTGTGTGACAAGAAAAAAGAAAATCAATATATGTATAAAAACCTAATTAACACGTTCCTGTTACACAGTTGCAGATTAATTGCTAGATCCACTTTCAGGTAAAAAGGTGCATCAGGTGGATCATGACATCCTGAAAATAAGAAAGACAAAAAAGAAAGTCAACACAGTTGCAGATTAATTGCAAGCCAGCCAGACACCGTTCCAGATGCAGACAACCACTCACAGCTGAAGATGGATTGCCCCTTGTTGGCCAGATCCACTTTCAGGTAAAAAGGTGCGTCAGGTGGGTCATGACATCCTGAAAAAAGGGAAAAACAAAAAAGAAAGTCAATATAAGTATAGAAACTGAATGTTCACTTACTGGTTACTCAGTTGCAGATGAAAAGAAAGCCAGTCAGACACCATTCCAGATGCAGGCAACCTCTCACAGCTGGACATGGATAGCCCCTTGTTGGACGGATCCACTTTCAGGTAAAAAGGTGCGTGATGGGATCCTGTGTGACAAAAAAAAAGAATATCAACATATGTATAAAAACCCAATTAACACGTATCTTTTACACAGTTGCAGATTAATTGCAAGCCAGCCAGACACCATTCCAGATGCAGACAACCACTCGCAGCTGAAGATGGATTGCCCCTTGTTGGCCAGATCCACTTTCAGGTAAAAAGGTGCATCATGAGATCCTGTGTGACAAGAAAAAAGAAAATCAATATATGTATAAAACCCGATTTAACACGTACCTGTTACACAGTTGCAGATTAATTGCAAGCCAGCCAGACAACGTTCCAGATGCAGACAACCACTCGCAGCTGAAGATGGATTGCCCCTTGTTGGCCATGTCCACCTTCAGGTAAAAAGGTGCGTCATGAGATCCTGTGTAACAAAAAAAAGAAAATCAATATATGTATAAAAACCGAATTAACACGTACCTGTTACACAGTTGCAGATTAATTGCAAGCCAGCCACACACCGTTTCAGATGCAGACAACCACTCGCAGCTGAAGATGGATTGCCCCTTGTTGGCCAGATCCACTTTCAGGTAAAAAGATGCGTGATGAGATCCTGTGTGACAAGAAAAAAGAAACTCAAAATATGTATAAAAACCGAATTAACACGTACCTGTTACACAGTTGCAGATTAATTGCAAGCCAGCCAGACACCGTTTCAGATGCAGACAACCACTCGTAGCTGAAGATGGATTGCCCCTTGTTGGCCAGATCCACTTTCAGGTAAAAAAGGTGCGTCATGAGATTCTGTGTAACAAGAAAAAAGAAAATCAATATATGTATAAAAACCGAATTAATACGTACCTGTTACACAGTTGCAGATTAATTGCAAGATCCACTTTCAGGTAAAAAGATGCGCCTGGTGGGTCATGTGATCCTGAAAATAAGAAAGACAAAAAAGAAAGTCAACACAGTTGCAGATTAATTGCAAGCCAGCCAGACACTGATCCAAAAAAGAAATCAATATGTATAAAAAACGAATTAACACATATCTTTTACACAGTTGCAGATTAATTGCAAGCCAGCCAGACACCGTTCCAGATGCAGACAACCACTCACAGCTTAAGATGGATTGCCCCTTGTTGGCCAGATCCACTTTCAGGTTAAAAGTTGCAACAGGTGGGTCATGACATCCTGAAAATAAGAAAGACAAAAAAGAAAGTCAATATAAGTATAGAAACTGAATGTTCACTTATCGGTAACTCAGTTGCAGATGAAAAGAAAGCCAGTCAGACACCATTACAGATGCAGGCAACCTCTTGCAGCTGAAGATGGATTGCCCCTTGTCGGCCAGATCCACTTTTAGGTAAAAAGGTGCGTCATGAGATCCTGTGTGACAAGAAAAAAGAAAATCAATATATGTATAAAAACCTAATTAACACGTTCCTGTTACACAGTTGCAGATTAATTGCTAGATCCACTTTCAGGTAAAAAGGTGCATCAGGTGGATCATGACATCCTGAAAATAAGAAAGACAAAAAAGAAAGTCAACACAGTTGCAGATTAATTGCAAGCCAGCCAGACACTGATCCAGCAAAAAGAAATCAATATGTATAAAAAACGAATTAACACGTATCTTTTACACAGTTGCAGATTAATTGCAAGCCAGCCAGACACCGTTCCAGATGCAGACAACCACTCACAGCTTAAGATGGATTGCCCCTTGTTGGCCAGATCCACTTTCAGGTAAAAAGGTGCATCATGAGATCCTGTGTGACAAGAAAAAAGAAAATCAATATATGTATAAAACCCGATTTAACACGTACCTGTTACACAGTTGCAGATTAATTGCAAGCCAGCCAGACAATGTTCCAGATGCAGACAACCACTCGTAGCTGAAGATGGATTGCCCCTTGTTGGCCATGTCCACTTTCAGGTAAAAAGGTGCGTCATGAGATCCTGTGTAACAAAAAAAAGAAAATCAATATATGTATAAAAACCGAATTAACACGTACCTGTTACACAGTTGCAGGTTAATTGCAAGCCAGCCACACACCGTTTCAGATGCAGACAACCACTCGCAGCTGAAGATGGATTGCCCCTTGTTGGCCAGATCCACTTTCAGGTAAAAAGATGCGTGATGAGATCCTGTGTGACAAGAAAAAAGAAACTCAAAATATGTATAAAAACCGAATTAACACGTACCTGTTACACAGTTGCAGATTAATTGCAAGCCAGCCAGACACCGTTCCAGATGCAGACAACCACTCGCAGCTGAAGATGGATTGCCCCTTGTTGGCCAGATCCACTTTCAGGTAAAAAGATGCGTCATGAGATCCTGTGTGACAAGAAAAAAGAAAATCAATATATGTATAAAAACCTAATTAACACGTTCCTGTTACACAGTTGCAGATTAATTGCTAGATCCACTTTCAGGTAAAAAGGTGCATCAGGTGGATCATGACATCCTGAAAATAAGAAAGACAAAAAAGAAAGTCAACACAGTTGCAGATTAATTGCAAGCCAGCCAGACACTGATCCAGAAAAAAGAAATCAATATGTATAAAAAACGAATTAACACGTATCTTTTACACAGTTGCAGATTAATTGCAAACCAGCCAGACACCGTTTCAGATGCAGACAACCACTCGCAGATGGAGATGGACTGCCCCTTGTTGGCCAGATCCACTTTCAGGTAAAAGATGCGTGATGAGATACTGTGTGACAAGAAAAAAGAAACTCAAAATATGTATAAAAACCGAATTAACACGTACCTGTTACACAGTTGCAGATTAATTGCAAGCCAGCCAGACAACGTTCCAGATGCAGACAACCACTCGTAGCTGAAGATGGATTGCCCCTTGTTGGCCATGTTCACTTTCAGGTAAAAAGGTGCGTCATGAGATTCTGTGTAACAAAAAAAAGAAAATCAATATATGTATAAAAACCGAATTAACACGTACCTGTTACACAGTTGCAGATTAATTGCAAGCCAGCCACACACCGTTTCAGATGGAGACAACCACTCGCAGCTGAAGATGGATTGCCCCTTGTTGGCCAGATCCACTTTCAGGTAAAAAGATGCATGATGAGATCCTGTGTGACAAGAAAAAAGAAACTCAAAATATGTATAAAAACCGAATTAACACGTACCTGTTACACAGTTGCAGATTAATTGCAAGCCAGCCAGACACCGTTCCAGATGCAGACAACCACTCGCAGCTGAAGATGGATTGCCCCTTGTTGGCCATGTCCACTTTCAGGTAAAAAGGTGCGTCATGAGATCCTGTGTAACAAAAAAATGAAAATCAATATATGTATAAAAACCGAATTATCACGTACCTGTTACACAGTTGCAGATTAATTGCAAGCCAGCCACACACCGTTTCAGATGCAGACAACCACTCGCAGCTGAAGATGGATTGCCCCTTGTTGGCCAGATCCACTTTCAGGTAAAAAGATGCGTGATGAGATCCTGTGTGACAAGAAAAAAGAAACTCAAAATATGTATAAAAACCGAATTAACACGTACCTGTTACACAGTTGCAGATTAATTGCAAGCCAGCCAGACACCGTTCCAGATGCAGACAACCACTCGCAGCTGAAGATGGATTGCCCCTTGTTGGCCAGGTCCACTTTCAGGTAAAAAGGTGCGTCATGAGATCCTGTGTGAAAAGAAAAAAGAAAATCAATATATGTATAAAAACCTAATTAACACGTTCCTGTTACACAGTTGCAGATTAAATGCTAGATCCACTTTCAGGTAAAAAGGTGCATCAGGTGGATCATGACATCCTGAAAATAAGAAAGACAAAAAAGAAAGTCAACACAGTTGCAGATTAATTGCAAGCCAGCCAGACACTGATCCAGAAAAAAGAAATCAATATGTATAAAAAACGAATTAACACGTATCTTTTACACAGTTGCAGATTAATTGCAAGCCAGCCAGACACCGTTTCAGATGCAGACAACCACTCGCAGATGGAGATGGATTGCCCCTTGTTGGCCAGATCCACTTTCAGGTAAAAGATGCGTGATGAGATACTGTGTGACAAGAAAAAAGAAACTCAAAATATGTATAAAAACCGAATTAACACGTACCTGTTACACAGTTGCAGATTAATTCCAAGATCCACTTTCAGGTAAAAAGGTGCGTCAGGTGGGTCATGACATCCTGAAAAAAGGGAAAAACAAAAAAGAAAGTCAATATAAGTATAGAAACTGAATGTTCACTTACCTGTGACTCAGTTGCAGATGAAAAGAAAGCCAGTCAGACACCACTCCAGATGCAGGCAACCTCTCACATCTGGACATGGATAGCCCCTTGTTGGCCGGATCCACTTTCAGGTAAAAAGGTGCGTGATGGGATCCTGTGTGACAAAAAAACAAAAAAAACAATATATGTATAAAAACCGAATTAACACGTACCTGTTACACAGTTGCAGATTAATTGCAAGACAGCCAGACACCGTTCTAGATGCAGACAACCACTCGCAGCTGAAGATGGATTGCCTTTTGTTGGCCAGATCCACTTTCAGGTAAAAAGTTGCATCATGAGATCCTGTGTGACAAGAAAAAACAAAATCAATATATGTATAAAAAACGAATTAACACGTACCTGTTACACAGTTGCAGATTAATTCCAAGATCCACTTTCAGGTAAAAAGGTGCATCAGGTGGGTCATGACATCCTGAAAATAAGAAAGACAAAAAAGAAAGTCAATATAAGTATAGAAACTGAATGTTCACTTACCTGTAACTCAGTTGCAAATGAAAAGAAAGCCAGTAAGACACCATTCCAGATGCAGGCAACCTCTCACAGCTGGACATGGATAGCCCCTTGTTGGCCGGATCCACTTTCAGGTAAAAAGGTGCGTGATGGGATCCTGTGTGACAAGAAAAAAGAAAATCAATATATGTATAAAAACCGAATTACCACGTACCTGTTACGCAGTTGCAGATTAATTGCAAGCCAGCCAGATACCGTTCCAGATGCAGACAACCACTCGCAGCTGAAGATGGATTGCCCCTTGTCGGCCAGATCTACTTTCAGGTAAAAAGGTGCGTCATGAGATCCTTTGTGACAAGAAAAAAGAAAATCAATATATGTATAAAAACCGAATTAACACGTACCTGTTACACAGTTGCAGATTAATTGCAAGATCCACTTTCAGGTAAAAAGATGCACCTGATGGGTCATGAGATCCTGAAAATAAGAAAGACAAAAAAGAAAGTCAATGTGAGTATAGAAACTGAATGTTCACTTACCTGTTACACAGTTGTGGATTAGTTGCAAACCAGCCAGACACTGTTCCAGATGCAGACAACCACTCCCAGCTTTTTACCTGAAAGTGGATCTGGCCAACAAGGGGCAATCCATTTTAAGCTGTGTCATGAGATCCTGAAAATAAGAAAGACATAAGAAAGTCAATATATGTATAGAAACCGAATATTCACTTACCTGTTACTCAGTTGCAGATGAGAAGAAAGCCAGTCAGACACTATTCCAGATGCAGACAACCTCTCACAGCTGCAGATGGATAGCTAATTGTTGGCCGGATCCACTTTCAGGTAAAAACATGCGTCATGGGATCCTGTGTGACAAGAAAAAAGAAAATCAATATATGTATAAAAAACGAATGAACACGTACCTGTTCCAAAGTTGCATACTAATTGCAAGCCAGCCAGACCCCGTTCCAGATGCAGACAACCACTCACAGCTGAAGATGGATTGCCCCTTGTTGGCCAGATCTACTTTCAGTTAAAAAGGTGCTTCAGGTGGGTCATGACATCCTGAAAATAAGAAAGACAAAAAAGAAAGTCAATATAAGTATAGAAACTGAATGTTCACTTACCTGTTACTCAGTTGCAGATTAATTGCAAGCCAGCCAGACCCCGTTTCAGATGCAGACAACCACTCACAGCTGAAGATGGATTGCCCCTTGTTGGCCAGATCCACTTTCAGGTAAAAAGGTCCGTGAGGTGGGTCATGACATCCTGAAAAAAAGAAAGACAAAAAAGAAAGTCAACACAGTTGCAGATTAATTGCAAGCCAGCCAGACACTGTTCCAGATGCAGACAACCACTTGCAGCTGAAGATGGATTGCCCCTTGTTGGCCAGATCCACTTTCAGGTAAAAAGGTGCGTCATGAGATCCTGAAAATAAGAAAGACAAATAAGAAAGTCAACATATGTATAGAAACCGAATGTTCACTTACCCATTAAACATCTGCAGATTATTTTAAAGCCAGTCAATCATAACATGCATGTATCACATTTTTAATAATGAATAAATCACTATATTGACACTGTCATAATATATGCCTATTTTAACATTTTTTTATATAAGTCTGCAGAAAGGTCTTGTGGACAGATGAGACTAAGATTAACCTATATGAGACTGAAGGAAAGAAAAAATGTGGACTGCCTCAATAGTGCTTGAAGTGCTTGGTCTGCACTCACCCTCTAATTAACAGTACATACTTTGAGTTCTTAAGAACAATTCAAAACATAGGAGTTGAAAAGCTCTCACAATGGTCTTTGTACTTCGGACATCCTTCTTTCTGAAGACATTTTATAATCCTGATCCATGCCTCAACCATGCACGTCCTTGGTTTGAGTTGCTCAGCAACTCATAAATTGACTCTCAGCAACTAGTATATTTATTGGCTATGCAGATGTTCATAGGCCTAAAGGAATGGTATGGAGTTGAGAAATAATATAGTGAGGCCCATGGGTTACACTTGGGAAAGGAGATTGGGATCTGCTCCCAGACCAAATTTGATAAACTGAACATGAACTGAACGAACATAAAATGTTTAGATTAGACATACTTTCGGATTTACGTGACAGAGATGTTAAAAGGTCCAGCTGTGTCTGCAGCACATAGACCACATAAGTAATTGTGGGGGCTAATGAATATTCCTGGATGAAATGCAGACATCCTGCATATGGGAACAGTACAACAACATATGACGTGTAGTAGAGAATAAAACACAATGTGTTCCTTTGTCTGGGAGTGAGAGCAGAGGGGCACCCTGAATTGGCAGACTCTCTCCACACTGTACTTTTAAATGGAATAAAATGTTTCATTGTTACAACTGAAAGACTGTGGTCACGAGTCTCCTTTCCAAAAGAAGTCCTCCAAAGAAGACCACGACAGTAACCCATGTACAGGTCATTGCAACCAGCTTTAAGGGTCTCCTCAGAAATGCTAGTCATTCAAACTTTAACAGAGTGAATCATGCTGTCTTACTAAGGAGCCAAAAAAAACAACAGTTCTTCGCTTGTATATCGAAGCACATTTTCACTGGAGTTTGGGGAGCTCAGTCAAGTTAGTTTGATGTTGGATCTGCTGATATTTACTTCACCCCTCCTCTCACTCACAATGTCCTAAAATCTCAGACGTGACTTTTTTTTTTAAAACAATAGAGAACCTACAATCACTTAATTTCCTCAACATTTCCAGTTTTAATTTTAACAAGGATATTTAATCAAAATAGACTGAATTCATGCAGCAGGTGCTGTACATGGTAAAAGTGCAGAAGCCTACAACTCTCACAGAGATAAGGAGCTGCTGAGGTTAGTTATAAAGACAATCAAACCTGTATTTGAAACCTCTAACCTGAGATGTAATGAACTTCCTCACTTTAGACAATCTAAACATGCATGTAGGGCATTTTTATAACAAATAAATCACTATTTTGACACAGTTATAATATATGCCTATTTTAACATGTTTTACGTAATATTGTTCCAGTGAAGCATCCATATCAAATCCAAATCTAAATTCAGCTGTAGTATACAGAGAAACATCTGATAAATATATTACTACTCTTAGAATAGACAATTTGCAAACAAGTACTTAAGAGAGCCAGCAGAATTCTGGAGAAAGGTCTTGCAGACAGATGAGACTAAGATTAACCTATATCAGAGTGAAAGAAAGACAGAATAATGTGGACTGACTCACTAGTGCTTGAAGGGGGGTAAAATTTGGTCTGCACTCACCCTCTTATTACCAGTACACAATGCAAACAAAGAAACAAACAAACAAGAAAAAGAGAAGCTTTCTGCAAAAAAATCAGCTCAAAATCTCAAATAAAACACACAAGGCATGGCTGAATATATAAAGAATTAAACTTACAATGAGTATTAGGACCTATAGTTCCACCAATTCATTACAGTGAGGCCTCAAGTTAGCCACATGTAAACCTCTTTGCTACAGCATGGTTCCCTTCTTTTGGCTTGTAACCTGGCGTACTTCCATTATACTGCCACATAGTGGATGGAGTAGAATTAACCATGAAAAAAAAACATGCTATCTATCCCAACACTGGAGTCACATAGGTGTCAGCTATGACTTCAAGTAGGCCTAAGTTGTAGAAATTTTTTTATGCCAATATAGAAAATAGACAATAGGCAAGTGGCTTAAAGTCCAACCACAACAGGCCCAATGAGACATAAACAACCAGCAAAACAGGCCTAATGAGACAAAGAACCAGCAAAACAGGCCCAATGAAAATAGGGATGCATCTTTCAGATATTAGGGTCGGATATTGATCCCGATATTAACAATGCAATGTTTGATCTCACTGAGCATTGTGGATGGATGGAGAGAGAAGAGCTTGCCAATGGAGCTCAATATAGATTAGATAGATTGTCAGTGTTGTTTATGTTGTAATATTTCACATAATATTGACACATTGAAAAAAAAATAGCAGAATCTTAAAAAAACGGTCAATATATCATTGTCAAACACATCAAATACTGTCAATAAAGCACTTCAATATGTAGAATGTAAGGTAAAGCAAAAAATAATAAATGAATAAAAACAATCATTTATTTTTAAAATAATATAACAGCCATTAAAGCAGATAGAAAATTACTTACTGATAAGTAAAGTAAATAAATCGAGCCTAAACAAGCCAATAGCTTGTTGCCAAGGTCTGGTCTGCGTCAGAGTCGGCCAATCAGCGTTCGGGGGGTGTTACCTCAGCTCCTCTGCTAGAGATGTGCTGTGGATCTGAAAAAAAGAGAGAAACGCTGAAGTGAAACAGGATGGAGAGTTTTATTAAGACTTTGTTTGCATAAAATCGCAAGGCTTGGCTTAATATATAAATAATTAAACTTACAATGAGTAAAAGAACCTATAGTTCCACCAATAACAATCTTCATTACAGTGAGGCCTCAAGTTAGCCACATGTAAACCTCTTTGCTACAGAATGGGTTCCTTCTTTTGGCTTGTAACCTGGCGTACTTCCATTATACTGCCACATAGTGGATGGAGTAGGAATAACCATGAAAAAAAAACATGCCATCTATCCCAACACTGGAGTCACATGGGTGTCAGCTATGGCTTCAAGTAGGCCCAAGTTGTAGGAATTTATGCCAATATAGAAAAATAGACAATAGGCAAGTGGCTTAAAGGCACAACCACAACAGGCCCAATGAGACATAAAGAACCAGGCAAAACAGGCCCAATGAGACAAAGAACCAGCAAAACAGGCCCAATGAGACATAAACAACCAGCAAAACAGGCCCAATGAGACTAGGGATGCATCTTTCAGATATTACGATCAGATATTGATCCCGATATTAACAATGCAATGTTTGGTCTCACTGACTTCATATTTCAGAATAAAAGCCAAGCAACACTGATGAACACATGAGTTCCAAATAAATACACACAACCAATCATCAAAATTACTGCATTTTCAGCTAAAAAACACTGTTCTGGAGTAACAAGCAACATGAGAACTAGCAAACACCGAGTAGGCAACTGAAGACCTATCATCCAGGATAGATAAACAGACAGAAAGAGCATTGTGGACGGATGGAGAGAGAAGAGCTTTTTAAAGGAACAGAAAGGAAAGCAACCCACAGAAACTTACTAAACTCCGTTAACATGGCTATGCCTAATCTCACCCTCCATACCCAATCTCACCACTTTCACTGGTGGTACTATTTCCACATATTTTTGTGGAATTTTATAATCCTGAACCGTATCTGAACCTTGGTCCTTGGTTGGAGTTGCTGAGAGTCAATTCAGGAGTGATACCTTTATCCTACCTTTGTCCTCTGTGTGTAGGTATTCAAATATCCATATGAAGAGTAAGTTAGTTGTAGGAAGTGTAAACAAAAGAAATAAACAAATAAGAAAAAAGAGAAGCTTTCTGTCAAAGCAGAACAGGATCTTCATTACAGTGAGGCCTGAAGTTAGCCACATGTAAACCTCTTTGCTGCAGCATGTTCTCTCCTTTTGGCTTGTAACCTGGCCTACTTCCATTTTAGTGCCACATAGTGGATGGAGTAGGAATAACCATGAAAAAAAAACATGCCATCTATCCAAACACTGGAGTCACATGGGTGTCAGCTATGGCTTCAAGTAGGCCCAAGTTGTAGGATTTTTTTTTTATGCCAATATAGAAAAATAGACAATAGGCAAGTGGCTTAAATGCCCAACCACAACAGGCCCAATGAGACATAAAGAACCAGCAAAACAGGCCCAATGAGACATATAGAACCAGGCAAAACAGGCCCAATGAGACAAAGAACCAGCAAAACAGGCCCAATGAGACATAAAGAACCAGCAAAACAGGCCCAATGAGACATAAAGAACCAGCAAAAAAGGCCCAATGAGACATAAAGAACCAGCAAAGCAGGCCCAATGAGACAAAGAACCAACAAAGCAGGCCCAATGAGACATAAAGAACCAACAAAGCAGGCCCAATGAGACATAAAGAACCAGCAAAGCAGGCCCAATGAGACATAAAGAACCATGCAAAACAGGCCCAATGAGACATAAAGAACCAGCAAAGCAGGCCCAATGAGACATAAAGAACCATGCAAAATAGGCCTAATGAGACATAAACAACCAGCAAAACAGGCCCAATGTGTCTAGGGATGCATCTTTCAGATATTACGATCGGATATTGATCCCGATATTAACAATGCAATGTTTGGTCTCACTGACTTCATATTTCAGAATAAAAGCCAGGCAACACTGATGAACACATGAGTTCCAAATAAATACACACAACTAATCATCAAAATTACTGCATTTTCAGCTAAAAAAAAACACTATTCTGGAGTAACAAACAACATGAGAACTAGCAAACAGCGAGTATGCAAATGAAGACCTATCATCCAGGATAGATAAACAGACAGAAAGGGCATTGTGGATGGATGGAGAGAGAAGAGCTTTTTAAAGGAACAGAAAGGAAAGTAACCCACAGAAACTTACTAAACTCTGTTAACATGGCTATGCCTAATCTCACCCCCATACCCAATCTCACCACTTTCACTGGTGTTACTACTTCCACATATTTTTGTGGAATTTTATTATCCTGAACCGTATCTGGACCTTGGTCCTTGGTTGGAGTTGCTGAGAGTAAATTCAGGAGTGATACCTTTATCTTACCTTTGTCCTCTGTGTGTAGGTATTCAAATATCCATATGAAGAGTAAGTTAGTTGTAGGAAGTGTAAACAAAAGAAATAAACAAATAAGAAAAAAGAGAAGCTTTCTGTCAAAGCAGAACAGGATCTTCATTACAGTGAGGCCTGAACATGTAAACCTCTTTGCTGCAGCATGGTCTCTCCTTTTGGCTTGTAACCTGGCCTACATCCATTATAGTGCCACATAGTGGATGGAGTAGGAATAACCATGAAAACAAACTTGCCCTCTATCACAACACTGGAGTCACATAGGTGTCAGCTATGGCCTTAAGGAGGCCTGAGTTGTAGGACTTTTATGCCAATATAGAAAACAGACAATAGGCAAGTGGCTTAAAGCACAATGAGACAAAGAATCAGCACAACAGGCCCAATGAGACTAGGATGCACCTATCAGATATTAGGATCAGTTATTTGTCTCGATATTAACAATGCTCGCTCCCCTTTGGTCTCACTGACTTAATATTTCAGAATAAAAGCCAGAGAACACTGATAATTTCATGAGTAACAAATCAATAAACACAACTAATCATCAAAATTACTGCTTTTTCATCTAAATTCATCTGTTGAGAGTCATATCTCATATGACATATTAGAATAGCCTACTATCTTTTGAAAACAAAATCTGGCATTTGTGGCTGTCTGATAAAATAATATGTAATTGTAGTGCAAACACTGTGCCAAGGTCCTGCACAATTGTTTCTTATTTTAGTGACAAATAAATAGTAATTTAATGCATTTACATCTGTGTGTTAATTTGTTGTATTTTATTTGACAAAGTTAGTGAGGTCAAATTTACATCAATCCTGATGCTTTAAGTCTCCCCCACATGGTGAGGTATACGGTTTATTTATTTAACAATGGTTTCAGATCAGTATTGCGTATCTATCGTTAAGTGTATGCATTGGTCTAGGAACTGAAAAAGGTTGGTGCATCCCTAAATATAACATATAGGAAACAGAAGATCACAGCACTGTTGTGGTGTGTTTTTTTTACTTCACTAGTACCTGTAGTTTTACTGCTGGAAGCACTTTCTAATAAATTAATCTAGTCTATCAGATTATCTTATGTGTAGTTTTACTGCTGGAAGCACTTTCAATTAAATTAATCTAGTCCAGGAGGAGACCAATGAGATGAGGTTGTCAGTGTTGTTTATGTTGTAATATTTCACATAATATTGACACATTGACAAAAATAGCAGAATCTTAAAAAAAAACTTTGTCAATATATTACTGCCAAATACATCAAATACTGTCAATAATGCACTTCAACATGTAGAATATAAGGTAAAAAATACATTATAATATAAGGTAATATAAGGTAAAAAATACAAAAGCAAAAAATAATAAATAAACAAAAACAATCATTTCTTTTAAAAAATAATATAACAGCCATTAAAGCAGATTTAAAGAAAATTACTTACTGATAAGTAAAGTAAATAAATCGGGCCTAAAATGACAGCCAATAGCTTGTTGCCAAGGTCTGGTCTGCGTCAGAGTCGGCCAATCAGCGCTCAGGGGGGGTGTTACCTCAGCTCCTCTGCTAGAGATGTGCTGTGGATCAGAGAAAGAGAGAAACGCCGGAGTGAAACAGGATGGAGAGTTTTATTAAGACTTTTTTTTTTACATAAAATCGCTCATAAAGGTGAACTTTGAGAAGTACGGCTAAAACGACGGTTTGGATTTAGTCTGCATTTGATTTGGTGAGTGTACTGGGTGAATCTTTTGGTGCATATAAATGAAAAAGAGTAAAAAGAAAAGCCGGTAGAGTTGAAGCTGACATGCTGAGCTGCACTGCAGTTTGTTTCAGGGGGTCATGTGCGAGTGGGCAGTGCTAGCCCCCATTTCATGCTGCTGATGAGTGTTTATATTGAAAGGGGGAAGAAAAAAAAGCTTTACTTTGTACATTTATTTGTATTTTGTTAACAGGACAGTTATTTTCTGACTCTTCTGTGACTCTACTCTGCAGTTTGGCTGCACCTGCGTGAACACTTGATGGTGAACCGAGCCCTCGTCTAGAGGAACAGCTTGGAGAGTTCAGAAGCAGTGGACAGACCTTTCTTCTTCTCTGGGGGGACTACACTCAGCAGTGTGGGAGGAAAATAAAGAAAGTTAGACTTTTCAAGTGGATTGAACTCGAAGGAAAGGAAACATAGCCAAAGAAAGGAGAGACTGGTTTTATTATTTAATTTATTTACAACCTACTTACTGTTGAGCGGTTCTGTTGAGCTGCGAGAGTTTCAGCCTTTTCTGGAGTTGGTTGGTCTTCAGGTCGTTGGCTCTCACTCAGGGCTGTTTCTTTACCTCAATGGTGAGTCTCCGTTCTGCTCTTGGGGTCATTTTGACTGGGTGCCCACTTCCTGGCAGAGTAGCCATAGTCCCAGATTGTCACCATTTGTAGGTTGTTTTGTAACCCTTTCCTGATAAAACAGTTTTTGACCGTAGATCCTCTGAAAGCTCTTTTTGGTGAGGCATGGCTCACATATGCATATTCTTCTTGTGTGGAGCGAAACTCAGAAGAGTAGAGAAGACTTCAGGTATGAGAACACCTGACTCCAGTTAGCTTTCTTTGAGATTCAGAATTTTTTTGTTCTTATTTTAGGCACATTATGTCAATACGCTTGACCTGGATTAGATCTCATTTTATGACAAATTAATGCAGAAAACCATAGAATTGCAAAGGGTTCACATACTTTTTCTTTTCACTGTAGAATAGGCTAAGCATGTAAAGCATGTAAAATTGTAAGATGTATGGATTTATGGTCTCTGTGAAACAGTTACTTAGCATAGGCCTCATCCCCTTTTTGGCATATGTCCACCAAACTTGACTTTCGGACTGTGCAGTGCCACTTCCTAGTGCCAGATGCTGATTAGGAACTGAACCCCCTTTCAAAACGTGCCTCAGCTCCTTACCTACTGGATAGGCTTGACTTTGGGCCCAGGTTACTAAACTGAGAAATCCTGCTTTGTGAAATGACCCCCAGGAGTGGCTACATGTTTACATAGGATTCAACTGATTTGTTAGATGAACAGAATTACTGACACATTTGATTCATTTTGTTACTCTTGGCATGCAGGTATCCCACCAATGCAGAGTATGTTCAGGTTGCTGATGCTTTAATTGGGAAGAGCCATTTCCTGAGGGATGTTGAGGAGGACGGTTATGTAAGTTTGTTTTTTTTAGAATAAATTTATTATTGTTTATCACAGAAGAGTAGTTGGTGTAATATTGGTGGAGAGATTTGCGTAATTTCTCTTTTTTGTTTGAGACTGATAACTTTGCTGAAGGAATCATGCATTGTTGGAGAGGATGCTATGTCTGAGGCCCACATTAAGGTGTTGCATGAAAAGTACAGGACGACACAACCTGATTTAATGATCGTGAATGACCACATGAAGAAGACCTTTGCATTGGCAGCATGGAGAACTAGCTGAGGGAATGGCCATTGAAAACCTTCTGCTGGAGGTTAGCCATCAAATGTGTCAATTGTGTCTTTAATAGTCTATTATAAGATATTTATGGCTGTTCTAGGTTTTTTACTCTTTGCTACTGCCTTCATCACTGCACTTTATTACAACATCATAATGAGTGTGTATTTTCTGCTTTTATCTTACAGTTGTATGATGAGGTCGATGCCATCCATTCCCTAATGATGTATGTTTGTCACTGCTTCAGCTGAAACAATGCTGGGAGTTTTCCACTAAAGGACTCCTAGGTACTCTTTAAGAGATGCTCGCCATGTGTAAGCATGCCATTTTTGTCTCTACCAGCAGACCTACAGAATACTCTTAAATTCATTGATACTCTCAGATGTATACAGTTTCAAGAAAATGTGCTTCAGTGTGTATCTAATATTGCACACAATGATGTTTAGTATTCTCTTGTTGTTTGTGTAATGGGCCATCTGCATAGTAAAGTGATTCCATTGTTTTGGAAAATCTTACTTCCTAAACATAGAAATTCTGTGGGTTCTGTGTGGTAAAATGTTGCTTCTGGTGTCTGGTGGGTGCTTTTCTTTTTAATAAGGCTGATCAAAAGGAATAAATGTAACCTTTTGATATGGATTCTTTGAGTATGGCATACATTTGGCCATGTTAGAATAAAAGCTGGTATAATAAATAATTTTTTGCTTTATTTCATTGTTTTGTTTGCTGTTAAAGCCACATTTTAATGCTATTGAGTCAAATAGTTTTTGTTTGTTTTTTTGTTTTTTGTCTTTTATATTTTCACCTCCATAAAAAAGTTCTGTTTCTAAAGCTCTTTCAATTAATGCTAAAGTTGAGTGTATGTTTACCACTAAATAAACAGCGTAGAAAGACATTGTGAACATGTGTGGATATTTCAGGTACAAGGTACAAGAATGGCTATTAGGGCCAAGAATGGCTTGTCACTGGGATAGTGCCTCTTAAAGCACATTTTGGAAAGGGGACACAGTTGTACCATAGTTGGGTACTTATGCTGGCCAAAATCGGTCAAGGCCGGTGTGAAGGGGGTGCACTGGGGACGGAATGTGCCCGAACACTGCTAACAGGTAGCAAAAGAGTAAATGTTATACAGTGATGATTTTGCTTCTAGCTACATAAGGGAATGGACTGATAATTGTAGCATAACCAAGGTGGGGCTGAGGGTATAAAGACTCTGAGAAACTGTTCTGCACTGAGGAAGATTTTATGCATTGCATTGTCTTACTCCAATAAATTTGTTACTCACTTTGATCCTGACTCAGAGACTCAGCTTTTCATTTCTGTCACGGTTTTTCCATCACAATCTGGCATCATGAACAGGATGAGCAACGGAGTGCAGCGGAGGGGAGAGAAGTGAACACACACAGAGGATGCTCTCTGGCAGAGGCTGGACCCAAAAGCAGGGGAAAATCCCACAGAGCAAGGGAGAAGTACCGTGAGGTGAGTGTGACTGATCCCTCCGCTTGCAATCCAAGCCTCATCTACGAACATTGGTGGTGGTGAGTGACAGAATAATTACTTCCGAAAATTTAATTCCCCTCCACCTTTCCTTGAGCATTCCTCCTGAATGAAGTTTAGTTACATGACGGTGTAACAAGTGAAGACTAGCCTGGTCATAGCGAGGCCTCTATTGATAGACATATCACTAGAGCAATAGGTCCAGACCGTGGGAAAGAGTGCTAATAGTTTTGGTACAGGGTACCAAATATAGAATAAGTATGCAAAGGGAGGTGAGACGTGGTTGTTGGGGCTAAATTACTAATTGAGACACTAAATCAAGTGAGAGAACAAGATGGGATCCCAGTTAGCTAAGGAATAACGTTTTAACCCAAAGGTTAACACTGCAGCTCTCTTAAGTAAGATGAGCCAGGATTATGGTACTGATAGTGTAATGTATGTCCCATTGTGGATAAAATATTTCGGATTCCCGACTACTGGGAGCCATATTTCACAGTGTGAAATATCTGCATAAGTTTAAGGATAGAGTGGGACAAGCACCGGTGGGGTGCCCACAAGCAGTGTTTAAACATTGTGCGAAACATAAAGCAAGTATGTTATGGGCGATTGGGTTTTGGATAGAAGAAGCAGAGCGCAGGCAGACAGAGAGAGGAAAAAGGGGCGGGGGTAAAACTAAACCAGTGTCTCAGTGTGTCTCAGTTGCTGCCGATCCTGACCTCGACACTGCCCCGCCAGGAAGACCATCATAGAGGACCATGCCAAGCATCACGGGAACCTTCTCAACGCTCAGTCAAAGAAGAAAGAGAAAAAGCAGACAGACACATTGGATCAAGACATGTTGATGATGGTACAGCAAGTTGCAGCCCTCCCCTCTAACGCTCCATGCGGGGGAGGCCGAGGAAGAGGACAAGGGAGGCAGAGGGGTCGAGGACGAGGCAGGGGCATAGGAAGAGGATTTGCAGGCAATGGGCCAGCTTTCCAGCCAAACCAACCAAATGCGGATCAGGGTGAATCATGGGTGAATCGATGCTATAATTGTGGCCAGTATGGACATTTTACCAGGGTTTCGAGCAGTATGTCCAGGAGGAGGGAAAACCAGCAGCAACGCATCAGGAGCAGTGACGGGTGGTGGAGGGGCAGGACGGTGGAACGGGACTGACACAGCAACTGACACAGCAAAAAGGGAAGTGCCTTCTTCTTCTCCCTATCTTTCATTAGTGCAACAGCTTACAACATGCTCATTAACTATGCCAAAATTTACTTTGATTGTAGAAGGGAGGATAGCGGGGTGGGCCACTCAGTGATTAGGACTAATGAGCTTCATTGTGAAAACCCCAAGCATTAATAGGGGTAGAGGGAGAAGTGGTCAGAGAAAAGATGTCTGTGCCCCTCCAATGCTCCCTAGATGGGAAAACTTTTCCGCATTGTTTCCTGATGTCTTCTGTTTGTCCTGTGAATTTACTGGCCAGAGATTTGATGTGTAAACTAGGGTGTACCCTAATTAGCTCCCCGGGGGGATTAGCTGTAGATTTTTCAGAACAACCATGCATGGTACAGGTAGCGTCAGGGGTTCTGGAGTATGCTTATATGTGGTGCAGTGTTGATGAGCAGGGGGAGATTGTCAGACACTTTCTATCAGAGGCAGAGAGGGTGGTGTCTAATCCTTTGTAGTGGAAGAAGAGTGATTTACATTGCACTTCACATATTAGCCAAGGCTCTGTTAATGATTATGAAACAGAGCCTTTGTAAACCACAGCACTGATATGGAATGGTAAGATGGCAGCTGCTCTAGTCTCACTAACAAAACAGCATGATGCGTTGTTCATAGGAAATTCTTACCCCCACATCTCCCTGGCCAGATTTAAACACACCCTCCCGTGGCGAGATATTGGGCCATGGGCCTTGAGGGTGGCCAGGGCTAATGATTGGGCCAATACCGAGCACCCCAATGTGTATATTCCACAAAAATGTGGAAGTGTCCCTTTCAGTACAGGCTGAGAGCAGAGCAAACAGTGGAGCTGTTTGGCTAACCTCCACTGATTCAGGCTGCCACACTCACAGAAGGGGAGGAACTGGAGCTTGTTTCACTTCCCCCTCAGCTGTGGGATTGATTAAAGATTGTGAACCAGTATCCATTACACCAAAATCCACATATAGGCCCAGACAAGCTCAGTACCCCTTGAAACCTGAAGCAGTTGATGGTATTAGACCCGTGTTTCAAGCTTTGCTTGAGGCAGGGGTCATAGTGCCATGTCCAGATTCACCAGTTAGGACACCAAACCCGGCCTGGATGAGTGGAGGTTTGTTCAGGACCTGCAGGCAGTAAATGCTGCGGCTCAGGCTCGAGCACCTGAAGTACCAAACCCCCATACTATCTTATCTCAAATTCCTACAGACCACACTCATTACACAGTGGTAGATTTAGCGAATGCATCCTTCGGTGTACCTTCTCAGATTGCAGTTGTTAAATGTGCAGCGCACACCTCAGCAGAGTGATCCTGTCATCAAGGGAAACGCCTTTGCAGACCATGTGGCCAAATGCACAGCTCATGCAGCGCCTGTTGCCGCCGCTCAACTTCCTGTAACGGACCAAGAGAAACCCACCCTGCAAGAAATTCAATCTACTGCCACTGCAGCAGAAAAAGCTCAGTAGACCAAATCAGGGTGTGTCAAACAAAACAATGTGTGAATACACATTGCAACAAATAGAC
This sequence comes from Salminus brasiliensis, assembly GCF_030463535.1. NCBI lineage: Eukaryota > Metazoa > Chordata > Actinopteri > Characiformes > Bryconidae > Salminus > Salminus brasiliensis. Next base: position 29,414,723 of record NC_132888.1, read on the forward strand.
CATGTATCCCAAAGGCATACATTAAAGGGTTAATTGCTATTGCTCATGGGAGGAGTCACATGAGCAAAGGGGGGATAATGGATATGATAGCAAGACACTGGTATGCACCCGGACTCTCCACACTCACCCAAAATGTTTGTTCTAACTGTCTCACATGTGCACAAAACACACACAGACACACACAACCTCTGTCACAACAGCCTGTGGGTCACCCCCCAGCGACAGAGCCATTTCAGCACTGGCAGATCGACTTTGTGGAATTAACACCGGCAGAAGGGAAACGGTTTCTCCTGGTCTGTGTATGTATGTTCAGTAAATGGGTTGAAACTTTCCCCACAGGTACTCAGGATGGGAAAGCAGTGGCAAAAAACATTCCTCAAAGAAATAATCCCCAGATGGGGTCTGCCACAACGCATCTCAAGTGACAATGGCACACCATTTGTACACACAGGCCTAACCGGTCTAACCTAGTACTTGGGGATAGACATGAGAAAACATTGCAACTATCACCCCGCGAGCGCTGGGGCAGTCGAAAGGGTTAATGGGACCATTAAAAATGCAGGACTTTATCACCTCACTTACGTTTTCATCTTTCATGGCTTGATGTCACATTTACCATTTTTTCAGTTCATGTACAGGAGAGTCGAGATAGAACTTGTGCAGTGGCATCCCCGAGAGTGAGCTTTGTGTAATGACTCTGTCAAGTTACAAGTAAACCCAGTTTCTTTTCTGGTGTGACAGGACACCTGTGATATCCTATGGTTTTGACCATGCTGTCAAAGCATTGGTCTATTCAAACTGGTTAGTTCTGGTACTGATCTGTTTTTACTCTGGTGTGTAATAAACAGACCAGTAATATTGATCAGACATGTAATATTGATGAGATCTGTAAAAATGATCAGACCTGTAATAATGATGAAACCGGTCCGGCCAGCGCAGGAACAGAAATAGACTGTGATTATAATACAGATCTAACCAACACTTTAAACTTCCATAACACAGAGATCACAACACTGCTCAGTTCTCACTGGTTCTTAAACTGGTTTGTTCTAACACTGAACTGTCACAACAGTCGTCTGTTCTGAAAATAGATTGTTCCAACAATGATCTGGTCTGGTCTGGTCTGTTCTCCTCTGAGTTGACCTCTACAACAACCAGTGCCCAAATCAATTGCAAGCGTAAGGTCCCTGCTTTATTATGGCTGTTGCTGGGCTTTTTGAGTGTATGAAGTGTGGCATGTACAGGCTATATCCTTTGGAAAAAGTAGACCAGTTAGAGGTGTGCATCATGGGTTTACTAAAGGATAGAGAGCAAGAGTCACTGGTAGCAGCCCTGGATGCCTTAGAGGGAGAGCTAGCAAACCCAGCTTACACAGCCTGGAGGTGTGTTTGGGGTCATTGTCCTGTTGAAAAATGATGGTCCAACTAAACGCAAACCAGATGGGATGGCATGTCACTGCAGGATGCTGGGGTAGCCATGCTGGTGCAGTGTGCCTTCAATTTTGAATAAATCCCCAACAGTGTCACCAGCAAAACACCCCCACACCATGACAGCTCCTCCTCCATGCTTCACAGTGGGAACCAGGTATGTGGAATCCATCCGTTCACCTTTTCTGCGTCTCACAAAGACACGGCGGTTGGAACCAAAGATCTCAAATTTGGACTCATCAGACCAAAGCACAGATTTCCACTGGTCTAATGTCCATTCCTTGTGTTTTTTGGCCCAAACAAATCTCTTCTGCTTGTTGCCTCTCCTTAGCAGTGTTTTCCTAGCAGCTATTTGACCATGAAGGCCTGATTTGCGCAGTCTCCTAACAGTTGTTCTAGAGATGGGTCTGCTGCTAGAACTCTGTGTGGCATTCAACTGGTCTGTGATCTGAGCTGCTGTTAACTTGCGATTTCTGAGGCTGGTGACTCGGATGAACTTGTCCTGAGAAGCAGAGGTGACTCTTGGTCTTCCTTTCCTGGGTCGGTCCTCGTGTGTGCTAGTTTCGCTGTAGCGCTTGATGGTTTTTTTGACTCCACTTGGTGACACATTTAAAGTTTTTGCAATTTTCCGGACTGACTGACCTTTATTTCTTAAAGTAATGATGGCCACTCGTTTTTCTTTAGTTAGCTGATTGGTTCTTGCCATAATATGAATTCTAACAGTTGTCCAATAGGGCTGTTGACTTCTGCACAACACAACTGATGGTCCCAACCCCATTGATAAAGCAAGAAATTCCACTAATTAACCCTGATAAGGCACACCTGAAAACCATTTCAGGTGACTACCTCTTGAAGCTCATTGAGAGAATGCCAAGAGTGTGCAAAGCAGTAATCAGAGCAAAGGGTGGCTATTTTGAAGATGTAGTATATTCATTGGCTATGCAGATGTTCATAGGCCTGAAGGAATGGTATGGAGTTGAGGAGTGATATGGTACGCCACACAGGGTAGATGTAGAAAAGAAAGGGGGCCCCATTTCTTGACCAAATATACACAAATTGAACAAACATAAGATGCTGTTTAGATTTGGACATCCCTTTGGGCAGACGTGTCAGTGATTTAAACGCTGTCCAGATGTGGCCGTGGACCATGTATGTAATGGTGGGGCTAATGACGGTTCCTTATGGATGAAATGCAAACATTCCATATATGGCAACAATCCAACAGAATATGACGTGAAGTAGGGTATAAAAACTCAAGGTATTCCTAAGTAGGGGAGAGAGAGACCGAGGGGCACCCAGAATTGGCAGACTCTCTCCACACTGTTCTTTCGATTGAAATAAAATATTTTATTGTTACAACTAAAGACGGTGGTTACGGACTCTCCTTTTTGAATAACAAGTCCATCTCCAGAGGAAGACAAACCGAGACGACAAAGACACTAGAATATAAAACATGTTTTCAGTAATTTCACCTTTTTTTTTGTTAAGTACATAACTCCACATGTGTTCATTCATAGTTTTGATGCCTTCAGTGAGAATCTACAATGTAAATAGTCATGAAAATACACAAAACGCATTGAATAAGAAGGTGTGTCCAAACTTTTGGCCTGTAGTGTAGCTAGATAGCTAGGCCAGAGCAACGGACATTAGCAGCAACCTTAAGTGACTATCAAACGAGATATTCGAGGACAGTTATTCATTTAGTGAATGTAATACTTTATTTATTTACTTAACTAGGCAACTTAGTGAAGCTGTACCCTTTCGAAATATGCTTGTTGAGAGAATTTTGCATGCAAAAATGACACAACAAACAGGCCTGGGATAAGTGGGTTAAGTGCCTCCCCGTGGTTCTCTGGCAAAGCAGAACCAGGCCACAAAAAAGAACTGGTCTCCGTGCCTTTGAGTGTTTGGCAGGCCTCCCAATACGGGATTAGGTCCACCATCACTGGATAACCAGTTACTTGACCACTCTCTCATGATGTATTGCGTCTGTGTCTAAGCAGGTGAAAGCAGTGCTGCCGCAACCAGCTGACCAGCCCTTTGACAACCACAAGCCAGGTGATCGGGTGCTGATACGGGACCTCCGCAGATGAAGGTGGAACCAGCCGAGCTGGTCGTTATAGGGACACTGTATATCCTAACTGCTAAACATGATTCTGATGGCTCTGATGAAGTTTACTTCAGGCACCCAGGGAAGAATGACTTTTGGCAGTATGTTAATTTCACAGTCCATACATCAGGTGTAAATAATATTTTTAATAATACTCTTAATGCCACACGCCTCAGTTGATCCATTTGTTTTTGAAATACATCCAGACTCATATGAGACAGTGAATAGCACTTGGCTTAACCATACCTATGTGAGTGCAACTGAGACCTACCAGTTCCTTAAAGGGAAAGGGGCCACTGCGCCTTGGTGCATCTGAGTGCACATATAACCCTGTATTCCATGCATCCTTATCCTCATACTCGCCGTAATGCACTGAAGACCTTATCTGTACCCAACGAGCACAAATTAACCACTGAAGGAGAACGATTTGCTTAAGGTCTGAGTTGACAGCACTGCGACTAATGACCATCCAAAACTGCATGGCCCTTGATTTGCTCTTAGCCAAGAAAGGGGGAGTCTGTAGCATGCTTGGTAAACACTGCTGTACTTATATTCCCCCAACGATGCTCAGGAGGGTAACATCAGCATGGTTTTGCGCCAAATGCGCACTGTAGCTGCCCAACTCAGAACGAGGGGTTGATTCATGGTCTTGGGGTTGGGGATCTATTCTAGCTGGCTTATGCAGTGTATTCTTCGTGATCTTGCCCATTCTCATGTTATTGGTGCTTCTGCTTTGCTGTGGACCATTACTGTGTAATTGTATCACTGAAACTTTGTTTCACTGAGTTCAGGTGAGATATCAGCTCCTGCAGATTATGAAGGATCCTGAACTTGAAGAATTAGACAAAGAACTGGGGCTGGGACTTTTGTTTGATGAAAGTAATCTGTAAACATGATTGATTAGAATCAAAGGGGGAAGTTGTAATGGAACTTGTTTATTAAAGTGATTCATAATCAGTAAGAGGGCATTATTAATTTCTTTTAATCAGTGATGATCAGGTATGCTTGTGTAACTAGAACTGTTAGTTTTCTAACTCTCTGTACAGGCAGCAGTCTTATGTGGTGTTACTCTTTGGGACCCAAGTGGACTTTGAAGTGTTTTAGAGTAGAATATCCAACAATGAGAACACCGCGCTGAGGAGACATCCGCGGTGCCGGAGCAGGTGACGGCGAAGACGAAGAGCTGAAATATGCGAATCTGCATATTGCGTCCCACACAGAGATCCGATTTTGGAATACAGTCCAGATACAAGTCCCATGAAGTGACCAGGAGTAAAAGGGGTCTAAGTGACTACAGCTGTGGTCAGAATTAGATCCTGGTTGAAGGTGAAATGCTGGGAACATCCCTGCATTCAATAAATGAAGACATAAAAGGGTATAAATTCAGTGTATTCATGTTTAATGTACATGTGAAGATGTACACATCCCTTAAATGTTTCTAATAAAATAAAAAAGCTGTATTAGAATGCAAAATAAACACAAATATAGTAAAAAACAAATCTTTAAGAATAACTGCAAACACAAATACAGTAAAAACATGTATTTTTATTAAATGCAGAATAAACACAAATACAGTAAAAAGAAAAAAAATTGAAAGTATATTGAAAGTTGTGTGTGTGTGTTATAAATCAAACGGCAAATTAAAATGTTTTACACATACAGCAAAGGTTCTAGTAGGTCTCCTGGGCAGTCTCTGCATTGTTCATATTTGAATACAGAACAAAGGATAAATACATTACAAATGCATATACAGTGCCCTCCATAATTATTGGCACCCCTGGTTAAGATGTGTTCTTTAGCTTCTAATAAATTGAGTTTTTTTCTAAATAATATAGGACCATGATGGAAAAAAGAGTAAAATCCAACCTTTAACTCATAAAATCACCTGTTCCACAATTATTGGCACCCCTAACATTTCTTAGGAAATAAATGTAATTAAAGTATTTCTGTCAATTCTACAGTAGTTTACGAAGTTGATCAGAGTATGTAGGAACATTTATTTGTAATTCACAACTTCCTGTTTCCCTGGGGTATAAATATGACGTGACACAGAGGCCATTTCTCTTCAACATGGGAAAGACAAACGAACATACCATTCAAGTAAGGCAGATGTGTGTTGACCTCCACAAGTCAGGCAATGGCTACAAGAAAATAGCCACTCACCTACACCTGTCCATATCTACTGTCAGAGGAATTATTAAGAAGTTTAAAACAACCGGAACAGTGGTAAACAAGCCTGGACGAGGACGCAAGTTTATTTTGCCACCACGCACAGTGAGGAGGATGATAAGAGAAATAAAAAGGTCTCCAAAGCTCACTGTTACAGAATTGCAACAAATGGTAGCTTCTTGGGGTCACAAAGTCTCCAAAACAACCATCAGGCGCTATCTGCATGCCAACAAGCTGTTTGGGAGGCATGCACGGAAAAAACCTTTTCTCACTCACAATCATAAACGCAAATGTTTGGAGTTTGCTAAGCAGTACTGGAACTTCAACTGGGACCGTGTGCTTTGGTCAGATGAAACTAAGATAGAGCCTTTTGGCAACAAATGCTCTAAGTGGGTCTGGCGTAACACAAGAGCTGAGTATGCAGAAAAGCACCTCATGCCCACTGTGAAATATGGGGGAGGATCAGTGATGCTGTGGGCCTGTTTCTCTTCCAAAGGCCCTGGGAACCTTGTTAGGGTGCATGGCATCATGAATGCTTTGAAATACCAGGACATTTTAAAACAAAATCTGGTGGCTTCTGCCCAAAAGCTAAAGATGGGTCGTCACTGGGTTTTTCAGCAAGATAATGACCCAAAACATATGGCCAAATCTACACAGAAATGGTTCACCACACACAGAATCAAGCTCCTCCCATGGCCATCTCAGTCCCCAGACCTCAACCCCATTGAAAACCTGTGGGGTAAGCTGAAGAGGATAGTGCAGAGGAGAGGACCCAGGTCTCTGGATGACTTAGAGAGATTGTGCAAAAAGGAATGGTCAAAGATCCCTCTATCTGTATTCTCCCATCTTGTGAAACATTGGTTGTACAAAATGGGTTGTACAAAGTATAAACATCAGGGGTACCAATAATTGTGGCACACATGATTTGATGTTAAACAATTATTTCTTAATGTGGGATTTTTAAAGGTTGGATTTTACTCTTTTTTCCATTGTGGTCCTATATTATTTAGAAAAAAACTCAATTTATTAGAAGCTAAAGAACACATCTTAACCAGGGGTGCCAATAATTATGGAGGGCACTGTATACATAAAGGACATACCCATAAAAGATATGTCCCAAATTGGTCCTTCTTGGTTAGTAATGGCTGAAGTTACTGCCCTTTCCTAAAGACACCCATCATTTAAAAAAAAAGGTGCACGTATTTGTCACTGTACAGTGTGGACTGTACAGCGAAATGTGTCCTCCGCATTTAACCCATCTGGTAGTGAACACACACTCACACACACACACACACACACACACACACACACACACGTGTTAGGGGCAGTGAGTACACACACACACCCAGAGCGGTGGGCAGCCAACTCCAGCGCCCGGGGAGCAGAGAGGGTAAAGGGCCTTGCTCAAGGGCCCAACAGTGGCAGCTTGCCGAGCCCGGGAATCGAACCCACAACCCTGTTATCGATATCCCGGCGCTCTAACCGCTGAGCCACCACTGCCATCACTGATCCTCCTAACGCAACACAATTACAAAAGTCTCGACTCCATGTTTAAAAATGTTGCAACTCCAGCTAAACATGACGCTCATTTTTAAGGAGGCAACCAATAAAATGAGATGAGAAGGGTGAGACAGATTTACTCATGTTTATGTCTAAATCATTTAAAGCAAACATGACCCAACCTACCTCTGCACCGTCTTCCCCTCCAATTACCTGCCCACTTTGTTCCATCTCTCCCACTCAAATTAAACGAGGTCCTGATACTTTTCTTCAGTCACTGTTCAGAATCACATCTTGGCTTTGTGTTGGAAAAATTACGCATTTTAAGGAACAAATGGCTTCATTTGTTTATTCTAATAATAAATGAATGACATTTGGTAGATATATTTTAAAAAGTAATAAATCTTTTTATTATCAGTGTGATATTTAATATATTAAGGATAGTCAAAGATAGTCATTCATGTAGGGGCCAGTAATATTGGCCTGTGGATATCTAAAGTGACTAAGGATAATATTCAAGAGGAGACTACACTGGCCCAGGCGATGTCGTAATATGCTCTGCTGCTTGCCCTCAGGCTTACAGCAGACTCACAGCTCTAAACCGCTGGATGTCCAAGTGGTGTTCAGAAAATCATGTGGGCTTCATAGACAACTGGATAAAGTATGAGGACAAGCCTGGTTTTATAGGCAGGGATGGTGGAGTCCACCCCACGCGGGAGGGTGCTGCCTTACTTTCATGCAGCATAGCCCACAGTCTTTTAGTTAGTCTGCAGCGTTTGATTTGTTCTGATTGTTCTATCAGATGTATGAAGTGGAGAATTTAGCATTTCCTTTCAGCTCATTTCACCTGTGTGGGGTGAAACTTTTGGTGTTCTCGGTCAGGTACTTTAAACTGCAGGATGTGGGAAAATGAACATTTTATTTTAGGTCTTTTCAACTGTGTGAAATTCTGTTTCAGGTACTTTAACCTAGATACAGTGGGGTATGAAATGTTTGATTTCTGATATTTACAGTATTTTTAGGATTACATTTCAGGGGGGTGAATCATGTTATCTGAAAAATAGGCTACGCTAACCCTCTTATAGAATCCATAGGGGGCGCTACAAGCTCTGTGTTGAATGTGAAGCGCAACACTGTATCCCGTATTCAGAGCTATGCTACTGAATTCTGTATGAAAAGTAGCAGAACTTTCCTACAGACCACAGTAACAGAACACTGTTCTACAAGAATAGAGTAGCGTAACGAGGTGTTACAGAACACAGTAGCCTGAAACTGTTCATTCACAGAGTAGCATAATGCTTTCATACAGAAAACATTAGAATAATTATTTTAATACAGAATACAGTACCAGTACTCTTTCAACCAGAATACGGTAGCATAACACTACACAACCAGCATAGAGGAGCATAACTCATACAGAATACAGTATTCAATTCAAATACATTTTATTTATACAGCGCTTTCACAACAAATGTGGTCACACAGCAGCTTTACAGAGATCGTTTGAGCAAGCCAGTGGCAACAGTGGCAAGGAAAAAGAGGAACCCATCCTCCTCTGGTCGACACCGGATAGCACAATGAAAAGCAAAACAGGAATAAAACACGGAATTAAGGGAGTATGGCCAAGGTGCCGTCAAGCCATAAAAAGATGAACAGGAGTGAAATGTTAAAGTCCATGCAGGTACACTGTCACAAGCACAGCCATGCAGTGAGGGGAGGATGACTCCATTAGAGGCCCCAGAACCGGACAGCGGACAGGAGGGTGGTGGAGAGAGCCAGGTCTGCTGATGGAACAGTTGAAACACATGGGAAAGAGAGAGAAAACACAAAGGGTTAGGAGGGGAAGGGAGGGGGGAATCACAGCAAAAACTTTTTAGAAGGGTTACAGCAGGACAGGGTAAGCAAGAGCAGCCAAACACAAATGCACTCGCACCAGCAGGGGGCAACTCAGCACATGGGGGGGAGAGAGAAAGAAAAGGTTTATATATGAATATGAACAGCACTGTAACACCGCTCAAGCACAACAAAGCAGCAAAACAACAATTTATACAGAACACAGCAGTGTAATTTTCATGCAAAACACAAGCAGGACACAGCAGCCCAACATGGTTCAAGCAGAACACAAGCAAATGGCACAGCAGCGAAATATCGTTCAAGCACAAGACAGCAGCGAAACAATTTTGATGCAGGACACAGCAGCCCCACATGGTAAAAGCAGAACACAGTAGTGAAATGTTGTTCAAGCAAAACACAGCAGTGAAATACCAATCAAGCAGAATACAAGCAAGTGGCACAGCAGTGAAATACAAATCAAGCAGGACACAGCAGCGTAACAATTTTTAGGTAAAACACAAGCAGGACACAGCAGCCCAACACGGTTCAAGCTGAACACAAGCAAGTGGCACAGCTGCAGCCACCTTTAGCACTGTGCTTGCAAGGCAATCTCGAGAAAAATTTGATTTTTACACACAGCAGCATAATTATTATACAGAACACAATTAATTGACATCGTTCAAGCAGAACACAGCAGCGTAACAATTTTAATGAAAAACACAAGCAGGACACAGCAGCAAAATACCAATCAAGCAGAACACAAGCAAGTGGCACAGCAGTGAAATCTCGTTCAAGCAGAACACAGCAGCGTACCAACGATCATACAAAATACAAGCAGGGCATAGCAGCCCAACATGGATCAAGCAGAACACAAGCAAGTGGCACAGCTGCAGCCACATTTAGCACTGTGCTGGCAAAGCAATCTTGTAAAAAATTGGAGACTGTGGGTGCAAAAGTTTTACCTGTTTCTTACGGAGAGTGGGATTGTTGAGGAGTCGGAAAAGTACAATGCGCCACCTTTCTGCACGTCGCTGGGGAAGATGCAGTAAAGGTCTACAACATGTTACAATTCAGTGAGGAAAATAAATAAATAAATAAATAAAAATAATGAAGAAAAGGTTTAGGTTTATATATGAATATGAACAGCACTGTAACACCGTCCAAGCACAACAAAGCAGCAAAACAATTTACATGCAAAACACAAGCAAGACACAGCTGCCCAACACCGTTCAAGCAGGAAATGGTAGAGAAATATTATTCAAGCAGGACACAGCAGCAGAATAATTTTTATGCAAAACACAAGCAGGACACAGCAACGCAACATGGATCAAGCAGAACACAGCAGCAAAATTATTATACACAACACAGTTAATTGACATCGTTCAAGCAGAACACAAGCAAGTGGCACAGCAGTAAAATATCGTTCAAGCAGAACACAGCAGCGTACCAACGATCATGCAAAACACAAGCAGGACACAGCAGCCCAACATGGTTCAAGCAGAACACAAGCAAGTGGCACAGCTGCAGCCACCTTTAGCACTGTGCTGGCAAGGCAATCTCTTGGAAAATTGGAGACTGTGGGTGCAAAAGTTTTACCTGTTTGTCACAGAGTGGGATTGTTAAGGAGTTTGAAAAAGTCCAATGCCCCCACCTTTCCGCACGTCGCTGGGGAAGATGCAGTGAAGGTTTACAACATGTTAAAATTCAGTGAGGAAGAAACTGAAACAAGAAATGTGCTGAAAAACAAGTTCAGCGATTACCGAGAGTCAAGAAAGAACCTACCCCTATGTTCACCATTTGTCCTTCACGAGAGCTCAGGATCCAGGTGAAAGCACTGAGGCGTACAAACGGAATTCAGCAAAGTATTCACATATTCTGGCCACCGCATGTCACTGTTGGGAAAGCTACCACTCACCTGTGAACACAAAATGCTAAATTGAATTTCACATATTGTTGACTGTGATGTACCAGCAATACTAGGACGTGAGACATGGGAGATGTTAGGTGTGGATGAAAGAGTGCATGGAATCACAACGTAAAACGACATTCTGATAGACAGTCATCTGTTCACTATTCTTGGATTCCTACCAGGACATCACCACATTCAGTAGATCCCATGGTCCCACCAGTGATTCATCCACCAAGAAAAGTCCTGATTGCCCTGAAAGACAACAATCATTGATGAGCTACACAAAATTAAGGGGTGTAAATCACTAAACAGCATGAACTGAACGACTGGGTAAGCAGTAGGGTCACAGCGGTGAGGATTTTGGCAGATCCACCTTCAGATCACATCACAAATCCGGTACATGGCCATGTGCTCTCTGCAGAAGGTCTCAATCTAGATCGAGAGAAAGTGAGAGCTGTAACACACATGCCTACACCAAAAAACAAGCAGGCACTCATGAGATTCATGGTCATGATTCATTACCTTTCCAAGTTTATTCCCAGCCCGTCTGAAGTCAGCGCACTGATCCAGAGATGCAGCTACTACACACAAGGACCATGGAAGGATAGCCCAATGAGAAAAATCCAAACATACTGGACATTCAAAGCAGAAAAGCAAAATACAGATTCAAGACATGCTGCAGAGAAGACAACTCACACAGAAAAGTTATGACAGACAGAAAAAGAGCCCACCAAGCATATACATGTGGAACAAGGTGAGAATTCAGAGAGTGCAACCTGCTATCATGATCAGCCACGATTCCTAACAGTCCAGACACCAGATGGAAGAACCTATAGGAGAAACAGAAAACAGAACACACATTCACAGGACACAGTTCAAGTTCCTGTCCTTCTCCAGATATGGTTATGAACAGAAACAGAAACAAATGTCCTGCTTATGAACAAGTGTGTCACTTTACCAAAAATTTGTCTAACAAAACAAATCAAAGCAGAAGGAGAAAAGAAATCATGCAGTTGAACAAAATGCAGAGGTTTACTCATTGGAAAACCTGAAATCAGAAAAACATCAACACTGTCACAACAAAAGTGAACAGAATAACTGGACTGTAAATAAAACTACAAGAACTTTGCATTCAGCACCAGTGTCCAACTTGAAAACAATATCATCGCAGCACAGATCTACAAATCAAAAATGCAAGATTGAATTTTACATTGTTGACAGTGCAATACTAGGACGTGAGACATGCGAGATGTTAGGTGTGGTTTAAAGATGGAAGAACCTAAAGGAGAAACAGAAAACATCCTCAGGACGACTGAAAAAGAGTTTCCATCAGAATCACCTAATGTTGTTGCCGATTCCCGTTTCGAGCCGCAGGTCAGTGAATCCGGTCCACCTGCAGAAACTGGTATTGCAAAACAAACCAGACTTACCTGAGACACATCCGAGAATGGCATTCTTCACAAGGTCAGGAAGACAAGAAAACACAAGGACTGAATCTGGAACACACATACAGTGCACATTTAGAATATTCACAAACACATTCAGAGGACACGGTTCAAGCTCCTGTCCATCTGCTGACTGAATTTAAAGTTACTGTCATTTATTGCATCTTAGATTTGTTTAGGTTATTCTGCAATGTCAAGCTATTCTCATATATGAATAAAAACAAATAAACAAACAAAAAAAAAAAAAGTGGGGATGTCACCTATGTTATGTACCAAAGAGGCAACCAAACACAAAGTATATCACCGAGTCGTCCTTAGTCCATACTTTACACTGAGGAACCGGTAAGAAGAGAGGAAAACAAGCAGAGGGGAAAACCGGCAGTGGTGTTCGAGGAGCCCTCAGCTTTTCTCGGGCCCGTTGAAAGCACTGACGCGTACACCACAGACCTGAAGAAGGCAAAAGACCACAAATTCAGTGAGTTGCATGACTCGTTAATCAGAGACAGGACTGTTTGTGGTATTGGGGAAGACTAATTGTGGGCAAGGTTGCTGAGGAAAACAGATCGGACACGGACAAAGGCCATGAATATCTGCTGTACAAATGAAGGGACATCAAGTGAAGTGAAAAAAAGTGCTCAATGACGTACAAAACAGAACGACAGAAACAAAACAAACAGTTGGGTTTGAACACAAGAGCAAATCCTAAATAGCTAAAAATGAACAAGCAACAGAAGCAAGCTGCTCCAGATGTGGTTATGAACATAAACAGAAACAAAGCATGCAGTTGAACAAAAGGCAGAGCAGGAAGATTTCTTCATTGGAACAGTTGAAATCAGAAAAACAGAATATTAGAGAAACCTCAACACTGTCACAACAAAAGTGAAAAGAGTAACTGGACTGAAAATAAAACAAGAACTTTGCATTCAGCACCAGTGTTTAAACTTAAAGACAAGGTCATCACAGCACAGATCTACAAATCAGATTTGAAACAGAACTCAAATCAAAAATGCATGATTAAATTTCTCATTGTTTACAGTGATGTACAAGCAATACTAGGACGTGAGACATGATGAAAGAACCTGTAGGAGAAACAGAAGACACCTCCTCAGGGCGGCTAAAAGAGTCCCCATCGGCATCACCCAACGTTGTTGCAGATTCCTGTGTCGAGCCGCAGGTCAGGGAATCCGGTCCACCTGTAGAAGCCGGTATTGCAAAACAATCTGACTTACCTAAATCACATCCCAGAGAGGCATAGAGAGGCTTTCTTCCACAGACCTGAAAAAGGCAAAAGACCATGAATTCGGTGAGGTGCATAACTTGTTAATCAGAGACAGGACTGTTTGTGGTATTAGGGAAGACTAATTGTGGGCAAGGTTGCTGAAAGAAACAGATCAGACATAGACAAAGGCCATGAATATCTGCTGTGCAAATAAAGGGACATCAAATGAAGTGAAAAAAAAAAAAAAAAAAGTGTTCAATGAAAAACAAAACAGAACGACAGAAACAAAACAAACAGTTGGGTTTGAACACAAAAGCAAATCAAAACTAGCAGCTCAGCAGCTCAGCACACGGAAAAGAGAGAAGAAATGAAGAAAAAAAAATAATAATAAACAATAATAATGAAGAAGGATTATATTTATATATGAAAATGAACAGCATTGTAACACCGGTCAAGCACAAAGCAGTCAAACAATTTATACAGAACACAGCAGTGTAACCATTCTCATGCAGAACAGAAGCAGGACAGAGCAGCCCAACACAGCAGCGAAATATCGTTCAAGCTCAAGACAGCAGCGTAACATTTTTTATGCAGGACACAGCAGCCCCACATGGTAAAAGCAGAACACAGCAGTGAAATACCAATCAAGCAGGACACAGCAGCGTAACAATTTTAATGCAGAACACAAGCAGGACGGGAGGAATTTGGGGACCAGAAACTGCAGAATTCAGCAAAGTACTCACATATTCCGGCCACCGCATGTCACTGCTGGGAAAGCTACCGCTCACCTGTGAACACAAAAGCCAAAAATGCAAAAATGAATTTCACATATCGTTGATGGTGATGTACCAGCAGTACTAGGGCGTGAGACATGGGAGATGTTACAGCAGGACAGGGTAGTAAAGAGCAGCCAAACACAAATGCACTCGCACAAGCAGACAGCAGGGGCAGCTCAGCACATGGGGGAGAGAGAAGAAATGAAGGAAAAAATGAAAAAAAGGTTTAGGTTTATGCATGAATATGAACAGCACTGTAACACCACTCAAGCACAACAAAGCAACAAAACAAATTATACAGAACACAGCATCATCATTTTCATGCAAAACAAGCAGGACACAGCAGCATAACAATTTTTATGCAGAACACAAGCAGGACACAGCAGCCCAACATGGTTCAAGCAGAACACAGTAGCGAAATATCGTTCAAGCAGGGCACAGCAGCATAACATTGATGAAAAACACGCAGGACAGCAGCGGAATTATTATACAGAACAAGTGACACTGTTCAAGCATAACACAGGAGCGTAACAAATTTGATGCAAAACACAAGCAGGATACAGCAGCCCAACACGGTCGAAGCAGCACACAAGCAAGTGGCACAGCTGCAGCCACCTTTAGCACTGTGCTTGCAAGGCAATCTCATCAAAAATTGGATTTTTAGGTGCAAAAGTTTTACCTGTTTCTTACCGAGAGTGGGATTGTTGAGGAGTCTGAAAAAGTCCAATGCGCCACCTTTCCACACGTCGCAGAGAAAGATGCAGTGATTGTCTACAACGTGTTACAATTCAGAGAGAAAGAAACTGAAACAAGAAATGCGCTGAAAAACAAGTTCAGCGATTACTGTGAGTCAAGAAAGAACCTACCCTATGTTCACCATTTGTTCTTCACGAGAGCTCAGGATCCAGGTGAAAGCATACGGGAAGAATTCGGGGACCAAAAACTGCAGAATTCAGCACAGTACTCTCATATTCTAGCCACCGCATGTCACCGTTGGGAAAGCTACCACTCACCTGTGAACACAAAAGCCAAAAATGCTAAACTGAATTTCACATATTGTTGACGGTGATGTACCAGCAATACTAGGACGTGAGACATGGGAGATGTTAGGTGTGGTTGAAAGAGTGCATGGAATCACAAAGTAAAATGACATTCTGATAGACATTGATCTGTTCACTGTTCTAGGATTCCTACCAGGACATCACCACATTCAAGTAGATCCCATGGTCTCACCAGTGATTCATCCACCAAGAAAAGTCCTGATTGCCCTGAAAGACAACAATCATTGATGAGCTACACAAAATGGAGAAAAGGGGTGTAATCACCAAACAGCATGAGCTGAATAACTGGGTAAACAGCATGGTCACAGTGGTGAGGATTTTGGCAGATCAACCTTCATGATGAAAGTTCCAAGCTCTGCACACTGAACATACCCATTGAAAGATACAGATTCCTTTGACTTTCTTTTGGAGTGTCCTCAGCTTCAGAGGTATTCCAAAGGTCAATTGCAGACTATTAAAGGCCTGGAAGGTGTCGTCAATGTTCCGAACGATATCTTAGTCTGGGGTGAAACGGTTAAGGAAACATGACAGCAGACTCATCCAAGTGCTGAAAAGGGAAAGACAGTGGAACCTGAAACTCAACAAAAACAAGTGCAAGATCAGATCATCACAAATGCGGTACATGGCCATATGCTCGCTGCAGAAGGTCTCAATCCAGATCAAGTGAGAGCTGTAACACACATGCCTGCACCAGAAAACAAACAGGCACTCATGAGATTAATGGGCATGATTCAGTACCTTTCCAAGTTTATTCCCAACCTGTCTCAAGTCAGTGCACCTCTCAGAAAACTGCTTGAGCATGACACTCCGTGGCAAGTCGAGCACAAAGCTATGAAAAACTGAAATCTCTGGTACTGGTACACCATCTGTAGATGCGAGCTCAGAAGGCTTCGGAGCAGCAGTTCTGCAGGAGGGAAAGCCAGTGGCTAAATTACATTACGAAAGGCAACAGCAAATGATTCAGAGATGCAGCTACTACACACAAGGACCATGGAAGGATGGCCCAATGAGGAAAAATCCAAAACATACTGGACATTCAAAAAAGAAAAGCAAAATGCAGATTTAAGACAAGCTGTAGAGAAGACAACTCAAGCAGAACAGCTATTATGACAGACAGACAAAGAACCCACCAAGCATATACATGTGGGACAAGGTGAGAATTCAGAGAGGGCAACCTGCTATCATGATCAGCCACGATTCTTCACAGTCCAGACGCCAGATGGAGAAACCTATAGAAGAAACAGAAAACACATTCACAGAACACAGTTCAAGTTCCTGTTCTTCTCCACATGTGGTTATGAACATTAACAGAAACAATGTCCTGCTTATTGACAAGTGTGCAAATCCTGTAACAGCAAAATCACTTCACCAAAAATGTGTCTAACAAAACAAATCAGAACAGAATGAGGGGGAAAAAATCATGCAGTTGAACAAAAAGGCAGAGCAGGAAGATTTCTTCATTGGAACAGTTGAAATAAGAAACAAAAACAGGAGTATTAGATAAACATCAACACTGTAACAACAAAAGTCAATAGAATAACTGCACTGAAAATAAAACAAGAACATTGTTTTCAAGTTGGACACTGGTGCTGAATGCAAGGTCATCTCAGGAAATGTCTACAAGTCACTTAGATTTGAAACAAAACTCCAGAATTCAGCTTGAAAACCGCTCACATATTCTAGACACTGCAAGTCACCGCTGGGAAAGCTAACGCTCACCTGTGAACACAAAAGCCACAAATGCAAGATTGAATTTCACATTGTTGACAGTGATGTACCAGCAATACTAGGACGTGAGACATGATGGAAGAACCTATAGGAGAAACAGAAAACACGTCCTCAGGATGGCTGAAAGAGTTTCCATCAGCATCACCCAATGTTGTTGCAGATTCCTGTTTCGAGCTGCAGGTCAGTGAATCTGGTCCACCTGCAGAAACTGGTACTGCAAAACAATCTGACTTACCTGAGACATCAGAGAGAGACATTCTTCACAAGGTCAGGAAGACAAGTGAAAACACCAGCAAGATACAAGGACTGCATCTGGAACACACATACAGTACACATTTACAATGCTCACACACACATTCAGAGGACACGGTTCAAGCTCCTGTCCATCTGCTGACTGAATTTAAAGTTACTGTCATTTACTGCATCTTAGATTTGTTTAGGTTATTCTGCAACATCAAGCTATTCTCATAAATATGGTGTCAAATGTACAGTTCATGTAGTTCAGTTCAGAGACTTCATCTCATTTCCCTTGAGTTTTAAAGCATTACGGTTCGACAGTGTTTGTATGAACGTTGTTGAGAGTCCTGCACAGCCCAAATCATCCTCATTTATAGTTCTATTCATATTAAGAGAAACAAAAATATATAAATTCAAGTGTGGAGATTTCACATGTTCTGTAGCTAAGAGGCAGCCCTAGCTAAGAATCACGCAGCTCACCCAAAAGTACTAAAGTGTGAGTGTAGCACAGAGTCGTCCTTCCTCCATACTTTACACTGAGGAACTGAACCGGTTAGCAGAGGGAAAAACGGCCGTGGTGGTCGAGGAGCTCCTCGGCTTTTCCGGGGTCACGCAGACGCCGCCAGTCCCTCTCCGGTGCGGGAGTGGAGACGACGACTCTCGGTGTCCGTCGCGCCGGTAGTGCTGGAGCTCAGACGCCGCGTTGGAGGAGTCACGGGTCAAGCTGGACGACTTCCTTGCAGAGCGGCTGGAAAGCTGGTTTTTCCGCGGTCGCCATGTTTCTCGAGGGTAAAGAGAAAAACGCAAAGGGCGGGTAGTGAGACAGAGGACTGTACAGTAACACAGACAGCACAAGGATTCCAACAAGTGCCTCAGATGAAGAAGACAAAGCTCACATTACGGACTATAAAGTAGGATGGCCGGTCGAAGCTCTGTGTGGAATCACGGCTCGAGCTTTGAAAGCAGGGCCGCATCGAAACAGCAGCTCAGAGTCTCCTGAAAATACCTACGATCACGTGACCGCCGGAAACGAAGCTTCGTTACGTCACTGGAACGCAATCACGGTTCAATGCGCGTGAGTTTCCGGTCCCGCTGTAGACGAGCTGCATATAATCTGAAATATGTACTTAAATAAAACGGAAATACAGAACATGTGTGAATTTGCTTCACTTTCATGATCAAATTATTGACATTCCTCAGCATTCAAGGGTTTTTACTGGAGACGATGTGAAATGACCTGAATAAAAACATTTTACAGCTCTATTTCTGTGTTCAACAGATGTACAGTCTACATGCACATTCAACAGTGGTGTTTTTCCCTTAATCTAATAGTGTCAAACATGCTGTTTTGTTTAGGAGGAGAGTAAAGGAATTACACACTCAGATGAAATTCATTCAGTTAAAGGAAGAAACGCAGTCCGACATCGCTGTATGGAGCAGTTTGGACAAAGCTTATGAACACAAGTGAATCAGGCAGTGGTGGTGTAGTATTGTATTTGTACAACAGGTGGCGCAGTACAGCTTCAAATGAACCACTTCGGCTTCAAATGGTTAAAAAGCCTCGTTCTGCTCATCCCTGATACAAAGATATGACTGGGAGAAACAAGCAGCAGGAGAGCAGCGCTGGACCTGTCAGCCGGAAGTGACGTGTCTGTCCAGTAGAGACAGATTTCTTCTACAGTGTTAAAGTTTTCATTTCACTTCATTTATTTTTTAATAAATTCAATTACATCATGATTTCCAGTACTGAAGTTTACACTTTCTGTCTCTCAGTGTTTTCATCTGCAAGCTTTAAAGACGCTGAGAATTAACCTATTTAATAAAATAAAAATATAATAAAATGTTTAAATCTGTATGATTTACAGTTTTGTACTATAAATATGTATGATGTACTAAATGTGAATTGTTCATCAAATAAACAACATAGAAATACTATAGCAGCATATTCTGGACTTTCTAAATGAAATCAAATATGCTAATTAAACAGTGTGTGTACAATTGCATATGAGTGTACAGTGTTTAAAGCCTTATCTAAATGAGGAGCTTTAGCAGTTTTGAGTTTATGGAAGATTTTCCATCTGCAATCCTCATCGTCGCTCCAGCTTTGCCCAAATGAAGCTGTAGTCCAGTTCTGTTGGGACGAGGCGCAGTCACCGGTATCGCCCCTTCCAGTCTGTCAGTCTACTTCAAGGAGGCACCCAGGACAGACGTTCCCGATAGAGCCAGGTGAGTTCATGTGAACTAGCTGCTTTTAAGCTGATCTTTTACCTTATATGTGACCATAAACGTACAGCGAATATTTGAAAGCTTGGTTTTCTGGTTTCGTGTGTGTTTGTACTTTAGCTGTACGACTGTAGGAGCTAACTTGCTAGCGCTGCTGATGTTCGGCGTTAACTTAGAAACTTCGGGAGCTCTAACCTTTCTAAAAGAGGGGTCTTATTTTCCACGTTGTTGGAAAAGGTCCTGATAAAAACGGACTAACTTTTATATACTGTTTCATCCGACAACACAGGCTTTCTGCCGTTAGCTGTTTTAGCTGATCTTGTTGTTTCCTCCAGTAGGAATATTAGTTAGAGTTAATAGCTGATGCTGAGCTGCATTAGCTCTGTTTCACTCAACTTTACCTCACATATTTCATTAGTTCTTATTTAAGTGGGAATTGAAAACTTCCAGGGTCACATTTTAGCTCTGAAGCGTAATGAAAAAGTACTGATTGCTTTACAGTATCTGAAAGTAGTCCTCCTTCTAAGTAGCAGAATTAAACAGCTCCAGAAGCTGCTGCTTGTCTAGATATTGGGAGGCAGGGGCTAAATCTGCTAGTCCTGCTCATACTTTGGCAACACAAGATAAAATGAATTTGTGGGTTTTATTAGATCCTGAAATGTATTTGCAGAGACTCTGAATTGATGTAGTTAATTAGCATGTTTTCCTCTCTGACTAAAACCATTTGGTTTAACCTTAACCTTACTTCTACCTGTGCTGTAGGAGGTCTCCCACGTGAGACTTCTAAACCTGAGCCATTTCCAGTGTCGACAGCAAGTCTGTTTATTTACTATTTTTATCAGACCTCTGTTTATACCAACCAACCACTTAATGAATTCCCTCTTGTATCTACATGCTTTGTCCATATAATCAGCAGAAGCTTCCAGCCAGCAGTAATAAATCTACATGCTTTTTAGGACATTTCTGGGACTTCAGTCATTCTAAGGACAAGATTGTTGACTGCCAATCATCGCCCTCCTACTTTGAGCTCCACCTTTTCAGTGCTTCCACGCGCCTCTTCTTTGAAGTCCAGTTCCCCTCGCATCTTGGATTAGACCGTTGTCAAGCTCCAGAAGGTTCTCCAAGACCGTAGGGTCTCCTTCACTCACTCTGCTCCCAAGGCTGAATTTTGTAACTCTGTATCTCTCCTCCTTAGGAGGTAAACAACCCGCTTTCTGAGTCGGATTTCCGTCTCAGCTATGCCACTGTGGACCATGCCATCGCCTTGATTAAACTGGCTGGCCGTGGTGCTTGGCTGTCCAAGGCTGATGTCGTCTCAGCCACAACATCCCCATGGATGCCAAAACGTGGTCCAAACAGTACCCCAACCAAGTGACTCTAAAAATATTGCATATGGTGATGAACTCGGATGAGGATTCTGATTTCCTGCCCCGGGAACTTGATATTCTCTAGTAGGGATCCTCTCTCACATCATTCACATCCATGACATTTCAATATCCTCATCAACCAGCCAAAACCGGGTTCTTCCAGCTCCTCAGTGCCACGATCTATCTGCACCAGCAGGACTTTCTCACTCGTGACCACAAAAGTGAAAATGTACTGCTGACTGCTGATGACCAGGTCAAACTTCAGTTTTGGTAATAATACAGAATCAATTATTCCTATAAAACATTGTTATAACTTTAAAACAGATATACACACAGTGAGCTCAAAGTCCTCCATTACTATAATTACAGCATATTAAATATCAAAGATTTTTACTAAACTAAATATTTTTATACATTTCATGTAATGTCCACTTTGTGCTACAGTTGAAAGGGCAGCTAAGGATTATGTTGTAGAACCGAGCCTCCAGGACACTTGGAAGAAAGCTGAAGACGTTTTTCAGGACAAACTCTGTGGTGCACAACACCTTCTCTTTTTCCCAGCAGGATGCTCATCATTCTGCTTCCTCTGCAGAAGTTTCTGCTTCTGCGTGTTCCCAGCAGGCTTGTGAGGATGTGCCCTGTGGGGCAGTGGTGGAGGCAGAAGCTGTACTCACACAGTCCACCATGAAGCAAAGAACCAGGAGGCTAAAGTTTAAGGTATGTGAGCTGAGTGGTGAGTAAATAAATATATTTGTTGTTTAATCTTTTTTTCCCACAGATCCTGTCAAAGTCAACAAGGGTACACCCCTTGTAGCCCTCAAGCATGGATCTAAGTGTTGACCTACTGGCTGGGTTCAATTAGGAAAGTCCTGCTCTGTGGGTCGTTGTTGAGCTAGAACCGTTGCTCCCACAGTGATGCAGGAAACCAGGAGACCGAGGCTTCAACTCCCCTTCAGATTATTATTATTATTATTATTATTATTATTATTAACTAGCATCAAACTCGGAGGTATTTGATGTTATCCACATCACTTGACATGTTCTAGATAATCTGTCATGTTGTCTCTCAAGCAGATCCTGAAGACAAGGAAGACTATACCTCTTGTAGCCAGTTAGAGAAGATGTCCAGTACGATTCCAGGTAACTTTCAGTGTTTGTTTAAACTGTGGTGAACATCATGAACCCTTTTAACCTCTGAAACTCCACAGGAACTCATTCCTCACTCCTCTACCTTTAGAAGGATTTGGGCAGTGTGTGCTGTATTCCATGTCCTTGCTGAATAATAATCCTTAGAATGTCAAAGTCTGGGAGTTTAAGAGGTGAAGGAATAAAGGCCCTGAGAAGGTTCATGTCTTCTACGTGACACAAATGTCTTTCACAACAGGAGAGATGTCTAATACACAACTTTCCATTTTGAACTTCAGTTTCAGGGAGCATCAGGTCCTCTCAAGAACCAATCCAGCTACCAGCCCTCATCAGAGAACAGTCTTCAGAGAAATCCCCCTACTGACATTTATAAGAACTAAATGTGTTGTTGATCAGCTTCACCACCCCAGGAGGATTCATCATTTTAGAATAGAAAATCTTCAAATGTAAAAATCCACTCCCCCTCTCCTGTATCTAGACTAAGATTCATTTTTAAAGTATGTGAGATATTTCCTCTTATTGACCATCAGTGTGACCTTCAGTTTAAAATGCAGTCAGTGCAAAAGCTCTACACTCATGCTGCTCAAACACTCATGATACTTTTTAATATCAGTGCTGCAATATTTTCATTTCTGCCCCATTGTTGTTTTATAGAAACGTGTTAGTGTACAGTGTGTAGAATACACCCTAAATAAACCCTCATAGTTGGAGATGGAAGTGTATGCAGTGTTTAACGTGTGTGTGTGTGTGTGTGTGTGTTTTCCATTGTAGGAAGAGAACGGGCTGAGATCCTCCTTTTCATCACAACTCGTCCACAGAGAAGCACACGACTAATCAGTTTATCATTAATACTTACATCAGTGCTGAGCAGTGTCTTCATTTCTACACTTACTTTAGACTCCTCCTTAATGCTTCATCTTTTCCAAACAGCTGTAAAATTTATATTATTAATATCATGTTCAGGAAAAGAGCCTGAATGAAGAGCTGTTCTGCATTACTGATGTGTTCTGGATGTTTATTTGTTTCTACTCAAAGTAAAATCTAAAACTCCTCTCTTTATTTATTCCAGGTTTAAGTTTAGACCTGCTGCTCTCAGAACTGACCAGAGTCTCTTCAACAAAAGAATTCAGCATTTCTAAGAAAAAAGCTATATGACAAAAGTATTTGGACACCTGCTTATTTGTTATTTCTTTTAAACTCAAGAGTATTAAAAAGGAGTTTAGCCTGCTTTTCTTGAAGTAACTGTTTCTACTGCCATGGAAGACTTTCTGCTAGATTTTGGAGCATTGCTGTGAGGAATGCATTTAGCAAGAAGAGCATTGGTGAGGTCAGAATATTGGATGATCACCCAACCTCATCTCCAACTCAAAGTAAAAAGTTTCCCCAGCTCACCCTAGAAGTAAAGGACATCATGAGCACCATCATTCCAGAGAACACAGTTCCACCTCTCCTCAGCTCAATGCTGGAGGCTTTATACCCCTCTAGGCCACGATTGGCATTAGGCATGGAGCCGATAGGTTCATGTTTATCTGTTCCAGAGAGTCCTATTCTATTGGCAATACTGCATTACAGTGACAGTTTCAGCAATGGGTGCAACTGATTGCTGAATGCATTGATTAAAAAATGGTGTCCAAAAACATTTGGACATATAGTGTGTTACTGTCAGATAATATAAAGAAAATATCTAATAATTACTTAATAAAATAAAGCTCTGCTGAACTGAGGCTTTATAAAAGTCTAAAAACAGGGCAGATCCTTTATCACAAAAATGAGTCTGTAATCAATCAACCCTTTCATGCAGAAATGAGGGAAAAGTGGTTGGATGCTGCTCAGCTTCACAGCTCTACTGCGCCACCTGTTGTACAAATACAATACTACACCACCACTGCCTGATTCACTTGTGTTCATAAGCTTTGTCCAAACTGCTCCATACAGCGATGTCGGACTGCGTTTCTTCCTTTAACTGAATGAATTTCATCTGAGTGTGTAAGTCCTTTACTCTCCTCCTAAACAAAACAGCATGTTTGACACTATTAGATTAAGGGAAAAACACCACTGTTGAATGTGCATGTAGACTGTACATCTGTTGAACACAGAAATAGAGCTGTAAAATGTTTTTATTCAAGGTCATTTCACATCGTCTTCAGTAAAAACCCTTGAATGCTGAGGAATGTCAATAATTTGATCATGAAAGTGAAGCAAATTCACACATGTTCTGTATTTCCGTTTTATTTAAGTACATATTTCAGATTATATGCAGCTCGTCTACAGCGGGACCGGAAACTCACGCGCATTGAACCGTGATTGCGTTCCAGTGACGTAACGAAGCTTCGTTTCCGGCGGTCACGTGATCGTAGGTATTTTCAGGAGACTCGGAGCTGCTGTTTCGATGCGGCCCTGCTTTCAAAGCTCGAGCCGTGATTCCACACAGAGCTTCGACCGGCCATCCTACTTTATAGTCCGTAATGTGAGCTTTGTCTTCTTCATCTGAGGCACTTGTTGGAATCCTTGTGCTGTCTGTGTTACTGTACAGTCCTCTGTCTCACTACCCGCCCTTTGCGTTTTTCTCTTTACCCTCGAGAAACATGGCGACCGCGGAAAAACCAGCTTTCCAGCCGCTCTGCAAGGAAGTCGTCCAGCTTGACCCGTGACTCCTCCAACGCGGCGTCTGAGCTCCAGCACTACCGGCGCGACGGACACCGAGAGTCGTCGTCTCCACTCCCGCACCGGAGAGGGACTGGCGGCGTCTGCGTGACCCCGGAAAAGCCGAGGAGCTCCTCGACCACCACGGCCGTTTTTCCCTCTGCTAACCGGTTCAGTTCCTCAGTGTAAAGTATGGAGGAAGGACGACTCTGTGCTACACTTACACTTTAGTACTTCTGGGTGAGCTGCGTGATTCTTAGCTAGGGCTGCCTCTGAGCTACAGAACATGTGAAATCTCCACACTTGAATTTATATATTTTTGTTTCTCTTAATATGAATAGAACTATAAATGAAGATGATTTGGGCTGTGCAGGACTCTCAACAACGTTCATACAAACACTGTCGAACCGTAATGCTTTAAAACTCAAGGGAAATGAGATGAAGTCTCTGAACTGAACTACATGAACTGTACATTTGACACCATATTTATGAGAATAGCTTGATGTTGCAGAATAACCTAAACAAATCTAAGATGCAGTAAATGACAGTAACTTTAAATTCAGTCAGCAGATGGACAGGAGCTTGAACCGTGTCGTCTGAATGTGTGTGTGAACATTGTAAATGTGTACTGTATGTGTGTTCCAGATTCAGTCCTTGTATCTTGCTGGTGTTTTCACTCGTCTTCCTGACCTTGTGAAGAATGTCTCTCTCCGATGTGTCTCAGGTAAGTCTGATTGTTTTGCAGTACCAGTTTCTGCAGGTGGACCGGATTCACTGACCTGCTGCTCGACACAGGAATCTGCAACAACATTGGGTGATGCTGATGGGAACTGTTTCAGTCGTCCTGAGGTGTTTTCTGTTTCTATAGGTTCTTCCATCTTTAAACCACACCTAACGTCTCACATGTCTCACATCCTAGTATTGCTGGTACATCTCTGTCAACAATGTGAAATTCAGTCTTGCATTTTTGATTTGAGTTTTGTTTCAAACCTGATTTGTAGATCTGTGCTGCGATGACATTGTCTTCAAGTTGGACACTGGTGCTGAATGCAAAGTTTTATTTTCAGGGCAGTTATTCTATTGAGTTTTGTTGTTAGTGTTGATGTTTATCTAATACTCCTGTTTTTGTTTCTTATTCCAACTGTTCCAATGAAGAAATCTTCCTGCTCTGCCTTTTTGTTCAACTGCATGATTTTTTTCCCCCCCGTCATTCTGTTCTGGTTTGTTTTGTTAAACAGAAACTATGTCCTGCTTATGGACAAGTGTGCAAATCCTGTAACAGCAAAATCACTTTACCAAAAATGTGTCTATGTTCATAACCACATCTGGAGAAGGACAGGAACTTGAACCGTGTTCTGTGAATGTGTGTTCTGTTTTCTGTTTCTTCTATAGGTTCTTCCATCTGGCGTCTGGACTGTGAAGAATCGTGGCTGATCATGATAGCAGGTTGCCCTCACTGAATTCTCACCTTGTCCCACATGTATATGCTTGGTGCGCTCTTTGTCTGTCTGTCATAATAGCTGTTCTACTTGAGTTGTCTTCTCTACAGCTTGTCTTAAATCTGCATTTTGCTTTTCTTTTTTGAATGTCCAGTATGTTTGGATTTTTCCTCATTGGGCCATCCTTCCATGGTCCTTGTGTGTAGTAGCTGCATCTCTGGATCATTTGCTGTTGCCTTTCGGAATGTAATTTAGCCACTGGCTTTCCCTCCTGCAGAACTGCTGCTCCGAAGCCTTCTGAGCTCGCATCTACAGATGGTGTACCAGTACCATGGTGTTACCAGTACCAGAGATTTCAGTTTTTCATAGCTTTGTGCTCGACTTGCCACGGAGTGTCATGCTCGAGCAGTTTTCTGAGAGGTGCACTGACTTCAGACAGGTTGGGAATAAACTTGGAAAGGTACTGAATCATGCCCATTAATCTCATGAGTGCCTGTTTGTTTTCTGGTGTAGGCATATGTGTTACAGTTCTCACTTTATCTTGATCTGGATTGAGACCTTCTGCAGCGAGCATATGGCCAGTGTAACTGATTTGGGATGATCTGATCTTGCACTTGTTTTTGCTGAGTTTCAGGTTCCACGGTTTTTCCCTTTTCAGCACTTGGATGAGCCTGCCGTCATGTTTCCTTGACCGTTTCACCCCAGACTAAGATATCGTTCGTAACATTGACGACACCTTCCAGGCCTTTAATAGTCTGCAATTGACCTTTGGAATACATCTGAAGCTGAGGACACTCCAAAAGAAAGTCAAAGGAATCTGTATCTTTCAATGGGTATGTTCAGTGTGCAGAGCTTGGAACTTTCATCATGAAGTTTGATCTGCCAAAATCCTCACCACTGTGACCATGCTGCTTACCCAGTCGTTCGGTTCATGCTGTTTGGTGATTACACCCCTTTTCTCCATTTTGTGTAGCTCATCAATGATTGTTGTCTTTCAGGGCAGTCGGGACTTTTCTTGGTGGATGAATCACTGGTGAGACCATGGGATCTACTTGAATGTGGTGATGTCCTGGTAGGAATCCAAGAACAGTGAACAGATCAATGTCTTTCAGAATGTCATTTTACTTTGTGATTCCATGCACTCTTTCAACCACACCTAACATCTCCCATGTCTCACGTCCTAGTATTGCTGGTACATCACCGTCAACAATATGTGAAATTCAGTTTAGCATTTTTGGCTTTTGTGTTCACAGGTGAGTGGTAGCTTTCCCAACGGTGACATGCAGTGGCCAGAATATGTGAGTACTGTGCTGAATTCTGCAGTTTTTGGTCCCCGAATTCTTCCCGTACGCTTTCAGCTGGATCCTGAGCTCTCGTGAAGAACAAATGGTGAACATAGGGTAGGTTCTTTCTTGACTCTCAGTAATCCCTGAACTTGTTTTTCAGCACATTTCTTGTTTCAGTTTCTTTCTCTCTGAATTGTAACATGTTGTAGACCATCACTGCATCTTTCCCTGCGACGTGCGGAAAGGTGGCGCATTGTACCATTTCAGACTCCTCAACAATCCCACTCTCTGTAAGAAACAGGTAAGACTTTTGCACCTAAAAATCCAATTTTTGATTAGATTGACTTGCAAGCACAGTGCTAAAGGTGGCTGCAGCTGTGCCCCTTGCTTGTGTGCTGCTTCGACCGTGTTGGGCTGCTGTATCCTTTTTGTGTTTTGCATCAAATTTGTTACTCTGCTGTGTTCTGCTTGAACAGTGTCACTTGTTCTGTATAATAATTTCGCTGCTGTCCTGCTTGTGTTTTTCATCAACGTTATGCTGCTGTGCCCTGCTTAAACGATATTTCGCTACTATGTTCTGCTTGAACCGTGTTGGGCTGCTGTGTCCTGCTTGTGTTCTGCATCAAAATTGTTACGCTGCTGTGCCCTGCTTGAATGATATTTCGCTGCTGTGTTCTGCTTTTACCATGTGGGGCTGCTGTGTCCTGCATCAAAGTTGTTTCGCTGCTGTGCCACTTGCTTGTATTCTGCTTGATTGGTATTTCACTGCTGTGTTCTGCTTGAACAACCTTTCACTGCTGTGTTCTGCTTTTACCATGTGGGGATGCTGTGTCCTGCATCAAAATTGTTTCGCTGCTGTCTTGTGCTTGAACAATATTTCGCTGCTGTGGCACTTGCTTGTGTTCTGTTTGAACAGTGTTTTGCTGCTCTCTCCTGCTTGTGTTCTGCATGAGTGGTTACACTGCTGTGTTTTGTATAAATTGTTTGACTGCTTTGTTGTGCTTGAGCGGTGTAACAATGCTGTTCATATTCATATATAAACCTAAACCTTTTCTTCATTATTATTATTATTATTATTATTATTATTATTTTCTTAATTTCTTCTCTCTTCCCCGTGTGCTGAGCTGCCCCCTGCTGTCTGCGGGTGCGTTTGGCTGCTCTTGCCTACCCTGTCCTGCTGTAACCACTCTAAAAAGTTTTTGCTGTGATACCCCCCTCCCTCTCTCCTAACCCTTTGTGTTTTTTCTCTCTTTCCCATGTGTTGAGATGCCCAGTTTCAACTGTTCCGTCGGCAGACCTGGCTCTCTCCACCACCCTCCTGCCTGCTGTCTGGTTCTGGGGCCTCGATTGGAGTCATCCTCACCTCACAGCATGGCTGTGCAGTATGAAGGAAGGTAAACTTACACTTTATTACTTTTGGGTGACCTGCGTGATTCTTAGGTAGGGCTGCCTCTTAGCTACATAACATGTGAAATCCCCACACTTGAATTTATATATTTTTGTTTCTCTTAATATGAATAGAACTATAAATGAGGATGATTTGGGCTGTGCAGGACTCTCAACAACGTTCATACAAACACTGTCGGACCATAATGCTTTAAAACTCAAGGGAAATGAGATGAATTCTCTGAACTGAACTACATGAACTGTACATTTGACACCATATTTATGAGAATAGCTTGACATTGCAGAATAACCTAAACAAATCTAAGATGCAGTAAATGACAGTAACTTTAAATTCAGTCAGCAGATGGACAGGAGCTTGAACCGTGTCCTCTGAATGTGTGTGTGAATATTCTAAGTGTGCACTGTATGTGTGTTCCAGATTCAGTCCTTGTGTTTTCTTGTCTTCCTGACCTTGTGAAGAATGCCTCTCTCGGATGTGTCTCAGGTAAGATTGATTGTTTTGCAGTACCAGTTTCTGCAGGTGGACCAGATTCACTGACCTGCGGCTCGACACAGGAATCTCCTACAACGTTGGGTGATGCTGATGGAAACTTATTCTGCCACCCTGAGGACGTGTTTTCTGTTTCTCCTATAGGTTCTTCCATCATGTCTCACGTCCTAGTGTTGCTGGTACATCACTGTCAACAATGTGAAATTCAATCTTGCATTTTTGGCTTTTGTGTTCACAGGTGAGCGTTAGCTTTTCCAACGGTGACCTGCAGTGTCTAGAATATGTGAGAGATTTAAAACAAAACTCCAGAATTCAGCTTGAAAACCGAAGTGACTTGTAGACATTTCCTGAGATGACCTTGCATTCAGCACCAGTGTCCAACTTGAAAACAATGTTCTTGTTTATTTCAAGATTTCACTTTTCACTTTTGTTGTGACAGTGTTTGTTTGTCTAATATTCTGTTTTTCTGATTTCAACTGTTCCAATGAAGAAATCTTCCTGCTCTGTCCTTCGTTCATCTGCATGATATTTTTTTTTTTCCTCATTCTGCTCTGATTGTTTTGTTTTACACATTTTTGGTAAAGTGATTTTTCTGTTGCAGGATTTACACACTTGGCCATAGGCAGGACATTGTTTCTGTTTATGTTCATAACCACATCTGGAGCAGCTTGCTTCTGTTGCATGTTCATTTTTAGCTAGTTTGGATTTGCTATTCTGTTCAAACCCAACTGTTTCTGTTGTTCTGTTTTGTATTTCATTGAGCACTTTTTTTTTCACTTCATTTGATGTCCCTTCATTTGCACAGCAGATATTCATGGCCTTTGTCTGTCTGATCTGTTTCTTTCAGCAACCTTGCCCACAATTAGTCTTCCCTAATACCACAAACAGTGCTGTCTCTGATTAACGAGTCATGCACCTCACCGAATTCATGGTCTTTTGCCTTTTTCAGGTCTGTGGAAGAAGCCTCTCTCTATGCCTCTCTCTGATATGACTCAGGTAAGTCAGATTGTTTTGCAATACCGGCTTCTACAGGTGGACCGGATTCACTGACCTGCGGCTCGACACAGGAATCTGCAACAACGTTGGGTGATGCTGATGGAGACTCTTTTAGCCGCCCTGAGGAGGTGTCTTCTGTTTCTCCTACAGGTTCTTCCATCATGTCTCACGTCCTAGTATTGCTTGTACATCACTGTCAACAACAAACAGTCCTGTCTCTGATTAACGAGTCATGTAACTCAGTGAATTTGTGGTCTTTTGCCTTCTTCAGGTCTGTGGTCAGTGCTTTCAACGGGCCCGAGAAAAGCTAAGGGCTCCTCGAACACCACTGCCGGTGTTCCTTTTTTCTTACCGGTACCTCAGTGTAAAGTATGGACTAAGGATGACTCTGTGATATACTTTGTGTTTGGTTGCCTCTTTGGTACATAACATAGGTGACATCCCCACAGTTTTTTTTTTTATTCAGATATGAGAATAGCTTGACATTGCAGAATAACCTAAACAAATCTAAGATGCAATAAATGACAGTAACTTTAAATTCAGTCAGCAGATGGACAGGAGCTTGAACCGTATCCTCTGAATGTGTTTGTGAATATTCTAAATGTGTACGGTATGTGTGTTCCAGATTCAGTCCTTGTATCTTGCTGGTGTTTTCACTTGTCTTCCTGACCTTGTGAAGAATGTCTCTCTCTGATGTCTCAGGTAAGTCTGATTGTTTTGCAGTACCAGTTTCTGCAGGTGGACCGGATTCACTGACCTGCGACTCGAAACGGGAATCAGCAACAACATTGGGTGATGCTGATGGGAACTGTTTTTCAGTCGTCCTGAGGTGTTTTCTGTTTCTCCTATAGGTTATTCCATCTTTAAACCACACCTAACGTCTCGCATGTCTCACGTCCTAGTATTGCACTGTCAACAATGTAAAATTCAATCTTGCATTTTTGATTTGTAGATCTGCTGCGATGACATTGCATTCAGCACCAGTGTCCAACTTGAAGACAAAGTTCTTGTTTTATTTACAGTCCAGTTGTCCAGTTTTCCACTTTTGTTGTGACTGTGTCAATGTTTTTCTGATTTCAGCTTTTCCAATGAGTAAACCTCTGCATTTTGTTCAACTACATGATTTCTTTTCTCCTTCTGCTTTGGTTTGTTTTGTTAGACACATTTTTGGTAAAGTGATTTTCTGTTGCAGAATTTGCACACTTGGCCATAGGCAGGACATTTGTTTCTGTTTCTGTTCATTACCACATCTGGAGAGGGACAGGAACTTGAACTGTGTCCTGTGAATGTGTGTTCTGTTTTCTGTTTCTCCTATAGGTTCTTTCATCTGGCGTCTGGACTGTGACGAATCGTGGCTGATCATGATAGCAGGTTGCCCTTCTCTGAATTTTCACCTTGTCTCACATGTATATGCTTGGTGGGCTCTTTGTCTGTCTGTCATAATAGCTGTTCTGCTTGAGTTGTCTTCTCTACAGCTTGTCTTTAATCTGTATTTTGCTTTTCTGCTTTGAATGTCCAGTATGTTTGGATTTTTCTCATTGGGCTATCCTTCCATGGTCCTTGTGTGTAGTAGCTGCATCTCTGGATCAGCCTGTCTGAAGTCAGCGCACTGGGAATAAACTTGGAAAGGTAATGAATCATGACCATGAATCTCATGAGTGCCTGCTTGTTTTCTGGTGTAGGCATGTGTGTTACAGCTCTCACTCGCACTTGCAAGCACCGTGCTAAAGGTGGCTGCAGCTGTGCCATTTGCTTGTGTTCTACTTGAACCGTGTTGGGCTGCTGTGTCCTGCTTGTGTTTTGCATGATCGTTGGTACGCTGCTGTGTTCTGCTTGAACGATATTTTACTGCTGTGCCACTTGCTTGTGTCCTGCTTGAACGATGTCAATGAATTGTGTTGTGTATAATAATTTTGCTGCTCTGTCCTGCTTGAACTGTGTTGGGCTGCTGTGTCCTGCTTGTGTTCTGCATCAAAATTGTTCCACTGCTGTGTTCTGCTTGATTTGGTATTTCGCTGCTGTGTTCTGCTTGATCCATGTTGCGTTGCTGTGTCCTGCTTGTGTTTTGCATCAAAATTGTTCTGCTGCTGTGTCCTGCTTGAATAATATTTCGCTACTCTGTCCTGCTTGAACGGTGTTGGGCTGCTGTGTCTTGCTTGTGTTTTGCATGTAAATTGTTTTGCTGCTTTGTTGTGCTTGAGCGGTGTTACAGTGCTCTTCATATTTATATATAAACCTAAACCTTTTCTTCATTATTTTTATTTATTTATTTATTTTCTCACTGAATTGTAACATGTTGTAGACCTTTATTGCATCTTCCCCAGTGACGTGCAAAAAGGTGGCGCATTGTACTTTTCAGACTCCTCCACAATCTCCCTCTCAGTAAGAAACAGGTAAAACTTTTACACCCACAGTCTCCAATTTTCCACGAGATTGCTTTGCCAGCGCAGTGCTAAAAGTGGCTGCAGCTGTGCCACTTGCTTGTGCTCTGCTTGATCCATGTTGGGCTGCTATGCCCTGCTTGTATTTTGCATGATCGTTGGTATGCTGCTGTGTTCTGCTTGAACGAGATTTTACTGCTGTGCCACTTGCTTGTGTTCTGCTTGATTTGGTATTTCGCTGCTGTGTCCTACTTGTGTTTTTCATTAAAATTGTTACGCTGCTGTGTTCTGCTTGATCGATGTCAATTAACTGTTCTGTGTAATAATTATGCTGCTGTGTCTAAAAATCCAATTTCTCGAGATTGCCTTGCAAGCACAGTGCTAAAGGTGGCTGCAGCTGTGCCACTTGCTTGTGTTCAGTTTGATCCATGTTGGCCTGCTGTGTCCTGCTTGTGTTTTGCATGAAAATTACGCTGCTGTGTTCTGTATAAATTGTTGTGCTTGAGCGGTGTTAGTGTTGTTCATATTCATATATAAACCTAAACCTTTTCTTCATTATTACTTTTTCTTCATTTCATCTCTGGTCTCCATGTGCTAAGCTGCCCCCTGCTGTCTGCGGGTCCGAGTGCATTTGTGTTTGGCTGCTTTTGCCTACAATGTCCTGCTGCAACCATTTCTAAAACGTTTTTGCTGTGATTCCACCCCTCCCATCCTAACCCTTTTGTTTTTTTTTTCTCTCGTTTTCATGTGTTGAGATGCCCAGTTTCAACTGTTCCATCGACAGACCTCTCTCTCTCTCCACCACCCTCCTGCCCGCTGTCCGGTCCTGGGTCCTCGAATTGAGTCCTCCTCCCCTCACTGCATGGCTGTGCTTATGACCGTGTACCTGCATGGACTTCATTTCACTCCTGTTTTCATCTTTTTATGGCTTGACGGCACATTGACCATATTCCCTTATTTCCGTGTTTTATTGCTGTTTTGCTTTTCATTGTGCTATCCGGTGTCGACCAGAGGAGGATGGGTTCCCTTTTTGAGTCTTGGTTCCTCCTTTTTCCTTGCCACTGTTGCCACTGGCTTGCTCAAACGATCTCTGTAAAGCTGCTGTGTGACCACATTTGTTGTGAAAGCGCTGTATAAATAAAATTAATTTGAATTGAATCCTGTATTCTGTGTGAGTTATTCTCCTCTATGCTGGTTGTGTAGTGTTATGCTACCATATTCTGGTTGAAAGAGAACTGGTACTGTATTCTGTATTAAAATAATTATTCTAATGTCTTCTGAATGAAAGCGTTATGCTACTCTGTTGTGAATGAACAGTTTCAGGCTACTGTGTTCTGTAAGACATTACGCTACTCTATTCTGGTAGAACAGTGTTCTGTTACTGTGGTCTGTAGGAAAGTTCTGCTACTTTTTATACAGAATTCAGTAGCATAGCTCTGAATACGGGATACAACAGTGTTGCGCTTCACATTCAACACAGAGCTTGTAGCGCCCCCTATGGACTCTATAAGAGGGTTAGCGTAGCCCATTTTTCAGATAACATGATTCACCCCCCTGAAATGTAATCCTAAAAATACTGTAAATATCAGAAATCAGACATTTCATACCCCACTGTATCTAGGTTAAAGTACCTGAAGCAGAATTTCACACAGTTGAAAAGACCTAAAATAAAATTTTAATTTTCCCACATCCTGTAGTTTAAGTACCTGACCGAGAACGACAAAAGTTTCACCCCACACAGGAGAAATGACCTGAAATGAAATGCTGAATTCTCCACTTCATATGTCTGATAGAACTTGACAAATGCTTCACTCCATAGTTAGGAGCTTGAACTTCAGAGAAACACAGCTAATCAGAACAAAGCTCATTTACATATATCTTAAAGGCACTGTAATAAACAAAAACAGCCAGTTTTAATTGTAAGGGCTAAAGTGTGATTCACAAACACTAAGTAGGACTGAAGAGAAAAGAGGAAAAATGGAGTTTATGGTCCTTTAACATATTTGGACATTTAGGCCCAGCCCTAGGTGTGTCTTAATCTTCACACATCACTGCTATTACATTATCAAAAATGTTAAACAAAAAAATACATTTAAAATAATGACAGGATACAGGGTGGTAAAAGGTGCCTTGCATGCAAAGTTCAGTGGAGTCTCATCAAGTTCATGCACAGAGTGGATTCTGCTGCAGTTCTGTTTGTATATAGATCATGTAGCTGGTAGAGAACTGCTCAAGCACTGCTCCTGGATTTTCTCTTAAAGCAGTTCAAAACTATGCCTGACCATCAAGGTCTATACATGACCTTTTAAGAATAGTGGACACACTTCTTGATTCACTGAATAACTTCTTTGCTCAATACTTTTAAAATCTGCTGGAATTTGTCACTTTTTTAACATAAAGGTGCTCTTTATCAGCTGCTCAGGGTAAATGCTGTGCTAATGCTACTGTTCCTCTCCTTCTTTCCCATTAAGAATAGAGCGTCTATGGCGAGACGTTTAGCTGAGTGTAAATGAGCTGTACTATTGTACAATTTCAGAATGTTCATTTGTCCCCCGCCACTGTCTACCTTAAGACTAGATTACTGTAATGCACTTTTATCAGGTTGTTCCAGCAGGAACCTCAATAAACTTCGACTAGTTCAAAATGCTGCAGCCAGGGTCCTTACTAAAACTAGAACATTTGACCATATCAGTCCAGTTCTATCAGCACTGCACTGGCTCCCAGTTAAATTCTGTACTGATTACTAAATTCTTCTATTAACATACAAAGCCCTACATGGCCTCACTCCTGAGT
Organism: Salminus brasiliensis; assembly: GCF_030463535.1. Lineage (NCBI taxonomy): Eukaryota > Metazoa > Chordata > Actinopteri > Characiformes > Bryconidae > Salminus > Salminus brasiliensis. Next base: position 29,450,308 of record NC_132888.1, read on the forward strand.
ACCTGCGAGATTTTAGTACATATTATGATCCATCAAGAATACTTAGATCTCAGGCTGCTGACTTCTTAGTAGTTCCCAAAATTCTGAAAACCTCAGTTGGTGGAAGAGCCTTTTCTTATAAAGCCCCCCAACTCTGGAAATAAATAAAGTATAACCTCGGTGATAGTCTTCTCTGCTCATGGCCAAATGTTGATCCTTTAGGTACTGATCTGTGGCCTCGACCAGACTCAAATATTCTCTCAGACTTCTTTGACAGTTACAAACAGGGCGGAAAGGTGTAGCGGGGTAGGAAACGCCATCCACTGCCAAATGTTAAGATTCTACGTCATAGTGATGAAAATGAAAAGGGTTGCGAGTGTAAGAACCGCTAAAGGCCTGGTTATGGACGAATCCCAACGCTATAAATTTAGGCACTTGTTTCAGAAACAAATGATCTTGACTGGATCCGCGGTGACCGGCGGGGACACTGGTCAGTGCAGCGGTCACGCGCTCCAGCGGATACTTGGTGTTTGAGCTCATCAGAGCGGAGGTGTGAGCGAGGTTCACGCCCGTTGACTTTTCTGACGTACAGCAGAGCCGACAGGATGCGTAGTTTATAGCCGGGTTTTGATCAGAAGACATCAAAACTAATTCGTATTTATCACGCAGCAGTTTAACTCTCACGTCCACGGAATTTAAAAATGTCTGTGTCTGTGTCCCAGCAGTTCAAAAACCCGGCTCCGTTCGCTGAGTTCTCTCCTCTATGACAGGCCCTGGTTCTCTCCAGTGGGGTCAGCGTCGTCCATATGTCCCGCAGTATCCCTTCTAAACATGCCGGTGGGAAATTGAGATGCAGGGTCTCCTCAGAATAATTCAGCAAACACTCCATGGCGGCTCGGTAGCCGTAGGTCGAACTGCTCTGGGAAATCAGTTTATCGCCCAGAGAAACTTCCACCTGGCTAAAAAGGCTCGCGATGGGGTAGTTGATCAAACCGACCTTGGCGTCGCGCGCTAAATCAGAACCGTCCGGATTCGTCATTTTGCAGGTCAGGTACAACAGCCAACGACTCAAATCCAGATGCTCGTCTCCCGAACCTGCTACGAAGAAATGTATGGGACCGGTGTCTGTGATGGATGTGATGGGTGGCGTTTCACATATTTGTAAGATTGGATGCTGGTTTGTGTGATAGGCAGAGTAAATAAGCCCAACTCTGATTTCAAACACTCGGTAGAAGCGGCGTGTATCAGAGACATGCTTGTTTTTGTTTTGTTGTTTTTTTCTTCTTCTTCTTCTTTTTAAAATTTATCGGGACTCAGTCAAACTCTTTTCCTCTTCTTTGCGGTTTTGGTCTTTGTTTCTTTCGCTTTTTCTTCAAAGAATGTCCAAAGGTCAGCGCCTCAGTCACTTTCTGCTTTGTAAGGAGATCCTCTGATTTTATGGGGGTCAGACACGCGTTGCCCCGGAGGGCGCATGTGCACGCGACTGAGCGCGGACAGACCTGTGCCCTCTTGACTGTCCGTAAATCTTCGACCCGCTTTCCGAAATATTCCTCTGAAAATGTTTGCCTTTGGTGAACGCCCTGCCTTCTTTGGAAATGTGAACCACGTCGTTCACTTTAAATGTAGATGCCAGATATTTTAACCACCAACCCGTTTACCTTATAAATGATGAACTTGAACTTGATTACGGCGCGACACCTCAACGGGTTTCATTCTGATAGATCTGTGAAACGTACGATTGTATGAATGCACCAGATCTTTCAACACATCTAAATACCTGTAAGTGTTTAACCTGTAAAATACCTAAACATACGACCCGTGAGAGTTGTGTTGAAACGCTCCACCACGAGGCCTTCAGTTCTCTAGCCGTAGTGAAATGTCTAATGTTATATCTTTTCAAAGGGTTTTAAAAAGATTTGTTTAAAAACTCCTTACCTTTGTCGGATTGTAGAGTGATGGGTCGTCTGCCTTCCAAAAATATTTTATAAGCCCTAGTCACGATTCCTGCCCATTTATTTTACCCAGGAGTTTTTAGAAAAAATGTCTATACACGTGAGAATATTTTTTTTCATCATTGTACTGAAAGATTGCTTAAATCCACCAAATCAATTCACCACTGAGCTTCCTTTTCCAAAACTAGAACCACGTTCCTTCTGAAATGAATTAGTCTGGGTTTATGTAAGGAATATGTGTCTAAACTCCCAAGAAAAACATCAGCCTCATTTTATTATTATATTATTGTTTATATTATTATTATTATTATTATTATTATTATTATTATTGAAGGAACCAGAGTACTTTAGACTACGGATAAAACCGCTCAAACTCCCCACCGTCCTAATAAAGTTCTTCTAAACGTTCGTTCGCTGCCATAACGTTTAGAAATAAAGCCCAAAACAAAACAAGCAAATTAACAAACCAAAAAAAACTCAAATGACAGACTGTGTGTGTATTTTTATACCTATATATATATATTTAAAGTCAAGGAAAAAACCCACCTCCAAAAGAACCCGTTCCTCCTCCACCCTTTTATCAACAACAAAAATTTGAATAAAAAGTTGTAGATTGTTTTTGTTTTTTTTTAAATTTGGATGCAATTTTTTATATTTTGTTTTTTTTTTGTTGAAAAATAAAAAAAGAAGTAAAACTGAATAAGTAAAAAAAAGTTGTTAAACATCATACGTAATACTACCTTGTATTAATAATATGAAACATGCTATATATGTTTAATCAGTGTAGTTAAATACATTTAAGGCAAAAACATGATAAATATGGATATGGAGTAATACTATGGGGATTTCTTTTGTCTACATCAGGATATATATGTATAACATGAAATACATGAAAATGAGAAGAGGAACATGTTTAATAAATGAAATGACAGCGTGCAGAAAAACAAAGCGGTAACAGTAGCAGCAGCATTTTTTTCACCAACCTCAGACTTCATTAGAATGTTATACAGGGATGCAGCAGCCTCTTTACACTGATCACTAAACTCCTCATTGTGAAAATAACGAATCAACGCCTCAAAGGGATTTTTGGAAAGATAGTCGGACGTAGATTAGTTGTGTAACACCTTATGATCCAGGTCCAGGTCGCTTCCTCGCCTCCACGGCTGCAGCTCGCTGTGTTTCCTTGCTTTTGTTTTTCCTTATCTGGCAACCCGGGGTGTGGCAGTAGGACTGGGGGTTGGGGGAGTGGGGCAATGGGCGGGATAGGAAGCTACAGCACAACCAGAGATCCGCTCCGTACCTGACCCCTCAAAGACCACCATACAGCTAGAAGCACTGCGGTCAAGAAACGCTGGAGCTGAAACCTGTGTGTTTCTTTAATATCTGGAGACAAATCCTGATCATTAGCTAGCTAACTACCATGTGTTCAGTGAAAGGTCAGCATTTTTATTAATGGGAACACAAATAACTAAAGAAAGAAATCCACAGTAAATAGAAAGTCATTTGCATGAAATCATACAGATATTTCATTATTTTTACTTAGAAAACAAAAGAAGAAGACTCTTGGAAGATTCTCAGGGGTAAGTGGAATAAAGTAATGGGAGGTGAAACAGTATAGCCATCAAATGTAATGTGATGAACCAACTTCATATGAATAATTGTGTCTTTTATAGTCGATTATAAGATATTTAAGATAAGATAAGATACTTTTATTGTCATTGCACAATGTACAACGAAATTGAGCAGCAATCCTTAAGGTGCTTAAGCATACAATAATTAACACGACTAAAAACAAAAATAGACACACAAATTTACACAGTGGATGATGAAAATATATACAATATAATTAACAGATTATTGCACAAGTCCTGAGTAGTTAAGAGATCAAAATAAATATGGAAAAGTGAAAGTGCGCATGGCTGGTGAAAGTGCGGCTATCAGTGTTGTTGTTGTTTTGTTTTTGTTTTTGTTTTAGTTTTTTTTACTTTTCAGTTTTCAGTTCCTTGGTAGTGCTCTGTGAATGTGTGTGTGTTTTGCTGTGTTCAGTTCCCGTACAGCGCTGGGGTAAAAACTGTTTTTCAGTCTGTTTGTCCTGGATGTGATGGACCTGAAGCGTTTTCCAGAAGGCAGCTGTTGGAACAGATGATGTCCAGGGTGGGAGGAGTCCTTCAGGATGTTGGCTGCCCTGCTGAGGCAGCAGGAGCTGAACAGGTCCTCCAGACTGGGCAGTGGACAGCTGGTGATCTTCTGGGCTGAGTTGATCACTCTCTCTAGTGCTCTCCTTCCTGCTGCTGAGCAGCTGACGTACCATATTGAGATGCAGTAGGTCAACACACTCTCAATGGCACAGCGGTAGTAGGACACCAGCAGCTTCTCATGGAGGTTATTTTTCCTGAGAATTCTCAGGAAATAGAGTCTCTGCTGTGCCTTCCTGACCGCAGGTGTGGTGTTGGTGTTCCAGGAGAGATCTTCAGAGATGTGCGTACCCAGAAATCTGAAGGAAGGCACTCTTTCCACACAGTCCCCATTTATGAAGAGTGGTGTGGGATCGATGCGTCTCCTCCGTAAGTCTATAACCAGTTCCTTTGTTTTAGAGGAGTTCAAGTTGTTCTCTGCACACCACTCAGCCAGTCCCTGGACTTCATCCCTGTAGGCGGTCTCGTCTCCACCAGATATGAGTCCCACCACGGTCGTGTCGTCCGCAAACTTGATGATTGTGTTGCTGGAGTGGGTGGGGGTGCAGTCGTGGGTGTAGAGTGCGTAGAGAAGAGGACTCAGCACGCAACCTTGTGGAACTCCAGTGTTGAGTGTTACCCTAGAGGAGTGACGGCGGCCCAATCTAACAGACTGGGTGCGGCCTGTTAAAAAGTCCTTAATCCAGATGCAGGTGGGTTGGGAAAGTCCAAGGTCTGTGAGTTTGGTCACCAGTCTGCTGGGGATGACCGTGTTAAAGGCAGAGCTAAAGTCTATGAACAGCATCCTCACATGACTCCCCTGGTGATCCAGGTGTGTGAGTGCTGTGTGAAGGGCAGTGGCGATGGCATCCTCAGTGGACCTTAAAGGCAACCTGATGTGTGTCAAAGCTGAGTGGGAGACTGATGTGGGGGGCTCTGATGTGCTGTAGAACCAGTCTCTCAAAGCACTTCATTTATGACTGTTCTAGGTTTTTACTCTGCACTACTGCCTTCATCACTACACTTTATTGCAACATCATAATGAAGCTTTTGTGTATTTTCTGCTTTTGTCTTACAGTGTATGATGAGGTTGATGCCGTCCATCCTGTGATGAAACAGGGCTGCAAGTTTACCTCTAAAGGACTCCCAGGTCATCTTCAAGAGATGCTCAGCAAAAGTGTAAGCACACCATTTTCATCTCCACCAGCAGACCTACAGAAGACTCTTAAATTCAGTGATGCTCTCAGAGGGAGAATTATGTATTCCCTTGATGATGTTGGTGTGACGGGCCGTCTGCATACTGAAGTGATTCCATTGTTTTGGAAAGTCACGTATATAAAAAACATAGACACTGTGTGGGTTCTGAGTGGTAAAATGTTGCTTGTGATTTCTGATGGGTGTTTTTCTTTTTAATAAGGCTGATATTCTCTTATATAAGTGAAACCTACATTACGTACATTTTGCCATGTCAGGATGAAATATGATTCTTTTAGCTGGTTTAATAAAACCTTTTTACTTAGTTTCATTGTCTTGTTTGCTGTTAATGCCATATTGTAATGGTATGGAGTGCAATTTCTTTCAATTTAATCTCCATAAACATTGTTAATTTTTTTTCTGTTTCTGTTGCTCTTTCAGTTAATGCTAAAGTTCAATATGTTTTTTTTTATATTAAAATATGAAATAATAAGATAAAGCTAGTTTATTGTTGTGAAAATTGGCAGTAGTTTAGGGTTCTGATGGACTTTAGTTTAGGACACTCTCCCTCTCTATGGAGTTCACTTTTATAAAGCAAAAACACACAACAACGACTTCTGCACTCGAGAGTCTAATACAGTGTCTTTAATATTCAGCCTCCGATCACTCACTATTAAGGACACACAAGCCGTTCACTCGAATAGAAGAGTGCACTTCTATATAGTGAGAAGGAATCCCTTTGGAATTGACCTCATGGATGGAGCTTGGATGTCACCATGTGGTCAAACTGATAAACTACAAGAGTTATAAATAGATGCACATATTGACAAAATCTGAATAAATGTAATACATTAAAAATCTGTTTTAACAGCTTTTAATCTGTTGAGGCTTTTTAACAAAACTACCTGTAAATAAAGTAATCTTTACTGACAAAAATAGCAGAATCTTCTGCAATTTAACAAAAAGACTTTAGTTATGCTGATATATCTCTGCCAAATACATCAAATACTGTCAATAATGCATCTAAAAATTAAGAACTGCTAGAAAATATGTCTTATGTTATAATATCTTATGAGACGGTATAAATGATATTTGAACAGATTTGAACTTTGACTTTATTGATGCATTTGATTCATTTAAAGACTGAATTCTTCAATAAGTGAAATTCATGTTTCTACAAACTGTGTAAAACCAAAGAGTCAAAAGTTATTACCTGTGATTTATTCTTACATTTCTAATATTTAAATCAAGCATAAATGACCCATCCCCACATTCCCCAATACACACATAAAGGTATTACAGTCCAGCTGTGCAACATGTTGGGTGCAGATTCCTACCAGAGCCCCACAGATAGGAAATGATGACCCACCAGTTACAGCAGACATATGACTCTCCCATCATAAAGCTATGAACTGCAGATGTTTGCGGTTCCGGTGGACAGGTCGTACGCTCGCGCACCTGCTGTTTGTTTGCTCTCTTATTACTTGAAAAATGACTTGTTACTCCTAGTCCTCAGTTGATATCCCTTCATCTTTGCTTTTGCTTATTTGCTTCTTATTTCTCTTAGCTGGTTGGTATTGTAATCTTTGTGCCAACTGCGACCTCTTACTTCACGTCACGTCTTACCATCTGTCGATTGTGCTTCTGTGTGTTTGTTTGCCTCAAGGAACATGGCGACCACAGAGGAATGTGCTCTTCGGACGCTCAGCAAGGAGCTTGCTCTGCTGGACCAGAAGATCCAGTGGCTTTTGGAGAAGCAGGCCGAGGAAAATAGTAATTTACCAGTATCACTCTCATATAGCTTATCAGATAAACCCTGCAGTATTGAGACTGTGTCTGTCCCTTATATGGTCCGCAATTGTAGACGTTCAAAAATCAATTTTAACAACCTGATTAGAATCAACGTTAGCGCTTCGTGATTTCCGAGTACTAGCAACTCCCACATTAAGTTTGGGCTGTTAAACATACGTTCTCTAGCATGTAAAGTAGTCATTGTCAATGAAATTATTACTGTAAACCCCCTCAGTTCACTGTGTCTTTGTGAAATGTGGGTTAAACCTAATGAATTATTGCTCTGAATGAATCGACTCCCCCAGGCTTTAACTACTGCAGTTATCCACTAAGGTCCGGTCGTGGCGGCGGCGTAGCCTCAATCTATGATTCAGTTCTAGGCCTAATCCAAAACTCAGGTTATGAAGCTAAATCGCTTGAAGTGCTTAGTCTTAAAGTGGGAGGCTTTTCTCCGGCTTCTAGAAAGCAGCACTGTGTTCTGCTTATTACAGTCTATCGTCCTCCTGGACCGTATACAGATTTTCTTAGTGAAATTGCTGACTTCTTTTCAGAAGTAGCTGTCTCTACTGATGAGGCTTTGATTGTTGGAGATTTCAATATTCACTTTAAAAAAAGACTCAGGACCCCCTTAGAACTGGGTTTAAAATGAATCTTGATGCTTTGGGATTTATTTAAAATGTTATAGGTCCAACTCATAGATATAGGTCCAACCATACACTAGACCTAGTTCTGACCCTGGGTATTGAAACAGAACATTTAGTAAGCACTTCTCAGCCTGACTCCATTTCTGACCATTACCTAATCATGTAGTCTTAAACCAGGATATCCGCCTGCCGCCTCGCTTTATGAGCAAAAACATACCATAACAATGTCTACAGCTAGTGTATTTATTAATATCCTTCCAGATTTAACCATCTCCAGCCCATCTCATCATATAGATCTTGAGCATGAAACAGATGATCTGCTGTCTGTGCTCCGCTCTAATCTTGACAATGTTGTGCCAATTAAGATCAAACTAATTATGGAGAAAAAGCTAGCGCCTTGGTATAATGACCATACACATACTCTCTATGGCTTGAATGGCATCATAGTCATGCAGAATGCAAAATAGCCTTAATTAAAGTGAATGTCTCTGAAGCTTTGGAGAAGAGGTAACTATAGTTTATTACTAAACATGACACAGAGAAAATAGTAGCTGCAGTCCACACCTATGCTGACAGTGTGTAATTCTTTATCATATTGTCTTCAGAATAGGAGAGTCCAAGACAACGAAAACCTGAACATGAATGAACATGAGATCAGTGACCTCAAGAAGTTGTGATTATTGTTTTGAGTAGTAATGTAGAAGTAAATGTACTTGTAGTATGATTCCTAGTATTTACTCATCTCACATTTGACAGTTTTGATTGTGGAACAGATTATCAGGGAGAAAATGGAAAGGTGATGACAGCCCAGATGAGGAATATCTTCCTGGTCTTTGTAAACAGTTTGTTAGAATTTGATTCTTACAGCTGCTGCTTCATGACTGGCGGGGGAAGACCCAGACTGAGGTCGCTTCGCCCTGATGACCCCAGAAGGTTTGGCCTGCTTCTACCCGTCCCGGCACCAACCATAGAGGAACTCAGGCAAACCCAGGCTTGATCGTATGCTCCACAGCTATAAACTATCCTTTCTTTTCTACATCACACTGTGCTGAAGAACTAGCCCACAAAACAATAACTACATTTTTTGTTTAATAACTTCAGTTCTTCTCCACAGTGCAGCGTTCCAGACAGACTAATGAGCAGCAGTTCCCACTGGAGGAAGAGCTGCACATCTCTCAAGTCCCTTTAAAGTCCATTTTACATATTTTTCTGTATTATATTTATTCATATCTGTTGCTATACCTTGTTTTGCATTATTTTTACAATAAGGTCGTTGCACTGATTGGAGTTTGTATACTGATCTGAGCATTTCTGGTTTTATTAATGATTATTAATGATTAATGAAATTTTCACTTTTCAATACTGTAAATCATGTTCATCATAACCATTTTAAACAATATGATTACCATTTTGTTACGTACTTACCCTTATAAACCCTTATTACTCTGTAAATAGATAATGTATAAAACTGTTTAATAAAGTTGTTCATTTTCATCTTGTCTTTTTCATCAACTCATAAGTCATACTTTGTTACAACAGCATTGTTCATTAATAATTAGACTTTATTTTAACAACAAACAACAATGTTAGAAGTGTAAATCAGGGTAAAGACAGTCTGAAATAAACTGATGTGTAACAGTAACTACATGAAATGGAGGGAGCTGGTGATGAATGAAAGCTGAAGAGCTGGAAGCCCTGATGATCTTCCTGCGTCCAGAAGGTTTGTGTGGTGAAGCTCCAGTGAGGGCCCTTCATAACTGAGGTCTACAGCAGCTACTACTCGGAGAAAAGTGTGTATATTATCTGTTAAACTGAGCAGTATGTTGTCAGGATGTGTAAATGAGTAACTCCAGCTCCAGAGTGGATTTTAGGAGCAGTGGGCTTTTGTGTTCAGGAGAAGGAGCTTGGCTCTGGATAAAGCCGGCAGCGCTGCATCCAGCTCGCTAACAGTTGACAGAGTTCTATAAAATCCTCATGAGCTGGTTTATAATGAACAGACAATAAAAACAGATCAAGCGAGTATATTTACTGATCATCTTACAGAATATGACTCCTCGTCGCTTGTCATTGTAAAAGTTATTGAACTCGTCTCGCGCTCGTTCCTGCAGGTTCAGTGTCCTCAACCTGGCAACCCGCTCCAGCTGCGGGTCTGGGGTTGAGGGGGCGGGGCAGACCCCTCTCTCCAGTGTTTGGAAACTGGACTGCGGTAGACATTTTAAACAATTGCTGTCATTTAGTCCTTATTGTTCCTTTTAATGTTTTATTAGAGGACATTTCACATCTTCTCCAGTTAAAACCCTCGAATACGGAGGTTTGTCAAGGACTTTTATCTCTTTTGTCGGTTTGGAAACAACACCTGATGTTCAAATATTTCTCTTAAAATGAAAGTCAACCAAATTCACTGATTTTATACATTTATATTTTATTTAAGTACATATTTCAGTTTATATTCAGCTCCTTGTGCTCGGGTCTACAGCGGGACCGGGGAACTGATGCGCGTTGGCACGTGATTTGTTTCAGTGACGTAACGAAGCTTCGCTTCCAGCGATCACGTGATTTCCGGTATTTTGAGCGAGACTCTGAACCGCTGTTCGAGACGTGAGTCGACTCAGAGCGTCGAGCGACCGACTCTCCTTTATAGTCTTTACTCTCAGCTCTGTCTTACTGATCTTAGGGAGCAGAGAGCTCGAGGATTACAGCAGCTGGCTGTGTTACTGTACAGTCCTCTGTCTCGCTGACCGTCTGTGTTTCTGTCTGTTTACTGTGGAGGAACATGGAGACCGCGGAGGAACGAGCTCTCCAGACGCTCACCTTGGAGCTCGTCCAGCTGGACCGGCAGTCCGAGTTCCACCGACGGAAGACGAGGCCAGAGGCAGCCCGCGACGTCTCCAACGCGGCGGTCTCAGTTCCAGCGCTACCGGAGCGGAAGACCCCGAGGATCGTCACATCCACTCCCGCACCGGAGAGGGTCTGGGGGCGTCGGCGTGGTCGAAAAAGTCGAGGGCTCCTCCACCACCACAGCTCTTCGCCTTCTCCTTCACCTGCTCCGGCTCCGAGTACAGCTCCTCAGGGCGGTGCTCTCATTGCTGGAGACTCTACTGTAAAACTCCTCAGAGTATCGGAGCCCAAAGAGCAGCGCCACGGTCTCCTGTTCTCCAGGTGTTCGTGTTCTGGACGTCGGCAGGCGGCTTCCCTCAGCGGCAGCGTCGCGGCTTCTGGCCCTTCCCAGTCCCACCAGTCAGGTTAGTTTAAGAGGATTTCCTCGATTTTATCAGCATTAATTCTGTGATTTCTCTGCTTGTATTAAAAGTAATATATCAGTGTCACTCATAGTGTTTCAGACAAACCTGCAGTATGGAGACTGTGTCTGTGTCCCCGCATGATTTATAATCGTAACGTCAGAAAATCGTCTTTATCAACTTTATTAGAATTGATCCAGATTCATTCAGCTTTCCGAGTACAAGCAGCTCCTGTATTGAATCTGGGCTGTTAAATATACGATCTCTAGCCCCTAAAGAAATCACGGTCAGTGAAGTTCTGACTGATCAGCTCCTTAGTTCACGATGTCTCTGTGAAACTTGATCAAAACCTAGTGAATACAGAGCTCTGAATCAAGGCCTAGGAGTGGTTTTCACATTGGTGGGGGACATAGAATCAGCCCCTCTGGAAGTTTGTGGAGGCTTTTAGCGTTCATGATGGACTTCTGACCTCAATGTCATGTTATATAGAGCCTTTATGTACAGATACTGTAGCAACACACTCGTAAAGGAGCCAGTCTGTTCCTGAGACAATAAATACACTCCTGTGATCATGATAACCAACAGCATCACAGCTAGCTTACTGTACTTCATGATGAACATCTAACCCTGTGTTCAGGGGTTTGTTGTAGACCCAGTGATCATCTAGCTTCTGTGTAAAGTTATTTTCATCTGGATAATCAGGTAACATGTTACAGGTTCTTCCAGACTGTTTGAGAGCATACAGTGACTTATTTCAGCATACAGCAGACCTTTTCACCTGTATTTTCCTCTGGTTGCTCCATATACATCTCACAATTAATTAAAGCATTGAAGTAGGATGTTGTAGCGTCAACCTGGTGGAGCTGAAGGTCATCTGCATCAACTCAAACTGTGATTTTGTTGAACACCTCTTTGAAGATCTGTGGTACATTACAGACCCTGTAACAGTAGTCAGTATTGGTCAGTATCTGGTCTTTAATATCTGACACACGGTCAGCTGAATACTGAGTCCTGTCTCTCTTTGAATAGTGTGTCTGTCTTTAGCATCAGTTTGAGACTCTTGAACCTCTTCAGGAATCTGATCACCACAGTTAGCTGTTTTCAAGGGGCTACACATCTCTCTCCATGAAAATAATCATCTGCTATTGACTGGTCAGTCTGGGTTTGGTGTTCAGTAACACACTCTGTAAGAAATTTCACCAGTCTGTGTTTATGGACTTTCTCTGTGTCTGGATAGTAGACTAGGTATGATGGACTGTTCTTACCCTACAAAGATTCCCTTTAACACTTTGAGTCTAGGTTAGGCTTTCTCCCTGTCAGCATGTTGTATGGAGGTGGTTTCAAACTGCTGTTTAAGCTCCTGTTGTGAAGAGTTCTTTAGGTAAATTGCTGTGTAAAATGGTTAGTGTGTAACCCATCAGTTGATTCGAGCCTCACTTGCTCTCACACTGTACATGGCATTCCACAGCACAACACTTACCTGTTTACATCCCAAACACAAAGCTCTTAACTAACTCCAGCTTCAGCTTAGTTGCAGGTATTGTCATAACATCTGCCACCATATCTGCTGTGGGACAGGGTTCAGTTATTTTACACTTATGAAGCGCTGATCTAATGAAGTGGTGTCTAATGTGGACGTGTCTTCATCTTTGTCACCATACAGGGTTCATGGAAATAGCAATTGCGTCTTGGTTGTCTTCAGGTATTATCAGAGATGTATCTTGGTGATCACTGTTCACGGCATTTAGTAGCTGTGTGAGGTACAAGCTTTCCTAAGTTGGAACAGCGAGTGCCATATATATTCTCCTTCACATGTAGACCGAGCAGAGTTAGAGGACCGTCTTTAGTGCTGGAGTCTGTTGTGCTTCGCTTGTCTTCTGTATTTGAAGCCAAATCTGCATCACTGTGTGCCTCAAGCTTCAGTTCCTCTCCTCTCTTCTGGTAACACAGTCCATGATCAGTTGAAGGCTATAAGTACCTCCTTTCATGCTTGACTGCAGTCCAGTGTTCTTGTCTGAGCCAAATGAACAGCGACAATTTACTGACGGTCCAACTTGGATCAGGTCTTGTACACGTTGTAACGGTTACGGCTTTGCAAGTCGTCTTGAAATAAAAAATTAAAAAATGCAGAGAGAACCATCCACTAAGTGTTATTTTGTTTACTGCACCACAAACCCACTGAAAACACAACAAAACATACAAACATCCACCAGTTCTTTTAATGGTTCTTTCATACTTTGTCTATTGGAATAATCCAAAAACAGGAGTTAGATAGCTCTCACTGAGGTGTTTACACTTCAGATGTTCTAATGACCTAATACCCCCCCTCCCTTTTGTCTCTTCACATAAGTCAATCTACCTGCTGCTTTGTGAGATCTTGTAGGATCAACAGAATCACTACTTGTTACACTGTGACTTTTACCAAATTGTCCTAGTACTTTTGATGTGTACTTCTTTTGACTCCTCTTTACTGCTCCTTGACTTTGATCCAAATCAGTACCTAGAAAGTGGTTCTGATTTCCTAGATCCTTCATCTTGAATGTTGTTGATCTCTTTTTCACCTCTATGAGTAAGTCATTGTCTCTGGCAGCAATGATGAAATCCTCAACCCAGATTATCAGTATCATCCTCCTGTTTTCAGGGTGTGTGTTGTAGACACGATGGTCAGCTGGGTTCTGTGTAAATGGTCATGTTGTTTCAGGTTTCTCCAGATGGTTTGAGAGCATTCAGTGACTTATTCAGTTTACAGAAAACCTTTTCACCTGTATTTGTGTTTCCTTTAAATTTGTGTTCCCTCTGTTTGCTCCATATACATCTCCATCAATCTGTGCATGCTAGTAGGCTGTTGTAACGTCCATCTGGTGGAGCTCAAGGTCATCTGCTTCAACTCAAACTGTGATTTTGTTGAACACCTCTTTGAAGATCTGTGGTACATTACAGACCCTGCAACAGTAGTCAGTATTGGTCAGTATCTGGTCTTTAATATCTGACCCACAGTAAGCTAAATACTGAGGTGCTGTCCTGTCTCTCTTTGAATAGTGTGTACCATGTCTTTAGCATCAGTTTGAGACTCTTGAACTTCTTCAGGAATCTGATCACCACGGTTAGCTGTTTGCAAGGGGGTACACATCTCTGCCCATGGAAATAATCATTCCCTTTCTCATTTTGAGTCTCGCTTCTATCTGTCATGTTTGTAAGTGTTGTATGCTGATCCAAATACTCTCATCTTTAAAAGGTTTGGCTTTCAGAGTACAAGCAGCTCCCACACTGAATGTGGGCTGTTAAATATATGATCTATAGACTCTAAAGAAGTCACTGGCAAGAGAGCATACAATGATTTATTCAGTTTACAGAAAACCTTTTCACCTCTTGATTTTCCTTCAAATTCCTCTGGTTGCTCCATATGCATTTCACAATCAGTCTGTGCAAGTGGCTGTTGTAATGTCCATCTGGTGGAGCTGAAGGTCATACTGTGCTGTCATCTGCATAAACCCAAAACAGACCTTGTAACAGAAGTCAGTATCTGTGATGATCTGGTCTTTAATATCTGACACAGTCAGCTGAATACTGAGGTGCTTTCCTCTCTCTTTTTAGATGGCGTGCACTATGTCTGTCTCCTTCTATTTAAGCGCCATCCCTGATCATGAGGTTGAAACTCTTGAACCTCTTCTGGGGTGGGTTAACATGGTTAGCTGTTGGCATTACCTCTTCTGGAGTCTGAACACGGTTAGCTGTTGGCATTGGGGTACGCGTCTCTCCCCATGGAAAAAATCAGCTGCTATTACCTGTTCAGTCTGGGTTTGGGGTTCTGTAACACACTCTGTAAAAAAATGTCACAAGCCTGTGTTTGAGGACTTTCCCTGTGTCTGGATAGTAGACTAGGTATGATGGACTGTTCTTGTCCTACCTAACAAAGATTCCCTTTAACATTTTGAGTCTAACTTCTATCTGTCACATTTGTAAGGGTTGTATACTGATCAAATACTGGTGTCTAATGTCTACATACATCTTTCCATCTTTATCAACATACAGGGTTCATGGAAAGAGCGATTGCTTCTTGGTTGTCTTCCAATATTTTCACAGGTGCATATTGGTGATCACATGTTCATGGCATTTAGTAGCTGTGAGGTACAAGCTTTCCTTAGTGGTTGCAGACAGTGCCATATATTCTCCTTCACATGTAGAGAACAGAGAGTAAGAGGACTGTCTTTAGTTGGACTAAAACCGGAGTCTGTTGTGCTTCGTCTGTCTTCTGTATTTGATGCTGAATGCATCACTGTGTGCCTCAAGTGTCAGTTTCTCCCCACCCTCCCTTATACATGCTTGACTGCAGTCCAGTGTTGTTCATTTGGCTCAGACACGTACTGCGACAATTTACTGACGGTCCAACTTGGATCAGATCTTGTACACATTGTAACTGTTGCAGCTTTAAGTCGTCTTTAAATTAAAAAGAAAAGAATCCACCAAGTGTTTGTATTTTTTTTTCTGTACCACAAACCCAGTAAAAACACAAAACACACAAACATCCACCAGTTTTTTTTAACCGTTCTTTCATACTTGGTGTCCATTGGAACAATTGAAAACAGTAGCTCTCACCGAGGTGTTTTTTTACTTCAGATGTCCTTCTCTCTGAAGACAGTTTATAAATCTTGGGTGTTTCCTTATGAAAGGAAAGTCTAAACCAGGGAAGTCCTTGGTTTGAGTTTCTGTGGTTCCATTCAGGAATGCTGCCGTTGTCCCACAGAGTCCTCTGTGTAAAGTTTATCCCAATAGCCATATGGGGAGCAAGTTAATTGTAAGGAGTAAAACCTACACACAACATGAATATATAAAAAATGGAACCATGTAAAAACTTGCAATGAGTATTAGAACCTTATGTTCCTTAAATAAGGGTCTTCAATACAGTGAGGCCTGAATTTGTCCACATTACTAAGCTTCCTTGCTACCTAATGCCCCCCCACACCTTTGGCTCTTCACATACATCAATCTACCTGCTGCTTTGTGAGATCTTGTAGGATCAACAGAATCACTTCTTGTTACACTGTGACTTTTGTCTACATGGGGTTGACCTTAGCAGACATACCAAATTGTTCTAGTACTTTTGATGTGTACTTCTTTTGACTCCTCTTTACTGCTCCTTGACTTTGATCCAAATCAGTACCTAGAAAATAGTTCAGTTTTCCTTCATCTTGAATGTTGTTTGCCTTTTTTTCACCTCCATGAGTAAGTCATTGTTTCTGGCAGCAATGATGAGATCCTCAATGCAGATTATCAGTATCATCCTGCTGTTTTCAGGGTGTTTGTTGAAGACACGATGGTCATCTAGGTTCTGTGTAAAGCCATTTTCATCTTAATAATCATGTTTCAGGTTCTTCCAGATGGTTTGAGAGCATACAGTGCCTTATTCAGTTTACAGAAAACCTTTTCACCTGTATTTGTCTTTCCTTTAAATCCCTCTGGTTGCTCCATACACATCTCACCATCAATCTGTGCATACAAGTAGGATGTTGTAACGTCCACCTGGTGGAGCTCAAGGTCATCTGCATCAACTCAAACTGTGATTTTGTTGAACACCTCTTTGAAGCTCTGTGGTACATTACAGACCCTGTAACAGTAGTCAGTATTGGTCAGTATCTGGTCTTTAATATCTGACACACAGTCAGCTTAAATACTGAGGTGCTTTCCTGTCTCTCTTTGAATAGTGTTTGTTATGTCAACCTTTGTTTAAACGCCATCTTAAGCGTCAGTTTGAAACCCTTTTACCTCTTCTGGAGTCTGAACACGGTTAGCTGTTGGCATGGGGGTACACATCTCTCCCCATGGAAGTCATATGCTATTGCCTGGTCAGTCTTGGTTTGGTGTTCAGTAACACACTCTGTAAGAAATTTCACCAGTCTGCGTTTGAGGACTTTCCCTGTGTCGGTATGATGGACTGTTCTTGTTGTACCCTACAAAGATTCCCTTTCTCATTTTGACTCTAGCTTCTATCTGTCGTGTTTGTAAGTGTTGTATACTGATCCAAATACTCTCCTCTTTAAAAGGTTTGGCTTTTTCATAACCATATCTGCTGTGGGACAGTGTTCAGTTATTTAACACTCATGGAGCACTGATTGAATGAAGTGGTGTCTAATGTGGTCGTGTCTTCATCTTTGTGAGGTACAAGCTTTCCTGAATGGTAACAGCGAGTGCCATATATTCTCCTTCACATGTAGACCGAGCAGAGAGTAAGAGGACCATCTTTAGTTGGACTAAAACCGGAGTCTGTTGTGCTTCGCCTGTCTTCTGTATTTGAAGCCAAATCTGCATCACTGTGTGCCTCAAGCTTCAGTTTCTCTCCTCTCTTCTGGTAACACAGTCCATGATTAGGTACTTTAAGTACCTACTTTAAGTACCTCCTTACATGCTTGACTGCAGTCCAGTGTTCTTGTCTGACCCAAATGAACTGTGACAATTTAGTGACTGTCCAACTTGCATCAGGTCTTGTACATGTTGTAATGGTTGCGGCTTTGTAAGTTGTCTTCAAACTAATAAGAAAAAAATGCAGAGCGAACCATCCACTAAGTGTTTTTCTGCACCACAAACCCACTGAAAACACAACAAAACATACAAACATCCACCAGTTCTTTTAATGGTTCTTTTATACTTTGTCTATTGGAACAACCCAAAAACAGTAGTTGGATAGCTCTCATCAGAGTGTATCTATAACCCTCTTTTGCACACTGGATCTATAGGACCAGCTAGTATTTTGAGCAAGACTCCAAATTGCTGTTTCGATGCGGTCCTGCTTTGAAAGCTTGTGACGTAATTGGACTCCGAGTCGAGCAACTATCCCTACTTTTATAGCCTTAATATTGGCTTTGTCTTATTTATCTTGTAATCCCTGTGCTATCTGCTACCTGTGTTACTGTACAGTACTTTTTCTCACTAACTGACTTTTGCATTTCTGTCTTTGTGTTTACACTCGAGGAACATGGCGACCGCGGAGGAACAGGAGGAACTCTGCATGGAGCTCGTCCTGCTTGAACCGCAGATCTAGTTGCTGTTGTAGAGACAGACCAAACTCCACAGATGGAAGACTAGGCCGGAGGCAGCCTGGGAGAGTCGTCGTGTTCTCTTTATTGGAGATTCCACTGTGAAACACTTACATTTTGGGCCCAAAGAGTAACGCCGCTGTCTCCTGTTTTCTAGGTGCCTGTGTCCTGAACAGGCTTCCATTGGTGCTTCGGCAGTGTGACACCTTCAGCATCATCTTTCTCCACTGTTCTCCACCTGACTCAGCGAGGCCCTGAAGGAGCACTGCCGCACACTTCTGGACACCTTTCCGAAAAAGACAGACTCAAGGATCGAAGAGGCCGCCTGGGGTCCGTCGTTCATTCTTGGTGATTTGGACAGTTGGCAGGTGTGTGTGTGTGTGTGTGTGTGTGTGCGATATTACTTTTTGATACAAGCAGAAAAAATAATATCAGTGTCACTCAATGTTTCAGACAAATCTTGCAGTATCGAGACTGTCTGTCCCTTGCATGATTTGTAATTAGAACGTCAGAAAATCGAACAACCTTATTAGAATTAATCCAGATTCTTCATCCTCAGGGTAGGAAAACTGGTAAATGATCCTTAATCCAGATTATTAGTATTATCCACCTGAGTTTAGTGTGCTTGTTTTGGACACAATGGTCATCTAGGTTCTGTGTAAAGCCATTTTCATCTAGATCATAATGCACCCCCTAGGTTCTTCCAGACTGTTTGAGAGCATACAATGACTTAATCATTTTACAGAAAACCTTTTCACCATGTTTGATTTTCGCTTAAATCTCTCTGGTTGCTTCTTACAGATCTCACAATTAATTAAAGCATTCAAGGAGGCTGTTGTAACGTCAGTCTGCTGGAGCCGAAGGTCGTACTTTGCTGTCATCTGCGTCAAAGTGTGTATTGGTGTAATGACTGTATGTTTGTTTGAATGTTAGGGTTTTTGATTGGGTTTGGGGGTTTGTGGTGTAGTAAACCAAATAACTTTTAGTGGATTGTTCTATTCTCACTCTTTCTCTTTTACCTGAGGATGAGCTACAAAGCCATGGTCTACATATAGGTCTACATGTAAATAAAGGAGTGATTGCAGACAATTTAACCCCCCTCCAAGTGCTAGTGAGCAGCACACAATTTTTCTTATATAGGTTCATCTTAATCTCCTCTGTCCACAAGACCTCTCATGTTGCTTGTTACTCCTAGGCATTTCTTTATTTTCTTTAATATTAGCATTGGCTTGTTTCTTAGCCAGTTTTAATCCTTGTGTTATCTAGTGTGTTACTTTATATCATTTTGCTTTACTAACTTACTAACCCCTGTGTTTACTCAAGGAATACGGTGGCAGTGGAGAGGCCCTGGGAGAGTCAGCGTGACCAGGGAAACCGGTAAAATGTCCTCGGCACTTTGTCTTCAGCGAAGGACAACTACTCAGGGTGGTGTTCTCGTTTTTGGAGACTTCTTCTAAAACACTAATTAATATCTGTCACAAAGGGTAACTCCAAGGTGCCAGTGTCCAGGAGGACCACTACTGCAGGCTCCCAGACAACATATGGAAGAAGACCGCTGCCAGGATCGTCATTTCTAGCCCCATGCCCATCTACTGATGAGGGAGCAAGCCGTTCAGCCAACTCTTCACGCTCCACCACTGGCTGCAGGTTTGACGTCCGGTCCCCTTCTGCAAAGAAAGGCTTCATCTGTGCTCTCTGGGGTTTGTTGATCTCTCCGGGAACATCAAGAAGGTACTATGCTAGGACTGACTTGCCTGACTGGTGTGACTGGGTAGGGCCAGTGATTTACATTTTTCCATTCATTAATTCTGCCATTGCTCTGCTTGTGTTAAAAATTGTCTCTAGCTCATATTTCTGACAAACCCTGCATTATCTAACCTGTGTTGGTCCCACACATTGTAACCAAACATTATCAATGACTTTATTAGGGATAACCACCTTAGTTCACCATGTCTAATGAATACATGGCCCTGAATGAATCCACTCCCCCAGGTTTTAACTATTACAGTTTTCTTTACAGGTCTGGTCGTGGCGGCATATTTATGATAAAAAGCTAAGTCTTTTTATCTATTCCATCTGCAACAGTGTGTGACTGTCTGTATATCTTTATCTCTTTGTCCATCTGTAACTCTGGCTGGTTGTCCATCCATCTGCAACTTTCAGTGTCTGTGTGTCAGTCCAACTTTTAATCTGAGGTAGCTCTCTTTACATATAAGGCATATAATCTCCCTACCGACTCACCGTAAAGATCTGATTCATGTAACAGATGATCTAGCCTGCACATCACTCTCTAACCACAGCTTTTTGTGTTAATAAATGGTGCACCAGCTCCAAAGCAGACCTGCTTCAGTTACTGAAAAGGACTTGTTTAGCATAGTTCCATCACAGTTTTTAAAACTGGTTTTGCCTAGGCTCTGTCTGTCTATTCCTGTGCAACTCTGTGACTGGCTGTCTTCCTGACTGTGCGTCTGTAACTATATTTGGCTGTGTGAATGTCCATCAACACTTTCTGGCTTGTCTGTCCATCAGCACTCTCTGGCTGTCTATGAATCTGCAATTTTGTTGCGTTCTGTTTAAACTCTGATGGCTGGCTGTCAGTCCATGTGCAGTTCAATGGCTTGCTGTCTAACAATGTGCAACTCTATGGCTGGCTGTCTTTCTGACTGTGTGACGGTTTCTGACTGTTTGGCAGTGTGTATTTCGATCCACAACTCTGGCTGTTTGTCCATCTACAACTCTCTGGCTGTTTATAAATCTGCAATTGGTTCTGTTTAGACTCTGGCTACAACTCTGACTGGCTGTATATCCAACTGCAACAGGTTGACTGGGTGGCTGTCCATTTTAAACTGTGTCTGTCTGCAACTGTGTGTGGCGCTGTTTGCATGTCCATGTGCAACTTTGTGGCTGGCTGGCTTTCTTTCCATATGTGATTCTGTGGCTGGACTGGCTGTCTGTGTGCAACTCTGGCTGGCTCGCTGGCTGCTTACCGTTCTGCATCTCTGTCCGTCTCCATCTAAAACTCTGCAATTCATCCTGCTAAGGCTCTGGCAGCAACTCTGGCTGTGTCTATCCATATGAAACTGTCTGACTATCTGCATCTCTGGCTGGTTGTATCCATCTGCAACTGTGTGGCAATTCAGTGGCTAACTTTCTTTCAATGTGCAGTTCTGGTTGGCTGGCTGTTTTTCCGACTATGCATCTGCAACTCTTTGACTGTATGTATGTCCCTCTTCTCAGTCTGCAACTGTCTGTCTATAAATCTGTATCTCTGTATTTGTTCTTCAGTCCATCTGCAACTTGTTCTGTTTTATCTGTCTACAAGACGATAGCTTGCTGTCTGTCCATCTGCAGCTCTGGCTGTCTGTCTCTGTGTTGTGGTAGAGTGTACTTTACCAGAAGTACACAGCTGAATACATCCAGTGATGTTTATTGAATTCGTGTAAAAAAGTCAATGGAAAGTATAGACCAAGTCTAAACGGAACATGAAAGAGACAAGTCGCACACTCTTTACATAAGGCGCTCGTTCTTTGCTTAGCCTGGAGTGAACCAAGTGCTTGCTATAGGGGTGGTCATCACATCCTAAAATGACAATACGACATTATTTACATGTCTTGTTTACATGGCCTTGTTGATGTATACTGGTAAGCTAAGCTAGATGTAAGTAACCCCCCCTTATAGGTTAACTGTGGCTCCTAGAAGACCCACTCACCAGCGCCCTCATTCCTTTAGGATCTGCAACTCTGGCAGGCTGGTTGGCTGTCACTCCATCTGCAACTGTCTATGGCTGTCTGCATGTCCATGTGCAACGCTTGCTGCCTGGCTATTCATGTGTATCTCTGGTTGGCTGCCTGTTCTTTAGCATCTCTAGCTGTCTCTCCATTTAAAACTCTGGTTGCCTTTTCATTTACACCTGTGTGGCTGTCTGCTTGGCCATTTGTTTGCAATTCAGTGTCTGTCTGTCAATGTGCAACTCTGGCAGTCTTTCTGACTATGCATTTGCAACCATGTTTGACTGTATGTTCCCTTGTCCATCTACACCTCTCTCTGGCTGTCTATAAAGCTGCAGTTCATTCTGTTTAGATTCTGGCAGCTACTCTGACTGGCTGTCTATGCATGTGAAACTCCCTGTCCGTCTGCAAATGTATGATAATCCCTCTGCAACTTTGTTTGGCTGGCTGTCAGGTGCAGTGATGGCTTTCTTTCTGACTATGTGTCTGCGTCTCTGTTGTTGTGTGCTGCTTTGACTGTTTATCCATGTGCAACTCTGTGGCTGGCTGTCTTTCTGACTGTGCGTCTGTAACTATATTTAGCTGTGTGAATGTCCATCAACACTCTCTGGCTTGTCTGTCCATCAGCACTCTTTGGCTGTCTATGAATCTGCAATTTTGTTGCGTTCTGTTTAAACTCTGATGGCTGGCTGTCTATCCATGTGCAGTTCAATGGATGGCTGTCTTTCTGACTGTGTGACTGTTTCTGACTGTTTGGCAGTGTGTATTTCGCTGTTTGTCCATCTACAACTGGTTGACTGGGTGGCTGTCCATTTTAAACTGTGTCTGTCTGCAACTGTGTGTGGCGCTGTTTGCATGTCCATGTGCAACTTTGTGGCTGGCTGGCTTTCTTTCCATGTGTGATTCTGTGGCTGGACTGGCTGTCCTTGTGCAACTCTGGCTGGCTCGCTGGCTGCTTACCGTTCTGCATCTCTGTCTGTCTCCATCTAAAACTCTGCAATTCATCCTGCTAAGGCTCTGGCAGCAACTCTGGCTGTGTTTATCCATATGAAACCCTGTATCCATGTGAAACTGTCTGACTATCTGCATCTCTGGCTGGTTGTGTCTATCTGCAACTGTGTGGCAATTTAGTGGCTAATTTTCTTTCAATGTGCAGTTCTGGCTGGCTGGCTGGCTGGCTGTTTTTCCGACTATGCATCTGCAACTCTGTTTGACTGTATGTATGTCCCTTGGCTTTCGGTCCTTCTGCATCTCTGTCTGTCTGTCAATCTATACCTCTCTGGTTATAAATCTGCAGTTCATTCTGTTTAGACTCTGGTTCCAACTCTGACTGTCTGCAACTGTGTTTGTCTTTAAATCTGCAGCTCTGTGGTTGTTTTTCTGTTCATCTGCAGCTCGTTCTATTTTACCATCTACAAATCTGTAGCTCGCTGTCTGTCCACCTGCAACTCTGGCTGGCTGGCTGTGATGTGGTAGTGTGGCTTCAAGCAGATGTGAAGGACGCTTCACCACAAGCACACAGCTGAATACTTCCAGGTAAGTTACAGTGATATTGAATTTATGAAACAAGTCAAAGGAAAATGTATATAAAAAATAAAACAGAACAGAACACAAATGAGCTCACTCAGTCGCGCACTCTATTAAATTTATATAGATTTATAACCTCAAGATTGGATTAATGTAATGCTGCTATGGTAGGAAGTTTATGTAAATCTTTAAATAAGCTCAGGGTCATTAAATAAGTTCAGAATGCAGCGGCTTGACTGCTCACTAGAGCTTGAAATTGTGACCACATGTGTCTATTCTCTCGTCCCTGCACTGGATTCCAGTTAAATTCCATGTTGATTATAAAATACTTCTTCTGAAATGAGTCTCTCGATTGTTTGTCCCCACAGCATCTTGGAGAACTTCTTAAACCCTACAACCAGTAACGTACATTTCTTTTGCAGGATTCTGGACTACTATCAGTTTCCCACTTCAGAAGAAGCAACTCTGGGGGTATTCTAATCATGCTGCTGTAGCCTGTTTTCATACTAACACTGTTCTGTCCTGATCTGATTACAGGTTCTGATTATTATTGTCTTTCTAATCTACGTTTACAGGTTGTACACCAGTCTGCTCATACTCCTAAATCCCTTTCTTAATTTTCTTCTTGAAAATGGCCCAGAACATTGTGCACCCTTGACCTCCTTTCAGGCCCCCAGGAATCTGGTTCCTATCCTTTTTCACACACAAGGACAATGCACCACCTAATGTTTAGTTAGTCAATCATACCGATGTCTCTTGTGAGTTTCTGTGTTCAAAACAAAGTGTTTCATCCAAACTGGCTGAGCTGTTCTCGCGTTTGAGACTCTTACCAACACTACTTTAGGAAATGACCGCATGTGGTTGTCCTATGTAGCTTTTACAGCCACAGTGCTTCAGGACTGAAATAAGGGGGTGAGGACACCAGTCTTACGGGATGATAGAAATCCATGTTTGGTAAATGGAAAATGTTTATGGACTCTGAGCTGATCATATGGATTGCAGTGCTTGTGCTCGAGACTGCTGTATTATCCTGTTCATTCGAGGCCTTTTTCTCGGAGTGGTAGATATGTCTGTTTCTTTGCAAATGTATTTTGGCCACAATTCTGTCTCTACTGTTATGACCTTGATCAATTCTACCCGTGTCATTTGTACAGTAAGTCCTGTGGCAAAAGAGGCCTGAGTTTAGGGAAGGACATTTTTATTGTATCCAATCCTTTGAGTATGTTTATGTAGTTAGGACTTTCCCTGTGAATCAAGGCCTTGTTTTATCTAAGATGTGTTTTAAATGTGCTTGAAACCTTTACTGTTTACTTTACTTTTTGTTTTTTTTTTGTTGTTGTTGTTGATGTTTTAAGCTTGCCGTGATCTGACTCCCACCCTACCCGTTGGATCTCCTAACCCCTTGTTTTCCCCCCTCCTTTCTGTTTTCTCTCTCTCTCTCTCTCTCTATACCATGTATTGAGATGCCCAGTTCCAGCTATTCCATCCTTGTACCACCAGACCTGGCTCTCGACTATCCTACAGCCCACTGTCCTGATCTAGAGCCTCGTGTTTCTTCATCCTCACCTCACTGCATGACCATGCATACCTGCCTGGACTTCAACATTTCACTCACGTTTTCATCTTTTATGGCTTGACGGCGCATTTCCATATTCTCTTAATTCAGTATTGATTTATTGTTTTTATTCCTGGGTTTTATTCTAGGTATTTATACCCAGATCTCTGTTAAATGCTTTGTGATGACATTCGTTGTTTTATAAATAAACTTGAATTGATTTTATAAGGCTTTTTTCCCCTTTTATCTATTTTGTTTTTTTGCCAATGTTTCAATACCATTCCCTTTTCCTATTATTTATTACATGTTGACACTTTGAACATATAGTCGAGTGATGACGCCAACTGCTCGTACTTTCCTGCTTTAGAGAAACTAGGGCTGTCAGCTTGTATATCATATATACTCTATATTCTGAAAGCAGTGTGTGCAGTCTTTAATCCCTTATTTTTCACGAATAATAATAATCATAATACATGTAACATTTGCTGTTACTTTACTTTGTGTGTTATTATAGTAGTCTAGTGGTTATAGATTTAGTCTCTATGTATACCAGGCTATGTAGAAGTCAAAACAGTAAAAGTCAATACAAAAAACAACTGAACTGTTCACTAATGCTGATTAGAGGTTTTTGATTGAATACTCACGACAGGAAGATCTTACTCTGGCCAAAGGCCAGTATATTAATTATGAATTACTTCAGGTGACCATATATATGTAAATTCAGTATGTGAGTAAAAGGGGAACACACATTTACTTTCACTGTTAGGGTAAATTTATCTTTACCCCTTATCTCGTGTACATTACGTCCTCTCTGTAATCTCATCCTGAACTGAATTTAGAGCATCTATTGACCGATACTTGGAAAATACTTGAACATGGACTCCCAGGTGGTAGGTGGGATGAGAAGAATCATATCTTAAAATAAAAAAATATGTGAAAAAACTGGATGTAGTTCAGTTCATGACCGTCATGAAAAGGGAGAGTGACGGTCTGTAAACAGAAGAATTGATAAATCTGTAGAATCCTCACTTGAACTGAATGTTTAAATGCACTGGAACTAAAGAAACAAACTGTAGCTGGTCTCTGTGGCCTAGACCTTGCAAAGGCTTGTGGGAGGGTGCGGGGAGATTGCCTCTCCAAGGCCAAGTGAGGTGAGGGTCCCGGAGAGCAGGAGATAAGAACTAATAAACTGCTGTTATATTTAATATATGCCGGAGTTAATCGTTTAGACACTACAGTCTATTAGACGTCTAAATTAAACAGCCCATAATGTTGCATATTAATGGTTTTCAAATGCTGCCATGGAGTTTCAGTTCATAGTTTCTCAAATGAATCTGGGTCTGGGTTCATGTTGGGAAATAAGGACTGTTTACACTCATTATGGAACTTAAAGGTGAAGGTCACTTTAGGTCAGTCTGAAACCACTTTAAGGTCATTTTTTCCAGGCCTCCTCATACTGTGGTTATTAGCACAACAAAACGGAAACAGTTCAGGGTAAAGAGACATAAGTAGACAATTCAGTCCAGTTTCACAGAGATTACACTGATTCAGGATGAAAAGCGACACAGTAGCGCCACCTACAGGTCAGATATCATCAGCAGCAGCAGCAGCTCCAGTCATAGACTGAGAAGAAGAAGCCAGCGATCATTTCCTCACTTATTAACGAGGCTAATCGTCTCATCTTAAGGCATTTTAGCACATTAAATATGTAAATATTACCATTGTTATTATTGTTAATAAATAATGACAACCACAATAATAATTTTCTTTATGTATTACAGATGTGATGTTTTCATGATACAGTTGTTTTCAATAATAATAATAATAATAATAATAAATAAATAATAATGATAATAAATAATTTATTAGTTACTGTCATACCTGGTCAGACGTGGCAGTGAACACAAGGAAACACTTGCAGGGATGGACGATGCAGGACTTTAATGTAACCTGGGCAAAAGTAAACAGACACAACAAAGCAAAGCACAACCGGGGGAACAGCAATCTAATGCACAGAACCAGAAACAAAATCAAAACCTCACAACTCAAACTGGACACAGTAACACAGCTGGGACTGGGAGGAAGCTGAGCAGTATTCAGGAAAACGAGAAACACATCAAACAAAAGCAGAACACTAGACGGAGCTTGGGCCAGGAGAAAGAACACAAGTGAGGTGTTGAAAAAACATTGAACAGAAACCTGGAAGCAGAAAAACCAACAAACCAAAACAATGAAGGAAAAACAGAGAAGCAAGACTTCAGTGAAACAGGGAGGCATCAGGGCTTAGATTAGCAGAGCAGACAGAGCAACAAGGATAACAGACATAAGACCAAACAGGCAACGACAGGATCGGTCCACTTCCTCTTTGAGCAGAGTGTAGAGCGCAGTGCTACAGAGGTCTGTAACAGAGCTGATTCACGACAACGAGAGAAAACAAAGCCACGGCTTAAGAAGCTCCAGTCCCAGCTGACCTTGATCCGCTTAATGAGGGAAGCCGGCTGCTGAGCGCGTGCCAAGGGCCTGACAGTTACAGGTATTACACTGTATTAATTCATTTATATCATTTATTTTACTATTAATAATAACGGTTATGTTTACAGTTTTAAATATTTGAATATATTTATATTGCCATTATTGTTAATTATAAATGAACAACAACAACAGTAATAATAATGATGTCCTTTATTCATTACTTGAAATTCCTTGCACTGGTCCTTGGCGAATAAAGAATTCTGATGGAGCTTGTTAGCAACGGTAACTAAGGGGCGGGGCAGGTTGACTGTGACATCACTATGTTCCAGTGCTTTTTTCAGCGTGGAGAGCGTGAGAGACAGACATCACCTCTTCAGTTAGACTGGAAATGGAGGAGAAGAAGGAGAAAGACGTGAGTGGAGCTCAGAGCTCATAAACACAACACTACTGATCAACATGGGTAATTAAGATCATCATTAAGCTAATTATAATATACAGTGTTTACCATCTTCATCGTTAACTAGAGAGTGATTGTGGCTCAGTAATGTTGCTGTGTTTGTTGCTAAGGTGTTGCTATGGCATATAGTTGGTACATTAGCTCATTCAAAATGTCTGGCTAATAGATCTCTGTCCACAAACTTTTGTCCACTTGATGCTTGGTCCAGAAGCTCCTCCATGCACAGACAGGACTGGAGAGCAGTGGAGATAAAGGGCACCGCTCCCGTTCTCTCAGCTGTGTGTGGGAGATCTGCCCATTGTGACATCATCTCTGAACATTCCGCCATTCATTCCTTTTTTATGCCCTTAACATTGAGGACATTCAAAGAGATGACTTACCCCATAGAACCTCCCCACAGAACCTCCCCATAGAACCTCCCCTTATAGAACCTCCCCTTATAGAACCTCCCCATAGAACTTACTCCATAGAACCTCCCCATAGAACTTACCCCATAGATCCTCCCCATAAAACCTTTTAGAATCTCACCTTAGAACCTCCCCTTAAAACCTTATAGAACTCACCCCATAGAACCTTATAGAACATCCCCATAGAACCTCCCTGTAGAACCTTTTCCTGCTCTGGTCTCTGTGAGGAGTTTGGTGTGTTCTCCCCATCTCTGTGTGGTTTTCCTCCGGTTGCTCTGGTTTCCTCCCACAATACATGGTAAGTGAATTGGCTATGCTAAATTGGCTATGGTGCCCCCTAGGTGTGAGTGTGTGTATTACAGTGGACACTCGTAATAAACAGATTACTAGTGTCCACTGCCATTCTCTCAGCATTAGTAATACGTAGTGGCCTTAAGGTTAAACTGCTGTCTGTGCCGACTTTAAAAACTCTTATTTTACCCACTTGCTGCTCCTGTTCTCACCCTTCCTTCCTACTGCTTCCTTTCTATAGTGGAGGTGAGAAGGAGAGGACAAGACTGAACAGGGATATTGGAGCTGATTCAGATCAGAACTGATTTTGACTGTTGATGAACTCAGACAATCACAGCAATCACTTGCAGACATGCCCCTAGTTCTCCAGGTAGCCAACTGGAGGGCCAGCTGATTTGTATTTGTGTGGCCTTTCCTTAATGTTTTACACCGAGCATCAACAACATAGCAGCACATGCAAAGCTCAGAAGGGAAACCACAGCCGGCCTCCTCCACACTGTCCCCCCTGTCTGAATGTGTGAGCAGTGACGCTGCCCTAGTTACTCACATCTGTCACTAGAAAGTGTTTCAGCAGGTGCTTGAAGAAGCTTTCCTCACCTCTTCTGGAATTGAGACAGTCAGAGATTTAATAAAGAAAACACATCCAGTTCAGCAGACGGAGAGGGTCAACAGAGGATGGTCAGACTGGTTGGAGCTGACAGAAAGGCTACAGTGACTCAGAGAATCACTCTGTACAGCTGTGGAGAGCAGAACAGTGTCTCAGGTGAGGTGGATGGAGGAGCTACAGCAGAAGATTACGTCAGGTTCCTCTTCTGTCAGCCAAGAACAGAAAGCTGAGGCTGCAGTGGCTCAGCACAGGCTCACCAACACTGCACCACTGGAGTAATGTAGCCTAGTCTGAGGAGTCTGGAATTCTGCTGAAGAACACTACAGATAGGAGGGTCAGAATTTAGCACAAACAGGATGAATCCATAGACCCAACCTACCTTGTGTGAACATTCTAGGCTGGTGGAGGAGGTGTAATGGTGTGGAGAAGGTTTTTTTGGTTGACTTTGGGCCGTTCATACCAATCAATATTCTCTTGAATGTGTTGTTGCATCCCCATGTTGACCATGTGCATCCCTTCATGACCACAGTTTCCCATCTTCTAAAGGCTACCTCCAGCAAGACGTCTCTCAAAGTGGTTTCATGACAATGGGTTCTGTGTTCTTCACTACTGGTTCTTCCCAGTCACAAGACCTGAATCCAGGGGAACACCTTTGGTTGAGATGGTTTTGGGACAGCCAGAAAGATAGCGTCATAAAAGCAGTCTCCAGGAGAGGAGCTGGATGGGTAGGAAGAAGCAGCAACATTCAAGGTTTCTGCACTCAGCCGGAGAGGGACAGGAAGAGGGTCTAATCAACTCTGCTGCTCCTCTGAGCTTAGTGGCTGAATGTGTATGAAGGCCTCCTGACTTTTCTGGTCAAAGTACATCATCACCACTATCTAGTTTACATTAATGTAGTCCTCATCAGAGAACTCTGAATCCTCTGAGTTCTCATAATAATCTTCATCATCCATCTCAATCTCCACATGGGCAGTCGTGTGTGTGTTTGGCATCTACAGGATGATCATATAAGAACACACAAATGAAAAACTGGTTTACGACACAATTTTAGCCACAAAATGTCAATGTTATGTGAACTACAAAGTGGGCAGGAACCTGAAAGATGGGAAAATAAGTCCATTTCCAATATTATAACCAGTACTGACAGCTTACATAAACATTCACCTGCTGCTGATTTTCCAATGCTGGTTTTCCCACATCAGCATCTACATTGATGTAGTCATCATCAGAGTCACCGAATCTTTTTTTCTCTGGAAGAATTGTTTCTCCACTTTCATTATTATCATCTTCGTCTTCACCTCCATCTTCTTCCTCAAACAGGTGATCCTGATCCTGTGTTTTTTCTCCTACAGAATAATTGAGTCACAATACAGTTAAAATATGAGAAATATGAAAAAGCTTAAAACCACCTTATGTAGCAATTCTACCTTAAAACAGCAGCTTCAGCATAATGTTGGGAGAATGGCATCTCCCTATTATTTACATGTTCATGACAGTTTCCACAACCCACTACCACCCCGTCACTTTCCTTTAACTCTGCCACATCTCTCAGTCCTAGCTTCACTTTTCAGAGGAGGGTCTGGTCTTCTCCCACAAAGCAAAAGCCACCAGAATTCCACCCTTCTCTAATTCCAGAGTTCTTTAATTCTCTTACACCTGGTTCAGTACAACCCCAACTCCTCCCAGTACAACCAGAATTCCTTCCAGTACAATCAGAACTCTTCCCAGTACAATTAAAAGTCTTGCGAGTACAAACAAAACCACCACCAGTACAAGCGTAACTCCTCTCCGTACATCCAAAGTCCCTCCCAGTAGAACCAAATCCCCTCCCTTTACTGGGAAAAGAGTGAATTAGCAGATTTCATCCCACTAAGCAATCAGATTCCAGTCTGACGAACCAGAGAGGCATTAGACTACTAAGTGTAACAGGATGCACCAGATTAGAGTCCTCTCTTTGTTTAAGAGCGATTTCTGCTTTTTCATAATCATCATCCTCCTCCCCCTTCAGTCTCCTCATTTTCTGCCGGGGTTCTGGCACCTGAAGAATTGTGTGGAGAGATAAATGAATAAATAAATAAATACATCTTTTCAGTGGTTAACCATCTTTTACAGCAGCACATTTCTCTACACTTTAAACAAGGGTTTTCTTAAAGGCCTCTTTATAAAACCATGACACCATTTTACATGGTTCCTTGCCTGGTTAAATTTATTTATTTATTTATTTATTTATTTTTATAGTTTTTCAGTATATTTTTACCAAAAGGCATTCTACACAGTACCTAGGTACACTATATGGACAAAAGTATTGGGACACCTGCTCATGCTCATTGTTTCTTCTCAATATAGAGATCCACAACAACTCAACAAAGTAGTCTGCAAGAAGAATGTTTCTTTTTGTGATTTCTTATAGATTTTGTAAAATGTCTTCAAAATATAATGGATGATGCTTCATCCATTAGTTTTGGGATGAGTTGGGGAGTTTGGGATGAGGTGGGGTGGTAATCCTCACATCCATGCTCGTTCTGCAGAGAAGAAAATAAGATACTTTTTAATAACCTTGATTTCAGAAGAAATAATGAATGAGCAGGTGTCCACAAACATTTGGACATGTGTATCTACTCTCTGTTTACCTTCTGTGAGTTTCAATGTACCTCAGTAAACTGTCCTCTGAACAGAAAGTACTCACAGTGTCTACGATACGTCTTCTCAGCTTTCTGCAGTTTTTGCTTATTTCTCCCTTTGAGGAAAACAATGATCGGCACTGATACGAGTAACAGTCCTGCTGCTGCTGCTAAAAAAAAAGATGATGGGAACCAACGATACTGAGGGAGAAATTACTGTCAGAACATTTACACTTCAGGAGAACTAGTCCAGAAAAACGATGAGCTCATCTTATTACTGTAACTTTCACAGTGACGGCCAAGAGATCCGTGTTGGAGGATCTAAAAGAGCGTGAAGACACAGTTACTTCATAAACACAGCTGTAGTTTCCCTGGTGGACATAATCAGCCTCAGGGAAGGAGAAGGTGGTTGAGTGGTTAACAGCTGACTGAGTTTTGGTGATGCTGGATTCACCACTGAACTCCAGGTGGAAGGAGCCTCCTGGATACTGCGGTTGAACGGAGCAGATGATGGAGCTGTAGCTCCTGGTCACTTCAGGCCCTTCAAGCCACCAGTGAAGCACTGGTGAAGCACTGAAGGAGATGTTGGGCTGCAGCAAATTCACTGGAAAAGAAGAGGAACTGGTATCAGTAGCTGTAAACTGGTACAACATTCACACAGGCCACATTGTGATTGCAGCAGCTCACCCACAGTGGCTGTTCACACATACAGCAGTTCTCTGTGGAAGCTACTGTTTGTGAGCTGATGACAGACAGACAGATACCAGTTAAGTTGCTCTACTAAAAATAGATAATGGCCAATGACCAAATGTTTGTTGACACACCTTCTAATGACTGAATTCAGCATCTTTAAGGTGCACCCATTTCTGACACAGATGTGCAAACAGCACGCAGCTTGTCTAGTGCTTGTAGAAAAGTACTGCCATTAGAATAGGACACTTTTTATGGAGCAGATAGTAAACATGAACCTTCTTGCGCCATGCCTGATGTCAGGCGTGGGTTAGAGGGGTATAAAACCACCCAGCATTGAGCTGAATTATGGTGGTGCTCCATCTAATAGTTGAGGTGGTGGGGTGGTGATCATCCAACATCCTGACCTCACTAACGCTCTTGTCACTGAATGCAATCAAATCCTCACAGCAATGCTCCTCCAAACTCTAGTAGAAAGCCTTCTTCCCTGAACAGTAGAGACAGTTACTCCAACAAAAGCAGGATAAATACTTTTTTATATCCTTCATTTAGAAGAAACAATGAATGAGCAGGTGTCCAAATACTTTTGTCCATATAGTGTAAATCACAGAATTCTTGATATATATATAATATTCTCTTTAATTTTCATTGGTTCTTATAACTTCATATAGTCCATACCTGTTCTCTAAACAGAGCAGCACATGCTAAGCACAAAACTGGCCGGGTGTGAATCCGGTAGTGGCACACTTTTTTTTTATGGACGTTTTTAGACAGCCAGTAGCAATCCGTGCTGCTCACATATGATTACAGAATGCTGCTACTACTACTGCAGTCAGATGAGCTTATTATAAAGCCATTCTCTGTGCTCTTACCCACAGTGATGCTGATGGAGTTGCTCCTGTGTGATTTGTATAAGATGTTACAGTGGTCACAGCTGTACTGGACTGCTTCCCCAGGTGAGACGAGTTTGAGGTGTTTAGGGTGAGGTTTGGGCTCTCCAGGGCGTCTGTTAAAGGAATGTGATTAGTCTCTGATCATTGATGGTGCCAGTTAGTTTTTGTTATTAAGAAACCTCTGACTTCTGACTTATAAAGACTACATGCACAGTAAAGTTCCCAGTGTTAAATCAGCACTTAAGTAATCAATACAGTTCAGCTCACCCTTCTAACACTATGCAGTGTAATAGTACAGTCTAATAACAGAAGTTAATGGAAGCTCTGTGCGTCTTATTGACCAGGATGCTTCTTGGTCTGCTAGCTTGCATGACATCCAGGTAATCCAAGTACATCCTGGATACATGTGGTTTTTTAATCATGCTGAATATACCAGCTACAGTGTGTGCAAACCTGGTGAAGACAGGAAACGTTTGACCTGTCATTGCCAACAAAGGTTATGTTACAAAGTTTTGAGTTGAACCTTTGTTATTGACCAAATACTTATTTTCCACCAAAATTTACAAATAAATTCTTTACACGTCCTACAATGTGATTTCCTGGATTATAGTTGAAGTGTACCTATGATGAAAATGACAGGCCTCTCTCATCTTTCTTAAATAAATTATTATAAATTAATTATTAAATACAACAAATGAAAATCTAAATAAATAAGCTAAAAAAAAAGAATGACATTCACCTGTTAATGTTATTGTCATGGTGTGTACGGCCAGACCTGAAGGGATGAACACTCGCAGAGATGGAAATCAAAGCATGATACTTTATTAACCAAATACAAAACAAAGAGATATGAACAGCAAAGTGCAGCAACATGGGCAAAACCATGAACAGAACCAAAACACCACAAATCAGATGGCGAACAAAACAAACCCGGGACTGGGAGGAGCAGGGAGCTGAACGAGAGTGAAACGAGGGGGGAACTAAAGGGGAGATAAACACAAAACCACAAGCCTCGCTTGGGCAGAGAGGGGAGAAACAAAACTAAGGACAGAGCTGTGCTCTGTGTACAAACGAAGGTAGCTGGGGAACTAGCCGCTAGACCAGCAAGCAAGGCCGACCTAACCTGAACCTGCAGAGTACTAAAACGTAGGTCGCCTTGGAACCTGAGCAGAAAGCGAATGTAACACGCTTGCCTCTCAAAACAGACTATGATATCGTAAACACACAGGGGTAGCTGGAGAGCCAGCTGCCAGACTAGAAAGCAGGGCAGACCTAACCTGAACCTGCAGAGTACTGCCTAAAATGTAGGTCGCCTTGGAACCTGAGCAGGAAGCGAACGTACCTCGCTTGCCTCCGAGTCAGATGGAGAATCTCTCCTAAACATGGACTGCAAAACTAGAGCTGAGCTGAACACGGCCATAACGCGTGATGACTCCCAGAGCGTCACAGGGATTCCAGTCGAGTCAATTCACGGCAGAGAACAAAGGGAACTACACTCCTTTAGTACACCCAGTCCCAGGTGAAACACATGAACAATGAATCAACACAAATAAACAGACACGATCAGGAAGTCCCTATTTGGGCCTGTGGGCAGCGGCTCGGGATCGCCCCGGGGGAGGGCACGATAACGAGGGCTTGACAGTTATAGCTTTATGGTAACAGTAGGGGGCATTGGCATCTTTCAGAACCAATATTCTGTAGACAATGGTAAACAATTATTTAATACTTAAATATACTTTTGTAATTTGTAATTACACTGATTATTCTTATGTATATGATTATTATTATTTTTTTATTACTATGATTATTTAATATATTTTTAATTATAATAATATTTTTGAACATCCAGTGAACAGTTTAAACTCACCCGGCATATCGAGAGTCTCTACACCCAACTGAATGATGCGTGGAAGAATCGCCATCTAGCGATCATTATATGTCAGTAACAGCTTCCTTGTATAAAGACTCGCTTCCCGGCGCTTCTCGTGACATTCAGGGTGAGATGGTAAATATTTGTTGTCGTTCCTTGTGTAACATTTCCTATATTTAATTTAACATAAAACACGACTCATATGAGGGGTTAGGTTGGGTGGTGTGAGCAGTTTAACTGAACCCTACGCCACTGTTTCCTTCAAATATTTCTTTAACTAGAAGCTGAGTGAATATTTACTGCTGGAAAGTCTAATTTACACTGTAATATCATTTTCCTTTATGCTTTAAAAATGAAATTCTTTAGAAATTTTGATTGTTTTTATTACACACTGTGCTGTAATGGCTCCCGCGAGCTTAAGACTCTCCACAGGGGGCGCCATTAGCGCAGCGATGTACTTGAAGTACTTGAGCAGCTTTGGTGTAGAGATGCTCACTGAGAAGCTTTTCAGAGTATTAACACAGTTCAGTACTGTTGAAGCATTTGACTCCTGACTCCATGCTGCCACCTAGCGTCTAGTTTAATCTCCTACAATGACCGTTTCTGTCGTTTAATACAACTACACCTTTAATACAACGGAAATGTCAATTTGATATTTTCAAAATTAAATTAATAGACCACTGATATAATTCTCATTCTTATTAACCACCGATAAAAATAATAAAATGAACTTTATTTGACCTAAAAATGTCTCTCTCTTCTTTCTGTTTTACACACTTTCACACATTCTGGAAAGTGGGCGTCAGAGGGACTGAGACAAAAGTATTAAGTTATTCAGACAAAATCTAAGATAAAAGTCTTGATTAATGGATCAGTGTATAAATGTAGCCGGTCCTCTTTACATCCGGGATACCCGTCCACGACTCTGCGTTGTGTCCAGCTGCACAGAGAAACAGGCTGGACTCCGTCTGCTGGTTCAGCCTGGTTCTTCTCCTCGACCGTGCTCCAGTCCGTCTAAATGAAATGAAGAGATGCAGTTCACTAAAGAGAAGCAGCCTCTGTCTCCTCAGTCATGCTGCAGCACAGACTAGCTGAGCTACAGGCTAAGCTTAATACACTGCATTCAACCCATATTCACTTCCTAATCAATGCTGAACGAGTCTGTGTGTGTCTGTTGTGAGTGTTGGACCCTCATCTGTTTAGAAGCATACTGTCCTAATTGCTGCTGCTCCAACATTGCATTTAAACCACTCCCATTTGTTCAAAGGTGAAATTTCCAGTAGTGAAATATCTTCAATTAAGCAAAAGGTTACTATTAAATTTCCTAATTGAATTCAAAGGTGATTTACATTTGTTCAAAGAGAGGAAGAAGGGAACTGAACAGTGATCAGTTAAAGGAGTATTGGAGACTAAGTTATTGAAAATATAATCAAAAAGATGCTGCTGCCCTCTAGAAGGAAGATGGTCAACTGAGTCGTCTGGAACTACAATAAAGTCTTCTCCTATAACCACCTGATCTGTCCAGTATTTTACCTCCCATTACTTTATCTTCCTACAAAGGTCTGCTTAAAATAGCCTAAACCTCAACTGAATCTAAAACTGACACTAAGCCTAACTTTAAATCAACTCTAAACCTCAGCTGAACCTAAAACTGACACTAAGCCTAACTTTAAATCCAGCCTAAACCTCAGCTGAACCTAAAACTGATGTCAGGCCTAACTTTTAATCAAGCCTAACCTGAGCTGAACCTAAAACTGACACTAAGCCTAACTTTAAATCCAGCCTAAACCTCAGCTGAACCTAAAACTGATGTCAAGCCTAACTTTAAATCAAGTCTAAATCTGAGCTGAACCTAAAACTGACACTAAGCCATGGTGGACATTTTTTAAATAAGCAGAAATCACTATTAATGCTCCAAAGTAATATATTTATTGAAAAGCTTTCGGCCGGGGAGAAGCTCCTGGCAAATACTCCGAGATCTCTGAAGGTTGACCAAGTTACAAAAGGTCATATATATCTTCCCAAAGGGGTGTTGTCACTTTCCATTGATTCACAGAAGACAAAGAAGTTATTGAAGCGCATTGGTTACACCTAACTGTGATATGAATAAACAAAAGGGCGTTAACATACGTACATAATTAATGAAGTGTATATATGTTTATATATGTTTTTTAGAAGCCCCTCACACCTGGAGATACCCAAACGAGTTGGTATGCAACTTCGAGGTCACTCGAACAATAACTCACTGTGGCCAGCATAGAGAAAACAGATAAGGTCTACACTTGGGATCGGAGGAGTAGCTAGTTTGTTCCACTCCGGCTGAAGGGGAGTAACTGATTTGTGGTCTCCTTCATATGGAGCAGTAAAAGTCCACCCGAAAGTTTTGATTAAGTGCGTAAGTCTAGTAGTATGTTAGCCTGGATATAATTTACTAAGAGAATGATGATGAAATGAAATACATATGGTATATGTGAGAGATAATAGATCACCTGACTATGTACTACTATGATCTCAAAACCACACTTCCTCCCTTTAAACATAAAATGTCAAACAAAGATTCTAACTGTTCAGAACTAGTTAGAACTAGTATGTCCACGATTCCAATGACCTCTACATGTCATAAAATCTAATACAATTGTTCATAAAGATAGGAGAGAGCAAAGTATAAGTAAGAACAAGTGTAACACAAAGATCAAAGTCCTGTCTGTTTCCCTAAAGAAAATTTTAACACACTAGACGGAAAACAGTGGAAACAACAGCAAACTTGTCGACAAGCATCTGCTTCTGGGCCACTACTCCGGGCCAGCGTTGGTTTCCATGGCATGGAAACAACCGTCTTCTGCCTAGTGGAGTTTTGCACTACATAGGAGACGTTGGGCATAACAGGGAGAGGTTACTAGCACGTCACCTGATCACCTGGATCTTCAGTTTTAGACACAAAGCTGTCTGGAACAGTCTCTCTCTTGCAATGTGAGCAGTGGATCCATGAGCCTTCCTTCGATAGGTTTTCACTACCACCCAGTCACCGACTTTCACAGAGTGTAGAGGACCCTCAGCACTCACTGGCAACACCTCTTTCACCTGTGAATGAATAGACTGAAGAGTTTTGCACAGTGCACTCATATAATCAATCATGTGATCATCGACCTGCTGTAGAGAGCATTCAACTGGCCTGTAAAGAGAAAGGTTAGGAAAACCACATAATACTTCCATTGGGCTCAGTCCTGTTTGGCGGTTTGAATTATTTGATGGTCTGGTTTAGACTTTCCCATGCACCAGCCGACTGCGGATGATAAGCGCAATGTGTTTTCAAATCAATTTTCAAAGCACCAGAAAGATGTTGGATCAGTTTGTTCTAAAAGTGCTTGCCATTGTCTGATGAAATTTTTACTGGAACTCCAAAGGAAGTACTAGTAATTAGTACTAGTTCTAGTAATTACTTCCCTTAGCAAGCATTTTGCTACTGCGAGTGTGTCTTGTTTTCCACATGGAAAGCACTCTGGACATTTGCTGAACAATGATTATCAGACAATACCAGTAATTGTGGCATGGTGTTAGCTCAATGAAGTCAATCATAATGTGTTCAAATGGAAAATTTGGAGTAGGATGTGCCGATTGAGCTGTCGTGTCATTTTCCCTATGTTATGTTCATACAAATGACTCAGGATTTGCAAAACTTTTCTGCAAACGTTGAAAAACCTGGCGCCAACCAGTGTTTGTTCGCTGTTGCTACCGTCGGCCCTTTTGATACATGGTCCAATCCGTGTATCAATTTCGCCAAAAAGGGAAAGCAAAAGCTTGGAAGTGCCATGCGGCCCCTTCAGAATCACACCACAATCCTGATTGTGCATCATTCTCGACACATCATATTCATTTATGTAACAATTTCTTCTGCTAATTAAAGATTATTCCTGCCTGAAAGACCAGAAAACAACATTCAAACATTTTAACCACTGAAACCACTGAAGTCCTATAATTGTTGATTAAAAGTGTGTTGAGTTGTTTTCCTCTGTTGCCCGCCAAGTGACGGCATTTCACCACTAGATTACAGTGTATCCTTTTTGATGTGATTTTTTTCAACAAGTGGAATTAAGAAATAGCTACAAATATTGATCCCAAAATGTCCAGGAAAAGAAAAATTGATGCCGATGGAAGACAGTTTCAAGAGAGATGGGAAGGTGAATACATGTTTGTGCTTCAAGGAGAAAAAAAACGGGATGTCTTTTGTGTTATGTGGCGGTGGCAGTTGTCAAGGAGTACAATTTACGTCGGCACTTTGATACCAAACACGGAGCTAAGTATGCCAAAGTTAGCCTTCAAGAAAAGCAACAAATTGTACAAGAATTAAAAGGCAAACTGCGATCGCAGCAGAATATGTTCACAAGAGCTACGGCCCAAAACAACGCAGCTGTGAAAGCTGGCTTTATTGTAGCTGAAGAAATCGCTCGCGCATCTAAGTCTTTTTCAGAGGGTGCATTTTTGAAGCAGTGTATGCTGAAGGTCTGTGAGCAGCTGTGTCCCGACCAGAGAATTAGGGAACTTGCAGGAAACCTGGCAACACAGCTGACCGCAGAGACGCGCAACTACATCACCTTTTCATTAGCGCTTGATGAAAGCACAGACAGCACGGATACAGCGCAGCTATCCATTTTCATTAGAGGCGTGAAGTCGGACCTCTCTGTCACTGAGGAGCTGTTGGATATAGCTGGCATGCATGGGACCACAACAGTACGGGACATTTTTGATGCGGTGGAGAAGTCCTTAAGTAAAAATGCATTGCCCTGAGAAAAATTGGTTGGATTAACCACAGACGCCGCACCTGTAATGTGTGGAGGAAAATCGGGCTTGGTTGGACTAATGAAAGAGAAAATGCAGAAGAGTCAAGTCAAGTCAGATTTATTTGTATTGTGCTTTTTACAACTGTTGTCGTCACAAAGCAGCTTTACATAAATAGTGATTAATAAAAGAGAGACAAAGAAGAAATAACGAATCAAAGACCCCCAATGAGCAAGCCAACGGCAACAGTGGCAAGGAAAAACTCCCTCAGAGCTGGAGGAAGAAACCTTGGGAGGACCCATCTGCTCCACCGTCAACAAACCTGAATGATCGCGTGTAAGCTGCGAGACGACAGCTACAGCATCTCAGTGTACTTCAATTCCCTGGGTCTAATAAATTCTTTATGTGATGTGATTTTCAGAATTTTCAGAATTTTTTTTCTCATTTTGTCTCTCATAGTTGAGGTCTACCTATGATGTCAATTACAGGCGCCTCTCATTTTTTTAAGTGGGAGAACTTGCACAATTGGTGACTGACTAAATACTTTTTTTCCCCACTGTAGGAGAACTTTGTAGTTCTAGAATTACAGATTGTAGTCCTCCTGTTTCTCTGCATACTTTATTATGTAAAGTATCCTGTACGATTAGTGTGAGCTGAAAACATGGAAAATGGTGCAACTAATAACATTCAGTGGCCAGTGAATGGTAAACGGTGCCCATTACTTCTGGGATGAGCTGGGGAAACTTTAATCTTTCAGTTGGGGATGAGGTTGGGTGATGATCATCCAATATTCTGACCGCACCAATGCCCTTGTTGCTAAATGCAATCAAATCTTTACAGTGATGCTCCAAAATTTAAGATTCTGAAATCTCAAATAAAATATATTATAAATATAGATCATAACACATACAGACCTGTTTACAATGTAAGTCTCTTTCAAATATCTGTCCTTATCCCTATATTTCATCTTAATGTTTCACCTCTAGATTTCAAACTGCAATTCATACTTATTTATTTCCACTTTTATTATTATTGTTATTATTAGTAGAAGGAGGAGGAGGATTAACAATGGACTTACAATAATAAACAATAATTCACACAAACTCAAGAGAAGGAGAGAGGTGAAGAGCTAAAAAGTGGAGCTAAAATGAGATGATTAAACAGTGAAGCAGAAAAAAACCCGCTTTAAAAACTACAGAGCTGTAAATCAGAACTTCTACTCCCACTGTCTCCCACTGCTCCCTTTACCTTCACTAAATAAGTCCTGTCTGCTTCAGACCGGAAATTCAGTTCCGCTTGCTGGAGCTTCATCTCCATCTGCTGGAAGCTAATCAGTTCATAGACCTCCTGGAGAAGATCGTTCCAGAAAAATGACTTTAATCTTACGTTTATCTCAGCAGTGTTAATATTACATTTATCTCAGCAGTGTTAATATTAAATATATCTCAGCAGTGTTAATATTAATTTTATCTCAGCAGTGTTAATATTAAAAATATCTCAGCAATATTAATATTAAATTTATCTCAGTAGTGTTAATATTATTTTTTTTCTCAGCAGTATTAATATTACATTTATCTCAGCAGTATTAATATTACATTTATCTCAGCAGTATTACTATTAAACATATCTCAGCAGTATCAATATTACATTTATCTCAGCAGTATTACTATTAAATATATCTCAGCAGTGCTTTGTCAGGTCCACAGGCTTCAAGGTCCAGGACTTTTATGTTGACAGTCATTTATGTAGGACTCCATGTTTTCTGTCTAGTCCAGGTGGGCTTCATTATCCTGTGTAATGTGTTGTGATTAGGGTCACCTGGGAGCTGGGGGGTTTATAGGGAGCTAAAGCGAGCTCCTCCTCTCCGAGAATTATACTCGCTACTTCAAGCTGTCTGGTTGTCTTCATCTTCATCTTCATCTTCATGTTCATGTTCATGTTCATGTTCGTGGTCGTCTATGGTGTTTTCTCTCGAGGACTTTGGATGAGAGTCTGTCCTCGTTCAGGAGTAGATCTCTTCAGGGTCTGCAGGTTGGGGGTCTTGAGGATTCGGCTAATCCGAGCGCGGTGCTCCGTCTGATCTGTCCTTCACTATCTCGCCTGACTCCCTGACTCCCAACCGGCCCTCAGGTGGCTTTCAGGTTCAGCTCATGTTAGTTTGTCTCGTTTGTTTGGTTTATTCATTCTTTCTTGTTATTGCTGCATTCTTGTTTCCCCTGTTTGGTTTAATAAAGTCTTGCATCGCACCGCGAGTGTTCACCCGTCATTGTCCTAACCAGTCCTGACCCAGCAGTGTTAATAATCTTACATTAATCTCAGCAGTTCAAGTAATAAATGTATCTCAATAGTGCTAATCCTAAATTTATGATTATGATTAGCACTATTGAGATACATTTATTATTTGAACTGCTGAGAGAAATTTAGGATTAGCACTGCTGAGAAATTTATCTCAGCAGTGTTGATGTTAAATTTCTCAATAGTGCTAAATATTAAATTATCTCAGCAGTGTTAATATTAAATTTATCCCAGCAGTGCTAATCATAAGTTGATCTCAGCAGTGTTAATATTAAATTTATCTCCGCAGTGTTAATGTTAAATTTCTCAATAGTGCTAAATATTAAATTCTCAGCAGTGCTAATCATAAGTTGATCTCAGCAGTGCTAATCTTAGATTTATCTCCGCAGTGCTAATCATAAGTTGATCTCAGCAGTGCTAATCTTAGATTTATCTCCGCAGTGTTGATCTGAAATTTCTCAGCAGTGCTAATCATACATTTACCACAGCAGTGCTAATCTGATATTTCTCAGCAGTGCTAATCTGAAATTAATCTAATCAGTGTTAATATTAAATTCATCTGAGCAGTGATCATAACTTTCTCAGCAGTGCTAATCTTATATTTACCTCAGCAGTGTTGATCAGAAATTTACCTCAGCAGTGCTAATCCTAAATTTATCTCAGCAGTGTTAATCTGAAATTTCTCAGCCATGTTAATATTAATTTAATTATTAATTTTCTCAGCAATGCTAATCATAATTTTATCTCAATAGTGTTAATAAAAATAAATTCATCTTAGCAGTGCTAATCAGAAATTTACCTCACAAGAGCTTATTTTAATTTTCTCAGCAATGTTAATTTGACATTTATTTAAGCAGTGTTAATATTAAATTTATCCCAGCAGTGCTAATCATAAGTTGATCTCAGCAGTGCTAATCATAAATTTATCTCAGCAGTGTTAATATTAAATTCATCTGAGCAGTGATCATAAATTTACCTTAGCAGTGCTAATCATAAGTTTACCTTAGCAGTGCTAATCATAAATTTATCTCAGCAGTGTTAATATTAAATTCATCTGAGCAGTGATCATAAATTTACCTTAGCAGTGCTAATCATCAGTTTACCTTAGCAGTGCTAATTGTCAGTTTACCTCAGCAGTGCTAATCATAAATTAATCTCAGCAGTGTTAATATTAAACTGATCTGAGCAGTGATCATAACTTTCTCAGCAGTGCTAATCATAAATTTATCTCAGCAATGTTAATATTAAATGCGTCTCACCATCTTAAATGTACCTTAGCGGTATTAATCTTACATTTATTTAAGCAGTGTTAATATTAAATTCACCTCAGCAGTGCTAATCAGAAATTCACTTCAGCAGAGCTAATCTTAATTTTATGTCAGCAATGTTAATATGACATTTATTTAAGCAGTGTTAATATTAAATTAATCTCAGCAGTGCTAATCTTAAATTTACCCCTTTTCCACCCTCCACTCAGCAGTGTTAATCTTAAATTTACCTCAGCAGGATTAATCTTAAATTTATCTCAGCAATGTTAATGTTAAATTTACCTCAGCAGTGTTAATCTTAAATTGATCTCAGCAGTGCTAATCTTAAATTTACCTCAGCAGGATTAATCTTAAATTTATCTCAGCAATGTTAATGTTAAATTTACCTCAGCAGTGTTAATCTTAAATTGATCTCAGCAGTGCTAATCTTAAAGTGATCTCAGCAGTGCTAATCTTAAATTGATCTCAGCAGGGCTAATCCTAAATTGATCTCAGCAGGGCTAATCTTAAATTTACCTCAGCAGTGCTAATCTGACATTTATCTCAGCAATGTTAGAAATAAATTTACCTCAGCAGTGTTAATCCTAAATCTTTCTCAGCAGTGTTAATCTTAAATTTATCTCAGCAATGTTAATATTAAATGTATCTCAGCAGTTCTTACCATAAATTTATCTCAGAAGACTTAATATTACAATTATCTCACCAGTGCTAATCTTAAAAGTACCTTAGCGGTATTAATTTTACATTTATTTAAGCAGTATTAATATGAAATTTATCTCAGCAGTGCTAATCATACATTTACCACAGCAGTGTTCATCTTAAATTTATCTCAGCAGTGCTAATCATAAATTTATCTCAGCAATGCTAATCATAATTTTATCTCAGCAATGTTAATATGACATTTATTTAAGCAGTGTTAATATTTAATCTCAACAGTGTTAATATTACATTTATCTGAGCAGTGATCATAACTTTATC
This sequence comes from Salminus brasiliensis, assembly GCF_030463535.1. Classification (NCBI taxonomy): domain Eukaryota; kingdom Metazoa; phylum Chordata; class Actinopteri; order Characiformes; family Bryconidae; genus Salminus; species Salminus brasiliensis. The sequence continues at coordinate 29,494,747 of NC_132888.1, forward strand.
GTAGCAGTGCTAATCATAGGTTTACCTCAGCAGTGTTAATATTAAATTTCTCAAGTGTTAATATTAAATTTATCTCAGCAGTGTTAATATTAAATTAATCTCAGCAGTGTTATTAAATTCATCTGAGCAGTGATCATAACTTTCTCAGCAGCGCTAATCCTAAATTTCTCTCAGCAGTGCTAATCAGAAATTCACCTCAGCAGAACTAATCTTAATTTTATCTCAGCAATGTTAATATGACATTTATTTAAGCAATGTTAATATAAAATTAATCTCAGCAATGTTAATATTAAATTCATCTGAGCAGTGATCATAACTTTCTCAGCAGCGCTAATCCTAAATTTCTCTCAGCAGTGCTAATCAAAAATTCACCTCAGCAGAACTAATCTTAATTTTTTTTTTCAGCAATGTTAATATGACATTTATTTAAGCAGTGTTAATATTAAATTAATCTCTACAGTGTTAATATGACATTTACCTCAACAGTGATCATAAATTTACCTCAGCAGTGTTAATATTAAATTTATCTCAGCAGTGCTACTCATAAATTTCTCAAGAGTGTTAATATTAAATTTCTCAGCAGTGTTAATATTAAATTCATGTCAGCAATGATAATCATACATTTACCACAGCAGTGTTAACCTTACATTTATCTCAGCAGTGTTATTAAATTCATCTCAGCAGTTCAAATAATAAATGTCTCAATAGTGCTAATCATAATCCTAAATTTATCTCAGCAGTGTTAATAATAAATTTATCTCAGCAGTGTTAATATAAAATTAATCTGAGCAGTGATCATAAATTTACCTCAGCAGTGCTAATCATAAGTTTATCTCAGCAGTGTTAATATTAAATTTATCTCAGCAGTTCAAATAATAAATGTATCTCAATAGCGCTAATCATAAATTTCTCAGCAGTGTTAATATTAAATTTATCTTAGCAGTGCTAATCATAAGTTTACCTCAGCAGTGTTAATATTACATTTTTCTCAGCAGTGCCAATCCAAAATGTCTCTCAACAGTGCTAATCTGAAATTTATCTGAGCAGTGTTAATCTTAAATGTATCTCAGCAATGTTAATATTACATTTATTTAAGCAGTGCTATTAAATTTATCTCAGAAGTGATAATCATAACTTTGTCAGCAGTGTTAATATTAAATTTCTCAGCAGTGCTAATCCTAAATTTATCTCAGCAGTGTAAATCATAAATTCTCAGTAGTGTTAATGTTAAATTTGTCAGCAGTGTTAATATTAAATTTATGTCAGCAGTGATAATCCAGAATTTCTCAGCAGTGTAAATCATAAATTCTCAGTAGTGTTAATGTTAAATTTGTCAGCAGTGTTAATATAAAATTTATGTCAGCAGTGATAATCCAGAATTTCTCAGCAGTGTTAATCATAAATTTATCTCAACGATGTTGATCAGAAATTTATCTCAGCAGTGCTAAAATTACATTTATTTAAGCGGTGTTATTAAATTTATCTCAGCAGTGCTAATCATAAATTTATCTCAGAAGAGTTAATATTGCAATTATCTCACCAGCGCTAATCTTAAATGTACCTTAGCGATATTAATCTGAAATTTATCTCAGCAGTGTTATTAAATTTATCTCAGCAGTGTTAAATATTAAATTTATTTCAAAAGTGTTAATATTACATTTATCTCACCAGTGCTAATCTTAAATGTACCTTAGCAGTATTACTCTTAAATTTACCTCAGCAGTGCTAATCATACATTTACCTCAGCAGTGCTAATCTTACATTTACTTCAGCAGTGCTAAAATTAAATGTATCTCAGCAGTGCTAATAATAAATTTATTTCAGCAGTGCCAATCATAAATTTATCTCCGCGGTGCCAATCATAAATTTCTCAGAAGTTAATCTTAAATTTATCTCTGCAATGTTAGTATTACATTTATCTCAGCAGTGATAATCCTAAATTTATCTCAGCAATGCTAATCTGGAATTTATCTCAGCAGTGTTAATCTTAAATTTATCTCAGCAATGTTAATATTACATTTATTTAAGCAGTGTTAGAAATAAATTTACCTCAGCAGTGTTAATCCTAAATCTTTCTCAGCAGTGTAAATGAGAAATGTATCTCAGCAATGTTAATATTAAATGCATCTCAGCAGTGCTAATCTTAAATGTACCTTAGTGGTATTAATCTTACATTTATTTACGCAGTGTTAATATTAAATTAATCTCAGCAGTGCTAATCAGAAATTCACTTAAGCAGAGCTAATCTTAATTTTATTTTAGCAATGTTAATATGACATTTATTTAAGCAGTGTTAATATTAAATTTGTCTCAGCAGGGTTAGTCATAAATGAATCTCAGCAGTGTTAATATTAAATTAATCTCATCAGTGTTAATATTAAATTTATCTGAGCAGTGATCATAACTTTATCTCAGCAGTGCTAATCATAAATGTATCTTAGCAGTGCTAATCCAACATTTTTCTCAGCAGTGCTAATCCTAAATTTATCTCAGCATTGTTAATCTTAAATTTATCTCAGCCATGTTAATATTACATGTATTTAAGCAGTGTTATTACATTTATTTCAGCAATCATAATCATAATTTTCTCAGCAGTGTTATTATTAAATTAATCTCAGCAGTGTTAATCAGAAAATTACATTTTAAAAATCATACATTAACCGCAGCAGTCCTAATCTTAAATTTGTCAGCAGTGTTCGTATTAATTTTCTCAGCAATGCTAATCATAATTTTCTCAATAGTGTTAATAAAAATACATTTATCTTAGCAGTGTTAATTATACATTTCTCAGTAGTGTTAATATTACATTCATCTCATCAGTGCTAATCATAAATTAATCTCAGCAGTGTTAATATTAAATTAATCTCAACAGTGTTAATATTAAATTTCTCAGCAGTGTTAATATTAAGTTCATCTGAGCAGTGCTAATCCAAAATTTTTCTCAGCAGTGTTCATCCTAAATGTATTTCAGCAATGTTATTAAATGCATTTAAGCAGTGCTAATCATAAATTTATCTTAGCAGTGCTAATCTTAAATTTATTTCAGAAGTTAATCTTAAATTTATCTCAGCAATGTTAATATTACATTTATTTAAGCAGTGTTATTATTAAATTAATCTCAGAAGTGTTAATAAATTTCTCAGAAGTGTTAATCCTAAATCTTTCTCAGCAGTACTAATCATAAATTTCTCTCAGCAATGTTAATATTAAATGTATCTCAGCAGTGCTAATCATAAATTTATCTCAGAAGAGTTAATATTACAATTATCTTACCAGTGCTAATCTTAAAAGTACCTTAGCGGTATTAATCTTACATTTATTTAAGCAGTGTTTATATTAAATTTCTTAGCAGTGCCAATCATACATTTACCACAGCAGTGTTAATCATCTTGAATTAACCTCAGCCGTGCTAATCTTAAATTTATCACAGCAGTGTTAATCTTAAATTTCTCAGCAGTGATAATCATAATTTTATCTCAATAGTGTTAATATTAAATGTCTCAGCAGTGTTAATATTAAATTCATCTGAGCAGTGATCATAAATTTACCTCAGCAATGCTAATCATAAATTTACCTCAGCAATGCTAATCATAAATTTATCTTAGCAGTGCTAATCCTAAATTTGTCTCAGCAGTGCTAATCCTAAATTTGTCTCAGTAGTATTAATCATAAATTTCTCAGAAGTTAATCCTAAATTTTTTAGCAATGTTATTAATAAATGTATCTTACCAGTGCTAATCATAAATTTCTCAGCAATGTTAATATTACGTTTATTTAAGCAGTGTTGATTTTAAATTGATCTCAGCAGTGCTTATCTAAAATTTATCTCTGTAGTGTTAATATTAAATTTCTCAGCAGTGATAAACATAGGTTTACCGCAGCAGTCTTATTCTTAAATTTATGTCAGCAGTGATAATCATATCTTTACCTCAGCAGTGTTAATACATTTATGTCAGCAGTATTAATATTACATTTCTCAGCACTGCTAATCATAAGTTTATCTCAATAGTGTTAATAAAAATAAATTTATCTCAGCAGTGCTAATCAGAAAATCACCTCAGGAGGGTTATTCTTAAATTTATCTCAGCAATGTTGTTACATTTATTTCAGCAGCGTTATTCTTAAATTTATCTCAGCAGTGTTAATCCCAAATATTTCTCAGCAGTGTAAATAATAAATTTCTCAGCAGTGTTAATAATAAATTAATCTTAGCAGTGCTAATTATACATTTCTCAGCAATGTTAATATTAAATGTATCTCAGCAGTGCTAATCATAAATTTATCTCAGAAGAGTTAATTTTACAATTATCTCACCATTGCTAATCTTAAATGTACCTTAGCGGTATTAATCTTACATATATTTAAGCAGTGTTAATATTAAATTGATCTCAGCAGTGCTAATCATACATTAACCACAGCAGTGTAAATCTTATTTATCTCAGCAGTGCTAATCATAATTTTCTCAATAGTGTTTATTAAATTTATCTCAGAAATGTTAATATTAAATTCATCTTAAATGTAATAATAACACTGCTGAGATGAATTTAAGATTAACACTGCTGAGATGAATTTATCTCAGCAGTGATAATCATACGTTTACCACAGCAGTCCTAAGCTTAAATTTGTCAGCAGTGATAATCATAACTTTCTCAGCAGTGATAATCATACATTTACCACAGCAGTGTTAATAATAAATTTATTTCAGCAGTGCTAATCCTAAATTTCTCAGCAATGCTAATCATAATTGTATCTCAATAGTGTTAATAAAAATACATTTCTCAGCAGTGTTAATATTAAATTCATCTCAGCAGTGCTAATCAGAAATTCACCTCAGCAGAGCTAATTTTAATTTTATCTCAGCAATGTTAATATGACATTTATTTAAGCAGTGTTAATCTTAAATTTATCTCAGCAGTGTTAATCTTAAATTTATCTCAGCGGTGCTAATCATAAATTTACCTCAGCAGTGCTACTATTAAATTAATCTCAGAGGTGCTAATCATAAATTAATCTCCGCAGTGTTAATCTTAAATTTACCACAGCAGTGTTCATTTTAAATTTACCACAGCAGTGTTAATATAAAATTTTTCATCACTGATAATCATAACATTATCTCAGCAGTGTTAATCCTAAAAAAAATTTCAGCAGTGTAAATAAGAAATGCATCTCAGCAGTGCTAATCATAAATTTACCTCAGCCGTGTTAATATTAAATTTCTCAGCAATGCTAATCATATTTTTATCTCAATAGTGTTAATATTAAATTTACCTCAGCAGTGTTATTATAAAATTTCTCAGCAGTGCCTCGTCCCACCTTCACTGAAACCACAGTCTACCTTTAGGAGAAACCCAGAAGATCCTTAATGCCATTCTGCCACCAAGGTATGACCTTCCTCACCTGCTCACCATGTAGCAGTTTTAGCTGCTACTGAAATTACCAGTGTTACCATCTCCATCTTTTCTTCTATGAACATGTAATACTGATAATGCTACAATGGCTTTCTTTAGTCACTGTTCTGCCAGATAACACCCTGAATACACCTCTCCTCCATGAACAGGTTAAAAAAAGCTTTTACTGATCTAGTTTAAACTGAATGTAAAGAGGCTAAAAGCATGAACCTAATGCAGGAAACATCTTTCTAATGTGAATAACTGTGATTGATCAGTCAGTCAATCAACCTTCATTAAGCTAGACTAACTGAAGTAACTTTAATATATATAAAAAAATATTAAATAATAATAATAATTAAAGTCATACATGTCACTAAAATTATAATAACAATAAAGACCAATAAATAAATGAATATTGTATAATAAAGAACTAAAATTTTTATTAATGAAAATCCCGTAAATCAGATTCAGGCAGAGTGGAGGTGGTTAGAAATGAAAAGGTTAAATGATTGAGTGACTCCAGTGAGCTGAGCTTTAGTGTTTCCTGTAGTGAAGTCCAGCTCACTGCTCACTGAAAGCAGATGTAGTTGATCAATCCACTGGAGTGCAGAAATAAAGAAATGTTGAAATAAGTGGTGAATTCTCCTGGTAAGATACAATATGAGCACACTGCTCACTTACACATTGATTGTCTTTCCCTTGGATGAGCTGATCAGGCAGGTCACTGTCAGCTGTGCTGAGAGGGGGATGCTGCTTCTACGAGTGCGAGATGAGAGTCTGACTGAAGCTGGCTGTCAAACCCTGTATGAGAGCAGTATGACCTTTGGAGTGAGGAAAACTCTGCTGGCTGAGCATCAGAAATTGTTCATGAACAAGAGGGTGAGAACTGCTGTCTGCCTTACAGTTGTCTCTCGATTCCTTTTCAGTGGTCTCTTCTACCTTCCTCTTATTCTTAGTAGCTTAACCTGAGACTCTGAGTCTTCTGTGAACAGAGCTGTAGCTGAGCTGTACTCATACTCAGCTGTACCGTCGAGATTTTGGGAAGCAGTGCAATTTTAAGGGGTCAAAGCACTACTCTTAAACAATTATGCCCAGAACCACGGTTGCAGGTGGGTTTCTCTGGTGCATCTGCCTGGTTCACGGAGCTGTATTGCTCCAGCCTCACTGCCCCGGCCCCTTCCACGGCTCTTCCCACAGTCCCGGCTTCTGTTTCGGTCCTGGCTTGGTTCCTGGCTTCGGCTTGGGTCCCTGCCTGGTTCCTAACTTCATCCTGTGTCAAGGCTTGGTTCCAGGCTTCGGTCTGGGTCCCAGCTTGGTTCCAGGCTTCGGTCTGGGTCCAGGCTTGGTTCCAGACTTCGGCCTGGGTTCCGGCCAGGCAACCACCTAGTGACTCCAGAGCAACACCATTGCAACCACCTAGCAACATCCTATCAACCATCTGGCGACACCATAGCAACCAACCAATGCCAGCGTAGCAACCACCTTGCAATCACTTAGGGACACCATTGCAACCACATGCAACACTGTAGCAACTACAAAAAAAATCCATAGCAACCACCTGGGACACCATAGCAAGCACCTAGCAACAGTATATCAACCACCTAGCAACACTATAGCAACCACCTAGCAACCACTTAGGGACACTATTGCAACCACCTAGTGACATCATAGAAACTGCTTGTGACATCCTAGCAACCGCCTAGCAACATCTTAGAAACCATCTAGCAAAAACATAGCAACCACTTCTGACACCCTAGCAATCACCTGTGACACCATAGCAACCATCTACAAAATCCATGGTAACAACCTGGAACACCATAGCAACTACCTAGCAACTGCATAGGAACAACCTTGAGGCAAAAAGGTGGGTCATGGGATCCTGTGTGACAAAAAAGAAAATCAATATATGTATAAAAACTGAATTAACACGTACCTGTTACACAGTTGCAGATTAATTGCAAGCCAGTCAGACACCATTCCAGATGGAGACAACCACTCACAGCTGAAGATGGATTGCCCCTTGTTGGCCAGAACCGCTTTCAGGTAAAAAGCTGGGTCATGAGATCCTGAAAATAAGAAAGTCAATATATGTATAAAAACCGAATGTTCACTTACCCGTTACTCAGTTGCAGATTAATTGCAAGCCAGCCAGAGACTGTTACAGATGCAGACAACAACTCACAGCTGAAGATGGATTGCCCCTTGTTGGCCAGATTCACTTTCAGGTAAAAAGGTGCGTCAGGTGGGTCATGAGATCCTGAAAATAAGAAAGACAAAAAAGAAAGTCAACACAGTTGCAGATGAAAGAAAGCCAGTCAGACACCGTTCCAGATGCAGACAAACTCACAGCTGGAGCTGGATAGCCCCTTGTTGGCCGGATCCACTTTCAGGTAAAAAGGTGCGTCATGGGATCCTGTGTGACAAGAAAAAAGAAAATCAATATATGTATAAAAACCGAATTAACACATACCTGTTACACGGTTGCAGATTAATTGCAAGCCAGCCAGACACTGTTCCAGATGCAGACAACCAGTCACAGCTGAAGATGGATTGCCCCTTGTTGGCCAGATCCACTTTCAGGTAAAAAGCTGGGTCATGAGATCCTGAAAATAAGAAAGATAAATGAAGTCAATATATGTATAGAAACCGAATGTTCACTTACCTGTTGCAAATAAGAAAGCCAGGCAGACAGACTTCCAGATGCAGACAACCTCTCTCAGTTGGAGATGGTTAGACACTTGTTGGCCAGATCCACTTTCAGGAAAAAGGGTGCATCAATTGGGTCATGACATCCTGAAAATAAGAAAGACAAAAAAGAAAGTCAACACAGTTGCAGATTAATTGCAAGCCAGCCAGACACTGTTCCAGATGCAGACAACCTATCACAGCTGAAGATGGATTGCCCCTTTTTGGCCAGATCCACTTTCAGGTAAAAAGGTGCATCATGGGATCCTGTGTGACAAGAAAAAAGAAAATCAATATATGTATAAAAACCGAATTAACACGTACCTGTTACACAGTTGCAGATTAATTGCAAGCCAGCCAGACACAGTTCCAGATGCAGACAACCAATCACAGCTGAAGATGGATTGCCCCTTGTTTGCATGATCCACTTTCAGGTAAAAAGGTGTGTCATGAGATCCTGTGTGACAAGAAAAAAGAAAATCAATATATGTATAAAAACCGAATTAACACGTACCTGTTACACAGTTGCAGATTAATTGCAAGCCAGCCAGACACCGTTCTAGATGCAGACAACCACTCGCAGCTGAAGATGGATTGCCCCTTGTTGGCCAGATCCACTTTCAGGTAAAAAGGTACGTCATGAGATCCTGTGTGACAAGAAATAAGAAAATCAATATATGTATAAAAACTGAATTAACACATACCTGTTACACAGTTGCAGATTAATTGCAAGCCAGCCAGACACAGTTCCAGATGCAGACACCCACTCGCAGCTGGACATTGATAGCCCCTTGTTGGCCGGATCCACTTTCAGGTAAAAAGGTCCGTGATGGGATCCTGTGAGACAAAAAAAGAATCAATATATGTATAAAAACCGAATTAACACGTACCTGTTACACAGTTGCAGATTAATTGCAAGATCCACTTTCAGGTAAAAAGGTGCGTCAGGTGGGTCATGAGATCCTGAAAATAAGAAAGACAAAAAAGAAAGTCAACACAGTTGCAGATTAATTGCAAGCCAACCAGACACCGTTCCAGATGCAGACAACCACTCGCAGCTGAAGATGGATTGCCCCTTGTTGGCCAGATACACTTTCAGGTAAAAAGGTGCGTCATGAGATCCTGTGTGAGAAGAAAAAAGAAAATCAATATATGTATAAAAACTGAATTAACGCGTACCTGTTACACAGTTGCAGATTAATTGCAAGATCCACTTTCAGGTAAAAAGGTGCATCAGGTGGGTCATGAGATCCTAAAAATAAGAAAGACAAAAAAGAAAGTCAACACAATTGCAGATTAATTGCAAGCCAGCCAGACACTGATCCAGAAAAAAGAAATCAATATGTATAAAAAACGAATTAACACGTATCTTTTACACAGTTGCAGATTAATTGCAAGCCAGCCAGACACCGTTCCAGATGCAGACAACCACTCACAGCCGAAGATGGATTGCCCCTTGTTGGCCAGATCCACTTTCAGGTAAAAAGGTGCGTCATGTGATCCTGTGTGACAAGAAAAAAGAAAATCAATATATCTATAAAAACCCGAATTAACACGTACCTGTTACACAGTTGCAGATTAATTGCAAGCTAGCCAGACACCGTTCCAGATACACACAACCACTCGTAGCTGAAGACAGATTGCCCCTTGTTTACAAGATCCACTTTCAGGTAAAAAGGTGCGTCATGAGATCCTGTGTGACAAGAAAAAAGAAAATCAATATATGTATAAAAACTGAATTAACACGTACCTGTTACACAGTTGCAGATTAATTGCAAGATCCACTTTCAGGTAAAAAGGTGCATCAGGTAGGTCATGAGATCCTGAAAATAAGAAAGACAAAAAAGAAAGTCAACACAGTTGCAGATTAATTGCAAGCCAGCCAGACACCGTTCTAGAAGCAGACAACCACTCGTAGCTGAAGATGGATTGCCCCTTGTTTGCAAGATCCACTTTCAGGTAAAAAGGTGCGTCATGAGATCCTGTGTGACAAGAAAAAAGAAAATCAATATATGTATAAAAACTGAATTAACACGTACCTGTTACACAGTTGCAGATTAATTGCAAGCCAGCCAGACACAGTTCCAGATGCAGACAACCAATCACAGCTGAAGATGGATTGCCCCTTGTTTGCAAGATCCACTTTCAGGTAAAAAGGTGTGTCATGAGATCCTGTGTGACAAGAAAAAAGAAAATCAATATATGTATAAAAAACGAATTAACACGTACCTGTTACACAGTTTCAGATTAATTGCAAGCCAGCCAGACACCGTTCTAGATGCAGACAACCACTCGCAGCTGAAGATGGATTGCCCCTTGTTGGCCAGATCCACTTTCAGGTAAAAAGGTTCGTCATGAGATCCTGTGTGACAAGAAATAAGAAAATCAATATATGTATAAAAACTGAATTAACACATACCTGTTACACAGTTGCAGATTAATTGCAAGCCAGCCAGACACAGTTCCAGATGCAGACACCCACTCGCAGCTGGACATTGATAGCCCCTTGTTGGCCGGATCCACTTTCAGGTAAAAAGGTCCGTGATGGGATCCTGTGAGACAAAAAAAGAATCAATATATGTATAAAAACCGAATTAACACGTACCTGTTACACAGTTGCAGATTAATTGCAAGATCCACTTTCAGGTAAAAAGGTGCGTCAGGTGGGTCATGAGATCCTGAAAATAAGAAAGACAAAAAAGAAAGTCAACACAGTTGCAGATTAATTGCAAGCCAACCAGACACCGTTCCAGATGCAGACAACCACTCGCAGCTGAAGATGGATTGCCCCTTGTTGGCCAGATACACTTTCAGGTAAAAAGGTGCGTCATGAGATCCTGTGTGAGAAGAAAAAAGAAAATCAATATATGTATAAAAACTGAATTAACGCGTACCTGTTACACAGTTGCAGATTAATTGCAAGATCCACTTTCAGGTAAAAAGGTGCATCAGGTGGGTCATGAGATCCTAAAAATAAGAAAGACAAAAAAGAAAGTCAACACAATTGCAGATTAATTGCAAGCCAGCCAGACACTGATCCAGAAAAAAGAAATCAATATGTATAAAAAACGAATTAACACGTATCTTTTACACAGTTGCAGATTAATTGCAAGCCAGCCAGACACCGTTCCAGATGCAGACAACCACTCACAGCCGAAGATGGATTGCCCCTTGTTGGCCAGATCCACTTTCAGGTAAAAAGGTGCGTCATGTGATCCTGTGTGACAAGAAAAAAGAAAATCAATATATCTATAAAAACCCGAATTAACACGTACCTGTTACACAGTTGCAGATTAATTGCAAGCTAGCCAGACACCGTTCCAGATACACACAACCACTCGTAGCTGAAGACAGATTGCCCCTTGTTTACAAGATCCACTTTCAGGTAAAAAGGTGCGTCATGAGATCCTGTGTGACAAGAAAAAAGAAAATCAATATATGTATAAAAACTGAATTAACACGTACCTGTTACACAGTTGCAGATTAATTGCAAGATCCACTTTCAGGTAAAAAGGTGCATCAGGTAGGTCATGAGATCCTGAAAATAAGAAAGACAAAAAAGAAAGTCAACACAGTTGCAGATTAATTGCAAGCCAGCCAGACACCGTTCTAGAAGCAGACAACCACTCGTAGCTGAAGATGGATTGCCCCTTGTTTGCAAGATCCACTTTCAGGTAAAAAGGTGCGTCATGAGATCCTGTGTGACAAGAAAAAAGAAAATCAATATATGTATAAAAACTGAATTAACACGTACCTGTTACACAGTTGCAGATTAGTTGCAAGCTAGCCAGACACCGTTCTAGATGCAGACAACCACTCGCAGCTGAAGATGGATTGCCCCTTGTTGGCCTGATCCACTTTCAGGTAAAAAGGTACGTCATGAGATCCTGTGTGACAAGTAAAAAGAAAATCAATATATGTATAAAAACCCGAATTAACACGTACCTGTTACACAGTTGCAGATTAATTGCAAGCCAGCCAGACACAGTTCCAGATGCAGACAACCACTCGCAGCTGAAGATGGATTGCTCCTTTTTGGCCAGATCCACTTTCAGGTTAAAAGGTGCATCATGGGATCCTGTGTGACAAGAAAAAAGAAAATCAATATATGTATAAAAACTGAATTAAGACGTACCTGTTACACAGTTGCAGATTAATTGCAAGCCAGCCAGACACAGTTCCAGATGCAGACAACCAATCACAGCTGAAGATGGATTGCCCCTTGTTTGCAAGATCCACTTTCAGGTAAAAAGGTGTGTCATGAGATCCTGTGTGACAAGAAAAAAGAAAATCAATATATGTATAAAAACTGAATTAACACGTACCTGTTACACAGTTGCAGATTAATTGCAAGCTAGCCAGACACCGTTCTAGATGCAGACAACCACTCGCAGCTGAAGATGGATTGCTCCTTTTTGGCCAGATACACTTTCAGGTAAAAAGGTGCGTCATGAGATCCTGTGTGACAAGAAAAAAGAAAATCAATATATGTATAAAAACTGAATTAACACATACCTGTTACACAGTTGCAGATTAATTGCAAGATCCACTTTCAGGTAAAAAGATGCGTCAGGTGGGTCTTGAGATCCTGAAAATAAGAAAGACAAAAAAGAAAGTCAACACAATTGCAGATTAATTGCAAGCCAGCCAGACACTGATCCAGAAAAAAGAAATCAATATGTATAAAATATATGTATAAAAACTGAATTAACACGTACCTCTTACACAGTTGCAGATTAATTGCAAGATCCACTTCCAGGTAAAAAGATGCGTCAGGTGGGTCTTGAGATCCTGAAAATAAGAAAGACAAAAAAGAAATTCAACACAATTGCAGATTAATTGCAAGCCAGCCAGACACTGATCCAGAAAAAAAAAATCAATATGTATAAAAAACAAATTAACACTTATCTTTTACACAGTTCCAGATAAATAACAAGCCAACCAGACACTCACAGCTGAAGATGGATTGCCCCTTGTTGGTCAGATCCACTTTCAGGTAAAAAGGTGCCTCAGGTGGGTCATGACATCCTGAAAATAAGAAAGATAAAAAAGAAAGTCAATATGTATAGAAACTGAATGTTCACTTACCTGAAACTCAGTTGCAGATGAAAAGAAAGCCAGTCAGACACCATTCCAGATGCAGGCAACCTCTCACAGCTGGACATTGATAGCCCCTTGTTGGCCGGATCCACTTTCAGGTAAAAAGGTCCGTGATGGGATCCTGTGAGACAAAAAAAGAATCAATATATGTATAAAAACCGAATTAACACGTACCTGTTACACAGTTGAAGATTAATTGCAAGATCCACTTTCAGGTAAAAAGGTGCGTCAGGTGGGTCATGAGATCCTGAAAATAAGAAAGACAAAAAAAGAAAGTCAACACAGTTGCAGATTAATTGCAAGCCAACCAGACACCGTTCCAGATGAAGACAACCACTCGCAGCTGAAGATGGATTGCCCCTTGTTGGCCAGATACACTTTCAGGTAAAAAGTTGCATCATGAGATCCTGTGTGACAAGAATAAAGAAAATCAATATATGTATAAAAACTGAATTAACACGTACCTGTTACACAGTTGCAGATTAATTGCAAGCCAGCCAGACACCGTTCCAGATGCAGAGAACCATTCGTAGCTGAAGATGGATTGCCCCTTGTTTGCAAGATCCACTTTCAGGTAAAAAGGTGCGTCATGAGATCCTGTGTGACAAGAAAAAAGAAAATCAATATATGTATAAAAACTGAATTAACACGTACCTGTTACACAGTTGCAGATTGATTGCAAGATCCACTTTCAGGTAAAAAGGTGAGTCAGGTGGGTCACGAGATCCTGAAAATAAGAAAGACAAAAAAAGAAAGTCAACACAGTTGCAGATTAATTGCAAGCCAGCCAGACACTGATCAAGAAAAAAGAAATCAATATGTATAAAAAACGAATTAACACGTATCTTTTACACAGTTGCAGATTAATTGCAAGCCAGCCAGACACCGTTCCAGATGCAGACAACCACTCACAGCTGAAGATGGATTGCCCCTTGTTGGCCAGATCCACTTTCAGGTAAAAAGGTGCGTCATGTGATCCTGTGTGACAAGAAAAAAGAAAATCAATATATCTATAAAAACCCGAATTAACACGTACCTGTTACACAGTTGCAGATTAATTGCAAGCTAGCCAGACACCGTTCCAGATACACACAACCACTCGTAGCTGAAGACAGATTGCCCCTTGTTTACAAGATCCACTTTCAGGTAAAAAGGTGCGTCATGAGATCCTGTGTGACAAGAAAAAAGAAAATCAATATATGTATAAAAACTGAATTAACACGTACCTGTTACACAGTTGCAGATTAATTGCAAGATCCACTTTCAGGTAAAAAGATGCATCAGGTGGGTCTTGAGATCCTGAAAATAAGAAAGACAAAAAAGAAAGTCAACACAATTGCAGATTAATTGCAAGCCAGCCAGAAACTGATCCAGAAAAAAGAAATCAATATGTATAAAAAACGAATTAACACGTATCTTTTACACAGTTCTAGATAAATAGAAAGCCAGCCATACACTCACAGCTGAAGATGGATTGCCCCTTGTTGGCCAGATCCACTTTCAGGTAAAAAGTTGAATCAGGTGGGTCATGACATCCTGAAAATAAGAAAGACAAAAAAAAAGTAAATATAAGTATAGAAACTGAATGTTCATTTACCTGTAACTCAGTTGCAGATGAAAAGAAACCAGTCAGACACCATTCCAGATGCAGGCAACCTCTCACAGCTGGACATGGAGAGCCCCTTGTTGGCCGGATCCACTTTCAGGTAAAAAGGTGCGTGATGGGATCCTGTGTGACAAGAAAAAAGAAAATCAATATATGTATAAAAACCGAATTGACACGTATCTGTTACACAGTTGCAGATTAATTGCAAGCCAGCCAGAAACCGTTCCAGATGCAGACAACCACTCGCAGCTGAAGATGGATTGCCCCTTGTTGGCCAGATCCACTTTCAGGTAAAAAGGTGCGTCATGAGATCCTGTGTGAGAAGAAAAAAGAAAATCAATATATGTATAAAAACTGAATTAACGCGTACCTGTTACACAGTTGCAGATTAATTGCAAGATCCACTTTCAGGTAAAAAGGTGCATCAGGTGGGTCATGAGATCCTAAAAATAAGAAAGACAAAAAAGAAAGTCAACACAATTGCAGATTAATTGCAAGCCAGCCAGACACTGATCCAGAAAAAAGAAATCAATATGTATAAAAAACGAATTAACACGTATCTTTTACACAGTTGCAGATTAATTGCAAGCCAGCCAGACACCGTTCCAGATGCAGACAACCACTCACAGCCGAAGATGGATTGCCCCTTGTTGGCCAGATCCACTTTCAGGTAAAAAGGTGCGTCATGTGATCCTGTGTGACAAGAAAAAAGAAAATCAATATATCTATAAAAACCCGAATTAACACGTACCTGTTACACAGTTGCAGATTAATTGCAAGCTAGCCAGACACCGTTCCAGATACACACAACCACTCGTAGCTGAAGACAGATTGCCCCTTGTTTACAAGATCCACTTTCAGGTAAAAAGGTGCGTCATGAGATCCTGTGTGACAAGAAAAAAGAAAATCAATATATGTATAAAAACTGAATTAACACGTACCTGTTACACAGTTGCAGATTAATTGCAAGATCCACTTTCAGGTAAAAAGGTGCATCAGGTAGGTCATGAGATCCTGAAAATAAGAAAGACAAAAAAGAAAGTCAACACAGTTGCAGATTAATTGCAAGCCAGCCAGACACCGTTCTAGAAGCAGACAACCACTCGTAGCTGAAGATGGATTGCCCCTTGTTTGCAAGATCCACTTTCAGGTAAAAAGGTGCGTCATGAGATCCTGTGTGACAAGAAAAAAGAAAATCAATATATGTATAAAAACTGAATTAACACGTACCTGTTACACAGTTGCAGATTAATTGCAAGCCAGCCAGACACAGTTCCAGATGCAGACAACCAATCACAGCTGAAGATGGATTGCCCCTTGTTTGCAAGATCCACTTTCAGGTAAAAAGGTGTGTCATGAGATCCTGTGTGACAAGAAAAAAGAAAATCAATATATGTATAAAAACCGAATTAACACGTACCTGTTACACAGTTTCAGATTAATTGCAAGCCAGCCAGACACCGTTCTAGATGCAGACAACCACTCGCAGCTGAAGATGGATTGCCCCTTGTTGGCCAGATCCACTTTCAGGTAAAAAGGTACGTCATGAGATCCTGTGTGACAAGAAATAAGAAAATCAATATATGTATAAAAACTGAATTAACACATACCTGTTACACAGTTGCAGATTAATTGCAAGCCAGCCAGACACAGTTCCAGATGCAGACACCCACTCGCAGCTGGACATTGATAGCCCCTTGTTGGCCGGATCCACTTTCAGGTAAAAAGGTCTGTGATGGGATCCTGTGAGACAAAAAAAGAATCAATATATGTATAAAAACCGAATTAACACGTACCTGTTACACAGTTGCAGATTAATTGCAAGATCCACTTTCAGGTAAAAAGGTGCGTCAGGTGGGTCATGAGATCCTGAAAATAAGAAAGACAAAAAAGAAAGTCAACACAGTTGCAGATTAATTGCAAGCCAACCAGACACCGTTCCAGATGCAGACAACCACTCGCAGCTGAAGATGGATTGCCCCTTGTTGGCCAGATACACTTTCAGGTAAAAAGGTGCGTCATGAGATCCTGTGTGAGAAGAAAAAAGAAAATCAATATATGTATAAAAACTGAATTAACGCGTACCTGTTACACAGTTGCAGATTAATTGCAAGATCCACTTTCAGGTAAAAAGGTGCATCAGGTGGGTCATGAGATTCTAAAAATAAGAAAGACAAAAAAGAAAGTCAACACAATTGCAGATTAATTGCAAGCCAGCCAGACACTGATCCAGAAAAAAGAAATCAATATGTATAAAAAACGAATTAACACGTATCTTTTACACAGTTGCAGATTAATTGCAAGCCAGCCAGACACCGTTCCAGATGCAGACAACCACTCACAGCCGAAGATGGATTGCCCCTTGTTGGCCAGATCCACTTTCAGGTAAAAAGGTGCGTCATGTGATCCTGTGTGACAAGAAAAAAGAAAATCAATATATCTATAAAAACCCGAATTAACACGTACCTGTTACACAGTTGCAGATTAATTGCAAGCTAGCCAGACACCGTTCCAGATACACACAACCACTCGTAGCTGAAGACAGATTGCCCCTTGTTTACAAGATCCACTTTCAGGTAAAAAGGTGCGTCATGAGATCCTGTGTGACAAGAAAAAAGAAAATCAATACATGTATAAAAACTGAATTAACACGTACCTGTTACACAGTTGCAGATTAATTGCAAGATCCACTTTCAGGTAAAAAGGTGCATCAGGTAGGTCATGAGATCCTGAAAATAAGAAAGACAAAAAAGAAAGTCAACACAGTTGCAGATTAATTGCAAGCCAGCCAGACACCGTTCTAGAAGCAGACAACCACTCGTAGCTGAAGATGGATTGCCCCTTGTTTGCAAGATCCACTTTCAGGTAAAAAGGTGCGTCATGAGATCCTGTGTGACAAGAAAAAAGAAAATCAATATATGTATAAAAACTGAATTAACACGTACCTGTTACACAGTTGCAGATTAGTTGCAAGCTAGCCAGACACCGTTCTAGATGCAGACAACCACTCGCAGCTGAAGATGGATTGCCCCTTGTTGGCCTGATCCACTTTCAGGTAAAAAGGTACGTCATGAGATCCTGTGTGACAAGTAAAAAGAAAATCAATATATGTATAAAAACCCGAATTAACACGTACCTGTTACACAGTTGCAGATTAATTGCAAGCCAGCCAGACACAGTTCCAGATGCAGACAACCAATCACAGCTGAAGATGGATTGCCCCTTGTTTGCAAGATCCACTTTCAGGTAAAAAGGTGTGTCATGAGATCCTGTGTGACAAGAAAAAAGAAAATCAATATATGTATAAAAACTGAATTAACACGTACCTGTTACACAGTTGCAGATTAATTGCAAGCCAGCCAGACACAGTTCCAGATGCAGACAACCACTCGCAGCTGAAGATGGATTGCTCCTTTTTGGCCAGATCCACTTTCAGGTTAAAAGGTGCATCATGGGATCCTGTGTGACAAGAAAAAAGAAAATCAATATATGTATAAAAACTGAATTAAGACGTACCTGTTACACAGTTGCAGATTAATTGCAAGCCAGCCAGACACAGTTCCAGATGCAGACAACCAATCACAGCTGAAGATGGATTGCCCCTTGTTTGCAAGATCCACTTTCAGGTAAAAAGGTGTGTCATGAGATCCTGTGTGACAAGAAAAAAGAAAATCAATATATGTATAAAAACTGAATTAACACGTACCTGTTACACAGTTGCAGATTAATTGCAAGCTAGCCAGACACCGTTCTAGATGCAGACAACCACTCGCAGCTGAAGATGGATTGCTCCTTTTTGGCCAGATACACTTTCAGGTAAAAAGGTGCGTCATGAGATCCTGTGTGACAAGAAAAAAGAAAATCAATATATGTATAAAAACTGAATTAACACGTACCTGTTACACAGTTGCAGATTAATTGCAAGATCCACTTTCAGGTAAAAAGATGCGTCAGGTGGGTCTTGAGATCCTGAAAATAAGAAAGACAAAAAAGAAAGTCAACACAATTGCAGATTAATTGCAAGCCAGCCAGACACTGATCCAGAAAAAAGAAATCAATATGTATAAAATATATGTATAAAAACTGAATTAACACGTACCTCTTACACAGTTGCAGATTAATTGCAAGATCCACTTCCAGGTAAAAAGATGCGTCAGGTGGGTCTTGAGATCCTGAAAATAAGAAAGACAAAAAAGAAATTCAACACAATTGCAGATTAATTGCAAGCCAGCCAGACACTGATCCAGAAAAAAAAAATCAATATGTATAAAAAACAAATTAACACTTATCTTTTACACAGTTCCAGATAAATAACAAGCCAACCAGACACTCACAGCTGAAGATGGATTGCCCCTTGTTGGTCAGATCCACTTTCAGGTAAAAAGGTGCCTCAGGTGGGTCATGACATCCTGAAAATAAGAAAGATAAAAAAGAAAGTCAATATGTATAGAAACTGAATGTTCACTTACCTGAAACTCAGTTGCAGATGAAAAGAAAGCCAGTCAGACACCATTCCAGATGCAGGCAACCTCTCACAGCTGGACATTGATAGCCCCTTGTTGGCCGGATCCACTTTCAGGTAAAAAGGTCCGTGATGGGATCCTGTGAGACAAAAAAAAGAATCAATATATGTATAAAAACCGAATTAACACGTACCTGTTACACAGTTGCAGATTAATTGCAAGATCCACTTTCAGGTAAAAAGGTGCGTCAGGTGGGTCATGAGATCCTGAAAATAAGAAAGACAAAAAAAGAAAGTCAACACAGTTGCAGATTAATTGCAAGCCAACCAGACACCGTTCCAGATGAAGACAACCACTCGCAGCTGAAGATGGATTGCCCCTTGTTGGCCAGATACACTTTCAGGTAAAAAGTTGCATCATGAGATCCTGTGTGACAAGAATAAAGAAAATCAATATATGTATAAAAACTGAATTAACACGTACCTGTTACACAGTTGCAGATTAATTGCTAGCCAGCCAGACACCGTTCCACATGCAGAGAACCATTCGTAGCTGAAGATGGATTGCCCCTTGTTTGCAAGATCCACTTTCAGGTAAAAAGGTGCGTCATGAGATCCTGTGTGACAAGAAAAAAGAAAATCAATATATGTATAAAAACTGAATTAACACGTACCTGTTACACAGTTGCAGATTGATTGCAAGATCCACTTTCAGGTAAAAAGGTGCGTCAGGTGGGTCATGAGATCCTGAAAATAAGAAAGACAAAAAAAGAAAGTCAACACAGTTGCAGATTAATTGCAAGCCAGCCAGACACTGATCAAGAAAAAAGAAATCAATATGTATAAAAAACGAATTAACACGTATCTTTTACACAGTTGCAGATTAATTGCAAGCCAGCCAGACACCGTTCCAGATGCAGACAACCACTCACAGCTGAAGATGGATTGCCCCTTGTTGGCCAGATCCACTTTCAGGTAAAAAGGTGCGTCATGTGATCCTGTGTGACAAGAAAAAAGAAAATCAATATATGTATAAAAACTGAATTAACACGTACCTGTTACACAGTTGCAGATTAATTGCAAGATCCACTTTCAGGTAAAAAGATGCATCAGGTGGGTCTTGAGATCCTGAAAATAAGAAAGACAAAAAAGAAAGTCAACACAATTGCAGATTAATTGCAAGCCAGCCAGAAACTGATCCAGAAAAAAGAAATCAATATGTATAAAAAACGAATTAACACGTATCTTTTACACAGTTCTAGATAAATAGAAAGCCAGCCATACACTCACAGCTGAAGATGGATTGCCCCTTGTTGGCCAGATCCACTTTCAGGTAAAAAGTTGAATCAGGTGGGTCATGACATCCTGAAAATAAGAAAGACAAAAAAAAAAGTAAATATAAGTATAGAAACTGAATGTTCATTTACCTGTAACTCAGTTGCAGATGAAAAGAAACCAGTCAGACACCATTCCAGATGCAGGCAACCTCTCACAGCTGGACATGGAGAGCCCCTTGTTGGCCGGATCCACTTTCAGGTAAAAAGGTGCGTGATGGGATCCTGTGTGACAAGAAAAAAGAAAATCAATATATGTATAAAAACCGAATTGACACGTATCTGTTACACAGTTGCAGATTAATTGCAAGCCAGCCAGAAACCGTTCCAGATGCAGACAACCACTCACAGCTGGACATGGATAGCCCCTTGTTGGCCAGATCCACTTTCAGGTACACAGTTGCGTCAGGTGGGTCATGACATCCTAAAAATAAGAAAGATAAAAAAAAAGTAAATATAAGTATAGAAACTGAATGTTCACTTACCTGTAACTCAGTTGCAGATGAAAAGAAACCAGTCAGACACCATTCCAGATGCAGGCAACCTCTCACAGCTGGACATGGAGAGCCCCTTGTTGGCCGGATCCACTTTCTGGTAAAAAGGTGCGTGATGGGATCCTGTGTGACAAGAAAAAAGAAAATCAATATATGTATAAAAACCGAATTAACACGTACCTGTTACACAGTTGCAGATTAATTGCAAGCCAGCCAGACACCGTTCTAGATGCAGACAACCACTCGCAGCTGAAGATGGATTGCCCCTTGTTGGCCAGATCCACTTTCAGGTAAAAAGTTGCATCATGAGATCCTGTGTGACAAGAAAAAAGAAAATCAATATATGTATAAAACCCGATTTAACACGTACCTGTTACACAGTTGCAGATTAATTGCAAGCCAGCCAGACAACGTTCCAGATGCAGACAACCACTCGCAGCTGAAGATGGATTGCCCCTTGTTGGCCAGATCCACTTTCAGGCAAAAAGGTGCGTCATGAGATCCTGTGTGACAAGAAAAAAGAAAATCAATATATGTATAAAAAACGAATTAACACGTACCTGTTACACAGTTGCAGATTAATTCCAAGATCCACTTTCAGGTAAAAAGATGCGTCAGGTGGGTCATGACATCCTGAAAATGAGAAAGACAAAAAACAAAGTCAACACAGTTGCAGATTAATTGCAAGCCAGCCAGACACTGATCCAGAAAAAAGAAATCATTATGTATAAAAAAAACGACTTAACACGTATCTTTTACACAGTTGCAGATTAATTGCAAGCCAGCCAGACACCGTTCCAGATGCAGACAACCACTCACAGCTGAAGATGGATTGCCCCTTGTTGGCCAGATCCACTTTCAGGAAAACAGTTGTGTCAGGTGGGTCGTGACATCCTAAATTAAGAAAGACAAAAAAGAAAGTAAATATAAGTATAGAAACTGAATGTTCACTTACCTGTAACTCAGTTGCAGATGAAAAGAAAGCCAGTCAGACACCATTCCAGATGCAGGCAACCTCTCACAGCTGGACATGGATAGCCCCTTGTTGGCCAGATCCACTTTCAGGTAAAAAGGTGCGTCATGAGATACTGTGTGATAAGAAAAAAGAAAATCAATATATGTATAAAAACCGAATTAACACGTACCTGTTACACAGTTGCAGATTAATTGCAAGCCAGCCAGACAATGTTCCAGATGCAGACAACCACTAGCAGCAGAAGATGGATTGCCCCTTGTTGGCCAGATACACTTTCAGGTAAAAAGGTGCATCAAGTGGGTCATGACGTCCTGAAAATAAGAAAGACAAAAAAGAAAGTCAATATAAGTATAGAAACTGAATGTTCACTTACCTGTGACTCAGTTGCAGATGAAAAGAAAGCCAGTCAGACACCATTCCAGATGCAGGCAATCTCTCACAGCTGGACATGGATAGCACCTTGTTGGCCGGAACGACGTTCAGGTAAAAAGGTGCGTGATGGGATCCTGTGTGACAAGAAAAAAGAAAATCAATATATGTATAAAAAACGAATTAACACGTACCTGTTACGCACTTGCAGATTAATTGCAAGCATGTTAGATACCGTTCCAGATGTAGACAACCACTCGCAGCTGAAGATGGATTGCCCCTTTTCGGCCAGATCTACTTTCAGGTAAAAAGGTGCGTCATGAGATCCTGTGTGACAAGAAAAAAGAAAATCAATATAAGTTTAAAAACCGAAGTAACACGTACCTGTTACACAGTTGCAGATTAATTGCAAGCCAGCCAGACACCATTCCAGTTGCAGACAACCACTCACAGCTGAAGATGGATTACCCCTTGTTGGCCAGATCCACTTTCAGGTAAAAAGGTGCATCAGGTGGGTCATGACATTCTGAAAATAAGAAAGACAAAAAAGAAAGTAAATATAAGTATAGAAACTGAATGTTCATTTACCTGTAACTCAGTTGCAGATGAAAAGAAACCAGTCAGACACCATTCCAGATGCAGGCAACCTCTCACAGCTGGACATGGAGAGCCCCTTGTTGGCCGGATCCACTTTCAGGTAAAAAGGTGCGTGATGGGATCTTGTGTGACAAGAAAAAAGAAAATCAATATATGTATAAAAACCGAATTGACACGTACCTGTTACACAGTTGCAGATTAATTGCAAGCCAGCCAGACAACGTTCCAGATGCAGACAACCACTCGCAGCTGAAGATGGATTGCCCCTTGTTGGCCAGATCCACTTTCAGGTAAAAAGTTGCATCATGAGATCCTGTGTGACAAGAAAAAAGAAAATCAATATATGTATAAAACCCGATTTAACACGTACCTGTTACACAGTTGCAGATTAATTGCAAGCCAGCCAGACAACGTTCCAGATGCAGACAACCACTCGCAGCTGAAGATGGATTGCCCCTTGTTGGCCAGATCCACTTTCAGGTAAAAAGGTGCGTCATGAGATCCTGTGTGACAAGAAAAAAGAAAATCAATATATGTATAAAAAACGAATTAACACATAACTGTTACACAGTTGCAGATTAATTCCAAGATCCACTTTCAGGTAAAAAGATGCGTCAGGTGGGTCATGACATCCTGAAAATGAGAAAGACAAAAAAGAAAGTCAACACAGTTGCAGATTAATTGCAAGCCAGCCAGACACTGATCCAGAAAAAAGAAATCAATATGTATAAAAAAAAACCGAATTAACACGTATCTTTTACACAGTTGCAGATTAATTGCAAGCCAGCCAGACACCGTTCCAGATGCAGACAACCACTCACAGCTTAAGATGGATTGCCCCTTGTTGGCCAGATCCACTTTCAGGTAAAAGGTTGCGTCAGGTGGGTCATGACATCCTAAAAATAAGAAAGACAAGAAAGAAAGTAAATATAAGTATAGAAACTGAATGTTCACTTACCTGTAACTCAGTTGAAGATGAAAAGAAAGCCAGTCAGACACCATTCCAGATGCAGGCAACCTCTCATATCTGGACATGGAAAGCCCCTTGTTGGCCGGATCCACTTTCAGGTAAAAAGGTGCGTGATGGGATCCTGTGTGACAAAAAAAAAGAAAATCAATATATGTATAAAAACCGAATTAACACATACCTGTTACACAGTTGCAGATTAATTGCAAGCCAGCCAGACACCGTTTCAGATGCAGACAACCACTCGCAGCTGAAGATGGATTGCCCCTTGTTGGCCAGATCCACTTTCAGGTAAAAAGGTGCGTGATGGGATCCTGTGTGACAAGAAAAAAGAAAATCAATATATGTATAAAAACCGAATTAACACGTACCTGTTACACAGTTGCAGATTAATTGCAAGCCAGCCAGACCTGTTACACAGTTGCAGATTAATTGCAAGCCAGCCAGACACCGTTCCAAATGCAGACAACCACTCGTAGGTGAAGATGGATTGCCCCTTGATGGCCAGGTCCACTTTCAGGTAAAAAGGTGCGTCATGAGATCCTGTGTAACAAGAAAAAAGAAAATCAATATATGTATAAAAACCGAATTAACAAGTACCTGTTACACAGATGCAGATTAATTGCAAGATCCACTTTCAGGTAAAAAGATGCGTCAGGTGGGTCATGAGATCCTGAAAATAAGAAAGACAAAAAAGAAAGTCAACACAGTTGCAGATTAATTGCAAGCCAGCCAGAAACTGATCCAAAAAAAATAAATCGATATGTATAAAAAACGAATTAACACGTATCTTTTACACAGTTGCAGATTAATTGCAAGCCAGCCAGACACCGTTCCAGATGCAGACAACCACTCACAGCTGACGATGGATTGCCCCTTGTTGGCCAGATCCACTTTCAGGTAAAAAGGTGCGTCAGGTGGGTCATGACATCCTGAAAATAAGAAAGACAAAAAAGAAAGTCAATATAAGTATAGAAACTGAATGTTCACTTACCGGTTACTCAGTTGCAGATGAAAAGAAAGCCAGTCAGACACCATTCCAGATGCAGGCAACCTCTCACAGCTGGACATGGATAGCCCCTTGTTGGCCGGATCCACTTTCAGGTAAAAAGGTGCGTGATGGGATCCTGTGTGACAAAAAAAAGAATGTCAACATTAGTATAAAAACCGAATTAACACGTATCTTTTACACAGTTGCAGATTAATTGCAAGCCAGCCAGACACCATTCCAGTTGCAGACAACCACTCACAGCTGAAGATGGATTGCCCCTTGTTGGCCAGATCCACTTTCAGGTAAAAAGTTGCATCATGAGATCCTGTGCGACAAGAAAAAAGAAAATCAATATATGTATAAAACCCAATTTAACACGTACCTGTTACACAGTTGCAGATTAATTGCAAGCCAGCCAGACAAAGTTCCAGATGCAGAGAACCACTCGTAGGTGAAGATGGATTGCCCCTTGATGGCCAGGTCCACTTTCAGGTAAAAAGGTGCGTCATGAGATCCTGTGTGACAAGAAAAAAGAAAATCAATATATGTATAAAAACCTAATTAACATGTACCTGTTACACAGTTGCAGATTAATTGCTAGATCCACTTTCAGGTAAAAAGGGGCGTCAGGTGGGTAATGACATCCTGAAAATAAGAAAGACAAAAAAGAAAGTCAACACAGTTGCAGATTAATTGCAAGCCAGCCAGACACTGATCCAGAAAAAAGAAATCAATATGTATAAAAAACGAATTAACACGTATCTTTTACACAGTTGCAGATTAATTGCAAGCCAGCCAGACACCGTTCCAGATGCAGACAACAATTGACAGCTGAAGATGGATTGCCCCTTGTTGACCAGATCCACTTACAGGTAAAAAGTTGCATCAGGTGGGTCATGACATCCTGAAAATAAGACAAAAAAGAAAGTCAATATAAGTATAGAAACTGAATGTTCGCTTACCTGTAACTCAGTTGCAGATGAAAAGAAAGCCAGTCAGACACCATTCCAGATGCAGGCAACCTCTCACATCTGGACATGGAAAGCCCCTTGTTGGCCGGATCCACTTTCAGGTAAAAAGGTGCGTGATGGGATCCTGTGTGACAAAAAAAAAAAAAATCAATATATGTATAAAAACCGAATTAACACGTACCTGTTACACAGTTGCAGATTAATTGCAAGCCAGCCAGACACCGTTTCAGATGCAGAAAACAACTCGTAGGTGAAGATGGATTGCCCCTTGTTGGCCAGGTCCACTTTCAGGTAAAAAGGTGCGTCATGAGATCCTGTGTAACAAGAAAAAAGAAAATCAATATATGTATAAAAACCGAATTAACAAGTACCTGTTACACAGATGCAGATTAATTGCAAGATCCACTTTCAGGTAAAAAGATGCGTCAGGTGGGTCATGAGATCCTGAAAATAAGAAAGTCAACACAGTTGCAGATTAATTGCAAGCCAGCCAGAAACTGATCCAAAAAAAAGAAATCGATATGTATAAAAACCAAATTAACACGTACCTGTTACACAGTTGCAGATTAATTGCAAGATCCACTTTCAGGTAAAAAGATGCACGTGGTGGGTCATGACATCCTGAAAATAAGAAAGACAAAAAAGAAAGTCAACACAGTTGCAGATTAATTGCAAGCCAGCCAGAAACTGATCCAAAAAAAAGAAATCGATATGTATAAAAAACGAATTAACACGTATCTTTTACACAGTTGCAGATTAATTGCAAGCCAGCCAGACACCGTTCCAGATGCAGACAACCACTCACAGCTGACGATGGATTGCCCCTTGTTGGCCAGATCCACTTTCAGGTAAAAAGGTGCGTCAGGTGGGTCATGACATCCTGAAAATAAGAAAGACAAAAAAGAAAGTCAATATAAGTATAGAAACTGAATGTTCACTTACCGGTTACTCAGTTGCAGATGAAAAGAAAGCCAGTCAGACACCATTCCAGATGCAGGCAACCTCTCACAGCTGGACATGGATAGCCCCTTGTTGGCCGGATCCACTTTCAGGTAAAAAGGTGCGTGATGGGATCCTGTGTGACAAAAAAAAGAATGTCAACATTAGTATAAAAATTGAATTAACACGTATCTTTTACACAGTTGCAGATTAATTGCAAGCCAGCCAGACACCATTCCAGTTGCAGACAACCACTCACAGCTGAAGATGGATTGCCCCTTGTTGGCCAGATCCACTTTCAGGTAAAAAGTTGCATCATGAGATCCTGTGCGACAAGAAAAAAGAAAATCAATATATGTATAAAACCCAATTTAACACGTACCTGTTACACAGTTGCAGATTAATTGCAAGCCAGCCAGACAAAGTTCCAGATGCAGAGAACCACTCGCAGCTGAAGATGGATTGCCCCTTGTTGGCCAGATCCACTTTCAGGCAAAAAGGTGCGTCATGAGATCCTGTGTGACAAGAAAAAAGAAAATCAATATATGTATAAAAAACGAATTAACACGTACCTGTTACACAGTTGCAGATTAATTCCAAGATCCACTTTCAGGTAAAAAGGTGTGTCAGGTGGGTCATGAGATCCTGAAAATAAGAAAGACAAAAAAGAAAGTCAACACAGTTGCAGATTAATTGCAAGCCAGACAGACACTGATCCAGAAAAAAGAAATCAATATGTATAAAAAACGAATTAACACGTATCTTTTACACAGTTACAGATTAATTGCAAGCCAGCCAGACACCGTTCCAGATGCAGACAACCACTCACAGCTGAAGATGGATTGCCCCTTGTTGGCCAGATCCACTTTCAGGTAAAAAGTTGCGTCAGGTGGGTCATGACATCCTAAAAATAAGAAATACAAAAAAAAAGTAAATATAAGTATAGAAACTGAAAGTTCACTTACCTGTAACTCAGTTGCAGATGAAAAGAAAGCCAGTCAGACACCATTCCAGATGCAGGCAACCTCTCACATCTAGACATGGATAGCCCCTTGTTGGCCGGATCCACTTTCAGGTAAAAAGGTGCGTCATGAGATCCTGTGTGATAAGAAAAAAGAAAATCAATATATGTATAAAAACCGAATTAAAACTTACCTGTTACATAGTTGCAGATTAATTGCAAGCCAGCCAGACACCGTTTCAGATGCAGACAACCACTCGCAGCTGAAGATGGATTGCCCCTTGTTGGCCAGATCTACTTTCAGGTAAAAAGATGCGTGATGAGATCCTGTGTGACAAGAAAAAAGAAATTCAAAATATGTATAAAAACTGAATTATCACGTACCTGTTACACAGTTGCAGATTAATTGCAAGCCAGCCAGACACCGTTCCAAATGCAGACAACCACTCGTAGGTGAAGATGGATTGCCCCTTGATGGCCAGGTCCACTTTCAGGTAAAAAGGTGCGTCATGAGATCCTGTGTAACAAGAAAAAAGAAAATCAATATATGTATAAAAACCGAATTAACACGTACCTGTTACACAGATGCAGATTAATTGCAAGATCCACTTTCAGGTAAAAAGATGCGTCAGGTGGGTCATAAGATCCTGAAAATAAGAAAGACAAAAAAGAAAGTCAACACAGTTGCAGATTAATTGCAAGCCAGCCAGACACTGATCCAAAAAAAAGAAATCAATATGTATAAAAAACGAATTAACACGTATCTTTTACACAGTTGCAGATTAATTGCCAGCCAGCCAGACACCGTTCCAGATGCAGACAACCACTCACAGCTTAAGATGGATTGCCCCTTGTTGGCCAGATCCACTTTCAGGTAAAAAGTTGCATCAGGTGGGTCATGACATCCTGAAAATAAGACAAAAAAGAAAGTCAATATAAGTATAGAAACTGAATGTTCGCTTACCTGTAACTCAGTTGCAGATGAAAAGAAAGCCAGTCAGACACCATTCCAGATGCAGGCAACCTCTCACAGCTGGATATTGATAGCGCCTTGTTGGCCGGTTTCCACTTTCAGGAAAAAAGGTGCGTAATGGGATCCTGTGTGACAAGAAAAAAGAAAATCAATATATGTATAAAAACCGAATTAACACGTACCTGTTACACAGTTGCAGATTAATTGCAAGCCAGCCAGACACCGTTCCAGATGCAGACAACCACTCACAGCGGAAGATGGATTGCCCCTTGTTGGCCAGATCTACTTTCAGGTAAAAAGGTGCGTCAGGTGGGTCATGACATCCTGAAAATAAGAAAGACTAAAAAGAAAGTCAATATAAGTATAGAAACTGAATGTTCACTTACCTGTGACTCAGTTGCAGATAAAAAGAAAGCCAGTCAGACACCATTCCAGATGCAGGCAACCTCTCACATCTTGACATGGATAGCCCCTTGTTGGCCGGATCCACTTTCAGGTAAAAAGGTGCGTGATGTGATCCTGTGTGACAAAAAAAAAATCAATATATGTATAAAAAACGAATTAACACGTACCTGTTACACAGTTGCAGATTAATTGCAAGCCAGCCAGACACCGTTTCAGATGCAGACAACCACTCGCAGCTGAAGATGGATTGCCCCTTGTTGGCCAGATCCACTTTCAGGTAAAAAGATGCGTGATGAGATCCTGTGTGACAAGAAAAAAGAAATTCAAAATATGTATAAAAACTGAATTATCACGTACCTGTTACACAGTTGCAGATTAATTGCAAGCCAGCCAGACACCGTTCCAAATGCAGACAACCACTCGTAGGTGAAGATGGATTGCCCCTTGATGGCCAGGTCCACTTTCAGGTAAAAAGGTGCGTCATGAGATCCTGTGTAACAAGAAAAAAGAAAATCAATATATGTATAAAAACCGAATTAACACGTACCTGTTACACAGATGCAGATTAATTGCAAGATCCACTTTCAGGTAAAAAGATGCGTCAGGTGGGTCATAAGATCCTGAAAATAAGAAAGACAAAAAAGAAAGTCAACACAGTTGCAGATTAATTGCAAGCCAGCCAGAAACTGATCCAAAAAAAAGAAATCGATATGTATAAAAAACGAATTAACACGTATCTTTTACACAGTTGCAGATTAATTGCAAGCCAGCCAGACACCGTTCCAGATGCAGACAACCACTCACAGCTGAAGATGGATTGCCCCTTGTTGGCCAGATCCACTTTCAGGTAAAAAGGTGCATCAGGTGGGTCATGACATCCTGAAAATAAGAAAGACAAAAAAGAAAGTCAATATAAGTATAGAAACTGAATGTTCACTTACCTGTGACTCAGTTGCAGGAGAAAAGAAAGCCAGTCAGACACCATTCCAGATGCAGGCAACCTCTCACATCTAGACATGGATAGCCCCTTGTTGGCCGGATCCACTTTCAGGTAAAAAGGTGCGTGATGGGATCCTGTGAAAAAAAAAAAAATCAATATATGTATAAAAACCGAATTAACACGTACCTGTTACACAGTTGCAGATTAATTGCAAGCCAGCCAGACACCGTTTCAGATGCAGACAACCACTCGCAGCTTAAGATGGATTGCCCCTTGTTGGCCAGATCCACTTTCAGGTAAAAAGGTGCGTCATGAGATCCTGTGTGACAAGAAAAAAGAAAATCAATATATGTATAAAAACCGAATTAACACATACCTGTTACACAGTTGCAGATTAATTGCTATATCCACTTTCAGGTAAAAAGGTGCGTCAAGTGGGTAATGACATCCTGAAAATAAGAAAGACAAAAAAGAAAGTCAACACAGTTGCAGATTAATTGCAAGCCAAACAGACACTGATCCAGAAAAAAGAAATCAATATGTATAAAAAACGAATTAACACGTATCTTTTACACAGTTGCAGATTAATTGCAAGCCAGCCAGACACCGTTCCAGATGCAGGCAACCTCTCACAGCTGGACATGGATAGCCTCTTGTTGGCCGGATCCACTTTCAGGTAAAAAGGTGCGTGATGGGATCCTGTGTGACAAAAAAAAGAATGTCAACATTAGTATAAAAATCGAATTAACACGTATCTTTTACACAGTTGCAGATTAATTGCAAGCCAGCCAGACACCATTCCAGTTGCAGACAACCACTCACAGCTGAAGATGGATTGCCCCTTGTTGGCCAGATCCACTTTCAGGTAAAAAGTTGCATCATGAGATCCTGTGCGACAAGAAAAAAGAAAATCAATATATGTATAAAACCCAATTTAACACGTACCTGTTACACAGTTGCAGATTAATTGCAAGCCAGCCAGACAAAGTTCCAGATGCAGAGAACCACTCGCAGCTGAAGATGGATTGCCCCTTGTTGGCCAGATCCACTTTCAGGCAAAAAGGTGCGTCATGAGATCCTGTGTGACAAGAAAAAAGAAAATCAATATATGTATAAAAAACGAATTAACACGTACCTGTTACACAGTTGCAGATTAATTCCAAGATCCACTTTCAGGTAAAAAGGTGTGTCAGGTGGGTCATGAGATCCTGAAAATAAGAAAGACAAAAAAGAAAGTCAATACAGTTGCAGATTAATTGCAAGCCAGCCAGACACTGTTCCAGAAAAAAGAAATCATTATGTATAAAAAACGAATTAACACGTATCTTTTACACAGTTGCACATTAATTGCAAGCCAGCCAGACACCGTTCCAGATGCAGACAACCACTCGCAGCTGAAGATGGATTGCCCCTTGTTGGCCAGATCCACTTTCAGGTAAAAAGATGCGTGATGAGATCCTGTGTGACAAGAAAAAAAGAAATTCAAAATATGTATAAAAACCGAATTAACACGTACCTGTTACACAGTTGCAGATTAATTGCAAGCCAGCCAGACACCGTTCCAGATGCAGACAACCACTCGTAGGTGAAGATGGATTGCCCCTTGTTGGCCAGGTCCACTTTCAGGTAAAAAGGTGCGTCATGAGATCCTGTGTAACACGAAAAAAGAAAATCAATATATGTATAAAAACTGAATTAACACGTACCTGTTACACAGATGCAGATTAATTGCAAGATCCACTTTCAGGTAAAAAGATGCATCAGGTGGGTCATGAGATCCTGAGAATAAGAAAGACAAAAAAGAAAGTCAACACAGTTGCAGATTAATTGCAAGCCAGCCAGACACTGATCCAAAAAAAAGAAATCAATATGTATAAAAAACGACTTAACACGTATCTTTAACACAGTTGCAGATTAATTGCAAGCCAGCCAGACACCGTTCCAGATGCAGACAACCACTCGCAGCTGAAGATGGATTGCCCCTTGTTGGCCAGGTCCACTTTCAGGTAAAAAGGTGCGTCATGAGATCCTGTGTAACAAGAAAAAAGAAAATCAATATATGTATAAAAACCGAAATAACACGTACCTGTTACACAGATGCAGATTAATTTCAAGATCCACTTTCAGGTAAAAAGATGCATCAGGTGGGTCATGAGATCCTGAAAATAAGAAAGACAAAAAAGAAAGTCAACACAGTTACAGATTAATTGCAAGCCAGCCAGACACTGATCCAAAAAAAACAAATCAATATGTATAAAAAACGAATTAACACATATCTTTTACACAGTTGCAGATTAATTGCAAGCCAGCCAGACACCGTTCCAGATGCAGACAACCACTCACAGCTGAAGATGGATTGCCCCTTGTTGTCTAGATCCACTTTCAGGTAAAAAGGTGCATCAGGTGGGTCATGACATCCTGAAAATAAGAAAGACAAAAAAGAAAGTCAATATAAGTATAGAAACTGAATGTTCACTTACCTGTAACTCAGTTGCAGATGAAAAGAAAGCCAGTCAGACACCATTCCAGATGCAGGCAACCTCTCACATCTGGACATGGATAGCCCCTTGTTGGCCGGATCCACTTTCAGGTAAAAAGGTGCGTGATGGGATCCTGTGTGACAAAAACAAAATCAATATATGTTTAAAAACCAAATTAACACGTACCTGTTACACAGTTGCAGATTAATTGCAAGCCAGACAGACACTGATCCAGAAAAAAGAAATCATAATGTATAAAAAACGAATTAACACATATCTTTTACACAGTTGCAGATTAATTGCAAGCCAGCCAGACACCGTTCCAGATGCAGACAACCACTCACAGCTGAAGATGGATTGCCCCTTGTTGGCCAGATCCACTTTCAGGTACAAAGTTGCATCAGGTGGGTCATGACATCTTGAAAATAAGAAAGACAAAAAAGAAAGTCAATATAAGTATAGAAACTGAATGTTCACTTACCTGTAACTCAGTTGCAGATGAAAAGAAAGCCAGTCAGACACCATTCCAGATGCAGGCAACCTCTCACATCTGGACATGGATAGCCCCTTGTTGGCCGGATCCACTTTCAGGTAAAAAGGTGCGTGATGGGATCCTGTGTAACAAAAAAAAAATCAATATATGTATAAAAACCGAATTAACACGTACCTGTTACACAGTTGCAGATTAATTGCAAGCCAGCCAGACACCGTTCCAGATGCAGACAACCACTCGTAGCTGAAGATGGCTTGCCACTTGTTGGCCAGATCCACTTTCAGGTAAAAAGGTGCGTCATGAGATCCTGTGTGATAAGAAAAAAGAAAATTAATATATGTATAAAAACTGAATTAACACGTACCTGTTACACAGTTGCAGATTAATTGCTAGATCCACTTTCAGGTAAAAAGGTGCGTCAGGTGGGTCATGACATCCTGAAAATAAGAAAGACAAAAAAGAAAGTCAACACAGTTGCAGATTAATTGCAAGCCAGACAGACACTGATCCAGAAAATAGAAATCATAATGTATAAAAAACGAATTAACACATATCTTTTACACAGTTGCAGATTAATTGCAAGCCAGCCAGACACCGTTCCAGATGCAGACAACCACTCACAGCTGAAGATGGATTGCCCCTTGTTGGCCAGATCCACTTTCAGGTAAAAAGTTACATCAGGTGGGTCATGACATCCTGAAAATAAGAAAGATAAAAAAGAAAGTCAATATAAGTATAGAAACTGAATGTTCACTTACCTGTAACTCAGTTGCAGATGAAAAGAAAGCCAGTCAGACACCATTCCAGATGCAGGCAACCTCTCACATCTGGACATGGATAGCCCCTTGTTGGCCGGATCCACTTTCAGGTAAAAAGGTGCGTGATGGGATCCTGTGTAACAAAAAAAAAAATCAATATATGTATAAAAACCGAATTAACACGTACCTGTTACACAGTTGCAGATTAATTTCAAGCCAGCCAGACACCGTTCCAGATGCAGACAACCACTCGTAGCTGAAGATGGCTTGCCACTTGTTGGCCAGATCCACTTTCAGGTAAAAAGGTGCGTCATGAGATCCTGTGTGACAAGAAAAAAGAAAATCAATATATGTATTAAAAAACGAATTAACACGTACCTGTTACACAGTTGCAGATTAATTCCAAGATCCACTTTCAGGTAAAAAGATGCGTCAGGTGGGTCATGACATCCTGAAAATGAGAAAGACAAAAAAGAAAGTCAACACAGTTGCAGATTAATTGCAAGCCAGCCAGACACTGATCCAGAAAAAAGAAATCAATATGTATAAAAAACGAATTAACACGTATCTTTTACACAGTTGCAGATTAATTGCAAGCCAGCCAGACACTGATCCAGATGGAGACAACCACTCACAGCTGAAGATGGATTGCCCCTGGTTGGCCAGATCCACTTTCAGGTAAAAAGTTGCATCAGGTGGGTCATGACATCCTGAAAATAAGAAAGACAAAAAAGAAAGTCAACACAGTTGCAGATTAATTGCAAGCCAGCCAGACACTGATCCAGAAAAAAGAAATCAATATGTATAAAAAACGAATTAACACGTATCTTTAACACAGTTGCAGATTAATTGCAAGCCAGCCAGACACCGTTCCAGATGCAGGCAACCTCTCACATCTGGACATGGATAGCCCCTTGTTGGCCGGATCCACTTTCAGGTAAAAAGGTGCGTGATGGGATCCTGTGTAACAAAAAAAAAATCAATATATGTATAAAAACCGAATTAACACGTACCTGTTACACAGTTGCAGATTAATTGCAAGCCAGCCAGACACCGTTCCAGATGCAGACAACCACTCGTAGCTGAAGATGGCTTGCCACTTGTTGGCCAGATCCACTTTCAGGTAAAAAGGTGCGTCATGAGATCCTGTGTGATAAGAAAAAAGAAAATTAATATATGTATAAAAACTGAATTAACACGTACCTGTTACACAGTTGCAGATTAATTGCTAGATCCACTTTCAGGTAAAAAGGTGCGTCAGGTGGGTCATGACATCCTGAAAATAAGAAAGACAAAAAAGAAAGTCAACACAGTTGCAGATTAATTGCAAGCCAGACAGACACTGATCCAGAAAATAGAAATCATAATGTATAAAAAACGAATTAACACATATCTTTTACACAGTTGCAGATTAATTGCAAGCCAGCCAGACACCGTTCCAGATGCAGACAACCACTCACAGCTGAAGATGGATTGCCCCTTGTTGGCCAGATCCACTTTCAGGTAAAAAGTTACATCAGGTGGGTCATGACATCCTGAAAATAAGAAAGATAAAAAAGAAAGTCAATATAAGTATAGAAACTGAATTTTCACTTACCTGTAACTCAGTTGCAGATGAAAAGAAAGCCAGTCAGACACCATTCCAGATGCAGGCAACCTCTCACATCTGGACATGGATAGCCCCTTGTTGGCCGGATCCACTTTCAGGTAAAAAGGTGCGTGATGGGATCCTGTGTAACAAAAAAAAAATCAATATATGTATAAAAACCGAATTAACACGTACCTGTTACACAGTTGCAGATTAATTTCAAGCCAGCCAGACACCGTTCCAGATGCAGACAACCACTCGTAGCTGAAGATGGCTTGCCACTTGTTGGCCAGATCCACTTTCAGGTAAAAAGGTGCGTCATGAGATCCTGTGTGACAAGAAAAAAGAAAATCAATATATGTATTAAAAAACGAATTAACACGTACCTGTTACACAGTTGCAGATTAATTCCAAGATCCACTTTCAGGTAAAAAGATGCGTCAGGTGGGTCATGACATCCTGAAAATGAGAAAGACAAAAAAGAAAGTCAACACAGTTGCAGATTAATTGCAAGCCAGCCAGACACTGATCCAGAAAAAAGAAATCAATATGTATAAAAAACGAATTAACACGTATCTTTTACACAGTTGCAGATTAATTGCAAGCCAGCCAGACACTGATCCAGATGGAGACAACCACTCACAGCTGAAGATGGATTGCCCCTGGTTGGCCAGATCCACTTTCAGGTAAAAAGTTGCATCAGGTGGGTCATGACATCCTGAAAATAAGAAAGACAAAAAAGAAAGTCAACACAGTTGCAGATTAATTGCAAGCCAGCCAGACACTGATCCAGAAAAAAGAAATCAATATGTATAAAAAACGAATTAACACGTATCTTTAACACAGTTGCAGATTAATTGCAAGCCAGCCAGACACCGTTCCAGATGCAGACAACCACTCACAGCTGAAGATGGATTGCCCCTTGTTGGCCAGATCCACTTTCAGGTAAAAAGGTGCGTCATGAGATCCTGTGTAACAAGAAAAAAGAAAATCAATATATGTATAAAAACCGAATTAACACGTACCTGTTACACAGTTGCAGATTAATTGCAAGCCAGCCAGACACCGTTCCAGATGCAGACAACCACTCACAGCTGAAGATGGATTGCCCCTTGTTGGCCAGATCCACTTTCAGGTAAAAAGGTGCATCAGGTGGGTCATGACATCCTGAAAATAAGAAAGACAAAAAAGAAAGTCAATATAAGTATAGAAACTGAATGTTCACTTACCTGTAACTCAGTTGCAGATGAAAAGAAAGCCAGTCAGACACCATTCCAGATGCAGGCAACCTCTCACATCTGGACATGGATAGCCCTTTGTTGGCCAGATCCACTTTCAGGTAAAAAGGTGCGTCAAGAGATCCTGTGTGATAAGAAAAAAGGAAATCAATATATGTATAAAAACCGAATTAACACGTACCTGTTACACAGTTGCAGATTAATTGCAAGCCAGCCAGACAACGTTCCAGATGCAAACAACCACTCGCAGCTGAAGATGGATTGCCCCTTGTTGGCCAGATCCACTTTCAGGTAAAAAGGTGCGTCATGAGATCTTGTGTGACAAGAAAAAAGAAAATCAATATATGTATTAAAACCGAATTAACACGTACCTGTTACACAATTACAGATTAATTGCAAGATCCACTTTCAGGTAAAAAGGTGTGTCAGGTGGGTCATGAAATCCTGAAAATAAGAAAGACAAAAAAGAAAGTCAACACAGTTGCAGATTTATTGCAAGCCAGCCAGACACCGTTCCAGATGCAGACAACCACTCACAGCTGAAGATGGATTGCCCCTTGTTGGCCAGATCCACTTTCAGGTAAAAAGGTGCATCAGGTGGGTCATGACATCCTGAAAATAAGAAAGACAAAAAAGAAAGTCAATATAAGTATAGAAACTGAATGTTCACTTACCTGTAACTCAGTTGCAGATGAAAAGAAAGCCAGTCAGACACCATTCCAGATGCAGGCAACCTCTCACATCTGGACATGGATAGCCCTTTGTTGGCCAGATCCACTTTCAGGTAAAAAGGTGCGTCAAGAGATCCTGTGTGATAAGAAAAAAGGAAATCAATATATGTATAAAAACCGAATTAACACGTACCTGTTACACAGTTGCAGATTAATTGCAAGCCAGCCAGACAACGTTCCAGATGCAAACAACCACTCGCAGCTGAAGATGGATTGCCCCTTGTTGGCCAGATCCACTTTCAGGTAAAAAGGTGCGTCATGAGATCTTGTGTGACAAGAAAAAAGAAAATCAATATATGTATTAAAACCGAATTAACACGTACCTGTTACACAATTACAGATTAATTGCAAGATCCACTTTCAGGTAAAAAGGTGTGTCAGGTGGGTCATGAAATCCTGAAAATAAGAAAGACAAAAAAGAAAGTCAACACAGTTGCAGATTTATTGCAAGCCAGCCAGACACCGTTCCAGATGCAGACAACCACTCACAGCTTAAGATGGATTGCCCCTTGTTGGCCAGATCCACTTTCAGGTAAAAAGGTGCATCAGGTGGGTCATGACATCCTGAAAATAAGAAAGACAAAAAAGAAAGTCAATATAAGTATAGAAACTGAATGTTCACTTACCTGTAACTCAGTTGCAGATGAAAAGAAAGCCAGTCAGACACCATTCCAGATGCAGGCAACCTCTCACATCTGGACATGGATAGCCCCTTGTTGGCCGGATCCACTTTCAGGTAAAAAGGTGCGTGATGGGATCCTGTGTGATAAAAAAAAATCAATATATGTATAAAAACCGAATTAACACGTACCTGTTACACAGTTGCAGATTAATTGCAAGCCAGCCAGACACCGTTTCAGATGCAGACAACCACTCGCAGCTGGAGATGGATTGCCCCTTGTTGGCCAGATCCACTTTCAGGTAAAAAGATGCGTGAAGGTATCCTGTGTGACAAGAAAAAAGAAATCAATATGTATAAAAAACGAATTAACACGTATCTTTTACACAGTTGCAGATTTATTGCAAGATCCACTTTCAGGTAAAAAGGTGTGTCAGGTGGGTCATGAAATCCTGAAAATAAGAAAGACAAAAAAGAAAGTCAATACAGTTGCAGATTAATTGCAAGCCAGCCCGACACTGTTCCAGAAAAAAGAAATCATTATGTATAAAAAACTAATTAACACATATCTTTTACACAGTTGCAGATTAATTGCAAGCCAGCCAGACACCGTTCCAGATGCAGAGAACCATTCACAGCTGAAGATGGATTGCCCCTTGTTGGCCAGATCCACTTTCAGGTAAAAAGGTGCATCAGGTGGGTCATGACATCCTAAAAATAAGAAAGATAAAAAAGAAAGTAAATATAAGTATAGAAACTGAATGTTCACTTACCTGTAACTCAGTTGCAGATGAAAAGAAAGCCAGTCAGACACCATTCCAGATGCAGGCAACCTCTCACATCTGGACATGGATAGCCCTTTGTTGGCCAGATCCACTTTCAGGTAAAAAGGTGCGTCAAGAGATCCTGTGTGATAAGAAAAAAGGAAATCAATATATGTATAAAAACCGAATTAACACGTACCTGTTACACAGTTGCAGATTAATTGCAAGCCAGCCAGACAACGTTCCAGATGCAAACAACCACTCGCAGCTGAAGATGGATTGCCCCTTGTTGGCCAGATCCACTTTCAGGTAAAAAGGTGCGTCATGAGATCTTGTGTGACAAGAAAAAAGAAAATCAATATATGTATTAAAACCGAATTAACACGTACCTGTTACACAATTACAGATTAATTGCAAGATCCACTTTCAGGTAAAAAGGTGTGTCAGGTGGGTCATGAAATCCTGAAAATAAGAAAGACAAAAAAGAAAGTCAACACAGTTGCAGATTAATTGAAAGCCAGCCAGACACTGATCCAAAAAAAAGAAATCAATATGTATAAAAAACGAATTAACACGTATCTTTTACACAGTTGCAGATTTATTGCAAGCCAGCCAGACACCGTTCCAGATGCAGACAACCACTCACAGCTGAAGATGGATTGCCCCTTGTTGGCCAGATCCACTTTCAGGTAAAAAGGTGCATCAGGTGGGTCATGACATCCTGAAAATAAGAAAGACAAAAAAGAAAGTCAATATAAGTATAGAAACTGAATGTTCACTTACCTGTAACTCAGTTGCAGATGAAAAGAAAGCCAGTCAGACACCATTCCAGATGCAGGCAACCTCTCACATCTGGACATGGATAGCCCCTTGTTGGCCGGATCCACTTTCAGGTAAAAAGGTGCGTGATGGGATCCTGTGTGATAAAAAAAAATCAATATATGTATAAAAACCGAATTAACACGTACCTGTTACACAGTTGCAGATTAATTGCAAGCCAGCCAGACACCGTTTCAGATGCAGACAACCACTCGCAGCTGGAGATGGATTGCCCCTTGTTGGCCAGATCCACTTTCAGGTAAAAAGATGCGTGAAGGTATCCTGTGTGACAAGAAAAAAGAAATCAATATGTATAAAAAACGAATTAACACGTATCTTTTACACAGTTGCAGATTTATTGCAAGATCCACTTTCAGGTAAAAAGGTGTGTCAGGTGGGTCATGAAATCCTGAAAATAAGAAAGACAAAAAAGAAAGTCAATACAGTTGCAGATTAATTGCAAGCCAGCCCGACACTGTTCCAGAAAAAAGAAATCATTATGTATAAAAAACTAATTAACACATATCTTTTACACAGTTGCAGATTAATTGCAAGCCAGCCAGACACCGTTCCAGATGCAGAGAACCATTCACAGCTGAAGATGGATTGCCCCTTGTTGGCCAGATCCACTTTCAGGTAAAAAGGTGCATCAGGTGGGTCATGACATCCTAAAAATAAGAAAGATAAAAAAGAAAGTAAATATAAGTATAGAAACTGAATGTTCACTTACCTGTAACTCAGTTGCAGATGAAAAGAAAGCCAGTCAGACACCATTCCAGATGCAGGCAACCTCTCACATCTGGACATGGATAGCCCCTTGTTGGCCGGATCCACTTTCAGGTAAAAAGGTGCGTGATGGGATCCTGTGTGACAAAAAAAAAATCAATATATGTATAAAAAACTAATTAACACGTACCTGTTACACAGTTGCAGATTAATTGCAAGCCAGCAAGACACCGTTTCAGATGCAGACAACCACTCGCAGCTGGAGATGGATTTCCCCTTGTTGGCCAGATCCACTTTCAGGTAAAAAGATGCGTGATGGGATCCTGTGTGACAAGAAAAAAGAAAATCAATATATGTATAAAAAACGAATTAACACGTACCTGTTACACAGTTGCAGATTAATTGCAAGCCAGCCAGACACCGTTCCAGATGCAGACAACCACTCGCAGCTGAAGATGGATTGCCCCTTGTTGGCCAGATCCACTTTCAGGCAAAAAGGTGCGTCATGAGATCCTGTGTGACAAGAAAAAAGAAAATCAATATATGTATTATAAACGAATTAACACGTACCTGTTACACAGTTGCAGATTAATTCCAAGATCCACTTTCAGGTAAAAAGATGCGTCAGGTGGGTCATGACATCCTGAAAATGAGAAAGACAAAAAAGAAAGTAAAATAAAGTATAGAAAATGAATGTTCACTTACCTGTAACTCAGTTGCAGATGAAAAGAAAGCAAGTTAGACACCATTCCAGATGCAGCCAACCTCTCACATCTGGACATGGATAGCCCCTTGTTGGCTGGATCCACTTTCAGGTAAAAAGGTGCGTCATGAGATCCTGTGTGATAAGAAAAAAGAAAATCAATATATGTATAAAAACCGAATTAACACGTACCTGTTACACAGTTGCAGATTAATTGCAAGCCAGCCAGACAACGTTCCAGATGCAGACAACCACTCGCAGCTGAAGATGGATTGCCCCTTGTTGGCCAGATCCACTTTCAGGTAAAAAGGTGCGTCATGAGATCTTGTGTGACAAGAAAAAAGAAAATCAATATATGTATAAAAACCGAATTAACACGTACCTGTTACACAATTACAGATTAATTGCAAGATCCACTTTCAGGTAAAAAGGTGTGTCAGTTGGGTCATGAAATCCTGAAAATAAGAAAGACAAAAAAGAAAGTCAATACAGTTGCAGATTAATTGCAAGCCAGCCCGACACTGTTCCAGAAAAAAGAAATCATTATGTATAAAAAACTAATTAACACGTATCTTTTACACAGTTGCAGATTAATTGCAAGCCAGCCAGACACCGTTCCAGATGCAGACAACCATTCACAGCTGAAGATGGATTGCCCCTTGTTGGCCAGATCCACTTTCAGGTAAAAAGGTGCATCAGGTGGGTCATGACATCCTGAAAATAAGAAAGACAAAAAAGAAAGTCAATATAAGTATAGAAACTGAATGTTCACTTACCTGTGACTCAGTTGCAGATGAAAAGAAAGCCAGTCAGACACCATTCCAGATTTAGCCAACCTCTCACATCTGGACATGGATAGCCCCTTGTTGGCCGGATCCACTTTCAGGTAAAAAGGTGCGTGATGGGATCCTGTGTGACAAAAAAAAAAATCAATATATGTATAAAAACCGAATTAACACATACCTGTTACACAGTTGCAGATTAATTGCAAGCCAGCCAGACACTGATCCAGAAAAAAGAAATCATTATGTATAAAAAAACGAATTAACACGTATCTTTTACACAGTTGCAGATTAATTGCAAGCCAGCCAGACACCGTTCCAGATGCAGACAACCACTCACAGCTGAAGATGGATTGCCCCTTGTTGGCCAGATCCACTTTCAGGTAAACAGTTGCATCAGGTGGGTCATGACATCCTAAAAACGTTCCAGATGCAGACAACCACTCGTAGGTGAAGATGGATTGCCCCTTGTTGGCCAGATCCACTTTCAGGTAAAAAGGTGCGTCAGGTGGGTCATGACATCCTGAAAATAAGAAAGACAAAAAAGAAAGTCAACACAGTTGCAGATTAATTGCAAGCCAGCCAGACATTGATCCAGAAAAAAGAAATCAATATGTATAAAAAACGAATTAACACGTATCTTTTACACAGTTGCAGATTAATTGCAAGCCAGCCAGACACCGTTCCAGATGCAGACAACCACTCACAGCTTAAGATGGATTGTCCCTTGTTGGCCAGATCCACTTTCAGGTAAAAAGGTGCGTGATGGGATCCTGTGTGACAAAAAAAAAAGAATGTCAACATATGTATAAAAACCGAATTAACACGTATCTTTTACACAGTTGCAGATTAATTGCAAGCCAGCCAGACACCATTCCAGTTGCAGACAACCACTCGCAGCTGAAGATGGATTGCCCCTTGTTGGCCAGATCCACTTTCAGGTAAAAAGTTGCGTCAGGTGGGTCATGACATCCTAAAAACGTTCCAGATGCAGACAACCACTCGTAGGTGAAGATGGATTGCCCCTTGTTGGCCAGGTCCACTTTCAGGTAAAAAGGTGCGTCATGAGATCCTGTGTAACAAGAAAAAAGAAAATCAATATATGTATAAAAACCGAATTAACACGTACCTGTTACACAGATGCAGATTAATTGCAAGATCCACTTTCAGGTAAAAAGATGCGTCAGGTGGGTCATGAGATCCTGAGAATAAGAAAGACAAAAAAGAAAGTCAACACAGTTGCAGATTAATTGCAAGCCAGCCAGACACTGATCCAAAAAAAAGAAATCAATATGTATAAAAAACGAATTAACACGTATCTTTTACACAGTTGCAGATTAATTGCAAGCCAGCCAGACACCGTTCCAGATGCAGACATCCACTCACTGCTTAAGATGGATTGCCCCTTGTTGGCCAGATCCACTTTCAGGTAAAAAGGTGTGTCATGAGATCCTGTGTGATAAGAAAAAAGAAAATCAATATATGTATAAAAACCGAATTAACACATACCTGTTACACAGTTGCAGATTAATTGCAAGCCAGCCAGACACCGTTCCAGATGCAGACAACCACTCACAGCTGAAGATAGATTGCCCCTTGTTGGCCAGATCCACTTTCAGGTAAACAGTTGCGTCAGGTGGGTCATGACATCCTAAAAACGTTCCAGATGCAGACAACCACTCGTAGGTGAAGATGGATTGCCCCTTGTTGGCCAGATCCACTTTCAGGTAAAAAGGTGCGTCAGGTGGGTCATGACATCCTGAAAATAAGAAAGACAAAAAAGAAAGTCAACACAGTTGCAGATTAATTGCAAGCCAGCCAGACATTGATCCAGAAAAAAGAAATCAATATGTATAACAAAACGAATTAACACATATCTTTTACACAGTTGCAGATTAATT
Organism: Salminus brasiliensis; assembly: GCF_030463535.1. Lineage (NCBI taxonomy): Eukaryota > Metazoa > Chordata > Actinopteri > Characiformes > Bryconidae > Salminus > Salminus brasiliensis. The sequence continues at coordinate 29,538,509 of NC_132888.1, forward strand.
GCAAGCCAGCCAGACACCGTTCCAGATGCAGACAACCACTCACAGCTGAAGATGGATTGCCCCTTGTTGGCCAGATCCACTTTCAGGTAAAAAGGTGCGTCAGGTGGGTCATGACATCCTGAAAATAAGAAAGACAAAAAAAGAAAGTCAATATAAGTATAGAAACTGAATGTTCACTTACCGGTTACTCAGTTGCAGATGAAAAGAAAGCCAGTCAGACACCATTCCAGATGCAGGCAACCTCTCACAGCTGGACATGGATAGCCCCTTGTTGGCCGGATCCACTTTCAGGTAAAAAGGTGCGTGATGGGATCCTGTGTGACAAAAAAAAAAATCAATATATGTATAAAAACCGAACTAACACGTACCTGTTACACAGTTGCAGATTAATTGCAAGATCCACTTTATGTAAAAAGATGCATCAGGTGGGTCATGAGATCCTGAAAATAAGAAAGACAAAAAAAAATTCAACACAGTTGCAGATTAATTACAAGCCAGCCAGACACCGTTCCAGATGCAGACAACAACTCGCAGCTCAAGATGGATTGCCCCTTGTCGGCCAGATCCACTTTCAGGTAAAAAGGTGCGTCATGAGATCCTGTGTGACAAGAAAAAAGAAAATCAATATATGTATAAAAACCGAATTAACACGTACCTGTTACACAGTTGCAGATTAACTGCAAGATCCACTTTCAGGTAAAAAGATGCGTCAGGTGGGTCATGAGATCCTGAAAATAAGAAAGACAAAAAAGAAAGTCAACACAGTTGCAGATTAATTGAAGGCCAGCCAGACACTGATCCAAAAAATAGAAATCAATATGTATAAAAAACGAATTAACACGTATCTTTTACACAGTTGCAGATTAATTGCAAGCCAGCCAGACACCGTTCCAGATGCAGACAACCACTCACAGCTTAAGATGGATTGTCCCTTGTTGGCCAGATCCACTTTCAGGTAAAAAGGTGCGTCAGGTGGGTCATGACATCCTGAAAATAAGAAAGACAAAAAAGAAAGTCAATATAAGTATAGAAACTGAATGTTCACTTACCGGTTACTCAGTTGCAGATGAAAAGAAAGCCAGTCAGACACCATTCCAGATGCAGGCAACCTCTCACAGCTGGACATGGATAGCCCCTTGTTGGCCGGATCCACTTTCAGGTAAAAAGGTGCGTGATGGGATCCTGTGTGACAAAAAAAAAATCAATATATGTATAAAAACCGAACTAACACGTACCTGTTACACAGTTGCAGATTAATTGCAAGATCCACTTTATGTAAAAAGATGCATCAGGTGGGTCATGAGATCCTGAAAATAAGAAAGACAAAAAAAAATTCAACACAGTTGCAGATTAATTACAAGCCAGCCAGACACCGTTCCAGATGCAGACAACAACTCGCAGCTCAAGATGGATTGCCCCTTGTCGGCCAGATCCACTTTCAGGTAAAAAGGTGCGTCATGAGATCCTGTGTGACAAGAAAAAAGAAAATCAATATATGTATAAAAACCGAATTAACACGTACCTGTTACACAGTTGCAGATTAACTGCAAGATCCACTTTCAGGTAAAAAGATGCGTCAGGTGGGTCATGAGATCCTGAAAATAAGAAAGACAAAAAAGAAAGTCAACACAGTTGCAGATTAATTGAAGGCCAGCCAGACACTGATCCAAAAAATAGAAATCAATATGTATAAAAAACGAATTAACACGTATCTTTTACACAGTTGCAGATTAATTGCAAGCCAGCCAGACACCGTTCCAGATGCAGACAACCACTCACAGCTTAAGATGGATTGTCCCTTGTTGGCCAGATCCACTTTCAGGTAAAAAGGTGCGTGATGGGATCCTGTGTGACAAAAAAAAAAGAATGTCAACATATGTATAAAAACCGAATTAACACGTATCTTTTACACAGTTGCAGATTAATTGCAAGCCAGCCAGACACCATTCCAGTTGCAGACAACCACTCGCAGCTGAAGATGGATTGCCCCTTGTTGGCCAGATCCACTTTCAGGTAAAAAGTTGCGTCAGGTGGGTCATGACATCCTAAAAACGTTCCAGATGCAGACAACCACTCGTAGGTGAAGATGGATTGCCCCTTGTTGGCCAGGTCCACTTTCAGGTAAAAAGTTGCGTCAGGTGGGTCATGACATCCTAAAAACGTTCCAGATGCAGACAACCACTCGTAGGTGAAGATGGATTGCCCCTTGTTGGCCAGGTCCACTTTCAGGTAAAAAGGTGCGTCATGAGATCCTGTGTAACAAGAAAAAAGAAAATCAATATATGTATAAAAACCGAATTAACACGTACCTGTTACACAGATGCAGATTAATTGCAAGATCCACTTTCAGGTAAAAAGATGCGTCAGGTGGGTCATGAGATCCTGAGAATAAGAAAGACAAAAAAGAAAGTCAACACAGTTGCAGATTAATTGCAAGCCAGCCAGACACTGATCCAAAAAAAAGAAATCAATATGTATAAAAAACGAATTAACACGTATCTTTTACACAGTTGCAGATTAATTGCAAGCCAGCCAGACACCGTTCCAGATGCAGACATCCACTCACTGCTTAAGATGGATTGCCCCTTGTTGGCCAGATCCACTTTCAGGTAAAAAGGTGTGTCATGAGATCCTGTGTGATAAGAAAAAAGAAAATCAATATATGTATAAAAACCGAATTAACACATACCTGTTACACAGTTGCAGATTAATTGCAAGCCAGCCAGACACCGTTCCAGATGCAGACAACCACTCACAGCTGAAGATAGATTGCCCCTTGTTGGCCAGATCCACTTTCAGGTAAACAGTTGCGTCAGGTGGGTCATGACATCCTAAAAACGTTCCAGATGCAGACAACCACTCGTAGGTGAAGATGGATTGCCCCTTGTTGGCCAGATCCACTTTCAGGTAAAAAGGTGCGTCAGGTGGGTCATGACATCCTGAAAATAAGAAAGACAAAAAAGAAAGTCAACACAGTTGCAGATTAATTGCAAGCCAGCCAGACATTGATCCAGAAAAAAGAAATCAATATGTATAACAAAACGAATTAACACATATCTTTTACACAGTTGCAGATTAATTGCAAGCCAGCCAGACACCGTTCCAGATGCAGACAACCACTCACAGCTGAAGATGGATTGCCCCTTGTTGGCCAGATCCACTTTCAGGTAAAAAGGTGCGTCAGGTGGGTCATGACATCCTGAAAATAAGAAAGACAAAAAAAGAAAGTCAATATAAGTATAGAAACTGAATGTTCACTTACCGGTTACTCAGTTGCAGATGAAAAGAAAGCCAGTCAGACACCATTCCAGATGCAGGCAACCTCTCACAGCTGGACATGGATAGCCCCTTGTTGGCCGGATCCACTTTCAGGTAAAAAGGTGCGTGATGGGATCCTGTGTGACAAAAAAAAAAATCAATATATGTATAAAAACCGAACTAACACGTACCTGTTACACAGTTGCAGATTAATTGCAAGATCCACTTTATGTAAAAAGATGCATCAGGTGGGTCATGAGATCCTGAAAATAAGAAAGACAAAAAAAAATTCAACACAGTTGCAGATTAATTACAAGCCAGCCAGACACCGTTCCAGATGCAGACAACAACTCGCAGCTCAAGATGGATTGCCCCTTGTCGGCCAGATCCACTTTCAGGTAAAAAGGTGCGTCATGAGATCCTGTGTGACAAGAAAAAAGAAAATCAATATATGTATAAAAACCGAATTAACACGTACCTGTTACACAGTTGCAGATTAACTGCAAGATCCACTTTCAGGTAAAAAGATGCGTCAGGTGGGTCATGAGATCCTGAAAATAAGAAAGACAAAAAAGAAAGTCAACACAGTTGCAGATTAATTGAAGGCCAGCCAGACACTGATCCAAAAAATAGAAATCAATATGTATAAAAAACGAATTAACACGTATCTTTTACACAGTTGCAGATTAATTGCAAGCCAGCCAGACACCGTTCCAGATGCAGACAACCACTCACAGCTTAAGATGGATTGTCCCTTGTTGGCCAGATCCACTTTCAGGTAAAAAGGTGCGTCAGGTGGGTCATGACATCCTGAAAATAAGAAAGACAAAAAAGAAAGTCAATATAAGTATAGAAACTGAATGTTCACTTACCGGTTACTCAGTTGCAGATGAAAAGAAAGCCAGTCAGACACCATTCCAGATGCAGGCAACCTCTCACAGCTGGACATGGATAGCCCCTTGTTGGCCGGATCCACTTTCAGGTAAAAAGGTGCGTGATGGGATCCTGTGTGACAAAAAAAAAATCAATATATGTATAAAAACCGAACTAACACGTACCTGTTACACAGTTGCAGATTAATTGCAAGATCCACTTTATGTAAAAAGATGCATCAGGTGGGTCATGAGATCCTGAAAATAAGAAAGACAAAAAAAAATTCAACACAGTTGCAGATTAATTACAAGCCAGCCAGACACCGTTCCAGATGCAGACAACAACTCGCAGCTCAAGATGGATTGCCCCTTGTCGGCCAGATCCACTTTCAGGTAAAAAGGTGCGTCATGAGATCCTGTGTGACAAGAAAAAAGAAAATCAATATATGTATAAAAACCGAATTAACACGAACCTGTTACACAGTTGCAGATTAACTGCAAGATCCACTTTCAGGTAAAAAGATGCGTCAGGTGGGTCATGAGATCCTGAAAATAAGAAAGACAAAAAAGAAAGTCAACACAGTTGCAGATTAATTGAAGGCCAGCCAGACACTGATCCAAAAAATAGAAATCAATATGTATAAAAAACGAATTAACACGTATCTTTTACACAGTTGCAGATTAATTGCAAGCCAGCCAGACACCGTTCCAGATGCAGACAACCACTCACAGCTTAAGATGGATTGTCCCTTGTTGGCCAGATCCACTTTCAGGTAAAAAGGTGCGTGATGGGATCCTGTGTGACAAAAAAAAAAGAATGTCAACATATGTATAAAAACCGAATTAACACGTATCTTTTACACAGTTGCAGATTAATTGCAAGCCAGCCAGACACCATTCCAGTTGCAGACAACCACTCGCAGCTGAAGATGGATTGCCCCTTGTTGGCCAGATCCACTTTCAGGTAAAAAGTTGCGTCAGGTGGGTCATGACATCCTAAAAACGTTCCAGATGCAGACAACCACTCGTAGGTGAAGATGGATTGCCCCTTGTTGGCCAGGTCCACTTTCAGGTAAAAAGGTGCGTCATGAGATCCTGTGTAACAAGAAAAAAGAAAATCAATATATGTATAAAAACCGAATTAACACGTACCTGTTACACAGATGCAGATTAATTGCAAGATCCACTTTCAGGTAAAAAGATGCGTCAGGTGGGTCATGAGATCCTGAGAATAAGAAAGACAAAAAAGAAAGTCAACACAGTTGCAGATTAATTGCAAGCCAGCCAGACACTGATCCAAAAAAAAGAAATCAATATGTATAAAAAACGAATTAACACGTATCTTTTACACAGTTGCAGATTAATTGCAAGCCAGCCAGACACCGTTCCAGATGCAGACATCCACTCACTGCTTAAGATGGATTGCCCCTTGTTGGCCAGATCCACTTTCAGGTAAAAAGGTGTGTCATGAGATCCTGTGTGATAAGAAAAAAGAAAATCAATATATGTATAAAAACCGAATTAACACATACCTGTTACACAGTTGCAGATTAATTGCAAGCCAGCCAGACACCGTTCCAGATGCAGACAACCACTCACAGCTGAAGATAGATTGCCCCTTGTTGGCCAGATCCACTTTCAGGTAAACAGTTGCGTCAGGTGGGTCATGACATCCTAAAAACGTTCCAGATGCAGACAACCACTCGTAGGTGAAGATGGATTGCCCCTTGTTGGCCAGATCCACTTTCAGGTAAAAAGGTGCGTCAGGTGGGTCATGACATCCTGAAAATAAGAAAGACAAAAAAGAAAGTCAACACAGTTGCAGATTAATTGCAAGCCAGCCAGACATTGATCCAGAAAAAAGAAATCAATATGTATAACAAAACGAATTAACACATATCTTTTACACAGTTGCAGATTAATTGCAAGCCAGCCAGACACCGTTCCAGATGCAGACAACCACTCACAGCTGAAGATGGATTGCCCCTTGTTGGCCAGATCCACTTTCAGGTAAAAAGGTGCGTCAGGTGGGTCATGACATCCTGAAAATAAGAAAGACAAAAAAAGAAAGTCAATATAAGTATAGAAACTGAATGTTCACTTACCGGTTACTCAGTTGCAGATGAAAAGAAAGCCAGTCAGACACCATTCCAGATGCAGGCAACCTCTCACAGCTGGACATGGATAGCCCCTTGTTGGCCGGATCCACTTTCAGGTAAAAAGGTGCGTGATGGGATCCTGTGTGACAAAAAAAAAAATCAATATATGTATAAAAACCGAACTAACACGTACCTGTTACACAGTTGCAGATTAATTGCAAGATCCACTTTATGTAAAAAGATGCATCAGGTGGGTCATGAGATCCTGAAAATAAGAAAGACAAAAAAAAATTCAACACAGTTGCAGATTAATTACAAGCCAGCCAGACACCGTTCCAGATGCAGACAACAACTCGCAGCTCAAGATGGATTGCCCCTTGTCGGCCAGATCCACTTTCAGGTAAAAAGGTGCGTCATGAGATCCTGTGTGACAAGAAAAAAGAAAATCAATATATGTATAAAAACCGAATTAACACGTACCTGTTACACAGTTGCAGATTAACTGCAAGATCCACTTTCAGGTAAAAAGATGCGTCAGGTGGGTCATGAGATCCTGAAAATAAGAAAGACAAAAAAGAAAGTCAACACAGTTGCAGATTAATTGAAGGCCAGCCAGACACTGATCCAAAAAATAGAAATCAATATGTATAAAAAACGAATTAACACGTATCTTTTACACAGTTGCAGATTAATTGCAAGCCAGCCAGACACCGTTCCAGATGCAGACAACCACTCACAGCTTAAGATGGATTGTCCCTTGTTGGCCAGATCCACTTTCAGGTAAAAAGGTGCGTCAGGTGGGTCATGACATCCTGAAAATAAGAAAGACAAAAAAGAAAGTCAATATAAGTATAGAAACTGAATGTTCACTTACCGGTTACTCAGTTGCAGATGAAAAGAAAGCCAGTCAGACACCATTCCAGATGCAGGCAACCTCTCACAGCTGGACATGGATAGCCCCTTGTTGGCCGGATCCACTTTCAGGTAAAAAGGTGCGTGATGGGATCCTGTGTGACAAAAAAAAAATCAATATATGTATAAAAACCGAACTAACACGTACCTGTTACACAGTTGCAGATTAATTGCAAGATCCACTTTATGTAAAAAGATGCATCAGGTGGGTCATGAGATCCTGAAAATAAGAAAGACAAAAAAAAATTCAACACAGTTGCAGATTAATTACAAGCCAGCCAGACACCGTTCCAGATGCAGACAACAACTCGCAGCTCAAGATGGATTGCCCCTTGTCGGCCAGATCCACTTTCAGGTAAAAAGGTGCGTCATGAGATCCTGTGTGACAAGAAAAAAGAAAATCAATATATGTATAAAAACCGAATTAACACGTACCTGTTACACAGTTGCAGATTAACTGCAAGATCCACTTTCAGGTAAAAAGATGCGTCAGGTGGGTCATGAGATCCTGAAAATAAGAAAGACAAAAAAGAAAGTCAACACAGTTGCAGATTAATTGAAGGCCAGCCAGACACTGATCCAAAAAATAGAAATCAATATGTATAAAAAACGAATTAACACGTATCTTTTACACAGTTGCAGATTAATTGCAAGCCAGCCAGACACCGTTCCAGATGCAGACAACCACTCACAGCTTAAGATGGATTGTCCCTTGTTGGCCAGATCCACTTTCAGGTAAAAAGGTGCGTCAGGTGGGTCATGACATCCTGAAAATAAGAAAGACAAAAAAGAAAGTCAATATAAGTATAGAAACTGAATGTTCACTTACCGGTTACTCAGTTGCAGATGAAAAGAAAGCCAGTCAGACACCATTCCAGATGCAGGCAACCTCTCACAGCTGGACATGGATAGCCCCTTGTTGGCCGGATCCACTTTCAGGTAAAAAGGTGCGTGATGGGATCCTGTGTGACAAAAAAAAAAGAATGTCAACATATGTATAAAAACCGAATTAACACGTATCTTTTACACAGTTGCAGATTAATTGCAAGCCAGCCAGACACCATTCCAGTTGCAGACAACCACTCGCAGCTGAAGATGGATTGCCCCTTGTTGGCCAGATCCACTTTCAGGTAAAAAGTTGCGTCAGGTGGGTCATGACATCCTAAAAACGTTCCAGATGCAGACAACCACTCGTAGGTGAAGATGGATTGCCCCTTGTTGGCCAGGTCCACTTTCAGGTAAAAAGGTGCGTCATGAGATCCTGTGTAACAAGAAAAAAGAAAATCAATATATATATATAAAAACCGAATTAACACGTACCTGTTACACAGATGCAGATTAATTGCAAGATCCACTTTCAGGTAAAAAGATGCGTCAGGTGGGTCATGAGATCCTGAGAATAAGAAAGACAAAAAAGAAAGTCAACACAGTTGCAGATTAATTGCAAGCCAGCCAAACACTGATCCAAAAAAAAGAAATCAATATGTATAAAAAACGAATTAACACGTATCTTTTACACAGTTGCAGATTAATTGCAAGCCAGCCAGACACCGTTCCAGATGCAGATATCCACTCACTGCTTAAGATGGATTGCCCCTTGTTGGCCAGATCCACTTTCAGGTAAAAAGGTGCGTCATGAGATCCTGTGTGATAAGAAAAAAGAAAATCAATATATGTATAAAAACCGAATTAACACATACCTGTTACACAGTTGCAGATTAATTGCAAGCCAGCCAGACACCGTTCCAGATGCAGACAACCACTCGTAGGTGAAGATTGATTGCCCCTTGTTGGCCAGATCCACTTTCAGGTAAACAGTTGCGTCAGGTGGGTCATGACATCCTAAAAACGTTCCAGATGCAGACAACCACTCGTAGGTGAAGATGGATTGCCCCTTGTTGGCCAGATCCACTTTCAGGTAAAAAGGTGCGTCAGGTGGGTCATGACATCCTGAAAATAAGAAAGACAAAAAAGAAAGTCAACACAGTTGCAGATTAATTGCAAGCCAGCCAGACATTGATCCAGAAAAAAGAAATCAATATGTATAAAAAAACGAATTAACACATATCTTTTACACAGTTGCAGATTAATTGCAAGCCAGCCAGACACCGTTCCAGATGCAGACAACCACTCGTAGGTGAAGATGGATTGCCCCTATTTGGCCAGGTCCACTTTCAGGTAAAAAGGTGTGTCATGAGATCCTGTGTAACAAGAAAAAAGAAAATCAATATATGTATAAAAACCGAATTAACACGTACCTGTTACACAGATGCAGATTAATTGCAAGATCCACTTTCAGGTAATAAGGTGCGTCAGGTGGGTCATGAGATCCTGAAAATAAGAAAGACAAAAAAGAAAGTCAACACAGTTGCACATTAATTGCAAGCCAGCCAGACACTGATCCAAAAAAAAGAAATCAATATGTATTAAAAACAAATTAACACATCTTTTACACAGTTGCAGATTAATTGCAAGCCAGCCAGACACCGTTCCAGATGCAGACAACCACTCACAGCTTAAGATGGATTGCCCCTTGTTGGCCAGATCCACTTTCAGGTAAAAAGTTGCATCAGGTGGGTCATGACATCCTGAAAATAAAAAAGACAAAAAAGAAAGTCAATATAAGTATAGAAACTGAATGTTCACTTACCTGTGACTCAGGTGAAGATGAAAAGAAAGCCAGTCAGATACCATTCCAGATGCAGGCAACCTCTCACATCTGGACATGGATAGCCCCTTGTTGGCCGGATCCACTTTCAGGTAAATAGGTGCGTGATGGGATCCTGAGTGACAAAAAAAAAAATCAATATATGTATAAAAACCGAATTAACACGTACCTGTTACACAGTTGCAGATTAATTGCAAGCCAGCCAGACACCGTTTCAGATGCAGGCAACCTCTCACAGCTGGACATGGATAGCCCCTTGTTGGCCGGATCCACTTTCAGGTAAAAAGGTGCGTGATGGGATCCTGTGTGACAAAAAAAAAAAAAGAATGTCAACATATGTATAAAAACCGAATTAACACATATCTTTTACACAGTTGCAGATTAATTGCTAGCCAGCCAGACACCATTCCAGTTGCAGACAACCACTCACAGCTAAAGATGGATTGCCCCTTGTTGGCCAGATCCACTTTCAGGTAAAAAGGTGCATCAGGTGGGTCATGACATTCTGAAATTAAGAAAGACAAAAAAGAAAGTAAATATAAGTATAGGAACTGAATGTTCACTTACCTGTAACTCAGTTGCAGATGAAAAGAAAGCCAGCCAGACACCGTTTCAGATGCAGGCAACCTCTCACAGCTGGACATGGATAGCCCGTTGTTGGCCGGATCCACTTTCAGGTAAAAAGATGCGTGATGAGATCCTGTGTGACAAGAAAAAAGAAAATCAAAATATGTATAAAAACCTAATTAACACGTACCTGTTACACAGTTGCAGATTAATTGCTAGATCCACTTTCAGGTAAAAAGGTGCGTCAGGTGGGTCATGACATCCTGAAAATAAGAAAGACAAAAAAGAAAGTCAACACAGTTGCAGATTAATTGCAAGCCAGACAGACACTGATCCAGAAAAAAGAAATCAATATGTATAAAAAACGAATTAACACATATCTTTTACACAGTTGCAGATTAATTGCAAGCCAGCCAGACACCGTTCCAGATGCAGACAACCACTCACAGCTGAAGATGGATTGCCCCATGTTGGCCAGATCTACTTTCAGGTAAAAGGTGCCTCAGGTGGGTCATGACAACCTGAAAATAAGAAAGACAAAAAAGAAAGTAAATATAAGTATAGAAACTGAATGTTCATTTACCTGTAACTCAGTTACAGATTAAAGGAAACCAGTCAGACACCATTCCAGATGCAGGCAACCTCTCACAGCTGGACATGGAGAGCCCCTTGTTGGCCGGATCCACTTTCAGGTAAAAAGGTGCGTGATGGGATCCTGTGTGACAAGAAAAAAGAAAATCAAAATATGTATAAAACCTGATTTAACACGTACGTGTTACACAGTTGCAGATTAATTGCAAGCCAGCCAGACACCGTTCTAGATGCAGACAACCACTCGCAGCTGAAGATGGATTGCCCCTTGTTGGCCAGATCCACTTTCAGGTAAAAAGGTGCGAAAGGTGGGTCATCAGATCCTGAAAATAAGAAAGACAAAAAAGAAAGTCAATGTGAGTATAGAAACTGAATGTTCGCTTACCTGTAACTCTGTTGCAGATGAAAAGAAAGCCAGTCAGACACCATTCCAGATGCACGCAACCTCTCACAGCTGGATATGGATAGGCCCTTGTTGGCCGGATCCACTTTCAGGTAAAAAGGTGCGAAAGGTGGGTCATCAGATCCTGAAAATAAGAAAGACAAAAAAGAAAGTCAATGTGAGTATAGAAACTGAATGTTCACTTACCTGTTACACAGTTGTGGATTAGTTGCAAACCAGCCAGACACTGTTCCAGATGCAGACAACCACTCCCAGCTTTTTACCTGAAAGTGGATCTGGCCAACAAGGGGCATTCCATTTTAAGCTGTGTCATGAGATCCTGAAAATAAGAAAGACATAAGAAAGTCAATATATGTATAGAAACCGAGTATTCACTTACCTGTTACTCAGTTGCAGATGAGAAGAAAGCCAGTCAGACACTATTCCAGATGCAGACAACCTCTCACAGCTGCAGATGGATAGCTAATTGTTGGCCGGATCCACTTTCAGGTAAAAACATGCGTCATGGGATCCTGTGTGACAAGAAAAAAGAAAATCAATATATGTATAAAAAACGAATTAACACGTACCTGTTCCAAAGTTGCATACTAATTGCAAGCCAGCCAGACCCCGTTCCAGATGCAGACAACCACTCACAGCTTAAGATGGATTGCCCCTTGTTGGCCAGATCCACTTTCAGGTAAAAAGTTGCATCAGGTGGGTCATGACATCCTGAAAATAAGAAAGACAAAAAAGAAAGTCAATATAAGTATAGAAACAGGTAAGTGAACATTCACACTTACCTGTTACTCAGTTGCAGATTAATTGCAAGCCAGCCAGACCCCGTTTCAGATGCAGACAACCACTCGCAGCTGAAGATGGATTGCCCCTTGTTGGCCAGATCCACTTTCAGGTAAAAAGGTCCGTGAGGTGGGTCATGACATCCTGAAAAAAAGAAAGACAAAAAAGAAAGTCAACACAGTTGCAGATTAATTGCAAGCCAGCCAGACACTGTTCCAGATGCAGACAACCACTTGCAGCTGAAGATGGATTGCCCCTTGTTGGCCAGATCCACTTTCAGGTAAAATGGTCCGTCAGGTGGTTCATGACATCCTGAAAATAAGAAAGACAAAAAAGAAAGTCAATATAAGTATAGAAACTGAATGTTCACTTACCTGTTACACAGTTGCAGATTAATTGCAAGCCAGCCAGACACTGTTCTAGATGCAGACAACCACTTGCAGCTGAAGATGGATTGCCCCTTGTTGGCCAGATCCACTTTCAGGTAAAATGGTCCGTCAGGTGGGTCATGAGATCCTGAAAATAAGAAAGACAAATAAGAAAGTCAACATATGTATAGAAACCGAATGTTCACTTACCCATTAAACATCTGCAGATTAACTTAAAGCCAGTCAATCATAACATGCATGTATCACATTTTTAATAATGAATAAATCACTATATTGACACAGTCATAATATATGCCTATTTTAACATTTTTTTATATAAGTCTGCAGAAAGGTCTTGTGGACAGATGAGACTAAGATTAACCTATATGAGACTGAAGGAAAGAAAAAATGTGGACTGCCTCAATAGTGCTTGAAGTGCTTGGTCTGCACTCACCCTCTAATTAACAGTACATACTTTGAGTTCTTAAGAACAATTCAAAACATAGGAGTTGAAAAGCTCTCACAATGGTCTTCGTACTTCGGACATCCTTCTTTCTGAAGACATTTTATAATCCTGATCCATGCCTCAACCATGCACGTCCTTGGTTTGAGTTGCTCAGCAACTCATAAATTGACTCTCAGCAACTAGTATATTTATTGGCTATGCAGATGTTCATAGGCCTAAAGGAATGGTATGGAGTTGAGAAATAATATAGTGAGGCCCATGGGTTACACTTGGGAAAGGAGATTGGGATCTGCTCCCAGACCAAATTTGATAAACTGAACATGAACTGAACGAACATAAAATGTTTAGATTAGACATACTTTCGGATTTACGTGACAGAGATGTTAAAAGGTCCAGCTGTGTCTGCAGCACATAGACCACATAAGTAATTGTGGGGGCTAATGAATATTCCTGGATGAAATGCAGACATCCTGCATATGGGAACAGTACAACAACATATGACGTGTAGTAGAGAATAAAACACAATGTGTTCCTTTGTCTGGGAGTGAGAGCAGAGGGGCACCCTGAATTGGCAGACTCTCTCCACACTGTACTTTTGACTGGAATAAAATGTTTCATTGTTACAACTGAAAGACTGTGGTCACGAGTCTCCTTTCCAAAAGAAGTCCTCCAAAGAAGACCACGACAGTAACCCATGTACAGGTCATTGCAACCAGCTTTAAGGGTCTCCTCAGAAACGCTAGTCATTCAAACTTTAACAGAGTGAATCATGCTGTCTTACTAAGGAGCCAAAAAAAAAAAAAAAAACAGTTCTTCGCTTGTATATCGAAGCACATTTTCACTGGAGTTTGGGGAGCTCAGTCAAGTTAGTTTGATGTTGGATCTGCTGATATTTACTTCACCCCTCCTCTCACTCACAATGTCCTAAAATCTCAGACGTGACTTTTTTTTTTAAAACAATAGAGAAACTACAATCACTTAATTTCCTCAACATTTCCATCAATTACCATATTTAATCAAAATAGACTGAATTCATGCAGCAGGTGCACAAATAAATCACTATTTTGACACAGTCATAATATATGCCTATTTTAACATGTTTTACGTAATATTGTTCCAGTGAAACATCCATATCAAATACAAATACAAATTCAGCTGTAGTATACAGAGAAACATCTGATAAATATATTACTACTCTTAGAATAGACAATTTGCAAACAAGTACTTAAGAGAGCCAGCAGAATTCTGGAGAAAGGTCTTGCAGACAGATGAGACTAAGATTAACCTATATCAGAGTGAAAGAAAGACAGAATAATGTGGACTGACTCACTAGTGCTTGAAGGGGGGTAAAATTTGGTCTGCACTCACCCTCTTATTACCAGTACACAATGCAAACAAAGAAACAAACAAACAAGAAAAAGAAGCTTTCTGCAAAAAAAATCAGCTCAAAATCTCAAATAAAACACACAAGGCATGGCTGAATATATAAAGAATTAAACTTACAATGAGTATTAGGACCTATAGTTCCACCAATTCATTACAGTGAGGCCTGAAATTAGCCACATGTAAACCTCTTTGCTACAGCATGGTTCCCTTCTTTTGGCTTGTAACCTGGCGTACTTCCATTATACTGCCACATAGTGGATGGAGTAGAATTAACCATGAAAAAAAAAACATGCTATCTATCCCAACACTGGAGTCACATAGGTGTCAGCTATGGCTTCCAGTAGGCCTAAGTTGTAGAAATTTTTTTATGCCAATATAGAAAATAGACAATAGGCAAGTGGCTTAAAGTCCAACCACAACAGGCCCAATGAGACATAAACAACCAGCAAAACAGGCCTAATGAGACAAAGAACCAGCAAAACAGGCCCAATGAGAATAGGGATGCATCTTTCAGATATTAGGGTCGGATATTGATCCCGATATTAACAATGCAATGTTTGATCTCACTGACTTCATATTTCAGAATAAAAGCCAGGCAACACTGATGGGCACATGAGTTCCAAATAAATACACACAACTAAACATCAAAATTACTGCATTTTCAGCTAAAACACACTATTCTGGAGTAATTAACAACATGAGAACTAGCAAACAGCGAGTAGGCAACTGAAGACCTATCATCCAGGATAGATAAACAGACAGAAAGAGCATTGTGGATGGATGGAGAGAGAAGAGCTTGCCAATGGAGCTCAATATAGATTAGATAGATTGTCAGTGTTGTTTATGTTGTAATATTTCACATAATATTGACACATTGAAAAAAAAATAGCAGAATCTTAAAAAAACGGTCAATATATCATTGTCAAACACATCAAATACTGTCAATAAAGCACTTCAATATGTAGAATGTAAGGTAAAGCAAAAAATAATAAATGAATAAAAACAATCATTTATTTTTAAAATAATATAACAGCCATTAAAGCAGATAGAAAATTACTTACTGATAAGTAAAGTAAATAAATCGAGCCTAAAATGACAGCCAATAGCTTGTTGCCAAGGTCTGGTCTGCGTCAGAGTCGGCCAATCAGCGTTCGGGGGGTGTTACCTCAGCTCCTCTGCTAGAGATGTGCTGTGGATCAGAAAAAAAGAGAGAAACGCTGAAGTGAAACAGGATGGAGAGTTTTATTAAGACTTTTTTTGCATAAAATCGCAAGGCTTGGCTTAATATATAAATAATTAAACTTACAATGAGTAAAAGAACCTATAGTTCCACCAATAACAATCTTCATTACAGTGAGGCCTCAAGTTAGCCACATGTAAACCTCTTTGCTACAGAATGGGTTCCTTCTTTTGGCTTGTAACCTGGCGTACTTCCATTATACTGCCACATAGTGGATGGAGTAGGAATAACCATGAAAAAAAACATGCCATCTATCCCAACACTGGAGTCACATGGGTGTCAGCTATGGCTTCAAGTAGGCCCAAGTTGTAGGAATTTATGCCAATATAGAAAAATAGACAATAGGCAAGTGGCTTAAAGGCACAACCACAACAGGCCCAATGAGACATAAAGAACCAGGCAAAACAGGCCCAATGAGACAAAGAACCAGCAAAACAGGCCCAATGAGACATAAACAACCAGCAAAACAGGCCCAATGAGACTAGGGATGCATCTTTCAGATATTACGATCGGATATTGATCCCGATATTAACAATGCAATGTTTGGTCTCACTGACTTCATATTTCAGAATAAAAGCCAGGCAACACTGATGAACACATGAGTTCCAAATAAATACACACAACCAATCATCAAAATTACTGCATTTTCAGCTAAAAAACACTGTTCTGGAGTAACAAGCAACATGAGAACTAGCAAACAGCGAGTAGGCAACTGAAGACCTATCATCCAGGATAGATAAACAGACAGAAAGAGCATTGTGGATGGATGGAGAGAGAAGAGCTTTTTAAAGGAACAGAAAGGAAAGCAACCCACAGAAACTTACTAAACTCCGTTAACATGGCTATGCCTAATCTCACCCTCCATACCCAATCTCACCACTTTCACTGGTGGTACTATTTCCACATATTTTTGAGGAATTTTATAATCCTGAACCGTATCTGAACCTTGGTCCTTGGTTGGAGTTGCTGAGAGTCAATTCAGGAGTGATACCTTTATCCTACCGTTGTCCTCTGTGTGTAGGTATTCAAATATCCATATGAAGAGTAAGTTAGTTGTAGGAAGTGTAAACAAAAGAAATAAACAAATAAGAAAAAAGAGAAGCTTTCTGTCAAAGCAGAACAGGATCTTCATTACAGTGAGGCCTGAAGTTAGCCACATGTAAACCTCTTTGCTGCAGCATGGTCTCTCCTTTTGGCTTGTAACCTGGCCTACTTCCATTTTAGTACCACATAGTGGATGGAGTAGGAATAACCATGAAAAAAAAACATGCCATCTATCCAAACACTGGAGTCACATGGGTGTCAGCTATGGCTTCAAGTAGGCCCAAGTTGTAGGATTTTTTTTTTATGCCAATATAGAAAAATAGACAATAGGCAAGTGGCTTGAATGCCCAACCACAACAGGCCCAATGAGACATAAAGAACCAGCAAAACAGGCCCAATGAGACATATAGAACCAGGCAAAACAGGCCCAATGAGACAAAGAACCAGCAAAACAGGCCCAATGAGACATAAAGAACCAGCAAAACAGGCCCAATGAGACATAAAGAACCATGCAAAACAGGCCCAATGAGACATAAAGAACCAGCAAAGCAGGCCCAATGAGACATAAAGAACCATGCAAAACAGGCCTAATGAGACATAAACAACCAGCAAAACAGGCCTAATGAGACATAAACAACCAGCAAAACAGGCCCAATGTGTCTAGGGATGCATCTTTCAGATATTACGATCAGATATTGATCCCGATATTAACAATGCAATGTTTGGTCTCACTGACTTCATATTTCAGAATAAAAGCCAGGCAACACTGATGAACACATGAGTTCCAAATAAATACACACAACTAATCATCAAAATTACTGCATTTTCAGCTAAAAAAACACTATTCTGGAGTAACAAACAACATGAGAACTAGCAAACAGTGAGTATGCAAATGAAGACCTATCATCCAGGATAGATAAACAGACAGAAAGAGCATTGTGGATGGATGGAGAGAGAAGAGCTTTTTAAAGGAACAGAAAGGAAAGCAACCCACAGAAACTTACTAAACTCTGTTAACATGGCTATGCCTAATCTCACCCCATACCCAATCTCACCACTTTCACTGGTGTTACTACTTCCACATATTTTTGTGGAATTTTATTATCCTGAACCGTATCTGGACCTTGGTCCTTGGTTGGAGTTGCTGAGAGTAAATTCAGGAGTGATACCTTTATCCTACCTTTGTCCTCTGTGTGTAGGTATTCAAATATCCATATGAAGAGTAAGTTAGTTGTAGGAAGTGTAAACAAAAGAAATAAACAAATAAGAAAAAAGAGAAGCTTTCTGTCAAAGCAGAACAGGATCTTCATTACAGTGAGGCCTGAACATGTAAACCTCTTTGCTGCAGCATGGTCTCTCCTTTTGGCTTGTAACCTGGCCTACATCCATTATAGTGCCACATAGTGGATGGAGTAGGAATAACCATGAAAACAAACTTGCCCTCTATCACAACACTGGAGTCACATAGGTGTCAGCTATGGCCTTAAGGAGGCCTGAGTTGTAGGACTTTTATGCCAATATAGAAAACAGACAATAGGCAAGTGGCTTAAAGCACAATGAGACAAAGAATCAGCACAACAGGCCCAATGAGACTAGGATGCACCTATCAGATATTAGGATCGGTTATTTGTCTCGATATTAACAATGCTCGCTCCCCTTTGGTCTCACTGACTTAATATTTCAGAATAAAAGCCAGAGAACACTGATAATTTCATGAGTAACAAATCAATAAACACAACTAATCATCAAAATTACTGCTTTTTCATCTAAATTCATCTGTTGAGAGTCATATCTCATATGACATATTAGAATAGCCTACTATCTTTTGAAAACAAAATCTGGCATTTGTGGCTGTCTGATAAAATAATATGTAATTGTAGTGCAAACACTGTGCCAAGGTCCTGCACAATTGTTTCTTATTTTAGTGACAAATAAATAGTAATTTAATGCATTTACATCTGTGTGTTAATTTGTTGTATTTTATTTGACAAAGTTAGTGAGGTCAAATTTACATCAATCCTGATGCTTTAAGTCTCCCCCACATGGTGAGGTATACGGTTTATTTATTTAACAATGGTTTCAGATCAGTATTGCGTATCTATCGTTAAGTGTATGCATTGGTCTAGGAACTGAAAAAGGTTGGTGCATCCCTAAATATAACATATAGGAAACAGAAGATCACAGCACTGTTGTGGTGTGTTTTTTTACTTCACTAGTACCTGTAGTTTTACTGCTGGAAGCACTTTCTAATAAATTAATCTAGTCTATCAGATTATCTTATGTGTAGTTTTACTGCTGGAAGCACTTTCAAATAAATTAATCTAGTCCAGGAGGAGACCAATGAGATGAGGTTGTCAGTGTTGTTTATGTTGTAATATTTCACATAATATTGACACATTGACAAAAATAGCAGAATCTTAAAAAAAAAACTTTGTCAATATATTACTGCCAAATACATCAAATACTGTCAATAATGCACTTCAACATGTAGAATATAAGGTAAAAAATACATTATAATATAAGGTAATATAAGGTAAAAAATACAAAAGCAAAAAATAATAAATAAACAAAAACAATCATTTCTTTTAAAAAATAATATAACAGCCATTAAAGCAGATTTAAAGAAAATTACTTACTGATAAGTAAAGTAAATAAATCGGGCCTAAAATGACAGCCAATAGCTTGTTGCCAAGGTCTGGTCTGCGTCAGAGTCGGCCAATCAGCGCTCAGGGGGGGTGTTACCTCAGCTCCTCTGCTAGAGATGTGCTGTGGATCAGAGAAAGAGAGAAACGCCGGAGTGAAACAGGATGGAGAGTTTTATTAAGACTTTTTTTTTACATAAAATCGCTCATAAAGGTGAACTTTGAGAAGTACGGCTAAAACGACGGTTTGGATTTAGTCTGCATTTGATTTGGTGAGTGTACTGGGTGAATCTTTTGGTGCATATAAATGAAAAAGAGTAAAAAGAAAAGCCGGTAGAGTTGAAGCTGACATGCTGAGCTGCACTGCAGTTTGTTTCAGGGGGTCATGTGCGAGTGGGCAGTGCTAGCCCCCATTTCATGCTGCTGATGAGTGTTTATATTGAAAGGGGGAAGAAAAAAAAGCTTTACTTTGTACATTTATTTGTATTTTGTTAACAGGACAGTTATTTTCTGACTCTTCTGTGACTCTACTCTGCAGTTTGGCTGCACCTGCGTGAACACTTGATGGTGAACCGAGCCCTTGTCTAGAGGAACAGCTTGGAGAGTTCAGAAGCAGTGGACGGACCTTTCTTCTTCTCCGGGGGGACTACACTCAGCAGTGTGGGAGGAAAATAAAGAAAGTTAGACTTTTCAAGTGGATTGAACTCGAAGGAAAGGAAACATAGCCAAAGAAAGGAGAGACTGGTTTTATTATTTAATTTATTTACAACCTACTTACTGTTGAGCGGTTCTGTTGAGCTGCGAGAGTTTCAGCCTTTTCTGGAGTTGGTTGGTCTTCAGGTCGTTGGCTCTCACTCAGGGCTGTTTCTTTACCTCAATGGTGAGTCTCCGTTCTGCTCTTGGGGTCATTTTGACTGGGTGCCCACTTCCTGGCAGAGTAGCCATAGTCCCAGATTGTCACCATTTGTAGGTTGTTTTGTAACCCTTTCCTGATAAAACAGTTTTTGACCGTAGATCCTCTGAAAGCTCTTTTTGGTGAGGCATGGCTCACATATGCATATTCTTCTTGTGTGGAGCGAAACTCAGAAGAGTAGAGAAGACTTCAGGTATGAGAACACCTGACTCCAGTTAGCTTTCTTTGAGATTCAGAATTTTTTTGTTCTTATTTTAGGCACATTATGTCAATACGCTTGACCTGGATTAGATCTCATTTTATGACAAATTAATGCAGAAAACCATAGAATTGCAAAGGGTTCACATACTTTTTCTTTTCACTGTAGAATAGGCTAAGCATGTAAAGCATGTAAAATTGTAAGATGTATGGATTTATGGTCTCTGTGAAACAGTTACTTAGCATAGGCCTCATCCCCTTTTTGGCATATGTCCACCAAACTTGACTTTCGGACGGTGCAGTGCCACTTCCTAGTGCCAGATGCTGATTAGGAACTGAACCCCCTTTCAAAACGTGCCTCAGCTCCTTACCTACTGGATAGGCTTGACTTTGGGCCCAGGTTACTAAACTGAGAAATCCTGCTTTGTGAAATGACCCCCAGGAGTGGCTACATGTTTACATAGGATTCAACTGATTTGTTAGATGAACAGAATTACTGACACATTTGATTCATTTTGTTACTCTTGGCATGCAGGTATCCCACCAATGCAGAGTATGTTCAGGTTGCTGATGCTTTAATTGGGAAGAGCCGTTTCCTGAGGGATGTTGAGGACGACGGTTATGTAAGTTTGTTTTTTTTAGAATAAATTTATTATTGTTGATCACAGAAGAGTAGTTGGTGTAATATTGGTGGAGAGATTTGCGTAATTTCTCTTTTTTGTTTGAGACTGATAACTTTGCTGAAGGAATCATGCATTGTTGGAGAGGATGCTACGTCTGAGGCCCACATTAAGGTGTTGCATGAAAAGTACAGGACGACACAACCTGATTTAATGATTGTGAATGACCACATGAAGAAGACCTTTGCATTGGCAGCATGGAGAACTAGCTGAGGGAATGGCCATTGAAAACCTTCTGCTGGAGGTTAGCCATCAAATGTGTCAATTGTGTCTTTAATAGTCTATTATAAGATATTTATGGCTGTTCTAGGTTTTTTACTCTTTGCTACTGCCTTTATCACTGCACTTTATTACAACATCATAATGAGTGTGTATTTTCTGCTTTTATCTTACAGTTGTATGATGAGGTCGATGCCATCCATTCCCTAATGATGTATGTTTGTCACTGCTTCAGCTGAAACAATGCTGGGAGTTTTCCACTAAAGGACTCCTAGGTACTCTTCAAGAGATGCTCGCCATGTGTAAGCATGCCATTTTTGTCTCTACCAGCAGACCTACAGAATACTCTTAAATTCATTGATACTCTCAGATGTATACAGTTTCAAGAAAAGGTGCTTCAGTGTGTATCTAATATTGCACACAATGATGTTTAGTATTCTCTTGGTGTTTGTGTAATGGGCCATCTGCATAGTAAAGTGATTCCATTGTTTTGGAAAATCTTACTTCCTAAACATAGAAACTCTGTGGGTTCTGTGTGGTAAAATGTTGCTTCTGGTGTCTGGTGGGTGCTTTTCTTTTTAATAAGGCTGATCAAAAGGAATAAATGTAACCTTTTGATATGGATTCTTTGAGTATGGCATACATTTGGCCATGTTAGAATAAAAGCTGGTATTTATTATATATATAATTTTTTGCTTTATTTCATTGTTTTGTTTGCTGTTAAAGCCACATTTTAATGCTATTGAGTCAAATAGTTTTTGTTTGTTTTTTTGTTTTTTGTCTTTTATATTTTCACCTCCATAAAAAAGTTCTGTTTCTAAAGCTCTTTCAATTAATGCTAAAGTTGAGTGTATGTTTACCACTAAATAAACAGCGTAGAAAGACATTGTGAACATGTGTGGATATTTCAGGTACAAGGTACAAGAATGGCTATTAGGGCCAAGAATGGCTTGTCACTGGGATAGTGCCTCTTAAAGCACATTTTGGAAAGGGGACACAGTTGTACCATAGTTGGGTACTTATGCTGGCCAAAATCGGTCAAGGCCGGTGTGAAGGGGGTGCACTGGGGACGGAATGTGCCCGAACACTGCTAACAGGTAGCAAAAGAGTAAATGTTATACAGTGATGATTTTGCTTCTAGCTACATAAGGGAATGGACTGATAATTGTAGCATAACCAAGGTGGGGCTGAGGGTATAAAGACTCTGAGAAACTGTTCTGCACTGAGGAAGATTTTATGCATTGCATTGTCTTACTCCAATAAATTTGTTACTCACTTTGATCCTGACTCAGAGACTCAGCTTTTCATTTCTGTCACGATTTTTCCATCACAATCTGGCATCACGAACAGGATGAGCAACGGAGTGCAGCGGAGGGGAGAGAAGTGAACACACAGAGGATGCTCTCTGGCAGAGGCTGGACCCAAAAGCAGGGGAAAATCCCACAGAGCAAGGGAGAAGTACCGTGAGGTGAGTGTGACTGATCCCTCCGCTTGCAATCCAAGCCTCATCTACGAACATTGGTGGTGGTGAGTGACAGAATAATTACTTCCGAAAATTTAATTCCCCTCCACCTTTCCTTGAGCATTCCTCCTGAATGAAGTTTAGTTACATGACGGTGTAACAAGTGAAGACTAGCCTGGTCATAGCGAGGCCTCTATTGATAGACATATCACTAGAGCAATAGGTCCAGACCGTGGGAAAGAGTGCTAATAGTTTTGGTACAGGGTACCAAATATAGAATAAGTATGCAAAGGGAGGTGAGACGTGGTTGTTGGGGCTAAATTACTAATTGAGTCACTAAATCAAGTGAGAGAACAAGATGGGATCCCAGTTAGCTAAGGAATAACGTTTTAACCCAAAGGTTAACACTGCAGCTCTCTTAAGTCAGATGAGCCAGGATTATGGTACTGATAGTGTAATGTATGTCCCATTGTGGATAAAATATTTCGGATTCCCGACTACTGGGAGCCATATTTCACAGTGTGAAATATCTGCATAAGTTTAAGGATAGAGTGGGACAAGCACCGGTGGGGTGCCCACAAGCAGTGTTTAAACATTGTGCGAAACATAAAGCAAGTATGTTATGGGCGATTGGGTTTTGGATAGAAGAAGCAGAGCGCAGGCAGACAGAGAGAGGAAAGAGGGGCGGGGGTAAAACTAAACCAGTGTCTCAGTGTGTCTCAGTTGCTGCCGATCCTGACCTCGACACTGCCCCGCCAGGAAGACCAGCAGCAGCAGGAACACCAGAACTAGGCTGGAGCAGCACCCGATCAAGCGGCAGTGGAACAACCTCCTCCACCATATGGCCTACCACCAGACCCGGCATCGCAGGTCCCTATGCCGCAGCGCAACAGGCGCTTGAGGAACTGGACGCCAGACACGGGAAGGCCAGCCCACTCTCATCGCCAGTAGCTTCCCATACCCGAAGCCATGACACAGGAAAAGGACTTAACTTCCTGACCAGGGGAAGTCTTCACTGCACTGCAGCTCTTTTCCTATGGTAGAGGTGGCTGGACCAGAGGGTCCCCTCTTAGTACATCGATATTGGATTGAAAAGGACATGATGGAAGCTGCCTCCGGCCTGTCTGACCCCCGACAAGTAGGATGAAGCAAGTTTGGAGGAGAATTCGAGGACTTTGTTATATCATGTCGTCTGACCTCGAATGAGATAAAACGCATTCTGTTCCGAAAATTGGGCTCCAGCTACTGCAAGGTTGATCGAGGCTGGCCGGATGGAGATGTACGCCTGGCTGATCCCACCTACAACCCCGGAGCTAACGTTCATCCGGACCCCAATGCCCCTTATCGAAACATGATAAGAGACTTGAGAACTCGATTGGAAGCTGCCTTTCCCCTACATGTGAACACAGGGAAAATAGCAGCATGCAAGCAAGAAGATGGAGAGACTGTTCAAGATTATCTAGTTCGCTTGACGAGAGTTCACACAGACTTTAGCAGACTGGAAGTACCTGCGGCGAGAGCAAACAATCCAAAAGATGTTACCCCATGGGAAGCACATCTGCGCAACAACTTCCTGATAGGTCTGAGATCTGACCTCTCCAACACTATCAAGCAGCATTGCATGGGGTATACCAGACAGCCCATCGCCATCATAGAGGACCATGCCAAGCATCACGGGAACCTTCTCAACGCTCAGTCAAAGAAGAAAGAGAAAAAGCAGACAGACACATTGGATCAAGCCATGTTGATGATGGTACAGCAAGTTGCAGCCCTCCCCTCTAACGCTCCATGCGGGGGAGGCCGAGGAAGAGGACAAGGGAGGCAGAGGGGTCGAGGACGAGGCAGGGGCATAGGAAGAGGATTTGCAGGCAATGGGCCAGCTTTCCAGCCAAACCAACCAAATGCGGATCAGGGTGAATCATGGGTGAATCGATGCTATAATTGTGGCCAGTATGGACATTTTACCAGGGTTTCGAGCAGTATGTCCAGGAGGAGGGAAAACCAGCAGCAACGCATCAGGAGCAGTGACGGGCGGTGGAGGGGCAGGACGGTGGAACGGGACTGACACAGCAACTGACACAGCAAAAAGGGAAGTGCCTTCTTCTTCTCCCTATCTTTCATTAGTGCAACAGCTTACAACATGCTCATTAAGTATGCCAAAATTTACTTTGATTGTAGAAGGGAGGATAGCGGGGTGGGCCACTCAGTGATTAGGACTAATGAGCTTCATTGTGAAAACCCCAAGCATTAATAGGGGTAGAGGGAGAAGTGGTCAGAGAAAAGATTTCTGTGCCCCTCCAATGCTCCCTAGATGGGAAAACTTTTCCGCATTGTTTCCTGATGTCTTCTGTTTGTCCTGTGAATTTACTGGCCAGAGATTTGATGTGTAAACTAGGGTGTACCCTAATTAGCTCCCCGGGGGGATTAGCTGTAGATTTTTCAGAACAACCATGCATGGTACAGGTAGCGTCAGGGGTTCTGGAGTATGCTTATATGTGGTGCAGTGTTGATGAGCAGGGGGAGATTGTCAGACACTTTCTATCAGAGGCAGAGAGGGTGGTGTCTAATCCTTTGTAGTGGAAGAAGAGTGATTTACATTGCACTTCACTTAGCCAAGGTTCTGATAATGATTATGAAACAGAGCCTTTGTAAACCACAGCACTGATATGGAATGGTAAGATGGCAGCTGCTCTAGTCTCACTAACAAAACAGCATGATGCGTTGTTCATAGGAAATTCTTACCCCCACATCTCCCTGGCCAGATTTAAACACACCCTCCCGTGGTGAGATATTGGGCCATGGGCCTTGAGGGTGGCCAGGGCTAATGATTGGGCCAATACCGAGCACCCCAATGTGTATATTCCACAAAAATGTGAAAGTGTCCCTTTCAGTACAGGCTGAGAGCAGAGCAAACAGTGGAGCTGTTTGGCTAACCTCCACTGATTCAGGCTGCCACACTCACAGAAGGGGAGGAACTGGAGCTTGTTTCACTTCCCCCTCAGCTGTGGGATTGATTAAAGATTGTGAACCAGTATCCATTACACCAAAATCCACATATAGGCCCAGACAAGCTCAGTACCCCTTGAAACCTGAAGCAGTTGATGGTATTAGACCCGTGTTTCAAGCTTTGCTTGAGGCAGGGGTCATAGTGCCATGTCCAGATTCACCAGTTAGGACACCAAACCCGGCCTGGATGAGTGGAGGTTTGTTCAGGACCTGCAGGCAGTAAATGCTGCGGCTCAGGCTCGAGCACCTGAAGTACCAAACCCCCATACTATCTTATCTCAAATTCCTACAGACCACACTCATTACACAGTGGTAGATTTAGCGAATGCATCCTTTGGTGTACCTTCTCAGATTGCAGTTGTTAAATGCGCAGCGCACACCTCAGCAGATGATCCTGTCATCAAGGGAAACGCCTTTGCAGACCATGTGGCCAAATGCACAGCTCATGCAGCGCCTGTTGCCGCCGCTCAACTTCCTGTAACGGACCAAGAGAAACCCACCCTGCAAGAAATTCAATCTACTGCCACTGCAGCAGAAAAAGCTCAGTGGACCAAATCAGGGTGTGTCAAACAAAACAATGTGTGAATACACATTGCAACAAATAGACCATGTATCCCAAAGGCATACATTAAAGGGTTAATTGCTACTGCTCATGGGAGGAGTCACATGAGCAAAGGGGGGATAATGGATATGATAGCAAGACACTGGTATGCACCCGGACTCTCCACACTCACCCAAAATGTTTGTTCTAACTGTCTCACATGTGCACAAAACACACACAGACACACACAACCTCTGTCACAACAGCCTGTGGGTCACCCCCCAGCGACAGAGCCATTTCAGCACTGGCAGATCGACTTTGTGGAATTAACACCGGCAGAAGGGAAACGGTTTCTCCTGGTCTGTGTATGTATGTTCAGTAAATGGGTTGAAACTTTCCCCACAGGTACTCAGGATGGGAAAGCAGTGGCAAAAAACATTCCTCAAAGAAATAATCCCCAGATGGGGTCTGCCACAACGCATCTCAAGTGACAATGGCACACCATTTGTACACACAGGCCTAACCGGTCTAACCTAGTACTTGGGGATAGACATGAGAAAACATTGCAACTATCACCCCGCGAGCGCTGGGGCAGTCGAAAGGGTTAATGGGACCATTAAAAATGCAGGACTTTATCACCTCACTTACGTTTTCATCTTTCATGGCTTGATGTCACATTTACCATTTTTTCAGTTCATGTACAGGAGAGTCGAGATAGAACTTGTGCAGTGGCATCCCCGAGAGTGAGCTTTGTGTAATGACTCTGTCAAGTTACAAGTAAACCCAGTTTCTTTTCTGGTGTGACAGGACACCTGTGATATCCTATGGTTTTGACCATGCTGTCAAAGCATTGGTCTATTCAAACTGGTTAGTTCTGGTACTGATCTGTTTTTACTCTGGTGTGTAATAAACAGACCAGTAATATTGATCAGACATGTAATATTGATGAGATCTGTAAAAATGATCAGACCTGTAATAATGATGAAACCGGTCCGGCCAGCGCAGGAACAGAAATAGACTGTGATTATAATACAGATCTAACCAACACTTTAAACTTCCATAACACAGAGATCACAACACTGCTCAGTTCTCACTGGTTCTTAAACTGGTTTGTTCTAACACTGAACTGTCATAACAGTCGTCTGTTCTGAAAATAGATTGTTCCAACAATGCTCTGGTCTGGTCTGGTCTGTTCTGCTCTGAGTTGACCTCTACAACAACCAGTGCCCAAATCAATTGCAAGCGTAAGGTCCCTGCTTTATTATGGCTGTTGCTGGGCTTTTTGAGTGTATGAAGTGTGGCATGTACAGGCTATATCCTTTGGAAAAAGTAGACCAGTTAGAGGTGTGCATCATGGGTTTACTAAAGGATAGAGAGCAAGAGTCACTGGTAGCAGCCCTGGATGCCTTAGGGAGAGCTAGCAAACCCAGCTTACACAGCCTGGAGGTGTGTTTGGGGTCATTGTCCTGTTGAAAAATGATGGTCCAACTAAACGCAAACCAGATGGGATGGCATGTCACTGCAGGATGCTGGGGTAGCCATGCTGGTGCAGTGTGCCTTCAATTTTGAATAAATCCCCAACAGTGTCACCAGCAAAACACCCCCACACCATGACAGCTCCTCCTCCATGCTTCACAGTGGGAACCAGGTATGTGGAATCCATCCGTTCACCTTTTCTGCGTCTCACAAAGACACGGCGGTTGGAACCAAAGATCTCAAATTTGGACTCATCAGACCAAAGCACAGATTTCCACTGGTCTAATGTCCATTCCTTGTGTTTTTTGGCCCAAACAAATCTCTTCTGCTTGTTGCCTCTCCTTAGCAGTGTTTTCCTAGCAGCTATTTGACCATGAAGGCCTGATTTGCGCAGTCTCCTAACAGTTGTTCTAGAGATGGGTCTGCTGCTAGAACTCTGTGTGGCATTCAACTGGTCTGTGATCTGAGCTGCTGTTAACTTGCGATTTCTGAGGCTGGTGACTCGGATGAACTTGTCCTGAGAAGCAGAGGTGACTCTTGGTCTTCCTTTCCTGGGTCGGTCCTCGTGTGTGCCAGTTTCTGTAGCGCTTGATGGTTTTTTTGACTCCACTTGGTGACACATTTAAAGTTTTTGCAATTTTCCGGACTGACTGACCTTTATTTCTTAAAGTAATGATGGCCACTCGTTTTTCTTTAGTTAGCTGATTGGTTCTTGCCATAATATGAATTCTAACAGTTGTCCAATAGGGCTGTTGACTTCTGCACAACACAACTGATGGTCCCAACCCCATTGATAAAGCAAGAAATTCCACTAATTAACCCTGATAAGGCACACCTGAAAACCATTTCAGGTGACTACCTCTTGAAGCTCATTGAGAGAATGCCAAGAGTGTGCAAAGCAGTAATCAGAGCAAAGGGTGGCTATTTTGAAGATGTAGTATATTCATTGGCTATGCAGATGTTCATAGGCCTGAAGGAATGGTATGGAGTTGAGGAGTGATATGGTACGCCACACAGGGTAGATGTAGAAAAGAAAGGGGGCCCCATTTCTTGACCAAATATACACAAATTGAACAAACATAAGATGCTGTTTAGATTTGGACATCCCTTTGGGCAGACGTGTCAGTGATTTAAACGCTGTCCAGATGTGGCCGTGGACCATGTATGTAATGGTGGGGCTAATGACGGTTCCTTATGGATGAAATGCAAACATTCCATATATGGCAACAATCCAACAGAATATGACGTGAAGTAGGGTATAAAAACTCAAGGTATTCCTAAGTAGGGGAGAGAGAGACCGAGGGGCACCCAGAATTGGCAGACTCTCTCCACACTGTTCTTTCGATTGAAATAAAATATTTTATTGTTACAACTAAAGACGGTGGTTACGGACTCTCCTTTTTGAATAACAAGTCCATCTCCAGAGGAAGACGAACCGAGACGACAAAGACACTAGAATATAAAACATGTTTTCAGTAATTTCACCTTTTTTTTTGTTAAGTACATAACTCCACATGTGTTCATTCATAGTTTTGATGCCTTCAGTGAGAATCTACAATGTAAATAGTCATGAAAATACACAAAACGCATTGAATGAGAAGGTGTGTCCAAACTTTTGGCCTGTAGTGTAGCTAGATAGCTAGGCCAGAGCAACGGACATTAGCAGCAACCTTAAGTGACTATCAAACGAGATATTCGAGGACAGTTATTCATTTAGTGAATGTAATACTTTATTTATTTACTTAACTAGGCAACTTAGTGAAGCTGTACCCTTTCGAAATATGCTTGTTGAGAGAATTTTGCATGCAAAAATGACACAACAAACAGGCCTGGGATAAGTGGGTTAAGTGCCTCCCCGTGGTTCTCTGGCAAAGCAGAACCAGGCCACAAAAAAGAACTGGTCTCCGTGCCTTTGAGATAGTGTTTGGCAGGCCTCCCAATACGGGATTAGGTCCACCATCACTGGATAACCAGTTACTTGACCACTCTCTCATGATGTATTGCGTCTGTGTCTAAGCAGGTGAAAGCAGTGCTGCCGCAACCAGCTGACCAGCCCTTTGACGACCACAAGCCAGGTGATCGGGTGCTGATACGGGACCTCCGCAGATGAAGGTGGAACCAGCCGAGCTGGTCGTTATAGGGACACTGTATATCCTAACTGCTAAACACGATTCTGATGGCTCTGATGAAGTTTACTTCAGGCACCCAGGGAAGAATGACTTTTGGCAGTATGTTAATTTCACAGTCCATACATCAGGTGTAAATAATATTTTTAATAATACTCTTAATGCCACACGCCTCAGTTGATCCATTTGTTTTTGAAATACATCCAGACTCATATGAGACAGTGAATAGCACTTGGCTTAACCATACCTATGTGAGTGCAACTGAGACCTACCAGTTCCTTAAAGGGAAAGGGGCCACTGCGCCTTGGTGCATCTGAGTGCACATATAACCCTGTATTCCATGCATCCTTATCCTCATACTCGCCGTAATGCACTGAAGACCTTATCTGTACCCAACGAGCACAAATTAACCACTGAAGGAGAACGATTTGCTTAAGGTCTGAGTTGACAGCACTGCGACTAATGACCATCCAAAACTGCATGGCCCTTGATTTGCTCTTAGCCAAGAAAGGGGGAGTCTGTAGCATGCTTGGTAAACACTGCTGTACTTATATTCCCCCAACGATGCTCAGGAGGGTAACATCAGCATGGTTTTGCGCCAAATGCGCACTGTAGCTGCCCAACTCAGAACGAGGGGTTGATTCATGGTCTTGGGGTTGGGGATCTATTCTAGCTGGCTTATGCAGTGTATTCTTCGTGATCTTGCCCATTCTCATGTTATTGGTGCTTCTGCTTTGCTGTGGACCATTACTGTGTAATTGTATCACTGAAACTTTGTTTCACTGAGTTCAGGTGAGATATCAGCTCCTGCAGATTATGAAGGATCCTGAACTTGAAGAATTAGACAAAGAACTGGGGCTGGGACTTTTGTTTGATGAAAGTAATCTGTAAACATGATTGATTAGAATCAAAGGGGGAAGTTGTAATGGAACTTGTTTATTAAAGTGATTCATAATCAGTAAGAGGGCATTATTAATTTCTTTTAATCAGTGATGATCAGGTATGCTTGTGTAACTAGAACTGTTAGTTTTCTAACTCTCTGTACAGGCAGCAGTCTTATGTGGTGTTACTCTTTGGGACCCAAGTGGACTTTGAAGTGTTTTAGAGTAGAATATCCAACAATGAGAACACCGCGCTGAGGAGACATCCGCGGTGCCGGAGCAGGTGACGGCGAAGACAAAGAGCTGAAATATGCGAATCTGCATATTGCGTCCCACACAGAGATCCGATTTTGGAATACAGTCCAGATACAAGTCCCATGAAGTGACCAGGAGTAAAAGGGGTCTAAGTGACTACAGCTGTGGTCAGAATTAGATCCTGGTTGAAGGTGAAATGCTGGGAACATCCCTGCATTCAATAAATGAAGACATAAAAGGGTATAAATTCAGTGTATTCATGTTTAATGTACATGTGAAGATGTACACATCCCTTAAATGTTTCTAATAAAATAAAAAAGCTGTATTAGAATGCAAAATAAACACAAATATAGTAAAAAACAAATCTTTAAGAATAACTGCAAACACAAATACAGTAAAAACATGTATTTTTATTAAATGCAGAATAAACACAAATACAGTAAAAAGAAAAAAAATTGAAAGTATATTGAAAGTTGTGTGTGTGTGTTATAAATCAAACGGCAAATTAAAATGTTTTACACATACAGCAAAGGTTCTAGTAGGTCTCCTGGGCAGTCTCTGCATTGTTCATATTTGAATACAGAACAAAGGATAAATACATTACAAATGCATATACAGTGCCCTCCATAATTATTGGCACCCCTGGTTAAGATGTGTTCTTTAGCTTCTAATAAATTGAGTTTTTTTCTAAATAATATAGGACCATGATGGAAAAAAGAGTAAAATCCAACCTTTAACTCATAAAATCACCTGTTCCACAATTATTGGCACCCCTAACATTTCTTAGGAAATAAATGTAATTAAAGTATTTCTGTCAATTCTACAGTAGTTACGAAGTTGATCAGAGTATGTAGGAACATTTATTTGTAATTCACAACTTCCTGTTTCCCTGGGGTATAAATATGACGTGACACAGAGGCCATTTCTCTTCAACATGGGAAAGACAAACGAACATACCATTCAAGTAAGGCAGATGTGTGTTGACCTCCACAAGTCAGGCAATGGCTACAAGAAAATAGCCACTCACCTACACCTGTCCATATCTACTGTCAGAGGAATTATTAAGAAGTTTAAAACAACCGGAACAGTGGTAAACAAGCCTGGACGAGGACGCAAGTTTATTTTGCCACCACGCACAGTGAGGAGGATGATAAGAGAAATAAAAAGGTCTCCAAAGCTCACTGTTACAGAATTGCAACAAATGGTAGCTTCTTGGGGTCACAAAGTCTCCAAAACAACCATCAGGCGCTATCTGCATGCCAACAAGCTGTTTGGGAGGCATGCACGGAAAAAACCTTTTCTCACTCACAATCATAAACGCAAATGTTTGGAGTTTGCTAAGCAGTACTGGAACTTCAACTGGGACCGTGTGCTTTGGTCAGATGAAACTAAGATAGAGCCTTTTGGCAACAAATGCTCTAAGTGGGTCTGGCGTAACACAAGAGCTGAGTATGCAGAAAAGCACCTCATGCCCACTGTGAAATATGGGGGAGGATCAGTGATGCTGTGGGCCTGTTTCTCTTCCAAAGGCCCTGGGAACCTTGTTAGGGTGCATGGCATCATGAATGCTTTGAAATACCAGGACATTTTAAAACAAAATCTGGTGGCTTCTGCCCAAAAGCTGAAGATGGGTCGTCACTGGGTTTTTCAGCAAGATAATGACCCAAAACATATGGCCAAATCTACACAGAAATGGTTCACCACACACAGAATCAAGCTCCTCCCATGGCCATCTCAGTCCCCAGACCTCAACCCCATTGAAAACCTGTGGGGTAAGCTGAAGAGGATAATGCAGAGGAGAGGACCCAGGTCTCTGGATGACTTAGAGAGATTGTGCAAAGAGGAATGGTCAAAGATCCCTCTATCTGTATTCTCCCATCTTGTGAAACATTGGTTGTACAAAATGGGTTGTACAAAGTATAAACATCAGGGGTACCAATAATTGTGGCACACATGATTTGATGTTAAACAATTATTTCTTAATGTGGGATTTTTAAAGGTTGGATTTTACTCTTTTTTCCATTGTGGTCCTATATTATTTAGAAAAAAACTCAATTTATTAGAAGCTAAAGAACACATCTTAACCAGGGGTGCCAATAATTATGGAGGGCACTGTATACATAAAGGACATACCCATAAAAGATATGTCCCAAATTGGTCCTTCTTGGTTAGTAATGGCTGAAGTTACTGCCCTTTCCTAAAGACACCCATCATTTAACGCAACACAATTACAAAAGTCTCGACTCCATGTTTAAAAATGTTGCAACTCCAGCTAAACATGACGCTCATTTTTAAGGAGGCAACCAATAAAATGAGATGAGAAGGGTGAGACAGATTTACTCATGTTTATGTCTAAATCATTTAAAGCAAACATGACCCAACCTACCTCTGCACCGTCTTCCCCTCCAATTACCTGCCCACTTTGTTCCATCTCTCCCACTCAAATTAAACGAGGTCCTGATACTTTTCTTCAGTCACTGTTCAGAATCACATCTTGGCTTTGTGTTGGAAAAATTACGCATTTTAAGGAACAAATGGCTTCATTTGTTTATTCTAATAATAAATGAATGACATTTGGTAGATATATTTTAAAAAGTAATAAATCTTTTTATTATCAGTGTGATATTTAATATATTAAGGATAGTCAAAGATAGTCATTCATGTAGGGGCCAGTAATATTGGCCTGTGGATATCTAAAGTGACTAAGGATAATATTCAAGAGGAGACTACACTGGCCCAGGCGATGTCGTAATATGCTCTGCTGCTTGCCCTCAGGCTTACAGCAGACTCACAGCTCTAAACCGCTGGATGTCCAAGTGGTGTTCAGAAAATCATGTGGGCTTCATAGACAACTGGATAAAGTATGAGGACAAGCCTGGTTTTATAGGCAGGGATGGTGGAGTCCACCCCACGCGGGAGGGTGCTGCCTTACTTTCATGCAGCATAGCCCACAGTCTTTTAGTTAGTCTGCAGCGTTTGATTTGTTCTGATTGTTCTATCAGATGTATGAAGTGGAGAATTTAGCATTTCCTTTCAGCTCATTTCACCTGTGTGGGGTGAAACTTTTGGTGTTCTCGGTCAGGTACTTTAAACTGCAGGATGTGGGAAAATGAACATTTTATTTTAGGTCTTTTCAACTGTGTGAAATTCTGTTTCAGGTACTTTAACCTAGATACAGTGGGGTATGAAATGTTTGATTTCTGATATTTACAGTATTTTTAGGATTACATTTCAGGGGGGTGAATCATGTTATCTGAAAAATAGGCTACGCTAACCCTCTTATAGAATCCATAGGGGGCGCTACAAGCTCTGTGTTGAATGTGAAGCGCAACACTGTATCCCGTATTCAGAGCTATGCTACTGAATTCTGTATGAAAAGTAGCAGAACTTTCCTACAGACCACAGTAACAGAACACTGTTCTACAAGAATAGAGTAGCGTAACGAGGTGTTACAGAACACAGTAGCCTGAAACTGTTCATTCACAGAGTAGCATAATGCTTTCATACAGAAAACATTAGAATAATTATTTTAATACAGAATACAGTACCAGTACTCTTTCAACCAGAATACGGTAGCATAACACTACACAACCAGCATAGAGGA
Organism: Salminus brasiliensis; assembly: GCF_030463535.1. NCBI lineage: Eukaryota > Metazoa > Chordata > Actinopteri > Characiformes > Bryconidae > Salminus > Salminus brasiliensis. The sequence continues at coordinate 29,573,166 of NC_132888.1, forward strand.
GCATAACTCATACAGAATACAGTATTCAATTCAAATACATTTTATTTATACAGCGCTTTCACAACAAATGTGGTCACACAGCAGCTTTACAGAAATCGTTTGAGCAAGCCAGTGGCAACAGTGGCAAGGAAAAAGAGGAACCCATCCTCCTCTGGTCGACACCGGATAGCACAATGAAAAGCAAAACAGGAATAAAACACGGAATTAAGGGAGTATGGCCAAGGTGCCGTCAAGCCATAAAAAGATGAACAGGAGTGAAATGTTAAAGTCCATGCAGGTACACTGTCACAAGCACAGCCATGCAGTGAGGGGAGGATGACTCCATTAGAGGCCCCAGAACCGGACAGCGGGCAGGAGGGTGGTGGAGAGAGCCAGGTCTGCTGATGGAACAGTTGAAACACATGGGAAAGAGAGAGAAAACACAAAGGGTTAGGAGGGGAAGGGAGGGGGGTATCACAGCAAAAACTTTTTAGAAGGGTTACAGCAGGACAGGGTAAGCAAGAGCAGCCAAACACAAATGCACTCGCACCAGCAGGGGGCAACTCAGCACATGGGGGGGAGAGAGAAAGAAAAGGTTTATATATGAATATGAACAGCACTGTAACACCGCTCAAGCACAACAAAGCAGCAAAACAATTTATACAGAACACAGCAGTGTAATTTTCATGCAAAACACAAGCAGGACACAGCAGCCCAACATGGTTCAAGCAGAACACAAGCAAGTGGCACAGCAGCGAAATATCGTTCAAGCACAAGACAGCAGCGAAACAATTTTGATGCAGGACACAGCAGCCCCACATGGTAAAAGCAGAACACAGTAGTGAAATGTTGTTCAAGCAAAACACAGCAGTGAAATACCAATCAAGCAGAATACAAGCAAGTGGCACAGCAGTGAAATACAAATCAAGCAGGACACAGCAGCGTAACAATTTTTAGGTAAAACACAAGCAGGACACAGCAGCCCAACACGGTTCAAGCTGAACACAAGCAAGTGGCACAGCTGCAGCCACCTTTAGCACTGTGCTTGCAAGGCAATCTCGAGAAAAATTTGATTTTTACACACAGCAGCATAATTATTATACAGAACACAGTTAATTGACATCGTTCAAGCAGAACACAGCAGCGTAACAATTTTAATGAAAAACACAAGCAGGACACAGCAGCAAAATACCAATCAAGCAGAACACAAGCAAGTGGCACAGCAGTGAAATCTCGTTCAAGCAGAACACAGCAGCGTACCAACGATCATACAAAATACAAGCAGGGCATAGCAGCCCAACATGGATCAAGCAGAACACAAGCAAGTGGCACAGCTGCAGCCACATTTAGCACTGTGCTGGCAAAGCAATCTTGTAAAAAATTGGAGACTGTGGGTGCAAAAGTTTTACCTGTTTCTTACGGAGAGTGGGATTGTTGAGGAGTCGGAAAAGTACAATGCGCCACCTTTCTGCACGTCGCTGGGGAAGATGCAGTAAAGGTCTACAACATGTTACAATTCAGTGAGGAAAATAAATAAATAAATAAATAAAAATAATGAAGAAAAGGTTTAGGTTTATATATGAATATGAACAGCACTGTAACACCGTCCAAGCACAACAAAGCAGCAAAACAATTTACATGCAAAACACAAGCAAGACACAGCTGCCCAACACCGTTCAAGCAGGAAATGGTAGAGAAATATTATTCAAGCAGGACACAGCAGCAGAATAATTTTTATGCAAAACACAAGCAGGACACAGCAACGCAACATGGATCAAGCAGAACACAGCAGCAAAATTATTATACACAACACAGTTAATTGACATCGTTCAAGCAGAACACAAGCAAGTGGCACAGCAGTAAAATATCGTTCAAGCAGAACACAGCAGCGTACCAACGATCATGCAAAACACAAGCAGGACACAGCAGCCCAACATGGTTCAAGCAGAACACAAGCAAGTGGCACAGCTGCAGCCACCTTTAGCACTGTGCTGGCAAGGCAATCTCTTGGAAAATTGGAGACTGTGGGTGCAAAAGTTTTACCTGTTTGTCACAGAGTGGGATTGTTAAGGAGTTTGAAAAAGTCCAATGCCCCCACCTTTCCGCACGTCGCTGGGGAAGATGCAGTGAAGGTTTACAACATGTTAAAATTCAGTGAGGAAGAAACTGAAACAAGAAATGTGCTGAAAAACAAGTTCAGCGATTACCGAGAGTCAAGAAAGAACCTACCCCTATGTTCACCATTTGTTCTTCACGAGAGCTCAGGATCCAGGTGAAAGCACTGAGGCGTACGGGAGGAATTCGGGAACCGGAAACTGCAGAATTCAGCAAAGTATTCACATATTCTGGCCACCGCATGTCACTGTTGGGAAAGCTACCACTCACCTGTGAACACAAAATGCTAAATTGAATTTCACATATTGTTGACTGTGATGTACCAGCAATACTAGGACGTGAGACATGGGAGATGTTAGGTGTGGTTGAAAGAGTGCATGGAATCACAACGTAAAATGACATTCTGATAGACATTGATCTGTTCACTATTCTTGGATTCCTACCAGGACATCACCACATTCAGTAGATCCCATGGTCCCACCAGTGATTCATCCACCAAGAAAAGTCCTGATTGCCCTGAAAGACAACAATCATTGATGAGCTACACAAAATTAAGGGGTGTAAATCACTAAACAGCATGAACTGAACGACTGGGTAAGCAGTAGGGTCACAGCGGTGAGGATTTTGGCAGATCCACCTTCAGATCACATCACAAATCCGGTACATGGCCATGTGCTCTCTGCAGAAGGTCTCAATCTAGATCGAGAGAAAGTGAGAGCTGTAACACACATGCCTACACCAAAAAACAAGCAGGCACTCATGAGATTCATGGTCATGATTCATTACCTTTCCAAGTTTATTCCCAGCCCGTCTGAAGTCAGCGCACTGATCCAGAGATGCAGCTACTACACACAAGGACCATGGAAGGATAGCCCAAAGAGAAAAATCCAAACATACTGGACATTCAAAGCAGAAAAGCAAAATACAGATTCAAGACATGCTGCAGAGAAGACAACTCACGCAGAAAAGTTATGACAGACAGAAAAAGAGCCCACCAAGCATATACATGTGGAACAAGGTGAGAATTCAGAGAGTGCAACCTGCTATCATGATCAGCCACGATTCTTAACAGTCCAGACACCAGATGGAAGAACCTATAGGAGAAACAGAAAACAGAACACACATTCACAGGACATAGTTCAAGTTCCTGTCCTTCTCCAGATATGGTTATGAACAGAAACAGAAACAAATGTCCTGCTTATGAACAAGTGTGTCACTTTACCAAAAATTTGTCTAACAAAACAAATCAAAGCAGAAGGAGAAAAGAAATCATGCAGTTGAACAAAATGCAGAGGTTTACTCATTGGAAAACCTGAAATCAGAAAAACATCAACACTGTCACAACAAAAGTGAACAGAATAACTGGACTGTAAATAAAACTACAAGAACTTTGCATTCAGCACCAGTGTCCAACTTGAAAACAATGTCATCGCAGCACAGATCTACAAATCAAAAATGCAAGATTGAATTTTACATTGTTGACAGTGCAATACTAGGACGTGAGACATGCGAGATGTTAGGTGTGGTTTAAAGATGGAAGAACCTAAAGGAGAAACAGAAAACATCCTCAGGACGACTGAAAAAGAGTTTCCATCAGAATCACCTAATGTTGTTGCCGATTCCCGTTTCGAGCCGCAGGTCAGTGAATCCGGTCCACCTGCAGAAACTGGTATTGCAAAACAAACCAGACTTACCTGAGACACATCCGAGAATGGCATTCTTCACAAGGTCAGGAAGACAAGAAAACACAAGGACTGAATCTGGAACACACATACAGTGCACATTTAGAATATTCACAAACACATTCAGAGGACACGGTTCAAGCTCCTGTCCATCTGCTGACTGAATTTAAAGTTACTGTCATTTATTGCATCTTAGATTTGTTTAGGTTATTCTGCAATGTCAAGCTATTCTCATATATGAATAAAAACAAATAAACAAACAAAAAAAAAAAAAGTGGGGATGTCACCTATGTTATGTACCAAAGAGGCAACCAAACACAAAGTATATCACCGAGTCGTCCTTAGTCCATACTTTACACTGAGGAACCGGTAAGAAGAGAGGAAAACAAGCAGAGGGGAAAACCGGCAGTGGTGTTCGAGGAGCCCTCAGCTTTTCTCGGGCCCGTTGAAAGCACTGACGCGTACACCACAGACCTGAAGAAGGCAAAAGACCACAAATTCAGTGAGTTGCATGACTCGTTAATCAGAGACAGGACTGTTTGTGGTATTGGGGAAGACTAATTGTGGGCAAGGTTGCTGAGGAAAACAGATCGGACACGGACAAAGGCCATGAATATCTGCTGTACAAATGAAGGGACATCAAGTGAAGTGAAAAAAAGTGCTCAATGACATACAAAACAGAACGACAGAAACAAAACAAACAGTTGGGTTTGAACACAAGAGCAAATCCTAAATAGCTAAAAATGAACAAGCAACAGAAGCAAGCTGCTCCAGATGTGGTTATGAACATAAACAGAAACAAAGCATACAGTTGAACAAAAGGCAGAGCAGGAAGATTTCTTCATTGGAACAGTTGAAATCAGAAAAACAGAATATTAGAGAAACCTCAACACTGTCACAACAAAAGTGAAAAGAGTAACTGGACTGAAAATAAAACAAGAACTTTGCATTCAGCACCAGTGTTTAAACTTAAAGACAAGGTCATCACAGCACAGATCTACAAATCAGATTTGAAACAGAACTCAAATCAAAAATGCATGATTAAATTTCTCATTGTTTACAGTGATGTACAAGCAATACTAGGACGTGAGACATGATGAAAGAACCTGTAGGAGAAACAGAAGACACCTCCTCAGGGCGGCTAAAAGAGTCCCCATCGGCATCACCCAACGTTGTTGCAGATTCCTGTGTCGAGCCGCAGGTCAGGGAATCCGGTCCACCTGTAGAAGCCGGTATTGCAAAACAATCTGACTTACCTAAATCACATCCGAGAGAGGCATAGAGAGGCTTTCTTCCACAGACCTGAAAAAGGCAAAAGACCATGAATTCGGTGAGGTGCATAACTTGTTAATCAGAGACAGGACTGTTTGTGGTATTAGGGAAGACTAATTGTGGGCAAGGTTGCTGAAAGAAACAGATCAGACATAGACAAAGGCCATGAATATCTGCTGTGCAAATAAAGGGACATCAAATGAAGTGAAAAAAAGTGTTCAATGAAAAACAAAACAGAACGACAGAAACAAAACAAACAGTTGGGTTTGAACACAAAAGCAAATCAAAACTAGCAGCTCAGCAGCTCAGCACACGGAAAAGAGAGAAGAAATGAAGAAAAAATAATAATAATAAACAATAATAATGAAGAAGAAGGTTTATATTTATATATGAAAATGAACAGCATTGTAACACCGCTCAAGCACAAAGCAGTCAAACAATTTATACAGAACACAGCAGTGTAACCATTCTCATGCAGAACAGAAGCAGGACAGAGCAGCCCAACACAGCAGCGAAATATCGTTCAAGCTCAAGACAGCAGCGTAACATTTTTTATGCAGGACACAGCAGCCCCACATGGTAAAAGCAGAACACAGCAGTGAAATACCAATCAAGCAGGACACAGCAGCGTAACAATTTTAATGCAGAACACAAGCAGGACGGGAGGAATTTGGGGACCAGAAACTGCAGAATTCAGCAAAGTACTCACATATTCCGGCCACCGCATGTCACTGCTGGGAAAGCTACCGCTCACCTGTGAACACAAAAGCCAAAAATGCAAAAATGAATTTCACATATTGTTGATGGTGATGTACCAGCAGTACTAGGGCGTGAGACATGGGAGATGTTACAGCAGGACAGGGTAGTAAAGAGCAGCCAAACACAAATGCACTCGCACAAGCAGACAGCAGGGGCAGCTCAGCACATGGGGGAGAGAGAAGAAATGAAGGAAAAAATGAAAAAAAGGTTTAGGTTTATGCATGAATATGAACAGCACTGTAACACCACTCAAGCACAACAAAGCAACAAAACAAATTATACAGAACACAGCATCATCATTTTCATGCAAAACAAGCAGGACACAGCAGCGTAACAATTTTTATGCAGAACACAAGCAGGACACAGCAGCCCAACATGGTTCAAGCAGAACACAGTAGCGAAATATCGTTCAAGCAGGGCACAGCAGCATAACATTGATGAAAAACACGAAGGACAGCAGCGGAATTATTATACAGAACAAGTGACACTGTTCAAGCAGAACACAGGAGCGTAACAAATTTGATGCAAAACACAAGCAGGATACAGCAGCCCAACAGGGTCGAAGCAGCACACAAGCAAGTGGCACAGCTGCAGCCACCTTTAGCACTGTGCTTGCAAGGCAATCTCATCAAAAATTGGATTTTTAGGTGCAAAAGTTTTACCTGTTTCTTACCGAGAGTGGGATTGTTGAGGAGTCTGAAAAAGTCCAATGCGCCACCTTTCCACATGTCGCAGAGAAAGATGCAGTGATTGTCTACAACATGTTACAATTCAGAGAGAAAGAAACTGAAACAAGAAATGCGCTGAAAAACAAGTTCAGCGATTACTGTGAGTCAAGAAAGAACCTACCCTATGTTCACCATTTGTTCTTCACGAGAGCTCAGGATCCAGGTGAAAGCATACGGGAAGAATTCGGGGACCAAAAACTGCAGAATTCAGCACAGTACTCTCATATTCTAGCCACCGCATGTCACCGTTGGGAAAGCTACCACTCACCTGTGAACACAAAAGCCAAAAATGCTAAACTGAATTTCACATATTGTTGACGGTGATGTACCAGCAATACTAGGACGTGAGACATGGGAGATGTTAGGTGTGGTTGAAAGAGTGCATGGAATCACAAAGTAAAATGACATTCTGATAGACATTGATCTGTTCACTGTTCTAGGATTCCTACCAGGACATCACCACATTCAAGTAGATCCCATGGTCTCACCAGTGATTCATCCACCAAGAAAAGTCCTGATTGCCCTGAAAGACAACAATCATTGATGAGCTACACAAAATGGAGAAAAGGGGTGTAATCACCAAACAGCATGAGCTGAATAACTGGGTAAACAGCATGGTCACAGTGGTGAGGATTTTGGCAGATCAACCTTCATGATGAAAGTTCCAAGCTCTGCACACTGAACATACCCATTGAAAGATACAGATTCCTTTGACTTTCTTTTGGAGTGTCCTCAGCTTCAGAGGTATTCCAAAGGTCAATTGCAGACTATTAAAGACCTGGAAGGTGTCGTCAATGTTCCGAACGATATCTTAGTCTGGGGTGAAACGGTTAAGGAAACATGACAGCAGACTCATCCAAGTGCTGAAAAGGGAAAGACAGTGGAACCTGAAACTCAACAAAAACAAGTGCAAGATCAGATCATCACAAATGCGGTACATGGCCATATGCTCGCTGCAGAAGGTCTCAATCCAGATCAAGTGAGAGCTGTAACACACATGCCTGCACCAGAAAACAAACAGGCACTCATGAGATTAATGGGCATGATTCAGTACCTTTCCAAGTTTATTCCCAACCTGTCTCAAGTCAGTGCACCTCTCAGAAAACTGCTTGAGCATGACACTCCGTGGCAAGTCGAGCACAAAGCTATGAAAAACTGAAATCTCTGGTACTGGTACACCATCTGTAGATGCGAGTTCAGAAGGCTTCGGAGCAGCAGTTCTGCAGGAGGGAAAGCCAGTGGCTAAATTACATTACGAAAGGCAACAGCAAATGATTCAGAGATGCAGCTACTACACACAAGGACCATGGAAGGATGGCCCAATGAGGAAAAATCCAAAACATACTGGACATTCAAAAAAGAAAAGCAAAATGCAGATTTAAGACAAGCTGTAGAGAAGACAACTCAAGCAGAACAGCTATTATGACAGACAGACAAAGAACCCACCAAGCATATACATGTGGGACAAGGTGAGAATTCAGAGAGGGCAACCTGCTATCATGATCAGCCACGATTCTTCACAGTCCAGACGCCAGATGGAAGAACCTATAGAAGAAACAGAAAACAGAACACACATTCACAGAACACAGAACACAGTTCAAGTTCCTGTTCTTCTCCACATGTGGTTATGAACATTAACAGAAACAATGTCCTGCTTATTGACAAGTGTGCAAATCCTGTAACAGCAAAATCACTTCACCAAAAATGTGTCTAACAAAACAAATCAGAACAGAATGAGGGGGAAAAAAAATCATGCAGTTGAACAAAAAGGCAGAGCAGGAAGATTTCTTCATTGGAACAGTTGAAATAAGAAACAAAAACAGGAGTATTAGATAAACATCAACACTAACAACAAAAGTCAATAGAATAACTGCACTGAAAATAAAACAAGAACATTGTTTTCAAGTTGGACACTGGTGCTGAATGCAAGGTCATCTCAGGAAATGTCTACAAGTCACTTAGATTTGAAACAAAACTCCAGAATTCAGCTTGAAAACCGCTCACATATTCTAGACACTGCAGGTCACCGCTGGGAAAGCTAACGCTCACCTGTGAACACAAAAGCCACAAATGCAAGATTGAATTTCACATTGTTGACAGTGATGTACCAGCAACACTAGGACGTGAGACATGATGGAAGAACCTATAGGAGAAACAGAAAACACGTCCTCAGGACGACTGAAACAGTTCCCATCAGCATCACCCAATGTTGTTGCAGATTCCTGTGTCGAGCCGCAGGTCAGTGAATCTGGTCCACCTGCAGAAACTGGTACTGCAAAACAATCTGACTTACCTGAGTCACATCAGAGAGAGGCATTCTTCACAAGGTCAGGAAGACAAGTGAAAACACCAGCAAGATACAAGGACTGAATCTGGAACACACATACAGTACACATTTACAATATTCACACACACATTCAGAGGACACGGTTCAAGCTCCTGTCCATCTGCTGACTGAATTTAAAGTTACTGTCATTTACTGCATCTTAGATTTGTTTAGGTTATTCTGCAACATCAAGCTATTCTCAAAAATATGGTGTCAAATGTACAGTTCATGTAGTTCAGTTCAGAGACTTCATCTCATTTCCCTTGAGTTTTAAAGCATTACGGTTCGACAGTGTTTGTATGAACGTTGTTGAGAGTCCTGCACAGCCCAAATCATCCTCATTTATAGTTCTATTCATATTAAGAGAAACAAAAATATATAAACTCAAGTGTGGAGATTTCACATGTTCTGTAGCTAAGAGGCAGCCCTAGCTAAGAATCACGCAGCTCACCCAAAAGTAATAAAGTGTAAGTGTAGCACAGAGTCGTCCTTCCTCCATACTTTACACTGAGGAACTGAACCGGTTAGCAGAGGGAAAAACGGCCGTGGTGGTCGAGGAGCTCCTCGGCTTTTCCGGGGTCACGCAGACGCCGCCAGTCCCTCTCCGGTGCGGGAGTGGAGACGACGACTCTCGGTGTCCGTCGCGCCGGTAGTGCTGGAGCTCAGACGCCGCGTTGGAGGAGTCACGGGTCAAGCTGGACGACTTCCTTGCAGAGCGGCTGGAAAGCTCGTTTTTCCGCGGTCGCCATGTTTCTCGAGGGTAAAGAGAAAAACGCAAAGGGCGGGTAGTGAGACAGAGGACTGTACAGTAACACAGACAGCACAAGGATTCCAACAAGTGCCTCAGATGAAGAAGACAAAGCTCACATTACGGACTATAAAGTAGGATGGCCGGTCGAAGCTCTGTGTGGAATCACGGCTCGAGCTTTGAAAGCAGGGCCGCATCGAAACAGCAGCTCCGAGTCTCCTGAAAATACCTACGATCACGTGACCGCCGGAAACGAAGCTTCCTTACGTCACTGGAACGCAATCACGGTTCAATGCGCGTGAGTTTCCGGTCCCGCTGTAGACGAGCTGCATATAATCTGAAATATGTTCTTAAATAAAACGGAAATACAGAACATGTGTGAATTTGCTTCACTTTCATGATCAAATTATTGACATTCCTCAGCATTCAAGGGTTTTTACTGGAGACGATGTGAAATGACCTTGAATAAAAACATTTTACAGCTCTATTTCTGTGTTCAACAGATGTACAGTCTACATGCACATTCAACAGTGGTGTTTTTCCCTTAATCTAATAGTGTCAAACATGCTGTTTTGTTTAGGAGGAGAGTAAAGGAATTACACACTCAGATGAAATTCATTCAGTTAAAGGAAGAAACGCAGTCCGACATCGCTGTATGGAGCAGTTTGGACAAAGCTTATGAACACAAGTGAATCAGGCAGTGGTGGTGTAGTATTGTATTTATACAACAGGTGGCGCAGTAGAGCTTCAAATGAACCACTTCGGCTTCAACTGGTTAAAAAGCCTCGTTCTGCTCATCCCTGATACAAAGATATGACTGGGAGAAACAAGCAGCAGGAGAGCAGCGCTGGACCTGTCAGCCGGAAGTGACGTGTCTGTCCAGTAGAGACAGATTTCTTCTACAGTGTTAAAGTTTTCATTTCACTTCATTTATTTTTTAATAAATTCAATTACATCATGATTTCCAGTACTGAAGTTTACACTTTCTGTCTCTCAGTGTTTTCATCTGCAAGCTTTAAAGACGCTGAGAATTAACCTATTTAATAAAATAACAAAATATATCAAATGTTTAAATCTGTATGATTTACAGTTTTGTACTATAAATATGTATGATGTACTAAATGTGGATTGTTCATCAAATAAACAACATAGAAATACTATGGCAGCATATTCTGGACTTTCTAAATGAAATCAAATATGCTAATTAAACAGTGTGTGTACAATTGCATATGAGTGTACAGTGTTTAAAGCGTTATCTAAATGAGGAGCTTTAGCAGTTTTGAGTTTATGGAAGATTTTCCATCTGCAATCCTCATCGTCGCTCCAGCTTTGCCCAAATGAAGCTGTAGTCCAGTTGTGTTGGGACGAGGCGCAGTCACCGGTATCGCCCCTTCCAGTCTGTCAGTCTACTTCAAGGAGGCTCCCAGGACAGACGTTCCCGATAGAGCCAGGTGAGTTCATGTGAACTAGCTGCTTTTAAGCTGATCTTTTACCTTATATGTGACCATAAACGTACAGCGAATATTTGAAAGCTTGGTTTTCTGGTTTCGTGTGTGTTTGTACTTTAGCTGTACGACTGGAGGAGCTAACTTGCTAGCGCTGCTGATGTTCGGCGTTAACTTAGAAACTTCGGGAGCTCTAACCTTTCTAAAAGAGGCTCTTATTTTCCACGTTGTTGGAAAAGCTCCTGATAAAAACGGACTAACTTTTATATACTGTTTCATCCGACAACACAGGCTTTCTGCCGTTAGCTGTTTTAGCTGATCTTGTTGTTTCCTCCAGTAGGAATATTAGTTAGAGTTAATAGCTGATGCTGAGCTGCATCAGCTCTGTTTAACTCAACTTTACCTCACATATTTCATTAGTTCTTATTTAAGTGGGAATTGAAAACTTCCAGGGTCACATTTTTGCTCTGAAGCGTAATGAAAAAGTACTGATTGCTTTACAGTATCTGAAAGTAGTCCTCCTTCTAAGTAGCAGAATTAAACAGCTCCAGAAGCTGCTGCTTGTCTAGATATTGGGAGGCAGGGGCTAAATCTGCTAGTCCTGCTCATACTTTGGCAACACAAGGTAAAATGAATTTGTGGGTTTTATTAGATCCTGAAATGTATTTGCAGAGACTCTGAATTGATGTAGTTAATTAGCATGTTTTCCCCTCTGACTAAAACCATTTGGTTTAACCTTAACCTTACTTCTACCTGTGCTGTAGGAGGTCTCCCACGTGAGACTTCTAAACCTGAGCCATTTCCAGTGTCGACAGCAAGTCTGTTTATTTACTATTTTTATCAGACCTCTGTTTATACCAACCAACCACTTAATGAATTCCCTCTTGTATCTACATGCTTTGTCCATATAATCAGCAGAAGCTTCCAGCCAGCAGTAATAAATCTACATGCTTTTTAGGACATTTCTGGGACTTCAGTCATTCTAAGGACAAGATTGTTGACTGCCAATCATCGCCCTCCTACTTTGAGCTCCACCTTTCAGTGGCTACATTTGGTTTAGAAATTTGACGCTTAGTTTGTTCCCACCCTAATAAGTGTACGCAAGCTCCTCTTTCTCAAGTAAAGTATGGGAAGTGATTCTTTCCATGTCTCCCCTCCTTGTAGCAGACATGGATTGATCCAGTTTATGATTGTGTATCAAGTTCATATACCTAAAACCAAAAGTAAAGAAGTAGTACTGAATTCCACTTGTGACAGATGTAAACGGACACTCACAACAACTGGAATGATTCATAGGATCCTTGATGTGGGAGCCTCTCTTGATTTGTACAGTTATTCTGTTCATTTCAACATTTGAAGGACTGGTAAACATTAAGGTTCAGTTGAAGACTCTTCAGTTTTGTCCTGAGAGGTTTGGGCTTCAAGGTCGTGGCCACATCCAAAAGTTACCCCAACTAAGTGGCTGTTAAAATAATAGACAACAGCCCTTATTTCCTGCGCTGGGAAGTGGACGTTCTCAGAATAGTGAACCACCCTCACATTGTTCACGTCCATGAAATCTTGAACGAGACGGGCAGGTGTTCATCGTGATTGAGTCTGCCGCAACGGATCTAATGGGAATGTGATCTCCACAAATGGAGTTATGTAATAACTGAGGTTTGGGAGAAGGACCACGCCCAAACTTCTCCCCTCCATTTCTTCACACTATAAAATCGTTCCTCTCCCTTCTCGTTCTCGTGACGAAAACTTGCACAGACCAAGCTGTACCCGCCTATTCTGTGCGTCACTCACCTTCGCCTTTCCCGACATGGATCTCGACATTACCTCGGATGACCAGCTCTTCTCTCTCGACCGGCGTTGTCTCTCTCCTGCCCCTCCTCATTCCGCTCTGCGGCTCAGGTCGATTCGTTTCTAGCCACTCCTGCTAGTGGGTCTCATCCGGCTCTTCCTGATGCGGCCGCTCTCGTCTCCCTCATTCTGGTTCCCAGCGTTGCCTCGGATCTTCACCGTCCTCCCCAACTGCACGCGGCTGCTCTCTGCGTCCCAGACGTACTGCACCCACGCCGGCTTCTCCCGTGCCTCTGGTGCTTCCACGCGCCTCTTCTTTGAAGTCCAGTTCCCCTCGCATCTTGGATTAGACCGTTGTCAAGCTCCAGAAGGTTCTCCAAGACCGTAGGGTCTCCTTCACTCACTCTGCTCCCAAGGCTGAATTTTGTAACTCTGTATCTCTCCTCCTTAGGAGGTAAACAACCCGCTTTCTGAGTCGGATTTCCGTCTCAGCTATGCCACTGTGGACCACGCCATCGCCTTGATTAAACTGGCTGGCCGTGGTGCTTGGCTGTCCAAGGCTGATGTCGTCTCAGCCACAACATCCCCATGGATGCCAAAACGTGGTCCAAACAGTACCCCAACCAAGTGACTCTAAAAATATTGCATATGGTGATGAACTCGGATGAGGATTCTGATTTCCTGCCCCGGGAACTTGATATTCTCTAGTAGGGATCCTCTCTCACATCATTCACATCCATGACATTTCAATATCCTCATCAACCAGCCAAAACCGGGTTCTTCCAGCTCCTCAGTGCCACAATCTATCTGCACCAGCAGGACTTTCTCACTCGTGACCACAAAAGTGAAAATGTACTGCTGACTGCTGATGACCAGGTCAAACTTCAGTTTTGGTAATAATACAGAATCAATTATTCCTATAAAACATTGTTATAACTTTAAAACAGATATACACACAGTGAGCTCAAAGTCCTCCATTACTATAGTTACAGCATATTAAATATCAAAGATTTTTACTAAACTAAATATTTTTATACATTTCATGTAATGTCCACTTTGTGCTACAGTTGAAAGGGCAGCTAAGGATTATGTTGTAGAACCGAGCCTCCAGGACACTTGGAAGAAAGCTGAAGACGTTTTTCAGGACAAACTCTGTGGTGCACAACACCTTCTCTTTTTCCCAGCAGGATGCTCATCATTCTGCTTCCTCTGCAGAAGTTTCTGCTTCTTCGTGTTCCCAGCAGGCTTGTGAGGATGTGCTCTGTGGGGCAGTGGTAGAGGCAGAAGCTGTACTCACACAGTCCACCATGAAGCAAAGAACCAGGAGGCTAAAGTTTAAGGTATGTGAGCTGAGTGGTGAGTAAATAAATATATTTGTTGTTTAATCTTTTTTTTTTTATTGTGTCCCTCCCACAGATCCTGTCAAAGTCAACAAGGGTACACCCCTTGTAGCCCTCAAGCATGGATCTAAGTGTTGACCTACTGGCTGGGTTCAATTAGGAAAGTCCTGCTCCGTGGGTCGTTGTTGAGCTAGAACCGTTGCTCCCACAGTGATGCAGGAAACCAGGAGACCGAGGCTTCAACTCCCCTTCAGATTATTATTATTATTATTATTATTATTATTAACTAGCATCAAACTCTGAGGTATTTGATGTTATCCACATCACTTGACATGTTCTAGATAATCTGTCATGTTGTCTCTCAAGCAGATCCTGAAGACAAGGAAGACTATACCTCTTGTAGCCAGTTAGAGAAGATGTCCAGTACAATTCCAGGTAACTTTCAGTGTTTGTTTAAACTGTGGTGAACATCATGAACCCTTTTAACCTCTGAAACTCCACAGGAACTCATTCCTCACTCCTCTACCTTTAGAAGGATTTGGGCAGTGTGTGCTGTATTCCATGTCCTTGCTGAATAATAAACCTTAGAATGTCAAAGTCTGGGAGTTTAAGAGGTGAAGGAATAAAGGCCCTAAGAAGGTTCATGTCTTCTACGTGACACAAATGTCTTTCACAACAGGAGAGATGTCTAATACACAACTTTCCATTTTGAACTTCAGTTTCAGGGAGCATCAGGTCCTCTCAAGAACCAATCCAGCTACCAGCCCTCATCAGAGAACAGTCTTCAGAGAAATCCCCCTACTGACATTTATAAGAACTAAATGTGTTGTTGATCAGCTTCACCACCCCAGGAGGATTCATCATTTTAGAATAGAAAATCTTCAAAGGTAAAAATCTGTGCTTGGGTTCGGTACCTACACTGATTCTAACCGTCAGTTCAGTTAGAAAATACGCAGCAACACAACACTGTCTAATCGCTCATTCATTATCATTCAGGTTCTGGCCCGCAAAGATGGTCTCTGGGCCTTTACCTACAACATAGTCCCATACATCCGTTACCACAGGGCAGAGAAGGAGAGGTGGAGGGTAATGAAGGCAAAGGAGATATAAATAGAGAGAGAGAGCGAGAGACCCCCCACATTATGTGGTACAGAAGAAAGAAGACAGCGCAGAGTTAAAAAATCTGGCCACGTCATCGGACCACTCCTCAACTCTCTCCACCACATTCACACACTGTATCTTACCTCACGCAGTACGGCGAAGTCTTAATTCCCTCAGCTCATCAGACATTTCCTGCTTGCTTTTTTAAATAAAACTGATCTGGATTAGCTAGAATATCTTTGGGGAACCCTGACTGTTGAGACATACCTCATTATACTGTATATTTACAGTACAACTACAATATGCTGGAGGAACCAAGCAAAGTACTTTATTAGAAATTAGAAACAGAAAAAAAACTTAAACGAAGTACCAGTCAAAAGTTTAGAGACAGCTGGTTGATTGTGTCCTGCGGTGGGTACCCATTTGTCCCGAGTGTCCTCTTTTTTGAAAAGAAAAATACGGTCATCCTAGCATCAAACGTTTCAGTTAATGATCAGCACACATTCGACCATCCTTTCCAGTACAACCACACAACGTAAACAGCAGTCTTCCCCATAACAGAAACCCGACACCAAACCAGAACACACCACTTCCACCTAACCTAACACTGTCCACCAGAGCCTCTTCTACTTCCGGCTTCAGCCACTAGATGGAGACACTCAACAAGCCTTCTCCTCTGCTCTCCCAGAGGGAGCTGTCCAGTGCTGCTGGAGTCGAGAGATGCCATGCTGCATATTCGTCTCACGTCCTTTCAATCCCCGAGTGTTTCAGGAAGCATATTCTCTCGAGAGCGAGAAGACACAGGACATGAGGCTGTATGACGCCTCGCAGCTCCCCCTAAAGGAGTCTTTGTGCTCTACATTACACCTCTCTAGGCAAAGGAAGAACACAACACCATAGCAGGGTGTGCACAGAACAAGAAGTGGGCTAATAGCCTACTGTCATTGAGAGAGAGGGAGTTTGATCTCTGGGAGGCCACAGCGATCAGAGCCTGAGATCCAAGAAACCTTTTTCACAACAACCCACACGCTAACCTGCTGTTTGAAGTTTCTGAACATGCTGATGCAGCATTTATCCACAACTGACTAAACTCCTCAACATACAGTTTTTAAACCAGGAGACCGAGGTTTCCTCTCCTGTATTTAAACTAAGATTCATTTTTAAAGTATGTGAGATATTTCCTCTTATTGACCATCAGTGTGACCTTCAGTTTAAAATGCAGTCAGTGCAAAAGCTCTACACTCATGCTGCTCAAACACTTGTGGTACTTTTTAATATCAGTGCTGCAATATTTTCATTTCTGCCCCATTGTTGTTTTATAGAAACATATTAGTGTGCAGTGTGTAGAATACACCCTAAATAAACCCTCATAGTTGGAGATGGAAGTGTATGCAGTGTTTAACGTGTGTGTGTGTGTTTTCCATTGTAGGAAGAGAACGGGCTGAGATCCTCCTTTTCATCACAACTCGTCCACAGAGAAGCACACGACTAATCAGTTTATCATTAATACACACATCAGTGCTGAGCAGCGTCTTCATTTCTACACTTTCTTTAGACTCCTCCTTAATGCTTCATCTTTTCCAAACAGCTGTAAAGTTTATATTATTAATATCATGTTCAGGAAAAGAGCCTGAATGAAGAGCTGTTCTGCATTACTGATGTGTTCTGGATGTTTATTTGTTTCTACTCAAAGTAAAATTTAAAACTTCTCTCTGTATTTAGTCCATGTTTAAGTTTAGACCTGCTGCTCTCAGAACTGACCAGAGTCTCTTCAACAAAAGAATTCAGCATTTCTAAGAAAAACACTATATGACAAAAGTATTTGGACACCTGCTTATTTGTTATTTCTTTTAAACTCAAGAGTATTTAAAAAGGAGTTTAGCCTGCTTTTGTTGGAGTAACTGTTTCTACTGCCATGGAAGACTTTCTGCTAGATTTTGGAGCATTGCTGTGAGGAATGCATTTAGCAAGAAGAGCATTGGTGAGGTCAGAATATTGGATAATCACCCAACCTCATCTCCAACTCAAAGTAAAAAGTTTCCCCAGCTCACCCTAGAAGTAAAGGACATCATGAGCACCATCATTCCAGAGAACACAGTTCCACCTCTCCTCAGCTCAATGCTGGAGGCTTTATACCCCTCTAGCCCTTGATTGGCATTAGGCATGGAGCCGATAGGTTCATGTTTATCTGTTCCAGAGAGTCCTATTCTATTGGCAATACTGCATTACAGGGACAGTGTCAGCAATGGGTGCAACTGATTGCTGAATGCATTGATTAAAAAATGGTGTCCAAAAACATTTGGACATATAGTGTGTTACTGTCAGATAATATGAAGAAAATATCTAATAATTACTTAATAAAATAAAGCTCTGCTGAACTGAGGCTTTATAAAAGTCTAAAAACAGGGCAGATCCTTTATCACAAAAATGAGTCTGTAATCAATCAACCCTTTCATGCAGAAATGAGGGAAAAGTGGTTGGATGCTGCTCAGCTTCACAGCTCTACTGCGCCACCTGTTGTACAAATACAATACTACACCACCACTGCCTGATTCACTTGTGTTCATAAGCTTTGTCCAAACTGCTCCATACAGCGATGTCGGACTGCGTTTCTTCCTTTAACTGAATGAATTTCATCTGAGTGTGTAATTCCTTTACTCTCCTCCTAAACAAAACAGCATGTTTGACACTATTAGATTAAGGGAAAAACAGCACTGTTGAATGTGCATGTAGACTGTACATCTGTTGAACTGTAAAAAGAGCTGTAAAATGTTTTTATTCAAGGTCATTTCACATCGTCTCCAGTAAAAACCCTTGAATGCTGAGGAATGTCAATAATTTGATCATGAAAGTGAAGCAAATTCACACATGTTCTGTATTTCCGTTTTATTTAAGTACATATTTCAGATTATATGCAGCTCGTCTACAGCGGGACCGGAAACTCACGCGCATTGAACCGCGATTGCGTTCCAGTGACGTAACGAAGCTTCGTTTCCGGCGGTCACGTGATCGTAGGTATTTTCAGGAGACTCGGAGCTGCTGTTTCGATGCGGCCCTGCTTTCAAAGCTCGAGCCGTGATTCCACACAGAGCTTCGACCGGCCATCCTGCTTTATAGTCCGTAATGTGAGCTTTGTCTTCTTCATCTGAGGCACTTGTTGGAATCCTTGTGCTGTCTGTGTTACAGTACAGTCCTCTGTCTCACTACCCGCCCTTTGCGTTTTTCTCTTTACCCTCGAGAAACATGGCGACCGCGGAAAAACCAGCTTTCCAGCCGCTCTGCAAGGAAGTCGTCCAGCTTGACCCGTGACTCCTCCAACGCGGCGTCTGAGCTCCAGCACTACCGGCGCGACGGACACCGAGAGTCGTCGTCTCCACTCCCGCACCGGAGAGGGACTGGCGGCGTCTGCGTGACCCCGGAAAAGCCGAGGAGCTCCTCGACCACCACGGCCGTTTTTCCCTCTGCTAACCGGTTCAGTTCCTCAGTGTAAAGTATGGAGGAAGGACGACTCTGTGCTACACTTACACTTTATTACTTTTGGGTGAGCTGCGTGATTCTTAGGTAGGGCTGCCTCTTAGCTACAGAACATGTGAAATCTCCACACTTGAATTTATATATTTTTGTTTCTCTTAATATGAATAGAACTATAAATGAGGATGATTTGGGCTGTGCAGGACTCTCAACAACGTTCATACAAACACTGTCGAACCGTAATGCTTTAAAACTCAAGGGAAATGAGATGAAGTCTCTGAACTGAACTACATGAACTGTACATTTGACACCATATTTATGAGAATAGCTTGATGTTGCAGAATAACCTAAACAAATCTAAGATGCAGTAAATGACAGTAACTTTAAATTCAGTCAGCAGATGGACAGGAGCTTGAACCGTGTCCTCTGAATGTGTGTGAATATTGTAAATGTGTACTGTATGTGTGTTCCAGATTCAGTCCTTGTATCTTGCTGGTGTTTTCACTTGTCTTCCTGACCTTGTGAAGAATGCCTCTCTCTGATGTGTCTCAGGTAAGTCAGATTGTTTTGCAGTACCAGTTTCTGCAGGTGGACCAGATTCACTGACCTGCTGCTCGAAACAGGAATCTGCAACAACATTGGGTGATGCTGATGGAAACTCTTTCAGCCGTCCTGAGGACGTGTTTTCTGTTTCTCCTATAGGTTCTTCCATCATGTCTCACGTCCTGGTATTGCTGGTACATCACTGTCAACAATGTGAAATTTAATCTTGCATTTTTGGCTTTTGTGTTCACAGGTGAGCGTTAGCTTTCCCAACGGTGACCTGCAGCGTCTAGAATATGTGAGCGGTTTTCAAGCTGAATTCTGGAGTTTTGTTTTAAATCTGAGTGACTTGTAGACATTTCCTGAGATGACCTTGCATTTAGCACCAGTGTCCAACTTGAAAACAATGTTCTTGTTGTTTAAAGATTTTCAGTCCAGTTATTCTTTTCACTTTTGTTGTGACAGTGTTGATGTTTGTCTAATATTCTGTTTTTCTGATTTCAACTGTTCCAATGAAGAAATCTTCCTGCTCTGCCTTTTTGTTCCTCATTTTGCTTTGATTTGTTTTGTTTTACACATTTTTGGTAAAGTGATTTTTCTGTTGCAGGATTTACACACTTGGCCATAGGCAGGACATTGTTTCTGTTTATGTTCATAACCACATCTGGAGCAGCTTGCTTCTGTTGCTTGTTCAGTTTTAGTTGTTTGGATTTGCTCTTCTGTTCAAACCCAACTGTTTGTTTTGTTTCTGTCGTTCTGTTTTGTATTTCATTGAGCACTTTTTTCACTTCACTTGATGTCCCTTCATTTGCACAGCAGATATTCATGGCCTTTGTCTATGTCCGACCTGTTTCTTTCAGCAACCTTGCCCACAATTAGTCTTCCCTAATACCACAAACACTCCTGTCTCTGATTAACGAGTCATGCAACTCACCAAATTCATGGTCTTTCGCCTTTTTCAGGTCTGTGGAAGAAGCCTCTCTGTATGCCTCTCTCGGATGTGACTCAGGTAAGTCAGATTGTTTTGCAGTACCAGTTTCTGCAGGTGGACCGGAATCACTGACCTGCTGCTCGAAACAGGAATAGGCAACAACATTAGGTGATTCTGATGGAAACTCTTTCAGCCATCCTGAGGAGGTGTTTTCTGTTTCTCCTATAGGTTCTTCCATCATGTCTCACGTCCTAGTGTTGCTTGTACATCACTGTGAGCAATGTGAAATTTAATCTCGCATTTTTGGCTTTTGTGTTCACAGGTGAGCGTTAGCTTTCCCAGCGGTGACCTGCAGTGTCTAGAATATGGGAGCGGTGTTCAAGCTGAATTCTGGAGTTTTGTTTCAAAGCTGATTTGTAGATCTGTGCTGTGATGACATTGTCTTCAGATTGGACACTGGTGCTGAATGCAAAGTTGTTGTTTTTATTTTGATTTTCAGTTCTGTTATTTTCACTTTTGTTGTGACTGTCAGTGTTTTTCTGATGTATTGAGTTTTTCTGATTTCAATTGTTCCAATGAAGAAATCTTCCTGCTCTGTCTTTTGTTCAACTGCATGATTTTTTTTTTTTTCCTCATTCTGCTCTTTTTTTTTCACTTCACTTGATGTCCCTTCATTTGCACAGCAGATATTCTTTGTCTATGTCCAACCTGTTTCTCTCAGCAACCTTGCCCACAATAGGTCTTTCCTAATACCACAAACAGTCCTGTCTCTGATTAACAAGTCACTGAATTCATGGTCTTTCGCCTCTTTCAGGTCTGTGGAAGAAGCCTCTCTGTATGCCTCTCTCGGATGTGACTCAGGTAAGTCCGATTGTCTGACCGGCTTCTGCAGATGGACCGGATTCACTGACCTGCGGCTCAACACAGGAATCTGCAACAACATTGGGTGATGCTGATGGGAACTGTTTTTCAGTCGTCCTGAGGTGTTTTCTGTTTCTCCTATAGGTTCTTCCATCTTTAAACCACACCGAACGTCTCACATGTCTCACATCCTAGTATTGCTGGTACATCTCTGTCAAAAATGTGAAATTCAATCTTGCATTTTTGATTTGAGTTTTGTTTCAAACCTGATTTGTAGATCTGTGCTGCGATGACATTGTCTTCAAGTTGGACACTGGTGCTGAATGCAAAGTTCTTGTTTTATTTTCAGGGCAGTTATTCTATTGACTTTTGTTGTTACAGTGTTGATGTTTATCTAATACTCCTGTTTTTTTTCTTATTTCAACTGTTCCAATGAAGAAATCTTCCTGCTCTGCCTTTTTGTTCAACTGCATGATTTTTTTTCCCCCGTCATTCTGTTCTGATTTGTTTTGTTAAACAGAAACAATGTCCTGCTTATGGACAAGTGTGCAAATCCTGTAACAGCAAAATCACTTTACCAAAAATGTGTCTATGTTCATAACCACATCTGGAGAAGGACAGGAACTTGTGTCCTGTGAATGTATGTTCTGTTTTCTGTTTCTTCTATAGGTTCTTCCATCTGGCGTCTGGACTGTGAAGAATCGTGGCTGATCATGATAGCAGGTTGCCCTCACTGAATTCTCACCTTGTCCCACATGTATATGCTTGGTGTGAGCTCTTTGTCTGTCTGTCATAATAGCTGTTCTGCTTGTTTTCTCTACAGCTTATCTTAAATCTGCATTTTGCCTTTCTTCTTTGAATGTCCAGTATGTTTGGATTTTTCTCATTGGGCCATCCTTCCATGGTCCTTGTGTGTAGTAGCTGCATCTCTGAATCATTTGCTGTTGCCTTTCGTAATGTAATTTAGCCACTGGCTTTCCCTCCTGCAGAACTGCGGCTCCGAAGCCTTCTGAGCTCGCATCTACAGATGGTGTACCAGTACCATGGTGTTACCAGTACCAGAGATTTCAGTTTTTCATAGCTTTTTGCTCGACTTGCCACGGAGTGTCATGCTCGAGCAGTTTTCAGAGAGGTGCACCGACTTCAGACAGGTTGGGAATAAACTTGGAAAGGTACTGAATCATGCCCATTAATCTCTGAAGTGCCTGTTTGTTTTCTGGTGTAGGCATGTGTGTTACAGCTCTCACTTGATCTGGATTGAGACCTTCTGCAGCGAGCATATGGCCAATGTACCACATTTGGGATGATCTGATCTTGCACTTGTTTTTGTTGAGTTTCAGGTTCCACTGTCTTTCCCTTTTCAGCACTTGGATGAGTCTGCCGTCATGTTTCCTTGACCGAATCTGTATCTTTCAATGGGTATGTTCAGTGTGCAGAGCTTGGAACTTTCATCATGAAGGTTGATCTGCCAAAATCCTCACCACTGTGACCATGCTACTTATCCAGTCGTTCGGTTCATGCTGTTTGGTGATTACACCCCTTTTCTCCATTTTGTGTAGCTCATCAATGATTGTTGTCTTTCAGGGCAATCGGGACTTTTCTTGGTGGATGTATCACTGGTGAGACCATGTGATCTACTTGAATGTGGTGATGTCCTGGTAGGAATCCAAGAACAGTGAACAGATCAATGTTTTTCAGAATGTCATATTACCTTGTGATTCCATACACTCTTTCAACCACACCTAACATCTCCCATGTCTCACGTCCTAGTATTGCTGGTACATCACCGTCAACAATATGTGAAATTCAGTTTAGCATTTTTGGCTTTTGTGTTCACAGGTGAGTGGTAGCTTTCCCAACGGTGACATGCAGTGGCCAGAATATGTGAGTACTGTGCTGAATTCTGCAGTTTTTGGTCCCCGAATTCTTCCCGTACGCTTTCAGCTGGATCCTGAGCTCTCGTGAAGAACAAATGGTGAACATAGGGTAGGTTCTTTCTTGACTCTCAGTAATCCCTGAACTTGTTTTTCAGCACATTTCTTGTTTGTTTCTTTCTCTCTGAATTGTAACATGTTGTAGACCATCACTGCATCTTTCCCTGCGACGTGTGGAAAGGTGGCGCATTGTACCATTTCAGACTCCTCAACAATCCCACTCTCTGTAAGAAACAGGTAAAAATTTTTGATGAGATTGCCTTGCAAGCACAGTGCTAAAGGTGGCTGCAGCTGTGCCACTTGCTTGTGTGCTGCTTCGACCGTGTTGGGCTGCTGTATCCTTCTTGTGTTTTGCATCAAATTTGTTACTCTGCTGTGTTCTGCTTGAACAGTGTCACTTGTTCTGTATAATAATTTCGCTGCTGTCCTGCTTGTGTTTTTCATCAACGTTATGCTGCTGTGCCCTGATTGAATGATATTTCACTACTGTGTTCTGCTTGAACCGTGTTGGGCTGCTGTGCCCTGCTTGAATGATATTTCGCTGCTGTGCCACTTGCTTGTATTCTCCTTGATTGGTATTTCACTGCTGTGTTCTGCTTGAACAACCTTTCACTACTGTGTTCTGCTTTTACCATGTGGGGATGCTGTGTCCTGCATCAAAATTGTTTCGCTGCTGTCTTGTGCTTGAACGATATTTCGCTGCTGTGCCACTTGCTTGTGTTCTGCTTGAACGGTGTTTTGCTGCTCTCTCCTGCTTGTGTTCTGCATGAGTGGTTACACTGCTGTGTTTTGTATAAATTGTTTGACTGCTTTGTTGTGCTTGAGCGGTGTAACAATGCTGTTCATATTCATATATAAACCTAAACCTTTTCTTCATTATTATTATTATTATTATTATTTTCTTAATTTCTTCTCTTCCCTGTGTGCTGAGTTGCCCCCTGCTGTCTGCGGGTGCGAGTGCGTTTGGCTGCTCTTGCCTACCCTGTCCTGCTGTAACCCTTCTAAAAAGTTTTTGCTGTGATTTTTTTTTTCCCCCCTCCCCCCTCCTAACCCTTTGTGTTTTCTCTCTCTTTCCCATGTGTTGAGATGCCCAGTTTCAACTGTTCCATTGGCAGACCTGGCTCTCTCCACCACCCTCCTGCCTGCTGTCTGGTTCTGGGGCCTCGAATGGGGTCATCCTCCCCTCACTGCATGGCTGTGCAGTATGGAGGAAGGAGGCCTCTGTGCTACACTTACACTTTATTACTTTTGGGTGACCTGCGTGATTCTTAGCTAGGGCTGCCTCTTAGCTACATAACATGTAAAATCTCCACACTTGAATTTATATATTTTTGTTTCTCTTAATATGAATATAACTATAAATGAGGATGATTTGGGCTGTGCAGGACTCTCAACAACGTTCATACAAACTCTGTCGGACTATAATGCTTTAAAACTCAAGGGAAATGAGATGAAGTCTCTGAACTGAACTACATGAACTGTACATTTGACACCATATTTATTAGAATAGCTTGATGTTGCAGAATAAACTAAACAAATCTAAGATGCAGTAAATAACAGTAACTTTAAATTCAGTCAGCAGATGGACAGGAGCTTGAACCATGTCCTCTGAATGTGTGTGTGAATATTCTAAATGTGTACTGTATGTGTGTTCCAGATTCAGTCCTTGTATCTTGCTGGTGTTTTCACTTGTCTTCCTGACCTTGTGAAGAATGCCTCTCTCGGATGTGTCTCAGGTAAGATTGATTGTTCTGCTACACCAGTTTCTGCAGGTGGACCAGATTCACTGACCTGCGGCTCGACACAGGAATCTCCAACAACGTTGGGTGATGCTGATGGAAACTTATTCTGCCACCCTGAGGACGTGTTTTCTGTTTCTCCTATAGGTTCTTCCATCATGTCTCACGTCCTAGTATTGCTGGTACATCACTGTCAACGATGTGAAATTTAATCTTGCATTTGTGGCTTTTGTGTTCACAGGTGAGCGTTAGCTTTTCCAATGGTGACTTGCAGTGTCTAGAATATGTGAGCGGTTTTCAAGCTGAATTCTGGAGTTTTGTTTTAAATCTAAGTGACTTGTAGACATTTCCTGAGATGACCTTGCATTCAGCACCAGTGTCCAACTTGAAAACAATGTTCTTGTTTATTTCAAGATTTCACTTTTCACTTTTGTTGTGACAGTGTTTATGTTTGTCTAATATTCTGTTTTTCTGATTTCAACTGTTCCAATGAAGAAATCTTCCTGCTCTGTCCTTCGTTCATCTGCATGATGTTTTTTTTTTTTTTTCTCATTCTGCTCTGATTGTTTTGTTTTACACATTTTTGGTGAAGTGATTTTTTTTCTGTTGCAGGATTTACACACTTGGCCATAGGCAGGACATTGTTTCTGTTTATGTTCATAACCACATCTGGAGCAGCTTGCTTCTGTTGCTTGTTCATTTTTAGCTAGTTTGGATTTGCTCTTCTGTCTCAAACCCAACTGTTTTTGTTTCTGTTGGTCTGTTTTGTATTTCATTGAGCACTTTTTTTTTTTCCACTTCATTTGATGTCCCTTCATTTGCACAGCAGATATTCATGGCCTTTGTCTATGTCGGATCTGTTTCTTTCAGCAACCTTGCCCACAATTAGTTTTCCCTAATACCACAAACAGTCCTGTCTCTGATTAACAAGTCATGCACCTCACCGAATTCATGGTCTTTTGCCTTTTTCAGGTCTGTGGAAGAAGCCTCTCTGTATGCCTCTCTCTGATGTGACTCAGGTAAGTCAGATTGTTTTGCAATACCGGCTTCTACAGGTGGACCGGATTCACTGACCTGCGGCTCGACACAGGAATCTGCAACAACATTGGGTGATGCTGATGGAGACTCTTTTAGCCGCCCTGAGGAGGTGTCTTCTGTTTCTCCTACAGGTTCTTCCATCATGTCTCACGTCCTAGTATTGCTTGTACATCACTGTCAACAACAAACAGTCCTGTCTCTGATTAACGAGTCATGTAACTCAGTGAATTTGTGGTCTTTTGCCTTCTTCAGGTCTGTGGTCAGTGCTTTCAACGGGCCCGAGAAAAGCTAAGGGCTCCTCGAACACCACTGCCGGTGTTCCTTTTTTCTTACCGGTACCTCAGTGTAAAGTATGGACTAAGGATGACTCTGTGATATACTTTGTGTTTGGTTGCCTCTTTGGTACATAACATAGGTGACATCCCCACAGTTTTTTTGTTTTTTTTTTATTCATATATCAGAATAGCTTGACATTGCAGAATAACCTAAACAAATCTAAGATGCAGTAAATGACAGTAACTTTAAATTCAGTCAGCAGATGGACAGGAGCTTGAACCGTGTCCTCTGAATGTGTGTGTGAATATTGTAAATGTGTACTGTATGTGTGTTCCAGATTCAGTCCTTGTATCTTGCTGGTGTTTTCACTTGTCTTCCTGACCTTGTGAAGAATGTCTCTCTCTGATGTCTCAGGTAAGTCTGATTGTTTTGCAGTACCAGTTTCTGCAGGTGGACCGGATTCACTGACCTGCGACTCGAAACGGGAATCGGCAACAACATTGGGTGATGCTTATGGGAACTGTTTTTCAGTCGTCCTGAGGTGTTTTCTGTTTCTCCTATAGGTTCTTCCATCTTTAAACCACACCTAACGTCTCGCATGTCTCACGTCCTAGTATTGCACTGTCAACAATGTAAAATTCAATCTTGCATTTTTGATTTGTAGATCTGCTGCGATGACATTGTCTTCAAGTTGGACACTGGTGCTGAATGCAAAGTTCTTGTAGTTTTATTTACAGTCCAGTTGTCCAGTTTTCCACTTTTGTTGTGACTGTTTCAATGTTTTTCTGATTTCAGCTTTTCCAATGAGTAAACCTCTGCATTGTTGTTCAACTACATGATTTCTTTTCTCCTTCTGCTTTGGTTTGTTTTGTTAGACACATTTTTGGTAAAGTGATTTTCTGTTGCAGAATTTGCACACTTGGCCATAGGCAGGACATTTGTTTCTGTTTCTGTTCATTACCACATCTGGAGAAGGACAGGAACTTGAACTGTGTCCTGTGAATGTGTGTTCTGTTTTCTGTTTCTCCTATAGGTTCTTTCATCTGGCGTCTGGACTGTGAAGAATCGTGGCTGATCATGATAGCAGGTTGCCCTTCTCTGAATTTTCACCTTGTCTCACATGTATATGCTTGGTGGGCTCTTTGTCTGTCTGTCATAATAGCTGTTCTGCTTGAGTTGTCTTCTCTACAGCTTGTCTTTAATCTGTATTTTGCTTTTCTGCTTTGAATGTCCAGTATGTTTGGATTTTTCTCATTGGGCCATCCTTCCATGGTCCTTGTGTGTAGTAGCTGCATCTCTGGATCAGTGCGCTGACTTCAGACAGGCTGGGAATAAACTTGGAAAGGTAATGAATCATGACCATGAATCTCATGAGTGCCTGCTTGTTTTCTGGTGTAGGCATGTGTGTTACAGCTCTCACTTTCTCTCAATCTAGATTGAGTTCTGCAGAGAGCACATGGCCATGTACCGGATTTGTGATGTGATCTGAAGTTTGATCTGCCAAAATCCTCACCACTGTGACCCTGCTGCTTACCCAGTCGTTTGGTTCATGCTGTTTGGTGATTTACACCCCTTAATTTTGTGTAGCTCATCAATGATTGTTGTCTTTCAGGGCAATTAGGACTTTTCTTGGTGGATGAATCACTGGTGAGACCATGGGATCTACTTGAATGTGGTGATGCCCTGGTAGGAATCCAAGAACAGTGAACAGATGTTTAAACTCTTTAAACCACACCTAACATCTCCCATGTCTCACGTCCTAGTATTGCTGGTACATCACCGTCAACAATATGTGAAATTCAGTTTAGCATTTTTGGCTTTTGCGTTCACAGGTGAGTGGTAGCTTTCCCATCAGTGACATGCGGTGGCCAGAATATGTGAGTACTTTGCTGAATTCTACAGTTTCCGGTTCCCGAATTCTTCCCGTACGCTTTCAACTGGATCCTGAGCTCTCGTGAAGAACAAATGGCAAACATAGGGTAGGTTCTTTCTTGACTCTCAGTAATCGCTGAACTTGTTTTTCAGCACATTTCTTGTTTCAGTTTCTTCCTCACTGAATTGTAACATGTTGTAGGCCTTCACTGCATCTTCCCCAGCGATGTGCGGAAAGGTGGCGCATTGGACTTTTTCAAACTCCTTAACAATCCCACTCTCTGTAAGAAACAGGTAAAACTTTTGCACCCACAGTCTCAATTTCCGAAGAGATTGCCTTGCCAGCACAGTGCTAAAGGTGGATGCAGCTGTGCCATTTGCTTGTGTTCTACTTGAACCGTGTTGGGCTGCTGTGTCCTGCTTGTGTTTTGCATGATCGCTGGTACGCTGCTGTGTTCTGCTTGAACGATATTTTACTGCTGTGCCACTTGCTTGTGTCCTGCTTGAACAATGTCAATGAATTGTGTTGTGTATAATAATTTTGCTGCTGTGTCCTGCTTGAACTGTGTTGGGCTGCTGTGTCCTGCTTGTGTCCTGCTTGTGTTCTGCATCAAAATTGTTCCACTGCTGTGTTCTGCTTGATTTGGTATTTCGCTGCTGTGTTCTGCTTGAATAATGTTTCTCTACTAAGTTCTGCTTGATCCATGTTGCATTGCTGTGTCCTGCTTGTGTTTTGCATCAAAATTGTTCTGCTACTGTGTCCTGCTTGAATAATATTTCGCTACTCTGTCCTGCTTGAACGGTGTTGGGCTGCTGTGTCTTGCTTGTGTTTTGCATGTAAATTGTTTTGCTGCTTTGTGGTGCTTGAGCGGTGTTACAGTGCTCTTCATATTTATATATAAACCTAAACCTTTTCTTCATTATTTTTATTTATTTATTTATTTTCCTCACTGAATTGTAACATGTTGTAGACCTTTATTGCATCTTCCCCAGCGACGTGCAGAAAGGTGGCGCATTGTACTTTTCAGACTCCTCCACAATCTCCCTCTCAGTAAGAAACAGGTAAAACTTTTACACCCAGTCTCCAATTTTCCACGAGATTGCTTTGCCAGCACAGTGCTAAAAGTGGCTGCAGCTGTGCCACTTGCTTGTGCTCTGCTTGATCCATATTGGGCTGCTATGCCCTGCTTGTATTTTGCATGATCGGTGGTACGCTGCTGTGTTCTGCTTGAACGAGATTTTACTGCTGTGCCACTTGCTTGTGTTCTGCTTGATTTGGTATTTCGCTGCTGTGTCCTACTTGTGTTTTTCATTAAAATTGTTACGCTGCTGTGTTCTGCTTGATCGATGTCAATTAACTGTGTTCTGTGTAATAATTATGCTGCTGTGTCTAAAAATCCAATTTCTCGAGATTGCCTTGCAAGCACAGTGCTAAAGGTGGCTGCAGCTGTGCCACTTGCTTGTGTTCAGTTTGGTCCATGTTGGCCTGCTGTGTCCTGCTTGTGTTTTGCATGAAAATTAGGCTGCTGTTTTCTGTATAAATTGTTGTGCTTGAGCGGTGTTAGTGTTGTTCATATTCATATATAGACCTAAACCTTTTCTTCATTATTACTTTTTCTTCATTTCATCTCTGGTCTCCATGTGCTAAGCTGCCCCCTGCTGTCTGCGGGTCCGAGTGCATTTGTGTTTGGCTGTTTTTGCCTACAATGTCCTGCTGCAACCATTTCTAAAACGTTTTTGCTGTGATTCCACCCCTCCCATCCTAACCCTTTGTGTTTTTTTTTTTCTCTCGTTTCCATGTGTTGAGAAGCCCAGTTTCAACTGTTCCATCGACAGACCTCTCTCTCTCTCCACCACCCTCCTGCCCGCTGTCCGGTCCTGGGTCCTCGAATTGAGTCCTCCTCCCCTCACTGCATGGCTGTGCTTATGACCGTGTACCTGCATGGACTTCATTTCACTCCTGTTTTCATCTTTTTATAGCTTGACGGCACATTGGCCAAATTCCCTTATTTCCGTGTTTTATTGCTGTTTTGCTTTTCATTGTGCTATCCGGTGTCGACCAGAGGAGGATGGGTTCCCTTTTTGAGTCTTGGTTCCTCCTTTTTCCTTGCCACTGGCTTGCTCAAACGATCTCTGTAAAGCTGCTGTGAGACCACATTTGTTGTGAAAGCGCTGTATAAATAAAATTCATTTGAATTGAATCCTGTATTCTGTGTGAGTTATTCTCCTCTATGCTGGTTGTGTAGTGTTATGCTACCATATTCTGGTTGAAAGAGAACTGGTACTGTATTCTGTATTAAAATAATTATTCTAATGTCTTCTGAATGAAAGCGTTATGCTACTCTGTTGTGAATGAACAATTTCAGGCTACTGTGTTCTGTAAGACATCGTTACGCTACTCTATTCTGGTAGAACAGTGTTCTGTTACTGTGGTCTGTAGGAAAGGTCTGCTACTTTTTATACAGAATTCAGTAGCATAGCTCTGAATACGGGATACAGTGTTGCGCTTCACATTCAACACAGAGCTTGTAGCGCCTCCTATGGATTCTATAAGAGGGTTAGTGTAGCCCATTTTTCAGATAACATGATTCACCCCCTGAAATGTAATCCTAAAAATACTGTAAATATCAGAAATCAGACATTTCATACCCCACTGTATCTAGGTTAAAGTACCTGAAGCAGAATTTCACACAGTTGAAAAGACCTAAAATAAAATGTTTATTTTCCCACATCCTGTAGTTTAAAGTACCTGACCGAGAACGGCAAAAGTTTCACCCCACACAGGAGAAATGACCTGAAATGAAATGCTGAATGCTCCACTTCATATGTCTGATAGAACTTGACAAATGCTTCACTCCATAGTTAGGAGCTTGAACTTCAGAGAAACACAGCTAATCAGAACAAAGCTCATTTACATATATCTTAAAGGCACTGTAATAAACAAAAACAGCCAGTTTTAATTGTAAGGGCTAAAGTGTGATTCACAAACACTAAGTAGGACTGAAGAGAAAAGAGGAAAAATGGAGTTTATGGTCCTTAAACATAATATTTGGACATTTAGGCCCAGCCCTAGGTGTGTCTTAATCTTCACACATCACTGCTATTACATTATCAAAAATGTTAAAAAAATACAAAAAAATACATTTAAAATAATGACAGGATACAGGGTGGTAAAAGGTGCCTTGCATGCAAAGTTCAGTGGAGTTTCATCAAGTTCATGCACAGAGTGGATTCTGCTGCAGTTCTGTTTATATATAGATCATGTAGCTGGTAGATAACTGCTCAAGCACTGCTCCTGTATTTTCTCTTAAAGCAGTTCAAAACTATGCCTGACCATCAAGGTCTATACATGACCTTTTAAGAATAGTGGACACACTTCTTGATTCATTGAATAACTTCTTTTCTCAGTACTTTTAAAATCTGCTGGAATTTGTCACTTTTTTAACATAAAGGTTCTCTTTATCAGCTGCTCAGGGTAAATGCTGTGCTAATGCTACTGTTCCTCTCCTTCTTTCCCATTAAGAATAGAGCGTCTATGGCGAGACGTTTAGCTGAGTGTAAATGAGCTGTACTATTGTACAATTTCAGAATGTTCATTTGTCCCCCGCCACTGTCTACCTTAAGACTAGATTATTGTAATGCACTTTTATCAGGTTGTTCCAGCAGGAACCTCAATAAACTTCGACTAGTTCAAAATGCTGCAGCCAGGGTCCTTACTAAAACTAGAACATTTGACCATATCAGTCCAGTTCTATCAGCACTGCACTGGCTCCCAGTTAAATTCTGTACTGATTACTAAATTCTTCTATTAACATACAAAGCCCTACATGGCCTCACTCCTGAGTACCTGCGAGATCTTATTACATATTATGATCCATCAAGAATACTTAGATCTCAGGCTGCTGACTTCTTAGTAGTTCCCAAAATTCTGAAAACCTCAGTTGGTGGAAGAGCCTTTTCTTATAAAGCCCCCCAACTCTGGAAATAAATAAAGTACAACCTCTGTGATAGTCTTCTCTGCTCATGGCCAAATGTTGATCCATTAGGTACTGATCTGTGGCCTCGACCAGACTCAAATATTCTCTCAGACTTCTTTGACAGTTACAAACAGGGCGGAAAGGTGTAGCGGGGTAGGAAACGCCATCCACTGCCAAATGTTAAGATTCTACGTCATAGTGATGAAAATGAAAAGGGTTGCGAGTGTAAGAACCGCTAAAGGCCTGGTTATGGACGAATCCCAACGCTATAAATTTAGGCACTTGTTTCAGAAACAAATGATCTTGACTGGATCCGCGGTGACCGGCGGGGACACTGGTCAGTGCAGCGGTCACGCGCTCCAGCGGATACTTGGTGTTTGAGCTCATCAGAGCGGAGGTGTGAGCGAGGTTCACGCCCGTTGACTTTTCTGACGTACAGCAGAGCCGACAGGATGCGTAGTTTATAGCCGGGTTTTGATCAGAAGACATCAAAACTAATTCGTATTTATCACGCAGCAGTTTAACTCTCACGTCCACGGAATTTAAAAATGTCTGTGTCTGTGTCCCAGCAGTTCAAAAACCCGGCTCCGTTCGCTGAGTTCTCTCCTCTATGACAGGCCCTGGTTCTCTCCAGTGGGGTCAGCGTCGTCCATATGTCCCGCAGTATCCCTTCTAAACATGCCGGTGGGAAATTGAGATGCAGGGTCTCCTCAGAATAATTCAGCAAACACTCCATAGCGGCTCGGTAGCCGTAGGTCGAACTGCTCTGGGAAATCAGTTTATCGCCCAGAGAAACTTCCACCTGGCTAAAAAGGCTCGCGATGGGGTAGTTGATCAAACCGACCTTGGCGTCGCGCGCTAAATCAGAACCGTCCGGATTCGTCATTTTGCAGGTCAGGTACAACAGCCAACGACTCAAATCCAGATGCTCGTCTCCCGAACCTGCTACGAAGAAATGTATGGGACCGGTGTCTGTGATGGATGTGATGGGTGGCGTTTCACATATTTGTAAGATTGGATGCTGGTTTGTGTGATAGGCAGAGTAAATAAGCCCAACTCTGATTTCAAACACTCGGTAGAAGCGGCGTGTATCAGAGACATGCTTGTTTTTGTTTTGTTGTTTTTTTCTTCTTCTTCTTCTTTTTAAAATTTATCGGGACTCAGTCAAACTCTTTTCCTCTTCTTTGCGGTTTTGGTCTTTGTTTCTTTTGCTTTTTCTTCAAAGAATGTCCAAAGGTCAGCGCCTCAGTCACTTTCTGCTTTGTAAGGAGATCCTCTGATTTTATGGGGGTCAGACACGCGTTGCCCCGGAGGGCGCATGTGCACGCGACTGAGCGCGGACAGACCTGTGCCCTCTTGACTGTCCGTAAATCTTCGACCCGCTTTCCGAAATATTCGTCTGAAAATGTTTGCCTTTGGTGAACGCCCTGCCTTCTTTGGAAATGTGAACCACGTCGTTCACTTTAAATGTAGATGCCAGATATTTTAACCACCAACCCGTTTACCTTATAAATGATGAACTTGAACTTGATTACGGCGCGACACCTCAACGGGTTTCATTCTGATAGATCTGTGAAACGTACGATTGTATGAATGCACCAGATCTTTCAACACATCTAAATACCTGTAAGTGTTTAACCCCGTAAAATACCTAAACATACGACCCGTGAGAGTTGTGTTGAAACGCTCCACCACGAGGCCTTCAGTTCTCTAGCCGTAGTGAAATGTCTAATGTTATATCTTTTCAAAGGGTTTTAAAAAGATTTGTTTAAAAACTCCTTACCTTTGTCGGATTGTAGAGTGATGGGTCGTCTGCCTTCCAAAAATATTTTATAAGCCCTAGTCACGATTCCTGCCCATTTATTTTACCCAGGAGTTTTTAGAAAAAATGTCTATACACGTGAGAATATTTTTTTTCATCATTGTACTGAAAGATTGCTTAAATCCACCAAATCAATTCACCACTGAGCTTCCTTTTCCAAAACTAGAACCACGTTCCTTCTGAAATGAATTAGTCTGGGTTTATGTAAGGAATAGGTGTCTAAACTCCCAAGAAAAACATCGGCCTCATTTTATTATTATATTATTGTTTATATTATTATTATTATTATTATTATTATTATTATTATTTATTATTATTATTATTATTATTATTATTATTGAAGGAACCAGAGAACTTAAGACTATGGATAAAACTGTCTACCGCTCAAACTCCCCACCGTCCTAATAAAGTTCTTCTAAACGTTCGTTCGCTGCCATAACGTTTAGAAATAAAGCCCAAAACAAAACAAGCAAATTAACAAACCAAAAAAACCTCAAATGACAGACTGTGTGTGTATTTTTATACCTATATATATATATTTAAAGTCAAGGAAAAAAACACCAACAGAAGAATCCGTTCCTCCTCCACCCTTTTATCAACAACAAAAATTTGAATAAAAAGTTGTAGATTGTTTTTGTTTTTTTTTTATTTGGATGCAATTTTTTATATTTTGTTTTTTTTTTGTTGAAAAATAAAAAAAGAAGTAAAACTGAATAAGTAAAAAAAAGTTGTTAAACATCATACGTAATAATATGTTGTATTAATAATATGAAACATGCTATATATGTTTAATCAGTGTAGTTAAATACATTTAAGGCAAAAACATGATAAATATGGATATGGAGTAATACTATGGGGATTTCTTTTGTCTACATCAGGATTTATATGTATAACATGAAATACATGAAAATGAGAAGAGGAACATGTTTAATAAATGAAATGACAGCGTGCAGAAAAACAAAGCGGTAACAGTAGCAGCAGCATTTTTTTCACCAACCTCAGACTTCATTAGAATGTTATACAGGGATGCAGCAGCCTCTTTACACTGATCACTAAACTCCTCATTGTGAAAATAACGAATCAACGCCTCAAAGGGATTTTTGGAAAGATAGTCGGACGTAGATTAGTTGTGTAACATCTTATGATCCAGGTCCAGGTCGCTTCCTCGCCTCCACGGCTGCAGCTCGCTGTGTTTCCTTGCTGTTGTTTTTCCTTATCTGGCAACCCGGGGTGTGGCAGTAGGACTGGGGGGTGGGGGAGTGGGGCAATGGGCGGGATAGGAAGCTACAGCACAACCAGAGATCCGCTCCGTACCTGACCCCTCAAAGACCACCATACAGCTAGAAGCACTGCGGTCAAGAAACGCTGGAGCTGAAACCTGTGTGTTTCTTTAATATCTGGAGACAAATCCTGATCATTAGCTAGCTAACTACCATGTGTTCAGTGAAAGGTCAGCATTTTTATTAATGGGAACACAAATAACTAAAGAAAGAAATCCACAGTAAATAGAAAGTCATTTGCATGAAATCATACAGATATTTCATTATTTTTACTTAGAAAACAAAAGAAGAAGACTCTTGGAAGATTCTCAGGGGTAAGTGGAATAAAGTAATGGGAGGTGAAACAGTATAGCCATCAAATGTAATGTGATGAACCAACTTCATATGAATAATTGTGTCTTTTATAGTCGATTATAAGATATTTAAGATAAGATAAGATACTTTTATTGTCATTGCACAATGTACAACGAAATTGAGCAGCAATCCTTAAGGTGCTTAAGCATACAATAATTAACACGACTAAAAACAAAAATAGACACACATATTTACACAGTGGATGATGAAAATATATACAATATAATTAACAGATTATTGCACAAGTCCTGAGTAGTTAAGAGATCAAAATAAATATGGAAAAGTGAAAGTGCGCATGGCTGGTGAAAGTGCGGCTATCAGTGTTGTTGTTGTTTTGTTTTTGTTTTTGTTTTTGTTTTTTTTACTTTTCAGTTTTCAGTTCCTTGGTAGTGCTCTGTGAATGTGTGTGTGTTTTGCTGTGTTCAGTTCCCGTACAGCGCTGGGGTAAAAAATGTTGTTCAGTCTGTTTGTCCTGGATGTGATGGACCTGAAGCGTTTTCCAGAAGGCAGCTGTTGGAACAGATGATGTCCAGGGTGGGAGGAGTCCTTCAGGATGTTGGCTGCCCTGCTGAGGCAGCAGGAGCTGAACAGGTCCTCCAGACTGGGCAGTGGACAGCTGGTGATCTTCTGGGCTGAGTTGATCACTCTCTCTAGTGCTCTCCTTCCTGCTGCTGAGCAGCTGACGTACCATATTGAGATGCAGTAGGTCAACACACTCTCAATGGCACAGCGGTAGTAGGACACCAGCAGCTTCTCATGGAGGTTATTTTTCCTGAGAATTCTCAGGAAATAGAGTCTCTGCTGTGCCTTCCTGACCGCAGCTGTGGTGTTGGTGTTCCAGGAGAGATCTTCAGAGATGTGCGTACCCAGAAATCTGAAGGAAGGCACTCTTTCCACACAGTCCCCATTTATGAAGAGTGGTGTGGGATCGATGCGTCTCCTCCGTAAGTCTATAACCAGTTCCTTTGTTTTAGAGGAGTTCAAGTTGTTCTCTGCACACCACTCAGCCAGTCCCTGGACTTCATCCCTGTAGGCGGTCTCGTCTCCACCAGATATGAGTCCCACCACAGTCGTGTCGTCCGCAAACTTGATGATTGTGTTGCTGGAGTGGGTGGGGGTGCAGTCGTGGGTGTAGAGTGCGTAGAGAAGAGGACTCAGCACGCAACCTTGTGGAACTCCAGTGTTGAGTGTTACCCTAGAGGAGTGACGGCGGCCCAATCTAACAGACTGGGTGCGGCCTGTTAAAAAGTCCTTAATCCAGATGCAGGTGGGTTGGGAAAGTCCAAGGTCTGTGAGTTTGGTCACCAGTCTGCTGGGGATGACCGTGTTAAAGGCAGAGCTAAAGTCTATGAACAGCATCCTCACATGACTCCCCTGGTGATCCAGGTGTGTGAGTGCTGTGTGAAGGGCAGTGGCGATGGCATCCTCAGTGGACCTTAAAGGCAACCTGATGTGTGTCAAAGCTGAGTGGGAGACTGATGTGGGGGGCTCTGATGTGCTGTAGAACCAGTCTCTCAAAGCACTTCATTTATGACTGTTCTAGGTTTTTACTCTGCACTACTGCCTTCATCACTACACTTTATTGCAACATCATAATGAAGCTTTTGTGTATTTTCTGCTTTTGTCTTACAGTGTATGATGAGGTTGATGCCGTCCATCCTGTGATGAAACAGGGCTGCAAGTTTACCTCTAAAGGACTCCCAGGTCATCTTCAAGAGATGCTCAGCAAAAGTGTAAGCACACCATTTTCATCTCCACCAGCAGACCTACAGAAGACTCTTAAATTCAGTGATGCTCTCGGAGGGAGAATTATGTATTCCCTTGATGATGTTGGTGTGACGGGCCGTCTGCATACTGAAGTGATTCCATTGTTTTGGAAAGTCACGTATATAAAAAACATAGACACTGTGTGGGTTCTGAGTGGTAAAATGTTGCTTGTGGTTTCTGGTGGGTGTTTTTCTTTTTAATAA
Source organism: Salminus brasiliensis (assembly GCF_030463535.1). Lineage (NCBI taxonomy): Eukaryota > Metazoa > Chordata > Actinopteri > Characiformes > Bryconidae > Salminus > Salminus brasiliensis. The sequence continues at coordinate 29,610,517 of NC_132888.1, forward strand.
GGCTGATATTCTCTTATATAAGTGAAACCTACATTACGTACATTTTGCCATGTCAGGATGAAATATGATTCTTTTAGCTGGTTTAATAAAACCTTTTTACTTAGTTTCATTGTCTTGTTTGCTGTTAATGCCATATTGTAATGGTATGGAGTGCAATTTCTTTCAATTTAATCTCCATAAACATTGTTAATTTTTTTTTCTGTTTCTGTTGCTCTTTCAGTTAATGCTAAAGTTCAATATGTTTTTTTTTATATTAAAATATGAAATAATAAGATAAAGCTAGTTTATTGTTGTGAAAATTGGCAGTAGTTTAGGGTTCTGATGGACTTTAGTTTAGTTCATGAAGTAATGTGAAGGAAAGGACACTCTCCCTCTCTATGGAGTTCACTTTTATAAAGCAAAAACACACAACAACGACTTCTGCACTCGAGAGTCTAATACAGTGTCTTTAATATTCAGCCTCCGATCACTCACTATTAAGGACACAGAAGCCGTTCACTCGAATAGAAGAGTGCACTTCTATATAGTGAGAAGGAATCCCTTTGGAATTGACCTCATGGATGGAGCTTGGATGTCACCATGTGGTCAAACTGATAAACTACAAGAGTTATAAATAGATGCACATATTGACAAAATCTGAATAAATGGAAAACTTTAAAAATCTGTTTTAACAGCTTTTAATCTGTTGAGGCTTTTTAACAAAACTACCTGTAAAATAAAGTAATCTTTACTGACAAAAATAGCAGAATCTTCTGCAATTTAACAAAAAGACTTTAGTTATGCTGATATATCTCTGCCAAATACATCAAATACTGTCAATAATGCATCTAAAAATTAAGAACTGCTAGAAAATATGTCTTATGTTATAATATCTTATGAGACGGTATAAATGATATTTGAACAGATTTGAACTTTGACTTTATTGATGCATTTGATTCATTTAAAGACTGAATTCTTCAATAAGTGAAATTCATGTTTCTACAAACTGTGTAAAACCAAAGAGTCAAAAGTTATTACCTGTGATTTATTCTTACATTTCTAATATTTAAATCAAGCATAAATGACCCATCCCCACATTCCCCAATACACACATAAAGGTATTACAGTCCAGCTGTGCAACATGTTGGGTGCAGATTCCTACCAGAGCCCCACAGATAGAAAATGATGACCCACCAGTTACAGCAGACATATGACTCTCCCATCATAAAGCTATGAACTGCAGATGTTTGCGGTTCCGGTGGACAGGTCGTACGCTCGCGCACCTGCTGTTTGTTTGCTCTCTTATTACTTGAAAAATGACTTGTTACTCCTAGTCCTCAGTTGATATCCCTTCATCTTTGCTTTTGCTTATTTGCTTCTTATTTCTCTTAGCTGGTTGGTATTGTAATCTTTGTGCCAACTGCGACCTCTTACTTCACGTCACGTCTTACCATCTGTCGATTGCGCTTCTGTGTGTTTGTTTACCTCATGGAACATGGCGACCGCAGAGGAATGTGCTCTTCGGACGCTCAGCAAGGAGCTTGCTCTGCTGGACCAGAAGATCCAGTGGCTTTTGGAGAAGCAGGCCGAGGAAAATAGTAATTTACCAGTATCACTCTCATATAGCTTATCAGATAAACCCTGCAGTATTGAGACTGTGTCTGTCCCTTATATGGTCCGCAATTGTAGACGTTCAAAAATCAATTTTAACAACCTGATTAGAATCAACGTTAGCGCTTCGTGATTTCCGAGTACTAGCAACTCCCACATACGTTCTCTAGCATGTAAAGTAGTCATTGTCAATGAAATTATTACTGTAAACCCCCTCAGTTCACTGTGTCTTTGTGAAATGTGGGTTAAACCTAATGAATTATTGCTCTGAATGAATCGACTCCCCCAGGCTTTAACTACTGCAGTTATCCACTAAGGTCCGGTCGTGGCGGCGGCGTAGCCTCAATCTATGATTCAGTTCTAGGCCTAATCCAAAACTCAGGTTATGAAGCTAAATCGCTTGAAGTGCCTAGTCTTAAAGTGGGAGGCTTTTCTCCGGCTTCTAGAAAGCAGCACTGTGTTCTGCTTATTACAGTCTATCGTCCTCCTGGACCGTATACAGATTTTCTTAGTGAAATTGCTGACTTCTTTTCAGAAGTAGCTGTCTCTACTGATGAGGCTTTGATTGTTGGAGATTTCAATATTCACTTTAAAAAAAGACTCAGGACCCCCTTAGAACTGGGTTTAAAATGAATCTTGATGCTTTGGGATTTATTTAAAATGTTATAGGTCCAACTCATAGATATAGGTCCAACCATACACTAGACCTAGTTCTGACCCTGGGTATTGAAACAGAACATTTAGTAAGCACTTCTCAGCCTGACTCCATTTCTGACCATTACCTAATCATGTAGTCTTAAACCAGGATATCCGCCTGCCGCCTCGCTTTATGAGCAAAAACATACCATAACAATGTCTACAGCTAGTGTATTTATTAATATCCTTCCAAATTTAACCATCTCCAGCCCATCTCATCATATAGATCTTGAGCATGAAACAGATGATCTGCTGTCTGTGCTCCGCTCTAATCTTGACAATGTTGTGCCAATTAAGATCAAACTAATTATGGAGAAAAAGCTAGCGCCTTGGTATAATGACCATACACATACTCTCTATGGCTTGAATGGCATCATAGTCATGCAGAATGCAAAATAGCCTTAATTAAAGTGGATGTCTCTGAAGCTTTGGAGAAGAGGTAACTATAGTTTATTACTAAACATGACACAGAGAAAATAGTAGCTGCAGTCCACACCTATGCTGACAGTGTGTAATTCTTTATCATATTGTCTTCAGAATAGGAGAGTCCAAGACAACGAAAACCTGAACATGAATGAACATGAGATCAGTGACCTCAAGAAGTTGTGATTATTGTTTTGAGTAGTAATGTAGAAGTAAATGTACTTGTAGTATGATTCCTAGTATTTACTCATCTCACATTTGACAGTTTTGATTGTGGAACAGATTATCAGGGAGAAAATGGAAAGGTGATGACAGCCCAGATCAGGAATATCTTCCTGGTCTTTGTAAACAGTTTGTTAGAATTTGATTCTTACAGCTGCTGCTTCATGACTGGCAGGGGAAGACCCAGACTGAGGTCGCTTCGCCCTGATGACCCCAGAAGGTTTGGCCTGCTTCTACCCGTCCCGGCACCAACCATAGAGGAACTCAGGCAAACCCAGGCTTGATCGTATGCTCCACAGCTATAAACTATCCTTTCTTTTCTACATCACACTGTGCTGAAGAACTAGCCCACAAAACAATAACTACATTTTTTGTGTAATAACTTCAGTTCTTCTCCACAGTGCAGCGTTCCAGACAGACTAATGAGCAGCAGTTCCCACTGGAGGAAGAGCTGCACATCTCTCAAGTCCCTTTAAAGTCCATTTTACATATTTTTCTGTATTATATTTATTCATATCTGTTGCTATACCTTGTTTTGCATTATTTTTACAATAAGGTCGTTGCACTGATTGGAGTTTGTATACTGATCTGAGCATTTCTGGTTTTATTAATGATTATTAATGATTAATGAAATTTTCACTTTTCAATACTGTAAATCATGTTCATCATAACCATTTTAAACAATATGATTACCATTTTGTTACGTACTTACCCTTATAAACCCTTATTACTCTGTAAATAGATAATGTATAGAACTGTTTAATAAAGTTGTTCATTTTCATCTTGTCTTTTTCATCAACTCATAAGTCATACTTTGTTACAACAGCATTGTTCATTAATAATTAGACTTTATTTTAACAACAAACAACAATGTTAGAAGTGTAAATCAGGGTAAAGACAGTCTGAAATAAACTGATGTGTAACAGTAACTACATGAAATGGAGGGAGCTGGTGATGAATGAAAGCTGAAGAGCTGGAAGCCCTGATGATCTTCCTGCGTCCAGAAGGTTTGTGTGGTGAAGCTCCAGTGAGGGCCCTTCATAACTGAGGTCTACAGCAGCTACTACTCGGAGAAAAGTGTGTATATTATCTGTTAAACTGAGCAGTATGTTGTCAGGATGTGTAAATTAGTAACTCCAGCTCCAGAGTGTATTTTAGGAGCAGTGGGCTTTTGTGTTCAGGAGAAGGAGCTTGGCTCTGGATAAAGCCGGCAGCGCTGCATCCAGCTCGCTAACAGTTGACAGAGTTATATAAAATCCTCATGAGCTGGTTTATAATGAACAGACAATAAAAACAGATCAAGCGAGTATATTTACTGATCATCTTACAGAATATGACTCGTCGTCGCTTGTCATTGTAAAAGTTATTGAACTCGTCTCGCGCTCGTTCCTGCAGGTTCAGTGTTCTCAACCTGGCAACCCGCTCGAGCTGCGGGTCTGGGGTTGAGGGGGCGGGGCAGACCCCTCTCTCCAGTGTTTGGAAATTGGACTGCGGTAGACATTTTAAACGATTGCTGTCATTTAGTCCTTATTGTTCCTTATGATGTTTTATTAGAGGACATTTCACATCTTCTCCAGTTAAAACCCTCGAATACGGAGGTTTGTCAAGGACTTTTATCTCTTTTGTCGGTTTGGAAACAACACCTGATGTTCAAATATTTCTCTTAAAATGAAAGTCAACCAAATTCACTGATTTTATACATTTATATTTTATTTAAGTACATATTTCAGTTTATATTCAGCTCCTTGTGCTCGGGTCTACAGCGGGACCGGGGAACTGATGCGCGTTGGCACGTGATTTGTTTCAGTGACGTAACGAAGCTTCGCTTCCAGCGATCACGTGATTTCCGGTATTTTGAGCGAGACTCTGAACCGCTGTTCGAGACGTGAGTCGACTCAGAGCGTCGAGCGACCGACTCTCCTTTATAGTCTTTACTCTCAGCTCTGTCTTACTGATCTTAGGGAGCAGAGAGCTCGAGGATTACAGCAGCTGGCTGTGTTACTGTACAGTCCTCTGTCTCGCTGACCGTCTGTGTTTCTGTCTGTTTACTGTGGAGGAACATGGAGACCGCGGAGGAACGAGCTCTCCAGACGCTCAGCTTGGAGCTCGTCCAGCTGGACCGGCAGTCCGAGTTCCACCGACGGAAGACGAGGCCAGAGGCAGCCCGCGACGTCTCCAACGCGGCGGTCTCAGTTCCAGCGCTACCGGAGCGGAAGACCCCGAGGATCGTCACATCCACTCCCGCACCGGAGAGGGTCTGGGGGCGTCGGCGTGGTCGAAAAAGTCGAGGGCTCCTCCACCACCACAGCTCTTCGACTTCTCCTTCACCTGCTCCGGCTCCGAGTACAGCTCCTCAGGGCGGTGCTCTCATTGCTGGAGACTCTACTGTAAAACTCCTCAGAGTATCGGAGCCCAAAGAGCAGCGCCACGGTCTCCTGTTCTCCAGGTGTTCGTGTTCTGGACGTCGGCAGGCGGCTTCCCTCAGCGGCAGCGTCGCGGCTTCTGGCCCTTCCCAGTCCCACCAGTCAGGTTAGTTTAAGAGTTTTTCCTCCATTTTATCAGCATTAATTCTGTGATTTCTCTGCTTGTATTAAAAGTAATATATCAGTGTCACTCATAGTGTTTCAGACAAACCCTGCAGTATGGAGACTGTGTCTGTGTCCCCGCATGATTTATAATCGTAACGTCAGAAAATCGTCTTTATCAACTTTATTAGAATTGATCCAGATTCATTCAGCTTTCCGAGTACAAGCAGCTCCTGTATTGAATCTGGACTGTTAAATATACGATCTCTAGCCCCTAAAGAAATCACGGTCAGTGAAGTTCTGACTGATCAGCTCCTTAGTTCACGATGTCTCTGTGAAACTTGATCAAAACCTAGTGAATACAGAGCTCTGAATCAAGGCCTAGGAGTGGTTTTCACATTGGTGGGGGACATAGAATCAGCCCCTCTGGAAGTTTGTGGAGGCTTTTAGCGTTCATGATGGACTTCTGACCTCAATGTCATGTTATATAGAGCCTTTATGTACAGATACTGTAGCAACACACTCGTAAAGGAGCCAGTCTGTTCCTGAGACAATAAATACACTCCTGTGATCATGATAACCAACAGCATCACAGCTAGCTTACTGTACTTCATGATGAACATCTAACCCTGTTTTCAGGGGGTTTGTTGTAGACCCAGTGATCATCTAGCTTCTGTGTAAAGTTATTTTCATCTGGATAATCAGGTAACATGTTGTTACAGGTTCTTCCAGACTGTTTGAGAGCATACAGTGACTTATTCAGTGACTTATTTCAGCATACAGCAGACCTTTTCACCTGTATTTTCCTCTGGTTGCTCCATATACATCTCACAATTAATTAAAGCATTGAAGTAGGATGTTGTAGCGTCAACCTGGTGGAGCTGAAGGTCATCTGCATCAACCCAAAACTGTGATTTTGTTGAACACCTCTTTGAAGATCTGTGGTACATTACAGACCCTGTAACAGTAGTCAGTATTGGTCAGTATCTGGTCTTTAATATCTGACACACGGTCAGCTGAATACTGAGTCCTGTCTCTCTTTGAATAGTGTGTCTGTCTTTAGCATCAGTTTGAGACTCTTGAACCTCTTCAGGAATCTGATCACCACAGTTAGCTGTTTTCAAGGGGCTACACATCTCTCTCCATGAAAATAATCATCTGCTATTGACTGGTCAGTCTGGGTTTGGTGTTCAGTAACACACTCTGTAAGAAATTTCACCAGTCTGTGTTTATGGACTTTCTCTGTGTCTGGATAGTAGACTAGGTATGATGGACTGTTCTTACCCTACAAAGATTCCCTTTAACACTTTGAGTCTAGGTTAGGCTTTCTCCCTGTCAGCATGTTGTATGGAGGTGGTTTCAAACTGCTGTTTAAGCTCCTGTTGTGAAGAGTTCTTTAGGTAAATTGCTGTGTGAAATGGTTAGTGTGTAACCCATCAGTTGATTCGAGCCTCACTTGCTCTCACACTGTACATGGCATTCCACAGCACAACACTTACCTGTTTACATCCCAAACACAAAGCTCTTAACTAACTCCAGCTTCAACTTAGTTGCAGGTATTGTCATAACATCTGCCACCATATCTGCTGTGGGACAGGGTTCAGTTATTTTACACTTATGAAGCGCTGATCTAATGAAGTGGTGTCTAATGTGGACGTGTCTTCATCTTTGTCACCATACAGGGTTCATGGAAATAGCAATTGCGTCTTGGTTGTCTTCAGGTATTATCAGAGATGTATCTTGGTGATCACTGTTCACGGCATTTAGTAGCTGTGTGAGGTACAAGCTTTCCTAAGTTGGAACAGCGAGTGCCATATATTCTCCTTCACATGTAGACCGAGCAGAGAGTTAGAGGACCGTCTTTAGTGCTGGAGTCTGTTGTGCTTCGCCTGTCTTCTGTATTTGAAGCCAAATCTGCATCACTGTGTGTCTCAAGCTTCAGTTCCTCTCCTCTCTTCTGGTAACACAGTCCATGATCAGTTGAAGGCTATAAGTACCTCCTTTCATGCTTGACTGCAGTCCAGTGTTGTTGTTGTCTGAGCCAAAGGAACAGCGACAATTTACTGACGGTCTTGATCAGGTCTTGTACACGTTGTAACGGTTACGGCTTTGTAAGTCGTCTTGAAATCAAAAATAAAAAAATGCAGAGAGAACCATCCACTAAGTGTTATTTTGTTTACTGCACCACAAACCCACTGAAAACACAACAAAACATACAAACATCCACCAGTTCTTTTAATGGTTCTTTCATACTTTGTCTATTGGAATAATCCAAAAACAGGAGTTAGATAGCTCTCACTGAGGTGTTTATACTTCAGATGTCCTAATGACCTAACACCCCCCTTTTGTCTCTTCACATAAGTCAATCTACCTGCTGCTTTGTGAGATAATGTAGGATCAACAGAATCACTACTTGTTACACTGTGACTTTTGTCCACATGGGGTTGACCTTAGCAGACATACCAAATTGTTCTAGTACTTTTGATGTGTACATCTTTTGACTCCTCTTTACTGCTCCTTGACTTTGATCCAAATCAGTACCTAGAAAATGGTTCTGATTTCCTAGATCCTTCATCTTGAATGTTGTTGATCTCTTTTTCACCTCTATGAGTAAGTCATTTTCTCTGGCAGCAATGATGAAATCCTCAACCCAGATTATCAGTATCATCCTCCTGTTTTCAGGGTGTGTGTTATAGACACGATGGTCAGCTGGGTTCTGTGTAAATGGTCATGTTGTTTCAGGTTTCTCCAGATGGTTTGAGAGCATTCAGTGACTTATTCAGTTTACAGAAAACCTTTTCACCTGTATTTGTGTTTCCTTTAAATTTGTGTTCCCTCTGTTTGCTCCATATACATCTCCATCAATCTGTGCATGCTAGTAGGCTGTTGTAATGTCCATCTGGTGGAGCTCAAGGTCATCTGCTTCAACCCAATACTGTGATTTTGTTGAACACCTCTTTGAAGATCTGTGGTACATTACAGACCCTGTAACAGTAGTCAGTATTGGTCAGTATCTGGTCTTTAATATCTGACCCACAGTAAGCTGAATACTGAGGTGCTTTCCTGTCTCTCTTTGAATAGTGTGTACCATGTCTTTAGCATCAGTTTGAGACTCTTGAACTTCTTCAGGAATCTGATCACCACGGTTAGCTGTTTGCAAGGGGGTACACATCTCTCCCCATGGAAATAATCATTCCCTTTCTCATTTTGAGTCTCGCTTCTATCTGTCATGTTTGTAAGTGTTGTATGCTGATCCAAATACTCTCATCTTTAAAAGGTTTGGCTTTCAGAGTACAAGCAGCTCCCACACTGAACGTGGGCTGTTAAATATATGATCTATAGACTCTAAAGAAGTCACTGGCCAGAGAGCATACAATGATTTATTCAGTTTACAGAAAACCTTTTCACCTCTTGATTTTCCTTCAAATTCCTCTGGTTGCTCCATATGCATTTCACAATCAGTCTGTGCAAGTGGCTGTTGTAATGTCCATCTGGTGGAGCTGAAGGTCATACTGTGCTGTCATCTGCATAAACCCAAAACAGACCTTGTAACAGAAGTCAGTATCTGTGATGATCTGGTCTTTAATATCTGACACAGTCAGCTGAATACTGAGGTGCTTTCCTCTCTCTTTTTAGATGGCGTGCACTATGTCTGTCTCCTTCTATTTAAGCGCCATCCCTGAGCATGAGGTTGAAACTCTTGAACCTCTTCTGGGGTGGGTTAACTGTTAGCTGTTGGCATTACCTCTTCTGGAGTCTGAACACGGTTAGCTGTTGGCATTGGGGTACGCATCTCTCCCCATGGAAATAATCAGCTGCTATTACCTGTTCAGTCTGGGTTTGGGGTTCTGTAACACACTCTGTAAAAAAATGTCACAAGCCTGTGTTTGAGGACTTTCCCTGTGTCTGGATAGTAGACTAGGTATGATGGACTGTTCTTGTCCTACCTAACAAAGATTCCCTTTAACATTTTGAGTCTAACTTCTATCTGTCACATTTGTAAGGGTTGTATACTGATCAAATACTGGCGTCTAATGTCTACATACATCTTTCCATCTTTATCAACATACAGGGTTCATGGAAAGAGCGATTGCTTCTTGGTTGTCTTCCAATATTTTCACAGGTGCATATTGGTGATCACATGTTCATGGCATTTAGTAGCTGTGAGGTACAAGCTTTCCTTAGTGGTTGCAGACAGTGCCATATATTCTCCTTCACATGTAGAGAACAGAGAGTAAGAGGACTGTCTTTAGTTGGACTAAAACCGGAGTCTGTTGTGCTTCGTCTGTCTTCTGTATTTGATGCTGAATCTGCATCACTGTGTGCCTCAAGTGTCAGTTTCTCCCCACCCTCCCTTATACATGCTTGACTGCAGTCCAGTGTTGTTCATTTGGCTCAGACACGTACTGCGACAATTTACTGACGGTCCAACTTGGATCAGATCTTGTACACATTGTAACTGTTGCAGCTTTAAGTTGTCTTTAGATTAAAAAGAAAAGAATCCACCAAGTGTTTGTATTTTTTTTTTTTCTATACCACAAACCCAGTAAAAACACAAAACACACAAACATCCACCAGTTTTTTTTAACCGTTCTTTCATACTTGGTGTCCATTGGAACAATTGAAAACGGTAGCTCTCACCGAGGTGTTTTTTACTTCAGATGTCCTTCTCTCTGAAGACAGTTTATAAATCTTGGGTGTTTCCTTATGAAAGGAAAGTCTAAACCAGGGAAGTCCTTGGTTTGAGTTTCTGTGGTTCCATTCAGGAATGCTGCCGTTGTCCCACAGAGTCCTCTGTGTAAAGTTTATCCCAATAGCCATATGGGGAGCAAGTTAATTGTAAGGAGTAAAACCTACACACAACATGAATATATAAAAAATGGAACCATGTAAAAACCTGCAATGAGTATTAGAACCTTATGTTCCTTAAATAAGGTCTTCAATACAGTGAGGCCTGAATTTGTCCACATTACTAAGCTTCCTTGCTACCTAATGCCCCCCCACACCTTTGGCTCTTCACATACATCAATCTACCTGCTGCTTTGTGAGATCTTGTAGGATCAACAGAATCACTTCTTGTTACACTGTGACTTTTGTCTACATGGGGTTGACCTTAGCAGACATACCAAATTGTTCTAGTACTTTTGATGTGTACTTCTTTTGACTCCTCTTTACTGCTCCTTGACTTTGATCCAAATCAGTACCTAGAAAATAGTTCAGTTTTCCTTCATCTTGAATGTTGTTTGCCTTTTTTTCACCTCCATGAGTAAGTCATTGTTTCTGGCAGCAATGATGAGATCCTCAACGCAGATTATCAGTATCATCCTGCTGTTTTCAGGGTGTTTGTTGAAGACACGATGGTCATCTAGGTTCTGTGTAAAGCCATTTTCATCTTAATAATCATGTTTCAGGTTCTTCCAGATGGTTTGAGAGCATACAGTGACTTATTCAGTTTACAGAAAACCTTTTCACCTGTATTTGTCTTTCCTTTAAATCCCTCTGGTTGCTCCATACACATCTCACCATCAATCTGTGCATACAAGTAGGATGTTGTAACGTCCACCTGGTGGAGCTCAAGGTCATCTGCATCAACTCAAACTGTGATTTTGTTGAACACCTCTTTGAAGCTCTGTGGTACATTACAGACCCTGTAACAGTAGTCAGTATTGGTCAGTATCTGGTCTTTAATATCTGACACACAGTCAGCTTAAATACTGAGGTGCTTTCCTGTCTCTCTTTGAATAGTGTTTGTTATGTCAACCTTTGTTTAAACGCCATCTTAAGCGTCAGTTTGAAACCCTTTTACCTCTTCTGGAGTCTGAACACGGTTAGCTGTTGGCATGGGGGTACACATCTCTCCCCATGGAAGTCATCTGCTGTTGACTGGTCAGTCTGGGTTTGGTGTTCAGTAACACACTCTGTAAGAAATTTCACCAGTCTGTGTTTGAGGACTTTCCCTGTGTATGTAAAATAGACTAGGTCTGATGGACTGTTCTTGTTGTACCCTACAAAGATTCCCTTTCTCATTTTGACTCTAGCTTCTATCTGTCGTGTTTGTAAGTGTTGTATACTGATCCAAATACTCTCCTCTTTAAAAGGTTTGGCTTTTTCATAACCATATCTGCTGTGGGACAGTGTTCAGTTATTTAACACTCATGGAGCACTGATCGAATGAAGTGGTGTCTAATGTGGTCGTGTCTTCATCTTTGTGAGGTACAAGCTTTCCTGAATGGTAACAGCGAGTGCCATATATTCTCCTTCACATGTAGACCGAGCAGAGAGTAAGAGGACCATCTTTAGTTGGACTAAAACCGGAGTCTGTTGTGCTTCGCCTGTCTTCTGTATTTGAAGCCAAATCTGCATCACTGTGTGCCTCAAGCTTCAGTTTCTCTCCTCTTATCTGGTAACACAGTCCATGATTAGGTACTTTAAGTACCTACTTTAAGTGCCTCCTTACATGCTTGACTGCAGTCCAGTGTTCTTGTCTGACCCAAATGAACTGTGACAATTTAGTGACTGTCCAACTTGCATCAGGTCTTGTACATGTTGTAATGGTTGCGGCTTTGTAAGTTGTCTTCAAACTAATAAGAAAAAAATGCAGAGCAAACCATCCACTAAGTGTTTTTTTGCTTACTGCACCACAAACCCACTGAAAACACAACAAAACATACAAACATCCACCAGTTCTTTTAATGGTTCTTTTATACTTTGTCTATTGGAACAACCCAAAAACAGTAGTTGGATAGCTCTCATCAGAGTGTATCTATAACCCTCTTTTGCACACTGGATCTATAGGACCAGCTAGTATTTTGAGCAAGACTCCAAATTGCTGTTTCGATGCGGTCCTGCTTTGAAAGCTTGTGACGTAATTGCAACTATCCCTACTTTATAGCCTTAATATTGGCTTTGTCTTATTTATCTTGTAATCCCTGTGCTATCTGCTACCTGTGTTACTGTACAGTACTTTTTCTCACTAACTGACTTTTGCATTTCTGTCTTTGTGTTTACACTCGAGGAACATGGCGACCGCGGAGGAACAGACGCTCTGCATGGAGCTCGTCCTGCTTGAACCGCAGATCTAGTTGCTGTTGTAGAGACAGACCAAACTCCACAGATGGAAGACTAGGCCGGAGGCAGCCTGGGCAAATTGTCGTGTTCTCATTGTTGGAGATTCCACTGTGAAACACTTACATTTTGGGCCCAAAGAGTAACGCCGCTGTCTCCTGTTTTCTAGGTGCCTGTGTCCTGAACAGGCTTCCATTGGTGCTTCGGCAGTGTGACACCTTCAGCATCATCTTTCTCCACTGTTCTCCACCTGACTCAGCGAGGCCCTGAAGGAGCACTGCCGCACACTTCTGGACACCTTTCCGAAAAAGACAGACTCAAGGATCGAAGAGGCCGCCTGGGGTCCGTCGTTCATTCTTGGTGATTTGGACAGTTGGCAGGTGTGTGTGTGTGCGATATTACTTTTTGATACAAGCAGAAAAAATAATATCAGTGTCACTCAATGTTTCAGACAAATCTTGCAGTATCGAGACTGTCTGTCCCTTGCATGATTTGTAATTAGAACGTCAGAAAATCGAACAACCTTATTAGAATTAATCCAGATTCTTCATCCTCAGGGTAGAAAACTGGTAAATGATCCTTAATCCAGATTATTAGTATTATCCACCTGATTTTAGTGTGCTTGTTTTGGACACAATGGTCATCTAGGTTCTGTGTAAAGCCATTTTCATCTAGATCATAATGCACCCCCTAGGTTCTTCCAGACTGTTTGAGAGCATACAATGACTTAATCATTTTACAGAAAACCTTTTCACCATGTTTGATTTTCGCTTAAATCTCTCTGGTTGCTTCTTACAGATCTCACAATTAATTAAAGCATTCAAGGAGGCTGTTGTAACGTCCATCTGCTGGAGCCGAAGGTCGTACTTTGCTGTCATCTGCGTCAAAGTGTGTATTGGTGTAATGACTGTATGTTTGTTTGAATGTTAGGGTTTTTGATTGGGTTTGGGGGTTTGTGGTGTAGTAAACCAAATAACTTTTAGTGGATTGTTCTATTCTCACTCTTTCTCTTTTACCTGAGGATGAGCTACAAAGCCATGGTCTACATATAGGTCTACATGTAAATAAAGGAGTGATTGCAGACAATTTAACCCCCCTCCAAGTGCTAGTGAGCAGCACACAATTTTTCTAATATAGGTTCATCTTAATCTCCTCTGTCCACAAGACCTCTCATGTTGCTTGTTACTCCTAGGCATTTCTTTATTTTCTTTAATATTAGCATTGGCTTGTTTCTTAGCCAGTTTTAATCCTTGTGTTATCTAGTGTGTTACTTTATATTATTTTGCTTTACTAACTTACTAACCCCTGTGTTTACTCAAGGAATACGGTGGCAGTGGAGAGGCCCTGGGAGAGTCAGCGTGACCAGGGAAACCGGTAAAATGTCCTCGGCACTTTGTCTTCAGCGAAGGACAACTACTCAGGGTGGTGTTCTCGTTTTTGGAGACTTCTTCTAAAACACTAATTAATATCTGTCACAAAGGGTAACTCCAAGGTGCCAGTGTCCAGGAGGACCACTACTGCAGGCTCCCAGACAACATATGGAAGAAGACCGCTGCCAGGATCGTCATTTCTAGCCCCATGCCCATCTACTGATGAGGGAGCAAGCCGTTCAGCCAACTCTTCACGCTCCACCACTGGCTGCAGGTTTGACGTCCGGTCCCCTTCTGCAAAGAAAGGCTTCATCTGTGCTCCCTGGGGTTTGTTGATCTCTCCGGGAACATCAAGAAGGTACTATGCTAGGACTGACTTGCCTGACTGGTGTGACTGGGTAGGGCCAGTGATTTACATGATTTACTTTATTCCAATCATTAATTCTGCCATTGCTCTGCTTGTGTTAAAAATGGTCTCTAGCTCATATTTCTGACAAACCCTGCATTATCTAACCTGTGTTGGTCCCACACATTGTAACCAAACATTATCAATGACTTTATTAGGGATAACCACCTTAGTTCACCATGTCTAATGAATACATGGCCCTGAATGAATCCACTCCCCCAGGTTTTAACTATTACAGTTTTCTTTACAGGTCTGGTCGTGGCGGCATATTTATGATAAAAAGCTAAGTCTTTTTATCTATTCCATCTGCAACAGTGTGTGACTGTCTGTATATCTTTATCTCTTTGTCCATCTGTAACTCTGGCTGGTTGTCCATCCATCTGCAACTTTCAGTGTCTGTGTGTCAGTCCAACTTTTAATCTGAGGTAGCTCTCTTTACATATAAGGCATATAATCTCCCTACCGACTCACCGTAAAGATCTGATTCATGTAACAGATGATCTAGCCTGCACATCACTCTCTAACCACAGCTTTTTGTGTTAATAAATGGTGCACCAGCTCCAAAGCAGACCTGCTTCAGTTACTGAAAAGGACTTGTTTAGCATAGTTCCATCACAGTTTTTAAAACTGGTTTTGCCTAGGCTCTGTCTGTCTATTCCTGTGCAACTCTGTGACTGGCTGTCTTCCTGACTGTGCGTCTGTAACTATATTTGGCTGTGTGAATGTCCATCAACACTTTCTGGCTTGTCTGTCCATCAGCACTCTCTGGCTGTCTATGAATCTGCAATTTTGTTGCGTTCTGTTTAAACTCTGATGGCTGGCTGTCAGTCCATGTGCAGTTCAATGGCTTGCTGTCTAACAATGTGCAACTCTATGGCTGGCTGTCTTTCTGACTGTGTGACGGTTTCTGACTTTTTGGCAGTGTGTATTTCGGTCCACAACTCTGGCTGTTTGTCCATCTACAACTCTCTGGCTGTTTATAAATCTGCAATTGGTTCTGTTTAGACTCTGGCTACAACTCTGACTGGCTGTATATCCAACTGCAACAGGTTGACTGGGTGGCTGTCCATTTTAAACTGTGTCTGTCTGCATCTAAAACTCTGCAATTCATCCTGCTAAGGCTCTGGCAGCAACTCTGGCTGTGTCTATCCATATGAAACTGTCTGACTATCTGCATCTCTGGCTGGTTGTATCCATCTGCAACTGTGTGGCAATTCAGTGGCTAACTTTCTTTCAATGTGCAGTTCTGGTTGGCTGGCTGTTTTTCCGACTATGCATCTGCAACTCTGTTTGACTGTATGTATGTCCCTCTTCTCAGTCTGCAACTTTCTGTCTATAAATCTGTAGCTCTGTATTTGTTCTTCAGTCCATCTGCAACTTGTTCTGTTTTATCTGTCTACAAGACGATAGCTTGCTGTCTGTCCATCTGCAGCTCTGGCTGGCTGTCTCTGTGTTGTGGTAGTGTGTACTTTACCAGAAGTACACAGCTGAATACATCCAATGATGTTTATTGAATTCGTGCAAAAAAGTCAATGGAAAGTATAGACCAAGTCTAAACGGAACATGAAAGAGACAAGTCGCACACTCTTTACATAAGGCGCTCGTTCTTTGCTTAGCCTGGAGTGAACCAAGTGCTTGCTATAGGGGTGGTCATCACATCCTAAAATGACAATACGACATTATTTACATGTCTTGTTTACATGGCCTTGTTGATGTATACTGGTAAGCTAAGCTAGATGTAAG
Source organism: Salminus brasiliensis (assembly GCF_030463535.1). NCBI lineage: Eukaryota > Metazoa > Chordata > Actinopteri > Characiformes > Bryconidae > Salminus > Salminus brasiliensis. Next base: position 29,626,557 of record NC_132888.1, read on the forward strand.
TAATTGCTTTATCCTAATGCTATTGGTGTGTTCCCCCCCCCCCTTATAGGTTAACTGTGGCTCCTAGAAGACCCACTCACCAGCGCCCTCATTCCCTTAGGATCTGCAACTCTGGCAGGCTGGTTGGCTGTCACTCCATCTGCAACTGTCTATGGCTGTCTGCATGTCCATGTGCAACGCTTGCTGTCTGGCTATTCATGTGTATCTCTGGTTGGCTGCCTGTTCTTTAGCATCTCTATCTGTCTCTCCATTTAAAACTCTGGTTGCCTTTTCATTTACACCTGTGTGGCTGTCTGCTTGGCCATTTGTTTGCAATTCAGTGTCTGTCTGTCAATGTGCAACTCTGGGAGTCTTTCTGACTATGCATTTGCAACCATGTTTGACTGTATGTTCCTTTGTCCATCTACACCTCTCTCTGGCTGTCTGTAAAGCTGCAGTTCATTCTGTTTAGATTCTGGCAGCTACTCTGACTGGCTGTCTATGCATGTAAAACTCCCTATCCGTCTGCAAATGTATGATAATCCCTCTGCAACTTTGTTTGGCTGGCTGTCAGGTGCAGTGATTGCTTTCTTTCTGACTATGTGTCTGCGTCTCTGTTGTTGTGTGCTGCTTTGACTGTTTATCCATGTGCAACTCTGTGGCTGGCTGTCTATCCATGTGCAGTTCAATGGATGGCTGTCTTTCTGACTGTGTGACTGTTTCTGACTGTTTGGCAGTGTGTATTTCGCTGTTTGTCCATCTACAACTTGTTGACTGGGTGGCTGTCCATTTTAAACTGTGTCTGTCTGCAACTGTGTGTGGCGCTGTTTGCATGTCCATGTGCAACTTTGTGGCTGGCTGGCTTTCTTTCCATGTGTGATTCTGTGGCTGGACTGGCTGTCCTTGTGCAACTCTGGCTGGCTCGCTGGCTGCTTACCGTTCTGCATCTCTGTCTGTCTCCATCTAAAACTCTGCAATTCATCCTGCTAAGGCTCTGGCAGCAACTCTGGCTGTGTTTATCCATATGAAACGCTGTATCCATGTGAAACTGTCTGACTATCTGCATCTCTGGCTGGTTGTGTCTATCTGCAACTGTGTGGCAATTTAGTGGCTAATTTTCTTTCAATGTGCAGTTCTGGCTGGCTGGCTGGCTGGCTGGCTGGCTGTTTTTCCGACTATGCATCTGCAACTCTGTTTGACTGTATGTATGTCCCTTGGCTTTCGGTCCTTCTGCATCTCTGTCTGTCTGTCTGTCAATCTATACCTCTCTGGTGATAAATCTGCAGTTCATTCTGTTTAGACTCTGGTTCCAACTCTGACTGTCTGCAACTGTGTTTGTCTTTAAATCTGCAGCTCTGTGGTTGTTTTTCTGTTCATCTGCAGCTCGTTCTATTTTACCCATCTACAAATCTGTAGCTCGCTGTCTGTCCACCTGCAACTCTGGCTGGCTGGCTGTGATGGGGTAGTGTGGCTTCAAGCAGATGTGAAGGACGCTTCACCACAAGCACACAGCTGAATACTTCCAGGTAAGTTACAGTGATATTGAATTTATGAAACAAGTCAAAGGAAAATGTATATAAAAAATAAAACAGAACAGAACACAAATGAGCTCACTCAGTCGCGCACTCTATTAAATTTATATAGATTTATAACCTCAAGATTGGATTAATGTAATGCTGCTATGGTAGGAAGTTTATGTAAATCTTTAAATAAGCTCAGGGTCATTAAATAAGTTCAGAATGCAGCGGCTTGACTGCTCACCAGAGCTTGAAATTGTGACCACATGTGTCTATTCTCTCGTCCCTGCACTGGATTCCAGTTAAATTCCATGTTGATTATAAAATACTTCTGAAATGAGTCTCTCGATTGTTTGTCCCCACAGCATCTTGGAGAACTTCTTAAACCCTACAACCAGTAACGTACATTTCTTTTGCAGGATTCTGGACTACTATCAGTTTCCCACTTCAGAAGAAGCAACTCTGGGGGTATTCTAATCATGCTGCTGTAGCCTGTTTTCATACTAACACTGTTCTGTCCTGATCTGATTACAGGTTCTGATTATTATTGTCTTTCTAATCTACGTTTACAGGTCGTACACCAGTCTACTCATACTCCTAAATCCCTTTCTTAATTTTCTTCTTGAAAATGGCCCAGAACATTGTGAACCCTTGACCTCCTTTCAGGCCCCCAGGAATCTGGTTCCTATCCTTTTTCACACACAAGGACAATGCACCACCTAATGTTTAGTTAGTCAATCATACCGATGTCTCCTGTGAGTTTCTGTGTTCAAAACAAAGTGTTTCATCCAAACTGGCTGAGCTGTTCTCGCGTTTGAGACTCTTACCAACACTACTTTAGGAAATGACCGCATGTGGTTGTCCTATGTAGCTTTTACAGCCACAGTGCTTCAGGACTGAAATAAGGGGGTGAGGACACCAGTCTTACGGGATGATAGAAATCCATGTTTGGTAAATGGAAAATGTTTATGGACTCTGAGCTGATCATATGGATTGCAGTGCTTGTGCTCGAGACTGCTGTATTATCCTGTTCATTCGAGGCCTTTTTCTCGGAGTGGTAGATATGTCTGTTTCTTTGCAAATGTATTTTGGCCACAATTCTGTCTCTACTGTTATGACCTTGATCAATTCTACCCGTGTCATTTGTACAGTAAGTCCTGTGGCAAAAGAGGCCTGAGTTTAGGGAAGGACATTTTTATTGTATCCAATCCTTTGAGTATGTTTATGTAGTTAGGACTTTCCCTGTGAATCAAGGCCTTGTTTTATCTAAGATGTGCTTGAAACCTTCCCATTGGATCTCCTAACCCCTTGTTTTCCCCCCTCCTTTCTGTTTTCTCTCTCTCTCTCTCTCTCTCTCTCTCTCTCTCTCTCTCTCTCTCTCCCATGTATTGAGATGCCCAGTTCCAGCTATTCCATCCTTGTACCACCAGACCTGGCTCTCGACTATCCTACAGCCCACTGTCCTGATCTAGAGCCTCGTGTTGATTCATCCTCACCTCACTGCATGACCATGCATACCTGCCTGGACTTCAACATTTCACTCACGTTTTCATCTTTTATGGCTTGACGGCGCATTTCCATATTCTCTTAATTCAGTATTGATTTATTGTTTTTATTCCTGGGTTTTATTCTAGGTATTTATACCCAGATCTCTGTTAAATGCTTTGTGATGACATTCATTGTTTTATAAATAAACTTGAATTGATTTTATAAGGCTTTTTTCCCCTTTTATCTATTTTGTTTTTTGCCAATGTTTCAATACCACTCCCTTCTCCTATTATTTATTACTTGTTGACACTTTGAACATATAGTCGAGTGATGACGCCAACTGCTCGTACTTTCCTGCTTTAGAGAAACTAGGGCTGTCAGCTTGTATATCATATATACTCTATATTCTGAAAGCAGTGTGTGCAGTCTTTAATCCCTTATTTTTCACTAATAATAATAATCATAATACATGTAACATTTGCTGTTACTTTACTTTGTGTGTTATTATAGTAGTCTAGTGGTTATAGATTTAGTCTCTATGTATACCAGGCTATGTGGAAGTCAAAACAGTAAAAGTCAATACAAAAAACAACTGAACTGTTCACTAATGCTGATTAGAGGTTTTTGATTGAATACTCACGACAGGAAGATCTTACTCTGGCCAAAGGCCAGTATATTAATTATGAATTACTTCAGGTGACCATATGTATGTAAATTCAGTATGTGAGTAAAAGGGGAACACACATTTACTTTCACTGTTATGGTAAATTTATCTTTACCCCTTATCTCGTGTACATTACTTCCTCTCTGTAATCTTCTCATCCTGAACTGAATATAGAGCATCTATTGACCGATACTTGGAAAATACTTGAACATGGACTCCCAGGTGGTAGGTGGGATGAGAAGAATCATATCTTAAAATAAAAAAATATGTGAAAAAACTGGATGTAGTTCAGTTCATGACCGTCATGAAAAGGGAGAGTGACGGTCTGTAAACAGAAGAATTGATAAATCTGTAGAATCCTCACTTGAACTGAATGTTTAAATGCACTGGAACTAGAGAAACAAACTGTAGCTGGTCTCTGTGGCCTAGACCTTGCAAAGGCTTGTGGAAGGGTGCGGGGAGATTGCCTCTCCAAGGCCAAGTGAGGTGAGGGTCCCGGAGAGCAGGAGATAAGAACTAATAAACTGCTGTTATATTTAATATATGCCGGAGTTAATCGTTTAGACACTACAGTCTATTAGACGTCTAAATTAAACAGCCCATAATGTTGCATATTAATGGTTTTTAAATGCTGCCATGGAGTTTCAGTTCATAGTTTCTAAAATGAATCTGGGTCTGGGTTCATGTTGGGAAATAAGGACTGTTTACACTCATTATGGAACTTAAAGGTGAAGGTCACTTTAGGTCAGTCTGAAACCACGTTAAGGTCATTTTTTCCAGGCCTCCTCATACTGTGGTTATTAGCACAACAAAACGGAGACAGTTCAGGGTAAAGAGACATAAGTAGACAATTCAGTCCAGTTTCACAGAGATTACACTGATTCAGGATGAAAAGCGACACAGTAACGCCACCTACAGGTCAGATATCATATCTGCAGCAGCAGCTCCAGTCCAAACACTGGTGAAGCACTGAAGGAGATGTTGGGCTGCAGCAAATTCACTGGAAAAGAAGAGGAACTGGTATCAGTAGCTGTAAACTGGTACAACATTCACACAGGCCACATTGTGATTGCAGCAGCTCACCCACAGTGGCTGTTCACACATACAGCAGTTCTCTGTGGAAGCTACTGTTTGTGAGCTGATGACAGCCAGACAGATACCAGTTAAGTTGCTCCACTAAAAATAGATAATGGCCAATGACCAAATGTTTGTTGACACACCTTCTAATGACTGAATTCAGCATCTTTAAGGTGCACCCATTTCTGACACAGATGTGCAAACAGCACACAGCTTGTCTAGTGCTTGTAGAAAAGTACTGCCATTAGAATAGGACACTTTTTATGGAGCAGATAGTAAACATGAACCTTCTTGCGCCATGCCTGATGTCAGGCGTGGGTTAGAGGGGTATAAAACCACCCAGCATTGAGCTGAATTATGGTGGTGCTCCATCTAATAGTTGAGGTGGTGGGGTGGTGATCATCCAACATCCTGACCTCACTAACGCTCTTGTCATTGAATGCAATCAAATCCTCACAGCAATGCTCCTCCAAACTCTAGTAGAAAGCCTTCTTCCCTGAACAGTAGAGACAGTTACTCCAACAAAAGCAGGATAAATACTTTTTTATATCCTTCATTTAGAAGAAACAATGAATGAGCAGGTGTCCAAATACTTTCATATAGTGTAAATCACAGAATTCTTGATATATATATAATATTCTCTTTAATTTTCATTGGTTCTTATAACTTCATATAGTCCATACCTGTTCTCTAAACAGAGCAGCACATGCTAAGCACAAAACTGGCCGGGTGTGAATCCGGTAGTGGCACACTTTTTTTTATGGACGTTTTTAGACAGCCAGTAGCAATCCGTGCTGCTCACATATGATTACAGAATGCTGCTACTACTACTGCAGTCAGATGAGCTTATTATAAAGCCATTCTCTGTGCTCTTACCCACAGTGATGCTGATGGAGTTGCTCCTGTGTGATTTGTATAAGATGTTACAGTGGTCACAGCTGTACTGGACTGCTTCCCCAGGTGAGACGAGTTTGAGGTGTTTAGGGTGAGGTTTGGGCTCTCCAGGGCGTCTGTTAAAGGAATGTGATTAGTCTCTGATCATTGATGGTGCCAGTTAGTTTTTGTTATTAAGAAACCTCTGACTTCTGACTTATAAAGACTACATGCACAGTAAAGTTCCCAGTGTTAAATCAGCACTTAAGTAATCAATACAGTTCAGCTCACCCTTCTAACACTATGCAGTGTAATAGTACAGTCTAATAACAGAAGTTAATGGAAGATCTGTGCGTCTTATTGACCAGGATGCTTCTTGGTCTGCTAGCTTGCATGACATCCAGGTAATCCAAGTACATCCTGGATACATGTGGTTTTTTAATCATGCTGAATATACCAGCTACAGTGTGTGCAAACCTGGTGAAGACAGGAAACGTTTGACCTGTCATTGCCAACAAAGGTTATGTTACAAAGTTTTGAGTTGAACCTTTGTTATTGACCAAATACTTATTTTCCACCAAAATTTACAAATAAATTCTTTACACATCCTACAATGTGATTTCCTGGATTATAGTTGAAGTGTACCTATGATGAAAATTACAGGCCTCTCTCATCTTTCTTAAATAAATTATTATAAATTAATTATTAAATACAACAAATGAAAATCTAAATAAATAAGCTAAAAATAAAGAATGACATTCACCTGTTAATGTTATTGTCATGGCGTGTACGGCCAGACCTGAAGGGATGAACACTCGCAGAGATGGAAATCAAAGCATGATACTTTATTAACCAAATACAAAACAAAGAGATATGAACAGCAAAGTGCAGCAACATGGGCAAAACCATGAACAGAACCAAAACACCACAAATCAGATGGCGAACAAAACAAACCCGGGACTGGGAGGAGCAGGGAGCTGAACGAGAGTGAAACGAGGGGAGAACTAAAGGGGAGATAAACACAAAACCACAAGCCTTGCTTGGGCAGAGAGGGGAGAAACAAAACTAAGGACAGAGCTGAGCTCTGTGTACAAACGAAGGTAGCTGGGGAACTAGCCGCTAGACCAGCAAGCAGGGCCGACCTAACCTGAACCTGCAGAGTACTAAAACGTAGGTCGCCTTGGAACCTGAGCAGAAAGCGAATGTAACACGCTTGCCTCTCGAAACAGACTATGATATCGTAAACACACAGGGGTAGCTGGAGAGCCAGCTGCCAGACTAGAAAGCAGGGCAGACCTAACCTGAAGAGTACTAAAACGTAGGTTGCCTTGGAACCTGAGCAGGAAGCGAACGTACCTCGCTTGCCTCCGAGTCAGATGGAGAATCTCTCCTAAACATGGACTGCAAAACTAGAGCTGAGCTGAACACGGCCGTAACGCGTGATGAATCCCAGAGCGTCACAGGGATTCCAGTCGAGTCAATTCACGGCAGAGAACAAAGGGAACTAAACTCCTTTAGTACACCCAGTCCCAGGTGAAACACATGAACAATGAATCAACACAAATTAACAGACACGATCAGGAAGTCCCTATTTGGGCCTGTGGGCAGCGGCTCGGGATCGCCCCGGGGGAGGGCACGATAACGAGGGCTTGACAGTTATAGCTTTATGGTAACAGTAGGGGGCATTGGCATCTTTCAGAACCAATATTCTGTAGACAACGGTAAACAATTATTTAATACTTAAATATACTTTTGTAATTTGTAATTACACTGATTATTCTTATGTATATGATTATTATTATTTTTTTATTACTATGATTATTTCATATATTTTTAATTATAATAATATTTTTGAACATCCAGTGAACAGTTTAAACTCACCCGGCATATCGAGAGTCTCTACACCCAACTGAATGATGCGTGGAAGAATCGCCATCTAGCGATCATTATATGTCAATAACAGCTTCCTTGTATAAAGACTCGCTTCCCGGCGCTTCTCGTGACCTTCAGGGTGAGATGGTAAATATTTGTTGTCGTTCCTTGTGTAACATTTCCTATATTTAATTTAACATAAAACACGACTCATATGAGGGGTTAGGTTGGGTGGTGTACGCCACTGTTTCCTTCAAATATTTCTTTAACTAGAAGCTGAGTGAATATTTACTGCTGGAAAGTCTAATTTACACTGGAGAGTAATATCATTTTCCTTTATGCTTTAAAAATGAAATTCTTTAGAAATTTTGATTGTTTTTATTACACACTGTGCTGTAATGGCTCCCGCGAGCTTAAGACTCTCCACAGGGGGCACCATTAGCGCAGCGATGTACTTGAAGTACTTGAGCAGCTTTGGTGTAGAGATGCTCACTGAGAAGCTTTTCAGAGTATTAACACAGTTCAGTGCTGTTGAAGCATTTGACTCCTGACTCCATGCTGCCACCTAGCGTCTAGTTTAATCTCCTACAATGACCGTTTCTGTCGTTTAATACAACTACACCTTTAATACAACGGAAATGTCAATTTGATATTTTCAAAATTAAATTAATATACCACTGATATAATTCTCCTTCTTATTAACCACCGATAAAAATAATAAAATGAACTTTATTTGACCTAAAAATGAAAAAAACTTTCACACATTCTGGAAAGTGGGCGTCAGAGGGACTGAGACAAAAGTATTAAGTTATTCAGACAAAATCTAAGATAAAAGTCTTGATTAATGGATCAGTGTATAAATGTAGCCGGTCCTCTTTACATCCGGGATACCCGTCCACGACTCTGCGTTGTGTCCAGCTGCACAGAGAAACAGGCTGGACTCCGTCTGCTGGTTCAGCCTGGTTCTTCTCCTTGACCGTGCTCCAGCCCGTCTAAATGAAATGAAGAGATGCAGTTCACTAAAGAGAAGCAGACCCTCATCTGTTTAGAAGCATACTGTCCTAATTGCTGCTGCTCCAACATTGCATTTAAACCACTTCCTTTTGTTCAAAGGTGAAATATCTTCAATTAAGCAAAAGGTTACTATTAAATTTCCTAATTGAATTCAAAGGTGATTTACATTTGTTCAAAGAGAGGAAGAAGGGAACTGAACAGTGATCAGTTAAAGGAGTATTGGAGACTAAGTTATTGAAAATATAATCAAAAAGATGCTGCTGCCCTCTAGAGGGAAGATGGTCAACTGAGTCGTCTGGAACTACAATAAAGTCTTCTCCTATAACCACCTGATCTGTCCAGTATTTTACCTCCCATTACTTTATCTTCCTACAAAGGTCTGCTTAAAATAGCCTAAACCTCAACTGAATCTAAAACTGACACTAAGCCTAACTTTAAATCAACTCTAAACCTCAGCTGAACCTAAAACTGACACTAAGCCTAACTTTAAATCCAGCCTAAAACTGATGTCAGGCCTAACTTTTAATCAAGCCTAACCTGAGCTGAACCTAAAACTGACACTAAGCCTAACTTCAAATCAAGTCTAAATCTGAGCTGAACCTAAAACTGACACTAAGCCATGGTGGACATTTTTTAAATAAGCAGAAATCACTATTAATGCTCCAAAGTAATATATTTATTGAAAAGCTTTCGGCCGGGGAGAAGCTCCTGGCAAATACTCCGAGATCTCTGAAGGTTGACCAAGTTACAAAAGGTCATATATATCTTCCCAAAGGGGTGTTGTCACTTTCCATTGATTCACAGAAGACAAAGAAGTTATTGAAGCGCATTGGTTACACCTAACTGTGATATGAATAAACAAAAGGGCGTTAACATACGTACATAATTAATGAAGAGGAAGGAAGCTCAAATATGTTTTTTAGAAGCCCCTCACACCTGGAGATACCCAAACGAGTTGGTATGCAACTTCGAGGTCACTCGAACAATAACTCACTGTGGCCAGCATAGAGAAAACAGATAAGGTCTACACTTGGGATCGGAGGAGTAGCTAGTTTGTTCCACTCCGGCTGAAGGGGAGTAACTGATTTGTGGTCTCCTTCATATGGAGCAGTAAAAGTCCACCCGAAAGTTTTGATTAAGTGCGTAAGTCTAGTAGTATGTTAGCCTGGATATAATTTACTAAGAGAATGATGATGAAATGAAATACATATGGTATATGTGAGAGATAATAGTTCACCTGACTATGTACTACTATGATCTCAAAACTACATTTCCTCCCTTTAAACATAAAATGTCAAACAAAGATTCTAACTGTTCAGAACTAGTTGATCTGAATTTAGATCTATGTCCACGATTCCAATGACCTCTACATGTCATAAAATCTAATACAATTGTTCATAAAGATAGGAGAGAGCGAAGTATAAGTAAGAACAAGTGTAACACAAAGGTCAAAGTCCTGTCTGTTTCCCTAAAGAAAATTTTAACACACTAGACGGAAAACAGTGGAAACAACAGCAAACTTGTCGACAAGCATCTGCTTCTGGGCCACTACTCCGGGCCAGCGTTGGTTTCCATGGCATGGAAACAACCGTCTTCTGCCTAGTGGAGTTTTGCACTACATAGGAGACGTTGGGCATAACAGGGAGAGGTTACTAGCACGTCACCTGATCACCTGGATCTTCAGTTTTAGACACAAAGCTGTCTGGAACAGTCTCTCTCTTGCAATGTGAGCAGTGGATCCATGAGCCTTCCTTCGATAGGTTTTCACTACCACCCAGTCACCGACTTTCACAGAGTGTAGAGGACCCTCAGCACTCACTGGCAACACCTCTTTCACCTGTGAATGAATAGACTGAAGAGTTTTGCACAGTGCACTCATATAATCAATCATGTGATCATCGACCTGCTGTAGAGAGCATTCAACTGGCCTGTAAAGAGAAAGGTTAGGAAAACCACATAATACTTCCATTGGGCTCAGTCCTGTTTGGCGGTTTGAATTATTTGATGGTCTGGTTTAGACTTTCCCACGCACCAGCCGACTGCGGATGATAAGCGCAATGTCAAAGCACCAGAAAGATGTTGGATCAGTTTGTTCTAAAAGTGCTTGCCATTGTCTGATGAAATTTTTACTGGAACTCCAAAGGAAGTACTCTAGTAATTACTTCCCTTAGCAAGCATTTTGCTACTGCGAGTGTGTCTTGTTTTCTACATGGAAAGCACTCTGGACATTTGCTGAACAATGATTATCAGACAATACCAGTAATTTTGGCATGGTGTTAGCTCAATGAAGTCAATCATAATGTGTTCAAATGGAAAATTTGGAGTAGGATGTGCCGATTGAGCTGTCGTGTCATTTTCCCTATGTTATGTTCATACAAATGACTCAGGATTTGCAAAACTTTGCTGCAAACGTTGAAAAACCTGGCGCCAACCAGTGTTTGTTCGCTGTTGCTACCATCGGCCCTTTTGATACATGGTCCAATCCGTGTATCAATTTCGCCAAAAAGGGAAAGCAAAAGCTTGGAAGTGCCATGTGGCCCCTTCAGAATCACACCACAATCCTGATTGTGCATCATTCTCGACACAATACATCATATTCATTTATGTAACAATTTCTTCTGCTAATTAAAGATTATTCCTGCCTGAAAGACCAGAAAACAACATTCAAACATTTTTAACCACTGAAACCCTATAATTGTTGATTAAAAGTGTGTTGAGTTGTTTTCCTCTGTTGCCCGCCAAGTGACGGCATTTCACCACTAGATTACAGTGTATCCTTTTTGATGTGATTTTTTTCAACAAGTGGAATTAAGAAATAGCTACAAATATTGATCCCAAAATGTCCAGGAAAAGAAAAATTGATGCCGATGAAAGACAGTTTCAAGAGAGATGGGAAGGCGAATACATGTTTGTGCTTCAAGGAGAAAAAAAACGGTATGTCTTTTGTGTTATGAGGCGGTGGCAGTTGTCAAGGAGTACAATTTACGTCGGCACTTTGATACCAAACACGGAGCTAAGTATGCCAAAGTTAGCCTTCAAGAAAAGCAACAAATTGTACAAGAATTAAAAGGCAAACTGCGATCGCAGCAGAATATGTTCACAAGAGCTACGGCCCAAAACAACGCAGCTGTGAAAGCTGGCTTTATTGTAGCTGAAGAAATCGCTCGCGCATCTAAGTCTTTTTCAGAGGGTGCATTTTTGAAGCAGTGTATGCTGAAGGTCTGTGAGCAGCTGTGTCCCGACCAGAGAATTAGGGAACTTGCAGGAAACCTGGCAACACAGCTGACCGCAGAGACGCGCAACTACATCACCTTTTCATTAGCGCTTGATGAAAGCACAGAGAGCACGGATACAGCGCAGCTATCCATTTTCATTAGAGGCGTGAAGTCGGACCTCTCTGTCACTGAGGAGCTGTTGGATATAGCTGGCATGCATGGGACCACAACAGTACGGGACATTTTTGATGCGGTGGAGAAGTCCTTAAGTAAAAATGCATTGCCCTGAGAAAAATTGGTTGGATTAACCACAGACGCCGCACCTGTAATGTGTGGAGGAAAATCGGGCTTGGTTGGACTAATGAAAGAGAAAATGCAGAAGAGTCAAGTCAAGTCAGATTTATTTGTATTGCGCTTTTTACAACTGTTGTCGTCACAAAGCAGCTTTACATAAATAGTGATTAATAAAAGAGAGACAAAGAAGAAATAACGAATCAAAGACCCCCAATGAGCAAGCCAACGGCAACAGTGGCAAGGAAAAACTCCCTCAGAGCTGGAGGAAGAAACCTTGGGAGGACGACAGCTACAGCATCTCAGTGTACTTCAATTCCCTGGGTCTAATAAATTCTTTATGTGATGTGATTTTCAGAATTTTCAGAATTTATTTTCTCATTTTGTCTCTCATAGTTGAGGTCTACCTATGATGTCAATTACAGGCGCCTCTCATTTTTTTAAGTGGGAGAACTTGCACAATTGGTGACTGACTAAATACTTTTTTTCCCCACTGTAGGAGAACTTTGTAGTTCTAGAATTACAGATTGTAGTCCTCCTGTTTCTCTGCATACTTTATTATGTAAAGTATCCTGTACGATTAGTGTGAGCTGAAAACATGGAAAATGGTGCAACTAATAACATTCAGTGGCCAGTGAATGGTAAACGGTGCCCATTACTTCTGGGATGAGCTGGGGAAACTTTAATCTTTCAGTTGGGGATGAGGTTGGGTGATGATCATCCAATATTCTGACCGCACCAATGCCCTTGTTGCTAAATGCAATCAAATCTTTACAGTGATGCTCCAAAATTTAAGATTCTGAAATCTCAAATAAAATATATTATAAATATAGATCATAACACATACAGACCTGTTTACAATGTAAGTCTCTTTCAAATATCTGTCCTTATCCCTGTAAAAATTATAGCAAAAAAGTAGTAGCAGCACTTTATTATATTAAAAATATTATATTATATTTCATCTTAATGTTTCACCTCTAGATTTCAAACTGCAATTCATACTTATTTATTTCCACTTTTATTATTATTGTTATTATTAGTAGAAGGAGGAGGAGGATTAACAATGGACTTACAATAATAAACAATAATTCACACAAACTCAAGAGAAGGAGAGAGGTGAAGAGCTAAAAAGTGGAGCTAAAATGAGATGCTTAAACAGTGAAGCAGAAAAAAACCCGCTTTAAAAACTACAGAGCTGTAAATCAGAACTTCTACTCCCACTGTCTCCCACTGCTCCCTTTACCTTCACTAAATAAGTCCTGTCTGCTTCAGACCGGAAATTCAGTTCCGCTTGCTGGAGCTTCATCTCCATCTGCTGGAAGCTAATCAGTTCATAGACCTCCTGGAGAAGATCGTTCCAGAAAAATGACTTTAATCTTACGTTTATCTCAGCAGTGTTAATATTACATTTATCTCAGCAGTGTTAATATTACATTTATCTCAGCAGTGTTAATATTAATTTTATCTCAGCAGTGTTAATATTAAAAATATCTCAGCAATATTAATATTAAATTTATCTCAGTAGTGTTAATATTATTTTTTTTCTCAGCAGTATTAATATTACATTTATCTCAGCAGTATTAATATTACATTTATCTCAGCAGTATTAATATTAAATATATCTCAGCAGTATTAATATTAAATATATCTCAGCAGTGCTTTGTCAGGTCCACAGGCTTCAAGGTCCAGGACTTTTATGTTGACAGTCATTTATGTAGGACTCCATGTTTTCTGTCTAGTCCAGGTGGGCTTCATTATCCTGTGTAATGTGTTGCGATTAGGGTCACCTGGGAGCTGGGGGGTTTATAGGGAGCTAAAGCGAGCTCCTCCTCTCCGAGAATTATACTCGATTCTTCAAGCTGTCTGGTTGTCTTCATGTTCATGTTCATGGTCGTCTATGGTGTTTTCTCTCGAGGACTTTGGATGAGAGTCTGTCCTCCTTCAGGAGTAGATCTCTTCAGGGTCTGCAGGTTGGGGGTCTTGAGGATTCGGCTAATCCGAGCGCGGTGCTCCGTCTGATCTGTCCTTCACTATCTCGCCTGACTCCCTGACTCCCAACCGGCTCTCAGGTGGCTTTCAGGTTCAGCTCATGTTAGTTTGTCTCGTTTGTTTGGTTTATTCATTCTTTCTTGTTATTGCTGCATTCTTGTTTCCCCTGTTTGGTTTAATAAAGTCTTGCATCGCACCGCGAGTGTTCACCCGTCATTGTCCTAACCAGTCCTGACCCAGCAGTGTTAATAATCTTACATTAATCTCAGCAGTTCAAGTAATAAATGTATCTCAATAGTGCTAATCCTAAATGTATGATTATGATTAGCACCATTGAGATACATTTATTATTTGAACTGCTGAGAGAAATTTAGGATTAGCACTGCTGAGAAATTTATCTCCGCAGTGTTAATGTTAAATTTCTCAATAGTGCTAAATATTAAATTCTCAGCAGTGCTAATCATAAGTTGATCTCAGCAGTGCTAATCTTAGATTTATCTCCGCAGTGTTGATCTGATATTTCTCAGCAGTGCTAATCATACATTTACCACAGCAGTGCTAATCTGAAATTAATCTAATCAGTGTTAATATTAAATTCATCTGAGCAGTGATCATAACTTTCTCAGTAGTGCTAATCCTAAATTTATCTCAGCAGTGTTAATCTGAAATTTCTCAGCCATGTTAATATTAATTTAATTATTAATTTTCTCAGCAATGCTAATCATAATTTTATCTCAATAGTGTTAATAAAAATAAATTCATCTTAGCAGTGCTAATCAGAAATTTACCTCACCAGAGCTTATTTTAATTTTCTCAGCAATGTTAATTTGACATTTATTTAAGCAGTGTTAATATTAAATTTATCCCAGCAGTGCTAATCATAAGTTGATCTCAGCAGTGCTAATCATAAATTTATCTCAGCAGTGTTAATATTAAATTCATCTGAGCAGTGATCATAAATTTACTTTAGCAGTGCTAATCATAAATTTATCTCAGCAATGTTAATATTAAATGCGTCTCACCATCTTAAATGTACCTTAGCGGTATTAATCTTACATTTATTTAAGCAGTGTTAATATTAAATTCACCTCAGCAGTGCTAATCAGAAATTCACCTCAGCAGAGCTAATCTTAATTTTATGTCAGCAATGTTAATATGACATTTATTTAAGCAGTGTTAATATTAAATTAATCTCAGCAGCTAATCTTAAATTTACCCCTTTTCCACCCTCCACTCAGCAGTGTTAATCTTAAATTTACCTCAGCAGGATTAATCTTAAATTTATCTCAGCAATGTTAATGTTAAATTTACCTCAGCAAGGCTAATCTTAAATTGATCTCAGCAGGGCTAATCTTAAATTTACCTCAGCAATGTTAGAAATAAATTTACCTCAGCAGTGTTAATCCTAAATCTTTCTCAGCAGTGTTAATCTTAAATTTATCTCAGCAATGTTAATATTAAATGTATCTCAGCAGTTCTTATCATAAATTTATCTCAGAAGACTTAATATTACAATTATCTCACCAGTGCTAATCTTAAAAGTACCTTAGCGGTATTAATTTTACATTTATTTAAGCAGTATTAATATGAAATTTATCTCAGCAGTGCTAATCATACATTTACCACAGCAGTGTTCATCTTAAATTTATCTCAGCAGTGCTAATCATAAATTTATCTCAGCAATGCTAATCATAATTTTATCTCAGCAATGTTAATATGACATTTATTTAAGCAGTGTTAATATTTGATCTCAACAGTGTTAATATTACATTTAACTGAGCAGTGATCATAACTTTATCTTAGCAGTGCTAATCATAGGTTTACCTCAGCAGTGTTAATATTAAATTTCTCAAGTGTTAATATTAAATTTATCTCAGCAGTGTTAATATTAAATTAATCTCAGCAGTGTTATTAAATTCATCTGAGCAGTGATCATAACTTTCTCAGCAGCGCTAATCCTAAATTTCTCTCAGCAGTGCTAATCAAAAATTCACCTCAGCAGAACTAATCTTAATTTTTTTTTCAGCAATGTTAATATGACATTTATTTAAGCAATGTTAATATTAAATTAATCTCAACAGTGTTAATATGACATTTACCTCAACAGTGATCATAAATTTACCTCAGCAGTGTTAATATTAAATTGATCTCAGCAGTGCTACTCATAAATTTCTCAAGAGTGTTAATATTAAATTTCTCAGCAGTGTTAATATTAAATTCATGTCAGCAGTGATAATCATACATTTACCACAGCAGTGTTAACCTTACATTTATCTCAGCAGTGTTATTAAATTCATCTCAGCAGTTCAAATAATAAATGTCTCAATAGTGCTAATCATAATCCTAAATTTATCTCAGCAGTGTTAATAATAAATTTATCTCAGCAGTGTTAATATAAAATTAATCTGAGCAGTGATCATAAATTTACCTCAGCAGTGCTAATCATAAGTTTATCTCAGCAGTGTTAATATTCAATTTATCTCAGCAGTTCAAATAATAAATGTATCTCAATAGCGCTAATCATAAATTTCTCAGCAGTGTTAATATTAAATTTATCTTAGCAGTGCTAATCATAAGTTTACCTCAGCAGTGTTAATATTACATTTTTCTCAGCGGTGCCAATCCAAAATGTCTCTCAACAGTGCCAATCTGAAATTTATCTGAGCAGTGTTAATCTTAAATGTATCTCAGCAATGTTAATATTACATTTATTTAAGCAGTGCTATTAAATTTATCTCAGAAGTGATAATCATAACTTTGTCAGCAGTGTTAATATTAAATTTCTCAGCAGTGCTAATCCTAAATTTATCTCAGCAGTGTAAATCATAAATTCTCAGTAGTGTTAATGTTAAATTTGTCAGCAGTGTTAATATTAAATTTATGTCAGCAGTGATAATCCAGAATTTCTCAGCAGTGTTAATCATAAATTTATCTCAACGATGTTGATCAGAAATTTATCTCAGCAGTGCTAAAATTACATTTATTTAAGCGGTGTTATTAAATTTATCTCAGCAGTGCTAATCATAAATTTATCTCAGAAGAGTTAATATTGCAATTATCTCACCAGCGCTAATCTTAAATGTACCTTAGCGATATTAATCTGAAATTTATCTCAGCAGTGTTATTAAATTTATCTCAGCAGTGTTAAATATTAAATTTATTTCAAAAGTGTTAATATTACATTTATCTCACCAGTGCTAATCTTAAATGTACCTTAGCAGTGCTAATCATACATTTACCTCAGCAGTGCTAATCATACATTTACCTCAGCAGTGCTAATCTTACATTTACTTCAGCAGTGCTAAAATGAAATGTATCTCAGCAGTGCTAATAATAAATTTATTTCAGCAGTGCCAATCATAAATTTATCTCCGCGGTGCCAATCATAAATTTCTCAGAAGTTAATCTTAAATTTATCTCTGCAATGTTAGTATTACATTTATCTCAGCAGTGATAATCCTAAATTTATCTCAGCAATGCTAATCTGGAATTTATCTCAGCAGTGTTAATCTTAAATTTATCTCAGCAATGTTAATATTACATTTATTTAAGCAGTGTTAGAAATAAATTTACCTCAGCAGTGTTAATCCTAAATCTTTCTCAGCAGTGTAAATGAGAAATGTATCTCAGCAATGTTAATATTAAATGCATCTCAGCAGTGCTAATCTTAAATGTACCTTAGTGGTATTAATCTTACATTTATTTAAGCAGTGTTAATATTAAATTAATCTCAGCAGTCTAATCAGAAATTCACTTAAGCAGAGCTAATCTTAATTTTATTTTAGCAATGTTAATATGACATTTATTTAAGCAGTGTTAATATTAAATTTGTCTCAGCAGGGTTAGTCATAAATGAATCTCAGCAGTGTTAATATTAAATTAATCTCATCAGTGTTAATATTAAATTTATCTGAGCAGTGATCATAACTTTATCTCAGCAGTGCTAATCATAAATGTATCTTAGCAGTGCTAATCCAACATTTTTCTCAGCAGTGCCAATCCTAAATTTATCTCAGCCATGTTAATATTACATGTATTTAAGCAGTGTTATTAAATTTATTTCAGCAATCATAATCATAATTTTCTCAGCAGTGTTATTATTAAATTAATCTCAGCAGTGTTAATCAGAAAATTACATTTTAAAAATCATACATTAACCGCAGCAGTCCTAATCTTAAATTTGTCAGCAGTGTTCATATTAATTTTCTCAGCAATGCTAATCATAATTTTATCTCAATAGTGTTAATAAAAATACATTTATCTTAGCAGTGTTAATTATGCATTTCTCAGTAGTGTTAATATTACATTCATCTCATCAGTGCCAATCATAAATGAATCTCAGCAGTGTTAATATTAAATTAATCTCAACAGTGTCAATATTAAATTTCTCAGCAGTGTTAATATTAAGTTCATCTGAGCAGTGCTAATCCAAAATTTTTCTCAGCAGTGTTCATCCTAAATGTGTTTCAGCAATGTTATTAAATGCATTTAAGCAGTGCTAATCATATATTTATCTTAGCAGTGCTAATCTTAAATTTATTTCAGAAGTTAATCTTAAATTTATCTCAGCAATGTTAATATTACATTTATTTAAGCAGTGTTATTATTAAATTCATCTCAGAAGTGTTAATAAATTTCTCAGAAGTGTTAATCCTAAATCTTGCTCACCAGTGCTAATCATAAATTTCTCTCAGAAGAGTTAATATTACAATTATCTTACCAGTGCTAATCTTAAAAGTACCTTAGCGGTATTAATCTTACATTTATTTAAGCAGTGTTTATATTAAATTTCTTAGCAGTGCCAATCATACATTTACCACAGCAGTGTTCATCTTAAATTTATCTCAGCAGTGCTAATCATAAATTTATCTCAGCAATGCTAATCATAATTTTATCTCAGCAATGTTAATATGACATTTATTTAAGCAGTGTTAATATTTGATCTCAACAGTGTTAATATTACATTTAACTGAGCAGTGATCATAACTTTATCTTAGCAGTGCTAATCATAGGTTTACCTCAGCAGTGTTAATATTAAATTTCTCAAGTGTTAATATTAAATTTATCTCAGCAGTGTTAATATTAAGTTAATCTCAGCAGTGTTATTAAATTCATCTGAGCAGTGATCATAACTTTCTCAGCAGCGCTAATCCTAAATTTCTCTCAGCAGTGCTAATCAAAAATTCACCTCAGCAGAACTAATCTTAATTTTTTTTTCAGCAATGTTAATATGACATTTATTTAAGCAATGTTAATATTAAATTAATCTCAACAGTGTTAATATGACATTTACCTCAACAGTGATCATAAATTTACCTCAGCAGTGTTAATATTAAATTGATCTCAGCAGTGCTACTCATAAATTTCTCAAGAGTGTTAATATTAAATTTCTCAGCAGTGTTAATATTAAATTCATGTCAGCAGTGATAATCATACATTTACCACAGCAGTGTTAACCTTACATTTATCTCAGCAGTGTTATTAAATTCATCTCAGCAGTTCAAATAATAAATGTCTCAATAGTGCTAATCATAATCCTAAATTTATCTCAGCAGTGTTAATAATAAATTTATCTCAGCAGTGTTAATATAAAATTAATCTGAGCAGTGATCATAAATTTACCTCAGCAGTGCTAATCATAAGTTTATCTCAGCAGTGTTAATATTCAATTTATCTCAGCAGTTCAAATAATAAATGTATCTCAATAGCGCTAATCATAAATTTCTCAGCAGTGTTAATATTAAATTTATCTTAGCAGTGCTAATCATAAGTTTACCTCAGCAGTGTTAATATTACATTTTTCTCAGCGGTGCCAATCCAAAATGTCTCTCAACAGTGCCAATCTGAAATTTATCTGAGCAGTGTTAATCTTAAATGTATCTCAGCAATGTTAATATTACATTTATTTAAGCAGTGCTATTAAATTTATCTCAGAAGTGATAATCATAACTTTGTCAGCAGTGTTAATATTAAATTTCTCAGCAGTGCTAATCCTAAATTTATCTCAGCAGTGTAAATCATAAATTCTCAGTAGTGTTAATGTTAAATTTGTCAGCAGTGTTAATATTAAATTTATGTCAGCAGTGATAATCCAGAATTTCTCAGCAGTGTTAATCATAAATTTATCTCAACGATGTTGATCAGAAATTTATCTCAGCAGTGCTAAAATTACATTTATTTAAGCGGTGTTATTAAATTTATCTCAGCAGTGCTAATCATAAATTTATCTCAGAAGAGTTAATATTGCAATTATCTCACCAGCGCTAATCTTAAATGTACCTTAGCGATATTAATCTGAAATTTATCTCAGCAGTGTTATTAAATTTATCTCAGCAGTGTTAAATATTAAATTTATTTCAAAAGTGTTAATATTACATTTATCTCACCAGTGCTAATCTTAAATGTACCTTAGCAGTGCTAATCATAC
The DNA here is from genome assembly GCF_030463535.1 of Salminus brasiliensis. Lineage (NCBI taxonomy): Eukaryota > Metazoa > Chordata > Actinopteri > Characiformes > Bryconidae > Salminus > Salminus brasiliensis. The sequence goes on from NC_132888.1 coordinate 29,646,963, forward strand.
ATTTACCTCAGCAGTGCTAATCATACATTTACCTCAGCAGTGCTAATCTTACATTTACTTCAGCAGTGCTAAAATGAAATGTATCTCAGCAGTGCTAATAATAAATTTATTTCAGCAGTGCCAATCATAAATTTATCTCCGCGGTGCCAATCATAAATTTCTCAGAAGTTAATCTTAAATTTATCTCTGCAATGTTAGTATTACATTTATCTCAGCAGTGATAATCCTAAATTTATCTCAGCAATGCTAATCTGGAATTTATCTCAGCAGTGTTAATCTTAAATTTATCTCAGCAATGTTAATATTACATTTATTTAAGCAGTGTTAGAAATAAATTTACCTCAGCAGTGTTAATCCTAAATCTTTCTCAGCAGTGTAAATGAGAAATGTATCTCAGCAATGTTAATATTAAATGCATCTCAGCAGTGCTAATCTTAAATGTACCTTAGTGGTATTAATCTTACATTTATTTAAGCAGTGTTAATATTAAATTAATCTCAGCAGTCTAATCAGAAATTCACTTAAGCAGAGCTAATCTTAATTTTATTTTAGCAATGTTAATATGACATTTATTTAAGCAGTGTTAATATTAAATTTGTCTCAGCAGGGTTAGTCATAAATGAATCTCAGCAGTGTTAATATTAAATTAATCTCATCAGTGTTAATATTAAATTTATCTGAGCAGTGATCATAACTTTATCTCAGCAGTGCTAATCATAAATGTATCTTAGCAGTGCTAATCCAACATTTTTCTCAGCAGTGCCAATCCTAAATTTATCTCAGCCATGTTAATATTACATGTATTTAAGCAGTGTTATTAAATTTATTTCAGCAATCATAATCATAATTTTCTCAGCAGTGTTATTATTAAATTAATCTCAGCAGTGTTAATCAGAAAATTACATTTTAAAAATCATACATTAACCGCAGCAGTCCTAATCTTAAATTTGTCAGCAGTGTTCATATTAATTTTCTCAGCAATGCTAATCATAATTTTATCTCAATAGTGTTAATAAAAATACATTTATCTTAGCAGTGTTAATTATGCATTTCTCAGTAGTGTTAATATTACATTCATCTCATCAGTGCCAATCATAAATGAATCTCAGCAGTGTTAATATTAAATTAATCTCAACAGTGTCAATATTAAATTTCTCAGCAGTGTTAATATTAAGTTCATCTGAGCAGTGCTAATCCAAAATTTTTCTCAGCAGTGTTCATCCTAAATGTGTTTCAGCAATGTTATTAAATGCATTTAAGCAGTGCTAATCATATATTTATCTTAGCAGTGCTAATCTTAAATTTATTTCAGAAGTTAATCTTAAATTTATCTCAGCAATGTTAATATTACATTTATTTAAGCAGTGTTATTATTAAATTCATCTCAGAAGTGTTAATAAATTTCTCAGAAGTGTTAATCCTAAATCTTGCTCACCAGTGCTAATCATAAATTTCTCTCAGAAGAGTTAATATTACAATTATCTTACCAGTGCTAATCTTAAAAGTACCTTAGCGGTATTAATCTTACATTTATTTAAGCAGTGTTTATATTAAATTTCTTAGCAGTGCCAATCATACATTTACCACAGCAGTGTTAATCATCTTGAATTAACCTCAGCCGTGCTAATCTTAAATTTATCTCTGCAGTGTTAATATTAAATTTTTGTCACAGCAGTGTTAATCTTAAATTTCTCAGCAGTGATAATCATAATTTTATCTCAATAGTGTTAATATTAAATGTCTCAGCAGTGTTAATATTAAATTCATCTGAGCAGTGATCATAAATTTACCTCAGCAATGCTAATCATAAATTTACCTCAGCAATGCTAATCATAAATTTATCTCAGCAGTGCTAATCCTAAATTTGTCTCAGTAGTATTAATCATAAATTTCTCAGAAGTTAATCCTAAATTTTTTAGCAATGTTATTATTAAATGTATCTTACCAGTGCTAATCATACATTTCTCAGCAATGTTAATATTACGTTTATTTAAGCAGTGTTGATTTTAAATTGATCTCAGCAGTGCTTATCTAAAATTTATCTCTGTAGCGTTAATATTAAATTTCTCAGCAGTGATAAACATAGGTTTACCGCAGCAGTCTTATTCTTAAATTTATGTCAGCAGTGATAATCATATCTTAACCTCAGCAGTGTTAATACATTTATGTCAGCAGTATTAATATTACATTTCTCAGCACTGCTAATCATAAGTTTCTCAATAGTGTTAATAAAAATAAATTTATCTCAGCAGTGCTAATCAGAAATTCACCTCAGGAGGGTTATTCTTAAATTTATCTCAGCAATGTTGTTACATTTATTTCAGCAGCGTTATTCTTAAATTTATCTCAGCAGTGTTAATCCCAAATATTTCTCAGCAGTGTAAATAATAAATTTCTCAGCAGTGTTAATAATAAATTAATCTTAGCAGTGCTAATTATACATTTCTCAGCAATGTTAATATTAAATGTATCTCAGCAGTGCTAATCATAAATCTATCTCAGAAGAGTTAATTTTACAATTATCTCACCATTGCTAATCTTAAATGTACCTTAGCGGTATTAATCTTACATATATTTAAGCAGTGTTAATATTAAATTTATCTCAGCAGTGCTAATCATACATTAACCACAGCAGTGTAAATCTTATTTATCTCAGCAGTGCTAATCATAATTTTCTCAATAGTGTTTATTAAATTTATCTCAGAAATGTTAATATTAAATTCACCTCAGCAGAGCTAATCTTAAATGTAATAATAACACTGCTGAGATGAATTTAAGATTAACACTGCTGAGATAAATTCATCTCAGCAGTGTTAATCTTAAATTCATCTCAGCAGTGTTATTATTAATTATAATCATACGTTTACCACAGCAGTCCTAAGCTTAAATTTGTCAGCAGTGATAATCATAACTTTCTCAGCAGTGATAATCATACATTTACCACAGCAGTGTTAATAATAAATTTATTTCAGCAGTGCTAATCCTAAATTTCTCAGCAATGCTAATCATAATTGTATCTCAATAGTGTTAATAAAAATACATTTCTCAGCAGTGTTAATATTAAATTCATCTCAGCAGTGCTAATCAGAAATTCACCTCAGCAGAGCTAATTTTAATTTTATCTCAGCAATGTTAATATGACATTTATTTAAGCAGTGTTAATCTTAAATTTATCTCAGCAGTGTTAATCTTACATTTATCTCAGCGGTGCTAATCATAAATTTACCTCAGCAGTGCTACTATTAAATTAATCTCAGAGGTGCTAATCATAAATTAATCTCCGCAGTGTTAATCTTAAATTTACCACAGCAGTGTTCATTTTAAATTTACCACAGCAGTGTTAATATAAAATTTTTCATCACTGATAATCATAACATTATCTCAGCAGTGTTAATATTAAATTTACCTCAGCAGTGCTAATTCTAAATTTTTCTCAGAAGTGTTGGTCTCAAATTTATTTCAGCAATGTTAATATTAAATGCATCTTTGCAGTGCTAATCATAAATTCATCTCATCAATGTTAATATTACATTTATTTAAGCAGTGTTAATTTTAAATTTATCTCATCAGTGATAAATCTAAATTTATCTCCGCAGTGTTAATATTAAATTTCTCAGCAGCGTTAGTATTAAATTTCTCAGCAGTGTTAGTATTAAATTTATCTCAGCAATGTTAATATAACATTTATCTCAGCAGTGCTAATCATGAATGTTAATATTTATAAAATATTACATTTATTTAAGCAGTGTTAATATTAAATTTATCTTAGCAGTGATGTTCATACATGTACCATAGCAGTGCTAATCTTAATTTTATGTCAGCAGTGATAATAACTTTCTCAGCAGTGTTAATCATACATTAACCACAGCAGTGTTAATATCACTTTCATCTCAGCAGTGTTAATATTACATTTATCTCAGCAGTGCTAATCTTAAATGTATCTCAGCAGTGCTAATCATAAATGTATCTCAGAAGTGTTAATATTACAATTCTCACCAGTGCTAATCTTAAATGTACCTTAGCAGTGTTAATCCTAAAAAAAAATTTCAGCAGTGTAAATAAGAAATGCATCTCAGCAGTGCTAATCATAAATTTACCTCAGCCGTGTTAATATTAAATTTCTCAGCAATGCTAATCATAGTTTTATCTCAATAGTGTTAATATTAAATTTACCTCAGCAGTGTTATTATAAAATTTCTCAGCAGTGCCTCGTCCCACCTTCACTGAAACCACAGTCTACCTTTAGGAGAAACCCAGAAGATCCTTAATGCCATTCTGCCACCAAGGTATGACCTTCCTCACCTGCTCACCATGTAGCAGTTTTAGCTGCTACTGAAATTACCAGTGTTACCATCTCCATCTTTTCTTCTATGAACATGTAATACTGATAATGCTACAACAGCTTTCTTTAGTCACTGTTCTGCCAGATAACACCCTGAATACACCTCTCCTCCATGAACAGGTTAAAAAAAGCTTTTACTGATCTAGTTTAAACTGAATGTAAAGAGGCTAAAAGCATGAACCTAATGCAGGAAACATCTTTCTAATGTGAATAACTGTGATTGATCAGTCAGTCAATCAACCTTCATTAAGCTAGACTAACTGAAGTAACTTTAATATATATAAAAAAATATTAAATAATAATAATAATTAAAGTCATACATGTCACTAAAATTATAATGACAATAAAGACCAATAAATAAATGAATATTGTATAATAAAGAACTAAAATTTTTATTAATGAAAATCCTGTAAATCAGATTCAGGCAGAGTGGAGGTGGTTAGAAATGAAAAGGTTAAATGATTGAGTGACTCCAGTGAGCTGAGCTTTAGTGTTTCCTGTAGTGAAGTCCAGCTCACTGCTCACTGAAAGCAGATGTAGTTGATCAATCCACTGGAGTGCAGAAATAAAGAAATGTTGAAATAAGAGGTGAATTCTCCTGGTAAGATACAATGTGAGCACACTGCTCACTTACACATTGATTGTCTTTCCCTTAGATGAGCTGATCAGGCAGGTCACTGTCAGCTGTGCTGAGAGGGGGATGCTGCTTCTACGAGTGCGAGATGAGAGTCTGACTGAAGCTGGCTGTCAGACCCTGTATGAGAGCAGTATGACCTTTGGAGTGAGGAAAACTCTGCTGGCTGAGCATCAGAAATTGTTCATGAACAAGAGGGTGAGAACTGCTGTCTGCCTTACAGTTGTCTCTCGATTCCTTTTCAGTGGTCTCTTCTACCTTCCTCTTATTCTTAGTAGCTTAACCTGAGACTCTGAGTCTTCTGTAAACAGAGCTGTAGCTGAGCTGTACTCATACTCAGCTGTACCGTCGAGATTTTGGGAAGCAGTGCAATTTTAAGGGATCAAAGCACTACTCTTAAACAATTATGCCCAGAACCACGGTTGCAGGTGGGTTTCTCTGGTGCATCTGCCTGGTTCACGGAGCTGTATTGCTCCAGCCTCACTGCCCCGGCCCCTTCCACGGCTCTTCCCACAGTCCCGGCTTCTGTTTCGGTCCTGGCTTGGTTCCTGGCTTCGGCTTGGGTCCCTGCCTGGTTCCTAACTTCATCCTGTGTCAAGGCTTGGTTCCAGGCTTCGGTCTGGGTCCCAGCTTGGTTCCAGGCTTCGGTCTGGGTCCTGGCTTGGTTCCAGACTTCGGCCTGGGTTCCGGCCAGGCAACCACCTAGTGACTCCAGAGCAACACCATTGCAACCACCTAGCAACATCCTATCAACCATCTGGCGACACCATAGCAACCAACCAATGCCAGCGTAGCAACCACCTTACAATCACTTAGGGACACCATTGCAACCACATGCAACACCGTAGCAACTACAAACAAAATCCATAGCAACCACCTGGGACACCATAGCAAGCACCTAGCAACAGTATATCAACCACCTAGCAACCACTTAGGGACACTGTTGCAACCACCTAGTGACATAATAGAAACTGCTTGTGACATCCTAGAAACCGCCTAGCAACATCTTAGAAACCATCTAGCAAAAACATAGCAACCACTTCTGACACCCTAGCAATCACCTGTGACACCATAGCAACCACCTACAAAATCCATGGTAACAACCTGGAACACCATAGCAACTACCTAGCAACTGCATAGGAACAACCTTGAGGCAAAAAGGTGGGTCATGGGATCTTGTGTGACAAAAAAGAAAATCAATATATGTATAAAAACTGAATTAACACGTACCTGTTACACAGTTGCAGATTAATTGCAAGCCAGTCAGACACCATTCCAGATGGAGACAACCACTCACAGCTGAAGATGGATTGCCCCTTGTTGGCCAGATCCACTTTCAGGTAAAAAGCTGGGTCATGAGATCCTGAAAATAAGAAAGTCAATATATGTATAAAAACCGAAAGTTCACTTACCTGTTACTCAGTTGCAGATTAATTGCAAGCCAGCCAGAGACTGTTACAGATGCAGACAAGAACTCACAGCTGAAGATGGATTGCCCCTTGTTGGCCAGATTCACTTTCAGGTAAAAAGTTGCGTCAGGTGGGTCATGAGATCCTGAAAATAAGAAAGACAAAAAAGAAAGTCAACACAGTTGCAAATGAAAAGAAAGCCAGTCAGACACCGTTCCAGATGCAGACAAACTCACAGCTGGAGCTGGATAGCCCCTTGTTGGCCGGATCCACTTTCAGGTAAAAAGGTGCGTCATGGGATCCTGTGTGACAAGAAAAAAGAAAATCAATATATGTATAAAAACCGAATTAACACATACCTGTTACACGGTTGCAGATTAATTGCAAACCAGCCAGACACTGTTCCAGATGCAGACATCCAGTCACAGCTGAAGATGGATTGCCCATTGTTGGCCAGATCCACTTTCAGGTAAAAAGCTGGGTCATGAGATCCTGAAAATAAGAAAGATAAATGAAGTCAATATATGTATAGAAACCGAATGTTCACTTACCTGTTACTCAGTTGCAAATAAGAAAGCCAGGCAGACAGACTTCCAAATGCAGACAACCTCTCTCAGCTGGAGATGGATAGACACTTGTTGGCCAGATCCACTTTCAGGAAAAAGGGTGCGTCAATTGGGTCATGACATCCTGAAAATAAGAAAGACAAAAAAGAAAGTCAACACAGTTGCAGATTAATTGCAAGCCAGCCAGACACTGTTCCAGATGCAGACAACCTATCACAGCTGAAGATGGATTGCCCCTTGTTGGCCAGATCCAATTTCAGGTAAAAAGGTGCATCATGGGATCTTGTGTGACAAGAAAAAAGAAAATCAATATATGTATAAAAACCGAATTAACACGTACCTGTTACACAGTTGCAGATTAATTGCAAGCCAGCCAGACACTGATCCCGAAAAAAGAAATCAATATGTATTAAAAACAAATTAACACGTATCTTTTACACAGTTGCAGATTAATTGCAAGCCAGCCAGACACCGTTCCAGATGCAGACAACCACTCACAGCTGAAGATGGATTGCCCCTTGTTGGCCAGATCCACTTTCAGGTAAAAAGGTGCATCAGGTGGGTCATGACATCCTGAAAATAAGAAAGACAAAAAAGAAAGTCAATATAAGTATAGAAACTGAATGTTCACTTACCTGTAATTCAGTTGCAGATGAAAAGAAAGCCAGTCAGACACCATTCCAGATGCAGACAACCACTTGCAGCTGAAGATGGATTGCCACTTGTTGGCCAGATCCACTTTCAGGTAAAAAGGTGCGTCATGAGATCCTGTGTGACAAGAAAAAAGAAAAAACAATATATGTATAAAAACCGAATTAACACGTACCTGTTACACAGTTGCAGATTAATTGCAAGCCAGCCAGACACCGTTCCAGATGCAGACAACCACTCGTAGCTGAAGATGGATTGCACCTTGTTTGCAAGATCCACTTTCAGGTAAAAAGGTGCGTGATGAGATCCTGTGTGACAAAAAAAAGAAAATCAATATATGTATAAAAACCGAATTAACACGTACCTGTTACACAGTTGCAGATTAATTGCAAGCTAGCCAGACACCATTCTAGATGCAGACAACCACTCGCAGCTGAAGATGGATTGCCCCTTGTTGGCCAGATCCACTTTCAGGTAAAAAGGTGCGTCATGAGATCTTGTGTGACAAGAAAAAAGAAAATCAATATATGTATAAAAACCCGAATTAACACGTACCTTTTACACAGTTGCAGATTAATTGCAAGCCAGCCAGACACCGTTCCAGATGCAGACAACCACTCGTAGCTGAAGATGGATTGCCCCTTGTTTGCAAGATCCACTTTCAGGTAAAAAGGTGCGTGATGAGATCCTGTGTGACAAAAAAAAGAAAATCAATATATGTATAAAAACCGAATTAACACGTACCTGTTACACAGTTGCAGATTAATTGCAAGCTAGCCAGACACCATTCTAGATGCAGACAACCACTCGCAGCTGAAGATGGATTGCCCCTTGTTGGCCAGATCCACTTTCAGGTAAAAAGGTGCGTCATGATATCTTGTGTGACAAGAAAAAAGAAAATTAATATATGTATAAAAAACTAATTAACACGTACCTGTTACACAGTTGCAGATTAATTGCAAAATCCACTTTCAGGTAAAAAGATGCGTCAGGTGGGTCATGAGATCCTGAAAATAAGAAAGACAAAAAAGAAAGTCAATATAAGTATAGAAACTGAATGTTCACTTACCGGTAACTCAGTTGCAGATGAAAAGAAAGCCAGTCAGACACCATTCCAGATGCAGGCAAACTCTCACAGCTGGACATGGATAGCCCCTTGTTGGCCGGATCCACTTTCAGGTAAAAAGGTGCGTGATGGGATCTTGTGTGACAAGAAAAAAGAAAATCAATATATGTATAAAAACCGAATTAACACATACCTGTTGCACAGTTGCAGATTAATTGCAAGCCAGCCAAACACCGTTTCAGATGCAGACAACCACTCACAGCTGAAGATGGATTGCCCCTTGTTGGCCAGATCCACTTTCAGGTAAAAAGTTGCATCATGAGATCCTGTGTGACAAGAAAAAAGAAAATCAATATATGTATAAAACCCGATTTAACACGTACCTGTTACACAGTTGCAGATTAATTGCAAGCCAGCCAGACAACGTTCCAGATGCAGACAACCACTCGCAGCTGAAGATGGATTGCCCCTTGTTGGCCAGATCCACTTTCAGGCAAAAAGGTGCATCATGAGATCCTGTGTGACAAGAAAAAAGAAAATCAATATATGTATAAAAAACGAATTAACACGTACCTGTTACACAGTTGCAGATTAATTCCAAGATCCATTTTCAGGTAAAAAGATGCGTCAGGTGGGTCATGACATCCTGAAAATGAGAAAGACAAAAAAGAAAGTCAACACAGTTGCAGATTAATTGCAAGCCAGCCAGACACTGATCCAAAAAAAAGAAATCAATATGTATAAAAAACGAATTAACACATATCTTTTACACAGTTGCAGATTAATTGCAAGCCAGCCAGACACCGTTCCAGATGCAGACAACCACTCACAGCTGAAGATGGATTGCCCCTTGTTGGCCAGATCCACTTTCAGGTAAAAAGGTGCGTCATGTGGGTCATGACATCCTGAAAATAAGAAAGACAAAAAAGAAAGTCAATATAAGTATAGAAACTGAATGTTCACTTACCGGTTACTCAGTTGCAGATAAAAAGAAAGCCAGTCAGATACCATATCAGATGCAGGCAACCTCTCACAGCTGGACATGGATAGCCCCTTGTTGGCCGGATCCACTTTCAGGTAAAAAGGTGCCTGATGGGATCCTGTGTGACAAAAAAAAAAAGAATGTCAACATATGTATAAAAACCGAATTAACACGTATCTTTTACACAGTTGCAGATTAATTGCAAGCCAGCCAGACACCATTCCAGTTGCAGACAACCACTCACAGCTGAAGATGGATTGCCCCTTGTTGGCCAAATCCACTTTCAGGTAAAAAGGTGCGTGATGGGATCCTGTGTGACAAGAAAAAAGAAAATCAATATATGTATAAAAACCGAAATAACACGTACCTGTTACGCAGTTGCAGATTAATTGCAAGCCAGCCAGACAACGTTCCAGATGCAGACAACCACTCGCAGCTGAAGATGGATTGCCCCTTGTTGGCCAGATCCACTTTCAGGCAAAAAGGTGCGTCATGAGATCCTGTGTGACAAGAAAAATAAAAATCAATATATGTATAAAAAACGAATTAACACGTACCTGTTACACAGTTGCAGATTAATTCCAAGATCCAATTTCAGGTAAAAAGATGCGTCAGGTGGGTCATGACATCCTGAAAATGAGAAAGACAAAAAAGAAAGTCAACACAGTTGCAGATTAATTGCAAGCCAGCCAGACAACGTTCCAGATGCAGACAACCACTCGCAGCTGAAGATGGATTGCCCCTTGTTGGCCAGATCCACTTTCAGGTAAAAAGGTGCATCAGGTGGGTCATGACATCCTGAAAATAAGAAAGACAAAAAAGAAAGTCAACACAGTTGCAGATTAATTGCAAGCCAGCCAGACACTGATCCAAAAAAAAGAAATCAATATGTATAAAAAACGAATTAACACGTATCTTTTACACAGTTGCAGATTAATTGCAAGCCAGCCAGACACCATTCCAGATACAGACAACCACTCACAGCTTAAGATGGATTGCCCCTTGTTGGCCAGATCCACTTTCGGGAAAAAAGGTGCGTGATGGGATCCTGTGTGACAAAAAAAGAATGTCAACATATGTATAAAAACCGAATTAACACGTACCTGTTACACAGTTGCAGATTAATTGCAAGCCAGCCAGACACCATTCCAGTTGCAGACAACCACTCACAGCTGAAGATGGATTGCCCCTTGTTGGCCAGATCCACTTTCAGGTAAAAAGGTGCATCAGGTGGGTCATGACATTCTGAAAATAAGAAAGACAAAAAAGAAAGTAAATATAAGTATAGAAACTGAATGTTCATTTACCTGTCACTCAGTTGCAGATGAAAATAAAGCAGTCAGACACCATTCCAGATGCAGGCAACCTCTCACAGCTGGACATGGAGAGCCCCTTGTTGGCCGGATCCACTTTCAGGTAAAAAGGTGCGTGATGGGATCCTGTGTGACAAGAAAAAAGAAAATCAATATATGTATAAAAACCGAATTAACACGTACCTGTTACACAGTTGCAGATTAATTGCAAGCCAGCCAGACACCGTTCTAGATGCAGACAACCACTCGCAGCTGAAGATGGATTGCCCCTTGTTGGCCAGATCCACTTTCAGGTAAAAAGTTGCATCATGAGATCCTGTGTGACAAGAAAAAAGAAAATCAATATATGTATAAAACCCGATTTAACACTTACCTGTTACACAGTTGCAGATTAATTGCAAGCCAGCCAGACAACGTTTCAGATGCAGACAACCACTCGCAGCTGAAGATGGATTGCCCCTTGTTGGCCAGATCCACTTTCAGGTAAAAAGGTGCGTGATGGGATCCTGTGTGACAAAAAAAAAGAATGTCAACATATGTATAAAAACCGAATTAACACGTATCTTTTACACAGTTGCAGATTAATTGCAAGCCAGCCAGACACCATTCCAGTTGCAGACAACCACTCACAGCTGAAGATGGATTGCCCCTTGTTGGCCAGATCCACTTTCAGGTAAAAAGGTGCATCAGGTGGGTCATGACATTCTGAAAATAAGAAAGACAAAAAAGAAAGTAAATATAAGTATAGAAACTGAATGTTCATTTACCTGTCACTCAGTTGCAGATGAAAATAAAGCAGTCAGACACCATTCCAGATGCAGGCAACCTCTCACAGCTGGACATGGAGAGCCCCTTGTTGGCCGGATCCACTTTCAGGTAAAAAGGTGCGTGATGGGATCCTGTGTGACAAGAAAAAAGAAAATCAATATATGTATAAAAAACGAATTAACACGTACCTGTTACACAGTTGCAGATTAATTGCAAGCCAGCCAGACACCGTTCTAGATGCAGACAACCACTCGCAGCTGAAGATGGATTGCCCCTTGTTGGCCAGATCCACTTTCAGGTAAAAAGATGCGTGATGAGATCCTGTGTGACAAGAAAAAAGAAATTCAAAATATGTATAAATACCGAATTAACACGTACCTGTTACACAGTTGCAGATTACTTGCAAGCCAGCCAAACACCGTTCCAGATGCAGACAACAACTCGTAGGTGAAGATGGATTGCCCCTTGTTGGCCAGGTCCACTTTCAGGTAAAAAGGTGCATCAGGTGGGTCATGACATCCTGAAAATGAGAAAGACAAAAAAGAAAGTCAGCAAAGTTGCAGATTAATTGCAAGCCAGCCAGACACTGATCCAGAAAAAAGAAATCATTATGTATAAAAAAAACGAATTAACACGTATCTTTTACACAGTTGCAGATTAATTGCAAGCCAGCCAGACACCGTTCCAGATGCAGACAACCACTCACAGCTGAAGATGGATTGCCCCTTGTTGGCCAGATCCACTTTCAGGTAAACAGTTGCGTCAGGTAGGTCATGACATCCTAAAAATAAGAAAGACAAAAAAGATAGTAAATATAAGTATAGAAACTGAATGTTCACTTACCTGTAACTCAGTTGCAGATGAAAAGAAAGCCAGCCAGACACCATTCCAGTTGCAGACAACCTCTCACATCTGGACATGGATAGCCCCTTGTTGGCCGGATCCACTTTCAGGTAAAAAGGTGCGTGATGGGATCCTGTGTGACAAAAAAAAAGAATATCAATATATGTAGAAAAAAACGAATTAACACGTACCTGTTACACAATTGCAGATTAATTGCAAAATCCACTTTCAGGTAAAAAGGTGTGTCAGGTGGGTCATGAGATCCTGAAAATAAGAAAGACAAAAAAGAAAGTCAATACAGTTGCAGATTAATTGCAAGCCAGCCAGACACTGTTCCAGAAAAAAGAAATCATTATGTATAAAAAACGAATTAACACGTATCTTTTACACAGTTGCAGATTAATTGCAAGCCAGCCAGACACCGTTCCAGATGCAGACAACCACTCACAGCTGAAGATGGATTGCCCCTTGTTGGCCAGATCCACTTTCAGGTAAAAAGGTGCATCAGGTGGGTCATGACATCCGGAAAATAAGAAAGACAAAAAAGAAAGTCAATATAAGTATAGAAACTGAATGTTCACTTACCTGTGACTCAGTTGCAGATGAAAAGAAAGCCAGTCAGACACCATTCCAGATGCAGGCAACCTCTCACATCTGGACATGGATAGCCCCTTGTTGGCCGGATCCACTTTCAGGTAAAAAGATGCGTGATGGGATCTTGTGTGACAAAAAAAAAAATCAATATATGTATAAAAACCGAATTAACACGTACCTGTTACACAGTTGCAGATTAATTGCAAGCCAGCCAGACACCGTTTCAGATGCAGACAACCACTCGCAGCTGAAGATGGATTGCCCCTTGTTGGCCAGATCCACTTTCAGGTAAAAAGATGCGTGATGAGATCCTGTGTGACAAGAAAAAAGAAATTCAAAATATGTATAAAAACCGAATTAACACGTACCTTTCACACAGTTGCAGATTACTTGCAAGCCAGCCAAACACCGTTCCAGATGCAGACAACAACTCGTAGGTGAAGATGGATTGCCCCTTGTTGGCCAGGTCCACTTTCAGGTAAAAAGGTGCATCAGGTGGGTCATGACATCCTGAAAATAAGAAAGACAAAAAAGAAAGTCAATATAAGTATAGAAACTGAATGTTCACTTACCTGTGACTCAGTTGCAGATGAAAAGAAAGCCAGTCAGACACCATTCCAGATGCAGGCAACCTCTCACATCTGGACATGGATAGCCCCTTGTTGGCCGGATCCACTTTCAGGTAAAAAGATGCGTGATGGGATCCTGTGTGACAAAAAAAAAAATCAATATATGTATAAAAACCGAATTAACACGTACCTGTTACACAGTTGCAGATTAATTGCAAGCCAGCCAGACACCGTTTCAGATGCAGACAACCACTCGCAGCTGAAGATGGATTGCCCCTTGTTGGCCAGATCCACTTTCAGGTAAAAAGATGCGTGATGAGATCCTGTGTGACAAGAAAAAAGAAATTCAAAATATGTATAAATACCGAATTAACACGTACCTGTTACACAGTTGCAGATTACTTGCAAGCCAGCCAAACACCGTTCCAGATGCAGACAACAACTCGTAGGTGAAGATGGATTGCCCCTTGTTGGCCAGGTCCACTTTCAGGTAAAAAGGTGCATCAGGTGGGTCATGACATCCTGAAAATAAGAAAGACAAAAAAGAAAGTCAATATAAGTATAGAAACTGAATGTTCACTTACCTGTGACTCAGTTGCAGATGAAAAGAAAGCCAGTCAGACACCATTCCAGATGCAGGCAACCTCTCACATCTGGACATGGATAGCCACTTGTTGGCCGGATCCACTTTCAGGTAAAAAGGTGCGTGATGGGATCCTGTGTGACAAAAAAAAAAAAATCAATATATGTATAAAAACCGAATTAACACGTACCTGTTACACAGTTGCAGATTAATTGCAAGCCAGCCAGACACCGTTTCAGATGCAGACAACCACTCGCAGCTGAAGATGGATTGCCCCTTGTTGGCCAGATCCACTTTCAGGTAAAAAGATGCGTGATGAGATCCTGTGTGACAAGAAAAAAGAAATTCAAAATATGTATAAAAACCGAATTAACACGTACCTTTCACACAGTTGCAGATTACTTGCAAGCCAGCCAAACACCGTTCCAGATGCAGACAACAACTCGTAGGTGAAGATGGATTGCCCCTTGTTGGCCAGGTCCACTTTCAGGTAAAAAGGTGCATCAGGTGGGTCATGACATCCTGAAAATAAGAAAGACAAAAAAGAAAGTCAATATAAGTATAGAAACTGAATGTTCACTTACCTGTGACTCAGTTGCAGATGAAAAGAAAGCCAGTCAGACACCATTCCAGATGCAGGCAACCTCTCACATCTGGACATGGATAGCCCCTTGTTGGCCGGATCCACTTTCAGGTAAAAAGATGCGTGATGGGATCCTGTGTGACAAAAAAAAAAATCAATATATGTATAAAAACCGAATTAACACGTACCTGTTACACAGTTGCAGATTAATTGCAAGCCAGCCAGACACCGTTTCAGATGCAGACAACCACTCGCAGCTGAAGATGGATTGCCCCTTGTTGGCCAGATCCACTTTCAGGTAAAAAGATGCGTGATGAGATCCTGTGTGACAAGAAAAAAGAAATTCAAAATATGTATAAATACCGAATTAACACGTACCTGTTACACAGTTGCAGATTACTTGCAAGCCAGCCAAACACCGTTCCAGATGCAGACAACAACTCGTAGGTGAAGATGGATTGCCCCTTGTTGGCCAGGTCCACTTTCAGGTAAAAAGGTGCATCAGGTGGGTCATGACATCCTGAAAATAAGAAAGACAAAAAAGAAAGTCAATATAAGTATAGAAACTGAATGTTCACTTACCTGTGACTCAGTTGCAGATGAAAAGAAAGCCAGTCAGACACCATTCCAGATGCAGGCAACCTCTCACATCTGGACATGGATAGCCACTTGTTGGCCGGATCCACTTTCAGGTAAAAAGGTGCGTGATGGGATCCTGTGTGACAAAAAAAAAAAAATCAATATATGTATAAAAACCGAATTAACACGTACCTGTTACACAGTTGCAGATTAATTGCAAGCCAGCCAGACAAAGTTCCAGATGCAGACAACCACTCGCAGCTGAAGATGGATTGCCCCTTGTTGGCCAGATCCACTTTCAGGCAAAAAGGTGCGTCATGAGATCCTGTGTGACAAGAAAAAAGAAAATCAATATATGTATAAAAAACGAATTAACACGTACCTGTTACACAGTTGCAGATTAATTCCAAGATCCACTTTCAGGTAAAAAGATGCGTCAGGTGGGTCATGACATCCTGAAAATGAGAAAGACAAAAAAGAAAGTCAGCAAAGTTGCACATTAATTGCAAGCCAGCCAGACACTGATCCAGAAAAAAGAAATCATTATGTATAAAAAAAACGAATTAACACGTATCTTTTACACAGTTGCAGATTAATTGCAAGCCAGCCAGACACCGTTCCAGATGCAGACAACCACTCACAGCTGAAGATGGATTGCCCCTTGTTGGCCAGATCCACTTTCAGGTAAACAGTTGCGTCAGGTGGGTCACGACATCCTAAAAATAAGAAAGACAAAAAAGATAGTAAATATAAGTATAGAAACTGAATGTTCACTTACCTGTAACTCAGTTGCAGATGAAAAGAAAGCCAGTCAGACACCATTCCAGATGCAGGCAACCTCTCACAGCTGGACATGGATAGCCCCTTGTTGGCCAGATCCACTTTCAGGTAAAAAGGTGCGTCATGAGATCCTGTGTGATAAGAAAAAAGAAAATCAATATATGTATAAAAACCGAATTAACACGTACCTGTTACACAGTTGCAGATTAATTGCAAGCCAGCCAGACAACGTTCCAGATGCAGACAACCACTCGCAGCTGAAGATGGATTGCCCCTTGTTGGCCAGATCCACTTTCAGGTAAAAAGATGCGTGATGAGATCCTGTGTGACAAGAAAAAAGAAAATCAATATATGTATAAAAACCGAATTAACACGTACCTATTACACAGATGCAGATTAATTGCAAGATCCACTTTCAGGTAAAAAGATGCGTCAGGTGGGTCATGAAATCCTGACAATAAGAAAGACAAAAAAGAAAGTCAACACAGTTGCAGATTAATTGCAAGCCAGCCAGACACTGATCCAAAAAAAAGAAATCAATAAGTATAAAAAAAACGAATTAACACGTATCTTTTACACAGTTGCAGATTAATTGCAAGCCAGCCAGACACCGTTCCAGATGCAGACAACCACTCACAGCTGAAGATGGATTGCCCCTTGTTGGCCAGATCCACTTTCAGGTAAAAAGGTGCGTGATGGGATCCTGTGTGACAAAAAAAAAATCAATATATGTATAAAAACCGAATTAACACAAACCTGTTACACAGTTGCAGATTAATTGCAAGCCAGCCAGACACCGTTTCAGATGCAGACAACCACTCGCAGCTGAAGATGGATTGCCCCTTGTTGGCCAGATCCACTTTCAGGTAAAAAGATGCGTGATGAGATCCTGTGTGACAAGAAAAAAGAAATTCAAAATATGTATAAAAACCGAATTAACACGTACCTGTCACACAGTTGCAGATTACTTGCAAGCCAGCCAAACACCGTTCCAGATGCAGACAACAACTCGTAGGTGAAGATGGATTGCCCCTTGTTGGCCAGGTCCACTTTCAGGTAAAAAGGTGCATCAGGTGGGTCATGACATCCTGAAAATAAGAAAGACAAAAAAGAAAGTCAATATAAGTATAGAAACTGAATGTTCACTTACCTGTGACTCAGTTGCAGATGAAAAGAAAGCCAGTCAGACACCATTCCAGATGCAGGCAACCTCTCACATCTGGACATGGATAGCCCCTTGTTGGCCGGATCCACTTTCAGGTAAAAAGATGCGTGATGGGATCCTGTGTGACAAAAAAAAAAATCAATATATGTATAAAAACCGAATTAACACGTACCTGTTACACAGTTGCAGATTAATTGCAAGCCAGCCAGACACCGTTTCAGATGCAGACAACCACTCGCAGCTGAAGATGGATTGCCCCTTGTTGGCCAGATCCACTTTCAGGTAAAAAGATGCGTGATGAGATCCTGTGTGACAAGAAAAAGGAAATTCAAAATATGTATAAATACCGAATTAACACGTACCTGTTACACAGTTGCAGATTACTTGCAAGCCAGCCAAACACCGTTCCAGATGCAGACAACAACTCGTAGGTGAAGATGGATTGCCCCTTGTTGGCCAGATCCACTTTCAGGCAAAAAGGTGCGTCATGAGATCCTGTGTGACAAGAAAAAAGAAAATCAATATATGTATAAAAAACGAATTAACACGTACCTGTTACACAGTTGCAGATTAATTCCAAGATCCACTTTCAGGTAAAAAGATGCATCAGGTGGGTCATGACATCCTGAAAATGAGAAAGACAAAAAAGAAAGTCAACACAGTAGCAGATTAATTGCAAGCCAGCCAGACACTGATCCAGAAATAAGAAATCATTATGTATAAAAAAAAAACGAATTAACACGTATCTGTTACACAGTTGCAGATTAATTGCAAGCCAGCCAGAAACCGTTCCAGATGCAGGAAACCTCTCACAGCTTGACATGGATAGCCCCTTGTTGGCCAGATCCACTTTCAGGTAAAAAGGTGCGTCGTGAGATCCTGTGTGAAAAGAAAAAAGAAAATCAATATATGTATAAAAACCGAATTAACACGTACCTGTTACACAGTTGCAGATTAATTGCAAGCCAGCCAGACAACGTTCCAGATGCAGACAACCACTCGCAGCTGAAGATGGATTGCCCCTTGTTGGCCAGATCCACTTTCAGGTAAAAAGGTGCATCAGGTGGGTCATGACATCCTGAAAATAAGAAAGACAAAAAAGAAAGTCAATATAAGTATAGAAACTGAATGTTCACTTACCTGTGACTCAGTTGCAGATGAAAAGAAAGCCAGTCAGACACCATTCCAGATGCAGGCAACCTCTCACATTTGGACATGGATAGCCCCTTGTTGGCCGGATCCACTTTCAGGTAAAAAGGTGCGTGATGGGATCCTGTGTAACAAGAAAAAAGAAAATCAATATATGTATAAAAACCGAATTAACACGTACCTGTTACGCAGTTGCAGATTAATTGCAAGCCAGCCAGATACCGTTCCAGATGCAGACAACCACTCGCAGCTGAAGATGGATTGCCCCTTGTCGGCCAGATCTACTTTCAGGTAAAAAGGTGCGTCATGAGATCCTGTGTGACAAGAAAAAAGAAATTAAAAATATGTATAAAAACCGAATTAACACGTACCTGTCACACAGTTGCAGATTACTTGCAAGCCAGACAGACACCGTTCCAGATGCAGACAACAACTCGTAGGTGAGGATGGATTGCCCCTTGTTGGCCAGGTCCATTTTCAGGTAAAAAGGTGCGTCATGAGATCCTGTGTAACAAGAAAAAAGAAAATCAATATATGTATAAAAACCGAATTAACACGTACCTGTTACACAGATGCAGATTAATTGCAAGATCCACTTTCAGGTAAAAATATGCGTCAGGTGGGTCATGAGATCCTGAAAATAAGAAAGACAAAAAAGAAAGTCAACACAGTTGCAGATTAATTGCAAGCCAGCCAGAGACTGATCCAAAAAAAAGAAATCAATATGTATAAAAAACGAATTAACACGTATCTTTTACACAGTTGCAGATTAATTGCAAGCCAGCCAGACACCGTTCCAAATGCAGACAACCACTCACAGCTTAAGATGGATTGCCCCTTGTTGGCCAGATCCACTTTCAGGTAAAAAGTTGCATCAGGTGGGTCATGACATCCTGAAAATAAGAAAGACAAAAAAGAAAGTCAATATAAGTATAGAAACTGAATGTTCACTTACCTGTGACTCAGTTGCAGATGAAAAGAAAGCCAGTCAGACACCATTCCAGATGCAGGCAACCTCTCACATCTGGACATGGATAGCCCCTTGTTGGCCGGATCCACTTTCAGGTAAAAAGATGCGTGATGGGATCCTGTGTGACAAAAAAAAAAATCAATATATGTATAAAAACCGAATTAACACGTACCTGTTACACAGTTGCAGATTAATTGCAAGCCAGCCAGACACCGTTTCAGATGCAGACAACCACTCGCAGCTGAAGATGGATTGCCCCTTGTTGGCCAGATCCACTTTCAGGTAAAAAGATGCGTGATGAGATCCTGTGTGACAAGAAAAAAGAAATTCAAAATATGTATAAATACCGAATTAACACGTACCTGTTACACAGTTGCAGATTACTTGCAAGCCAGCCAAACACCGTTCCAGATGCAGACAACAACTCGTAGGTGAAGATGGATTGCCCCTTGTTGGCCAGATCCACTTTCAGGTAAAAAGATGCGTGATGAGATCCTGTGTGACAAGAAAAAAGAAATTCAAAATATGTATAAATACCGAATTAACACGTACCTGTTACACAGTTGCAGATTACTTGCAAGCCAGCCAAACACCGTTCCAGATGCAGACAACAACTCGTAGGTGAAGATGGATTGCCCCTTGTTGGCCAGATCCACTTTCAGGCAAAAAGGTGCGTCATGAGATCCTGTGTGACAAGAAAAAAGAAAATCAATATATGTATAAAAAACGAATTAACACGTACCTGTTACACAGTTGCAGATTAATTCCAAGATCCACTTTCAGGTAAAAAGATGCATCAGGTGGGTCATGACATCCTGAAAATGAGAAAGACAAAAAAGAAAGTCAACACAGTAGCAGATTAATTGCAAGCCAGCCAGACACTGATCCAGAAATAAGAAATCATTATGTAATAAAAAAAAACGAATTAACACGTATCTGTTACACAGTTGCAGATTAATTGCAAGCCAGCCAGAAACCGTTCCAGATGCAGGAAACCTCTCACAGCTTGACATGGATAGCCCCTTGTTGGCCAGATCCACTGTCAGGTAAAAAGGTGCGTCGTGAGATCCTGTGTGAAAAGAAAAAAGAAAATCAATATATGTATAAAAACCGAATTAACACGTACCTGTTACACAGTTGCAGATTAATTGCAAGCCAGCCAGACAACGTTCCAGATGCAGACAACCACTCGCAGCTGAAGATGGATTGCCCCTTGTTGGCCAGATCCACTTTCAGGTAAAAAGGTGCATCAGGTGGGTCATGACATCCTGAAAATAAGAAAGACAAAAAAGAAAGTCAATATAAGTATAGAAACTGAATGTTCACTTACCTGTGACTCAGTTGCAGATGAAAAGAAAGCCAGTCAGACACCATTCCAGATGCAGGCAACCTCTCACATTTGGACATGGATAGCCCCTTGTTGGCCGGATCCACTTTCAGGTAAAAAGGTGCGTGATGGGATCCTGTGTGACAAGAAAAAAGAAAATCAATATATGTATAAAAACCGAATTAACACGTACCTGTTACGCAGTTGCAGATTAATTGCAAGCCAGCCAGATACCGTTCCAGAT
This sequence comes from Salminus brasiliensis, assembly GCF_030463535.1. Classification (NCBI taxonomy): domain Eukaryota; kingdom Metazoa; phylum Chordata; class Actinopteri; order Characiformes; family Bryconidae; genus Salminus; species Salminus brasiliensis. The sequence goes on from NC_132888.1 coordinate 29,668,080, forward strand.
GCAGACAACCACTCGCAGCTGAAGATGGATTGCCCCTTGTCGGCCAGATCTACTTTCAGGTAAAAAGGTGCGTCATGAGATCCTGTGTGACAAGAAAAAAGAAATTAAAAATATGTATAAAAACCGAATTAACACGTACCTGTCACACAGTTGCAGATTACTTGCAAGCCAGACAGACACCGTTCCAGATGCAGACAACAACTCGTAGGTGAGGATGGATTGCCCCTTGTTGGCCAGGTCCATTTTCAGGTAAAAAGGTGCGTCATGAGATCCTGTGTAACAAGAAAAAAGAAAATCAATATATGTATAAAAACCGAATTAACACGTACCTGTTACACAGATGCAGATTAATTGCAAGATCCACTTTCAGGTAAAAATATGCGTCAGGTGGGTCATGAGATCCTGAAAATAAGAAAGACAAAAAAGAAAGTCAACACAGTTGCAGATTAATTGCAAGCCAGCCAGAGACTGATCCAAAAAAAAGAAATCAATATGTATAAAAAACGAATTAACACGTATCTTTTACACAGTTGCAGATTAATTGCAAGCCAGCCAGACACCGTTTCAGATGCAGACAACCACTCGCAGCTGAAGATGGATTGCCCCTTGTTGGCCAGATCCACTTTCAGGTAAAAAGATGCGTGATGAGATCCTGTGTGACAAGAAAAAAGAAATTCAAAATATGTATAAATACCGAATTAACACGTACCTGTTACACAGTTGCAGATTACTTGCAAGCCAGCCAAACACCGTTCCAGATGCAGACAACAACTCGTAGGTGAAGATGGATTGCCCCTTGTTGGCCAGATCCACTTTCAGGTAAAAAGATGCGTGATGAGATCCTGTGTGACAAGAAAAAAGAAATTCAAAATATGTATAAATACCGAATTAACACGTACCTGTTACACAGTTGCAGATTACTTGCAAGCCAGCCAAACACCGTTCCAGATGCAGACAACAACTCGTAGGTGAAGATGGATTGCCCCTTGTTGGCCAGATCCACTTTCAGGCAAAAAGGTGCGTCATGAGATCCTGTGTGACAAGAAAAAAGAAAATCAATATATGTATAAAAAACGAATTAACACGTACCTGTTACACAGTTGCAGATTAATTCCAAGATCCACTTTCAGGTAAAAAGATGCATCAGGTGGGTCATGACATCCTGAAAATGAGAAAGACAAAAAAGAAAGTCAACACAGTAGCAGATTAATTGCAAGCCAGCCAGACACTGATCCAGAAATAAGAAATCATTATGTAATAAAAAAAAACGAATTAACACGTATCTGTTACACAGTTGCAGATTAATTGCAAGCCAGCCAGAAACCGTTCCAGATGCAGGAAACCTCTCACAGCTTGACATGGATAGCCCCTTGTTGGCCAGATCCACTGTCAGGTAAAAAGGTGCGTCGTGAGATCCTGTGTGAAAAGAAAAAAGAAAATCAATATATGTATAAAAACCGAATTAACACGTACCTGTTACACAGTTGCAGATTAATTGCAAGCCAGCCAGACAACGTTCCAGATGCAGACAACCACTCGCAGCTGAAGATGGATTGCCCCTTGTTGGCCAGATCCACTTTCAGGTAAAAAGGTGCATCAGGTGGGTCATGACATCCTGAAAATAAGAAAGACAAAAAAGAAAGTCAATATAAGTATAGAAACTGAATGTTCACTTACCTGTGACTCAGTTGCAGATGAAAAGAAAGCCAGTCAGACACCATTCCAGATGCAGGCAACCTCTCACATTTGGACATGGATAGCCCCTTGTTGGCCGGATCCACTTTCAGGTAAAAAGGTGCGTGATGGGATCCTGTGTGACAAGAAAAAAGAAAATCAATATATGTATAAAAACCGAATTAACACGTACCTGTTACGCAGTTGCAGATTAATTGCAAGCCAGCCAGATACCGTTCCAGATGCAGACAACCACTCGCAGCTGAAGATGGATTGCCCCTTGTCGGCCAGATCTACTTTCAGGTAAAAAGGTGCGTCATGAGATCCTGTGTGACAAGAAAAAAGAAATTAAAAATATGTATAAAAACCGAATTAACACGTACCTGTCACACAGTTGCAGATTACTTGCAAGCCAGACAGACACCGTTCCAGATGCAGACAACAACTCGTAGGTGAGGATGGATTGCCCCTTGTTGGCCAGGTCCATTTTCAGGTAAAAAGGTGCGTCATGAGATCCTGTGTAACAAGAAATAAGAAAATCAATATATGTATAAAAACCGAATTAACACGTACCTGTTACACAGATGCAGATTAATTGCAAGATCCACTTTCAGGTAAAAATATGCGTCAGGTGGGTCATGAGATCCTGAAAATAAGAAAGACAAAAAAGAAAGTCAACACAGTTGCAGATTAATTGCAAGCCAGCCAGAGACTGATCCAAAAAAAAGAAATCAATATGTATAAAAAACGAATTAACACGTATCTTTTACACAGTTGCAGATTAATTGCAAGCCAGCCAGACACCGTTCCAGATGCAGACAACCACTCACAGCTTAAGATGGATTGCCCCTTGTTGGCCAGATCCACTTTCAGGTAAAAAGTTGCATCAGGTGGGTCATGACATCCTGAAAATAAGAAAGACAAAAAAGAAAGTCAATATAAGTATAGAAACTGAATGTTCACTTACCTGTGACTCAGTTGCAGATGAAAAGAAAGCCAGTCAGACACCATTCCAGATGCAGGCAACCTCTCACATCTGGACATGGATAGCCCCTTGTTGGCCGGATCCACTTTCAGGTAAAAAGATGCGTGATGGGATCCTGTGTGACAAAAAAAAAAATCAATATATGTATAAAAACCGAATTAACACGTACCTGTTACACAGTTGCAGATTAATTGCAAGCCAGCCAGACACCGTTTCAGATGCAGACAACCACTCGCAGCTGAAGATGGATTGCCCCTTGTTGGCCAGATCCACTTTCAGGTAAAAAGATGCGTGATGAGATCCTGTGTGACAAGAAAAAAGAAATTCAAAATATGTATAAATACCGAATTAACACGTACCTGTTACACAGTTGCAGATTACTTGCAAGCCAGCCAAACACCGTTCCAGATGCAGACAACAACTCGTAGGTGAAGATGGATTGCCCCTTGTTGGCCAGATCCACTTTCAGGCAAAAAGGTGCGTCATGAGATCCTGTGTGACAAGAAAAAAGAAAATCAATATATGTATAAAAAACGAATTAACACGTACCTGTTACACAGTTGCAGATTAATTCCAAGATCCACTTTCAGGTAAAAAGATGCATCAGGTGGGTCATGACATCCTGAAAATGAGAAAGACAAAAAAGAAAGTCAACACAGTAGCAGATTAATTGCAAGCCAGCCAGACACTGATCCAGAAATAAGAAATCATTATGTATAAAAAAAAAACGAATTAACACGTATCTGTTACACAGTTGCAGATTAATTGCAAGCCAGCCAGAAACCGTTCCAGATGCAGGAAACCTCTCACAGCTTGACATGGATAGCCCCTTGTTGGCCAGATCCACTGTCAGGTAAAAAGGTGCGTCGTGAGATCCTGTGTGAAAAGAAAAAAGAAAATCAATATATGTATAAAAACCGAATTAACACGTACCTGTTACACAGTTGCAGATTAATTGCAAGCCAGCCAGACAACGTTCCAGATGCAGACAACCACTCGCAGCTGAAGATGGATTGCCCCTTGTTGGCCAGATCCACTTTCAGGTAAAAAGGTGCATCAGGTGGGTCATGACATCCTGAAAATAAGAAAGACAAAAAAGAAAGTCAATATAAGTATAGAAACTGAATGTTCACTTACCTGTGACTCAGTTGCAGATGAAAAGAAAGCCAGTCAGACACCATTCCAGATGCAGGCAACCTCTCACATTTGGACATGGATAGCCCCTTGTTGGCCGGATCCACTTTCAGGTAAAAAGGTGCGTGATGGGATCCTGTGTGACAAGAAAAAAGAAAATCAATATATGTATAAAAACCGAATTAACACGTACCTGTTACGCAGTTGCAGATTAATTGCAAGCCAGCCAGATACCGTTCCAGATGCAGACAACCACTCGCAGCTGAAGATGGATTGCCCCTTGTCGGCCAGATCTACTTTCAGGTAAAAAGGTGCGTCATGAGATCCTGTGTGACAAGAAAAAAGAAATTAAAAATATGTATAAAAACCGAATTAACACGTACCTGTCACACAGTTGCAGATTACTTGCAAGCCAGACAGACACCGTTCCAGATGCAGACAACAACTCGTAGGTGAGGATGGATTGCCCCTTGTTGGCCAGGTCCATTTTCAGGTAAAAAGGTGCGTCATGAGATCCTGTGTAACAAGAAAAAAGAAAATCAATATATGTATAAAAACCGAATTAACACGTACCTGTTACACAGATGCAGATTAATTGCAAGATCCACTTTCAGGTAAAAATATGCGTCAGGTGGGTCATGAGATCCTGAAAATAAGAAAGACAAAAAAGAAAGTCAACACAGTTGCAGATTAATTGCAAGCCAGCCAGAGACTGATCCAAAAAAAAGAAATCAATATGTATAAAAAACGAATTAACACGTATCTTTTACACAGTTGCAGATTAATTGCAAGCCAGCCAGACACCGTTCCAGATGCAGACAACCACTCACAGCTTAAGATGGATTGCCCCTTGTTGGCCAGATCCACTTTCAGGTAAAAAGGTGCATCAGGTGGGTCATGACATCCTGAAAATAAGAAAGACAAAAAAGAAAGTCAATATAAGTATAGAAACTGAATGTTCACTTACCTGTAACTCAGTTCCAGATGAAAAGAAAGCCAGTCAGACACCATTCCAGATGCAGGCAACCTCTCACAGCTGGACATGGATAGCCCCTTGTTGGCCAGATCCACTTTCAGGCAAAAAGGTGCGTCATAAGATCCTGTGTGACAAGAAAAAAGAAAATCAATATATGTATAAAAAACGAATTAACACGTACCTGTTACACAGTTGCAGATTAATTCCAAGATCCACTTTCAGGTAAAAAGATGCGTCAGGTGGGTCATGACATCCTGAAAATGAGAAAGACAAAAAAGAAAGTCAGCAAAGTTGCAGATTAATTGCAAGCCAGCCAGACACTGATCCAGAAAAAAGAAATCATTATGTATAAAAAAAACGAATTAACACGTATCTTTTACACAGTTGCAGATTAATTGCAAGCCAGCCAGACACCGTTTCAGATGCAGACAACCACTCGCAGCTGAAGATGGATTGCCCCTTGTTGGCCAGATCCACTTTCAGGTAAAAAGATGCGTGATGAGATCCTGTGTGACAAGAAAAAAGAAATTCAAAATATGTATAAAAACCGAATTAACACATACCTGTCACACAGTTGCAGATTACTTGCAAGCCAGCCAAACACCGTTCCAGATGCAGACAACAACTCGTAGGTGAAGATGGATTGCCCCTTGTTGGCCAGGTCCACTTTCAGGTAAAAAGGTGCATCAGGTGGGTCATGACATCCTGAAAATAAGAAAGACAAAAAAGAAAGTCAATATAAGTATAGAAACTGAATGTTCACTTACCTGTGACTCAGTTGCAGATGAAAAGAAAGCCAGTCAGACACCATTCCAGATGCAGGCAACCTCTCACATCTGGACATGGATAGCCCCTTGTTGGCCGGATCCACTTTCAGGTAAAAAGATGCGTGATGGGATCCTGTGTGACAAAAAAAAAAATCAATATATGTATAAAAACCGAATTAACACGTACCTGTTACACAGTTGCAGATTAATTGCAAGCCAGCCAGACACCGTTTCAGATGCAGACAACCACTCGCAGCTGAAGATGGATTGCCCCTTGTTGGCCAGATCCACTTTCAGGTAAAAAGATGCGTGATGAGATCCTGTGTGACAAGAAAAAAGAAATTCAAAATATGTATAAATACCGAATTAACACGTACCTGTTACACAGTTGCAGATTACTTGCAAGCCAGCCAAACACCGTTCCAGATGCAGACAACAACTCGTAGGTGAAGATGGATTGCCCCTTGTTGGCCAGATCCACTTTCAGGCAAAAAGGTGCGTCATGAGATCCTGTGTGACAAGAAAAAAGAAAATCAATATATGTATAAAAAACGAATTAACACGTACCTGTTACACAGTTGCAGATTAATTCCAAGATCCACTTTCAGGTAAAAAGATGCATCAGGTGGGTCATGACATCCTGAAAATGAGAAAGACAAAAAAGAAAGTCAACACAGTAGCAGATTAATTGCAAGCCAGCCAGACACTGATCCAGAAATAAGAAATCATTAAGTATAAAAAAAAAACGAATTAACACGTATCTGTTACACAGTTGCAGATTAATTGCAAGCCAGCCAGAAACCGTTCCAGATGCAGGAAACCTCTCACAGCTTGACATGGATAGCCCCTTGTTGGCCAGATCCACTGTCAGGTAAAAAGGTGCGTCGTGAGATCCTGTGTGAAAAGAAAAAAGAAAATCAATATATGTATAAAAACCGAATTAACACGTACCTGTTACACAGTTGCAGATTAATTGCAAGCCAGCCAGACAACGTTCCAGATGCAGACAACCACTCGCAGCTGAAGATGGATTGCCCCTTGTTGGCCAGATCCACTTTCAGGTAAAAAGGTGCATCAGGTGGGTCATGACATCCTGAAAATAAGAAAGACAAAAAAGAAAGTCAATATAAGTATAGAAACTGAATGTTCACTTACCTGTGACTCAGTTGCAGATGAAAAGAAAGCCAGTCAGACACCATTCCAGATGCAGGCAACCTCTCACAGCTGGACATGGATAGCCCCTTGTTGGCCGGATCCACTTTCAGGTAAAAAGGTGCGTGATGGGATCCTGTGTGACAAGAAAAAAGAAAATCAATATATGTATAAAAACCGAATTAACACGTACCTGTTACGCAGTTGCAGATTAATTGCAAGCCAGCCAGATACCGTTCCAGATGCAGACAACCACTCGCAGCTGAAGATGGATTGCCCCTTGTCGGCCAGATCTACTTTCAGGTAAAAAGGTGCGTCATGAGATCCTGTGTGACAAGAAAAAAGAAATTAAAAATATGTATAAAAACCGAATTAACACGTACCTGTCACACAGTTGCAGATTACTTGCAAGCCAGCCAGACACCGTTCCAGATGCAGACAACAACTCGTAGGTGAAGATGGATTGCCCCTTGTTGGCCAGGTCCATTTTCAGGTAAAAAGGTGCGTCATGAGATCCTGTGTAACAAGAAAAAAGAAAATCAATATATGTATAAAAAACGAATTAACACGTACCTGTTACACAGATGCAGATTAATTGCAAGATCCACTTTCAGGTAAAAATATGCGTCAGGTGGGTCATGAGATCCTGAAAATAAGAAAGACAAAAAAGAAAGTCAACACAGTTGCAGATTAATTGCAAGCCAGCATGAGACTGATCCAAAAAAAAGAAATCAATATGTATAAAAAACGAATTAACACGTATCTTTTACACAGTTGCAGATTAATTGCAAGCCAGCCAGACAACGTTCCAGATGCAGACAACCACTCACAGCTTAAGATGGATTGCCCCTTGTTGGCCAGATCCACTTTCAGGTAAAAAGTTGCATCAGGTGAATCATGACATCCTGAAAATAAGAAAGACAAAAAAGAAAGTCAATATAAGTATAGAAACTGAATGTTCACTTACCTGTAACTCAGTTGCAGATGAAAAGAAAGCCAGTCAGACACCATTCCAGATGCAGGCAACCTCTCACAGCTGGACATGGATAGCCCCTTGTTGGCCGGATCCACTTTCAGGTAAAAAGGTGCGTGATGGGTTCCTGTGTGACAAGAAAAAAGAAAATCAATATATGTATAAAAACCGAATTAACACGTACCTGTTACACAGTTGCAGATTAATTGCAAGCCAGCCAGACACCGTTTCAGATACAGACAACCACTCGCAGCTGAAGATGGATTGCCCCTTGTCGGCCAGATCCACTTTCAGGTAAAAAGATGCGTGATGAGATCCTGTGTGACAAGAAAAAAGAAATTCAAAATATGTATAGAAACCGAATTAACACGTACCTGTTACACAGTTGCAGATTAATTGCAAGCCAGCCAGACACCGTTCCAGATGCAGACAACCACTCGTAGGTGAAGATGGATTGCCCCTTGTTGGCCAGGTCCACTTTCAGGTAAAAAGGTGCGTCATGAGATCCTGTGTAACAAGAAAAAAGAAAATCAATATATGTATAAAAACCGAATTAACACGTACCTGTTACACAGATGCAGATTAATTGCAAGATCCACTTTCAGGTAAAAATATGCGTCAGGTGGGTCATGAGATCCTGAAAATAAGAAAGACAAAAAAGAAAGTCAACACAGTTGCAGATTAATTGCAAGCCAGCCAGACACTGATCCAAAAAAAAGAAATCAATATGTTTAAAAAACGAATTAACACGTATCTTTTACACAGTTGCAGATTAATTGCAAGCCAACCAGACACCGTTCCAGATGCAGACAACCACTCACAGCTGAAGATGGATTGCCCCTTGTTGGCCAGATCCACTTTCAGGTAAAAAGTTGCATCAGGTGGGTCATGACATCCTGAAAATAAGAAAGACAAAAAAGAAAGTCTATATAAGTATAGAAACTGAATGTTCACTTACTCAGTTGCAGATGAAAAGAAAGCCAGTCAGACACCATTCCAGATGCAGGCAACCTCTCACAGCTGGACATGGATAGTCCCTTGTTGGCCGGATCCACTTTCAGGTAAAAAGGTGCGTGATGGGATCCTGTGTGACAACAAAAAAGAAAATCAATATATGTATAAAAACTGAAATAACATGTACCTGTTACACAGTTGCAGATTAATTGCAAGCCAGCCGGACAAAGTTCCAGATGCAGACAACCACTCGCAGCTGAAGATGGATTGCCCCTTGTTGGCCAGATCCACTTTCAGGCAAAAAGGTGCGTCATGAGGTCCTGTGTGACAAGAAAAAAGAAAATCAATATATGTATAAAAACCGAATTAACACGTACCTGTTACACAGTTGCAGATTAATTCCAAGATCCACTTTCAGGTAAAAAGATGCGTCAGGTGGGTCATGACATCCTGAAAATGAGAAAGACAAAAAAGAAAGTCAACACAGTAGCAGATTAATTGCAAGCCAGCCAGACACTGATCCAGAAATAAGAAATCATTATGTATAAAAAAACCGAATTAACACGTATCTTTTACACAGTTGCAGATTAATTGCAAGCCAGCCAGACACCGTTCCAGATGCAGACAACCACTCACAGCTGAAGATGGATTGCCCCTTGTTGGCCAGATCCACTTTCAGGTAAACAGTTGCGTCAGGTGGGTCATGACATCCTAAAAATAAGAAAGACAAAAAAGAAAGTACATATAAGTATAGAAACTGAATGTTCACTTACCTGTAACTCAGTTGCAGATGAAAAGAAAGCCAGTCAGACACCATTCCAGATGCAGGCAACCTCTCACAGCTGGACATGGATAGCCCCTTGTTGGCCAGATCCACTTTCAGGTCAAAAGGTGCGTCATGAGATCCTGTGTGATAAGAAAAAAGAAAATCAATAAATGTATAAAAACCGAATTAACACGTACCTGTTACACAGTTGCAGATTAATTGCAAGCCAGCCAGACAACGTTCCAGATGCAGACAACCACTCGCAGCTGAAGATGGATTGCCCCTTGTTGGCCAGATCCACTTTCAGGTAAAAAGGTGCATCAGGTGGGTCATGACATCCTGAAAATAAGAAAGACAAAAAAGAAAGTCAATGTAAGTATAGAAACTGAATGTTCACTTACCTGTGACTCAGTTGCAGATGAAAAGAAAGCCAGTCAGACACCATTCCAGATGCAGGCAACCTCTCACATCTGGACATGTATAGCCACTTGTTGGCCGGATCCACTTTCAGGTAAAAAGGTGCGTGATGGGATCCTGTGTGACAAAAAAAAAAATCAATATATGTATAAAAACCGAATTAACACGTATCTTTTACACAGTTGCAGATTAATTTCAAGCCAGCCAGACACCGTTTCAGATACAGACAACCACTCGCAGCTGAAGATGGATTGCCCCTTGTTGGCCAGATCCACTTTCAGGTAAAAAGATGCGTGATGAGATCCTGTGTGACAAGAAAAAAGAAATTCAAAATATGTATAAAAACCGAATTAACACGTACCTGCTACACAGTTGCAGATTAATTGCAAGCCAGCCAGACACCGTTCCAGATGCAGACAACCACTCGTAGGTGAAGATGGATTGCCCCTTGTTGGCCAGGTCCACTTTCAGGTAAAAAGGTGCGTCATGAGATCCTGTGTAACAAGAAAAAAGAAAATCAATATATGTATAAAAACCGAATTAACACGTACCTGTTACACAGTTGCAGATTAATTCCAAGATCCACTTTCAGGTAAAAAGATGCGTCAGGTGGGTCATGACATCCTGAAAATGAGAAAGACAAAAAAGAAAGTCAACACAGTAGCAGATTAATTGCAAGCCAGCCAGACACTGATCCAGAAATAAGAAATCATTATGTATAAAAAAAACGAATTAACACGTATCTTTTACACAGTTGCAGATTAATTGCAAGCCAGCCAGACACTGATCCAAAAAAAAGAAATCAATATGTTTAAAAAACGAATTAACACGTATCTTTTACACAGTTGCAGATTAATTGCAAGCCAGCCAGACACCGTTCCAGATGCAGACAACCACTCACAGCTGAAGATGGATTGCCCCTTGTTGGCCAGATCCACTTTCAGGCAAAAAGGTGCGTCATGAGGTCCTGTGTGACAAGAAAAAAGAAAATCAATATATGTATAAAAACCGAATTAACACGTACCTGTTACACAGTTGCAGATTAATTCCAAGATCCACTTTCAGGTAAAAAGATGCGTCAGGTGGGTCATGACATCCTGAAAATGAGAAAGACAAAAAAGAAAGTCAACACAGTAGCAGATTAATTGCATGCCAGCCAGACACTGATCCAGAAATAAGAAATCATTATGTATAAAAAAACCGAATTAACACCTATCTTTTACACAGTTGCAGATTAATTGCAAGCCAGCCAGACACCGTTCCAGATGCAGACAACCACTCACAGCTGAAGATGGATTGCCCCTTGTTGGCCAGATCCACTTTCAGGTAAACAGTTGCGTCAGGTGGGTCATGACATCCTAAAAATAAGAAAGACAAAAAAGAAAGTACATATAAGTATAGAAACTGAATGTTCACTTACCTGTAACTCAGTTGCAGATGAAAAGAAAGCCAGTCAGACACCATTCCAGATGCAGGCAACCTCTCACAGCTGGACATGGATAGCCCCTTGTTGGCCAGATCCACTTTCAGGTCAAAAGGTGCGTCATGAGATCCTGTGTGATAAGAAAAAAGAAAATCAATAAATGTATAAAAACCGAATTAACACGTACCTGTTACACAGTTGCAGATTAATTGCAAGCCAGCCAGACAACGTTCCAGATGCAGACAACCACTCGCAGCTGAAGATGGATTGCCCCTTGTTGGCCAGATCCACTTTCAGGTAAAAAGGTGCATCAGGTGGGTCATGACATCCTGAAAATAAGAAAGACAAAAAAGAAAGTCAATGTAAGTATAGAAACTGAATGTTCACTTACCTGTGACTCAGTTGCAGATGAAAAGAAAGCCAGTCAGACACCATTCCAGATGCAGGCAACCTCTCACATCTGGACATGTATAGCCACTTGTTGGCCGGATCCACTTTCAGGTAAAAAGGTGCGTGATGGGATCCTGTGTGACAAAAAAAAAAATCAATATATGTATAAAAACCGAATTAACACGTATCTTTTACACAGTTGCAGATTAATTTCAAGCCAGCCAGACACCGTTTCAGATACAGACAACCACTCGCAGCTGAAGATGGATTGCCCCTTGTTGGCCAGATCCACTTTCAGGTAAAAAGATGCGTGATGAGATCCTGTGTGACAAGAAAAAAGAAATTCAAAATATGTATAAAAACCGAATTAACACGTACCTGTTACACAGTTGCAGATTAATTGCAAGCCAGCCAGACACCGTTCCAGATGCAGACAACCACTCGTAGGTGAAGATGGATTGCCCCTTGTTAGCCAGGTCCACTTTCAGGTAAAAAGGTGCGTCATGAGATCCTGTGTAACAAGAAAAAAGAAAATCAATATATGTATAAAAACCGAATTAACACGTACCTGTTACACAGTTGCAGATTAATTCCAAGATCCACTTTCAGGTAAAAAGATGCGTCAGGTGGGTCATGACATCCTGAAAATGAGAAAGACAAAAAAGAAAGTCAACACAGTAGCAGATTAATTGCAAGCCAGCCAGACACTGATCCAGAAATAAGAAATCATTATGTATAAAAAAAACGAATTAACACGTATCTTTTACACAGTTGCAGATTAATTGCAAGCCAGCCAGACACTGATCCAAAAAAAAGAAATCAATATGTTTAAAAAACGAATTAACACGTATCTTTTACACAGTTGCAGATTAATTGCAAGCCAGCCAGACACCGTTCCAGATGCAGACAACCACTCACAGCTGAAGATGGATTGCCCCTTGTTGGCCAGATCCACTTTCAGGTAAAAAGTTGCATCAGGTGGGTCATGACATCCTGAAAATAAGAAAGACAAAAAAGAAAGTCTATATAAATATAGAAACTGAATGTTCACTTACCTGTTACACAGTTGCAGATGAAAAGAAAGCCAGTCAGACACCATTCCAGATGCAGGGCACCTCTCACAGCTGGACATGGATAGCCCCTTGTTGGCCGGATCCACTTTCAGGTAAAAAGGTGCGTGATGGGATCCTGTGTGACAAGAAAAAAGAAAATCAATATATGTATAAAAACAGAATTAACACTTACCTGTTACGCAGTTGCAGATTAATTGCAAGCCAGCCAGATACCGTTCCAGATGCAGACAACCACTCGCAGCTGAAGATGGATTGCCCCTTGTCGGCCAGATCTACTTTCAGGTAAAAAGGTGCGTCATGAGATCCTGTGTGACAAGAAAAAAGAAATTAAAAATATGTATAAAAACCGAATTAACACGTACCTGTCACACAGTTGCAGATTACTTGCAAGCCAGACAGACACCGTTCCAGATGCAGACAACAACTCGTAGGTGAGGATGGATTGCCCCTTGTTGGCCAGGTCCATTTTCAGGTAAAAAGGTGCGTCATGAGATCCTGTGTAACAAGAAAAAAGAAAATCAATATATGTATAAAAACCGAATTAACACGTACCTGTTACACAGATGCAGATTAATTGCAAGATCCACTTTCAGGTAAAAATATGCGTCAGGTGGGTCATGAGATCCTGAAAATAAGAAAGACAAAAAAGAAAGTCAACACAGTTGCAGATTAATTGCAAGCCAGCCAGAGACTGATCCAAAAAAAAGAAATCAATATGTATAAAAAACTAATTAACACGTATCTTTTACACAGTTGCAGATTAATTGCAAGCCAGCCAGACACCGTTCCAGATGCAGACAACCACTCACAGCTTAAGATGGATTGCCCCTTGTTGGCCAGATCCACTTTCAGGTAAAAAGTTGCATCAGGTGGGTCATGACATCCTGAAAATAAGAAAGACAAAAAAGAAAGTCAATATAAGTATAGAAACTGAATGTTCACTTACCTGTAACTCAGTTCCAGATGAAAAGAAAGCCAGTCAGACACCATTCCAGATGCAGGCAACCTCTCACAGCTGGACATGGATAGCCCCTTGTTGGCCGGATCCACTTTCAGGTAAAAAGGTGCGTGATGGGATCCTGTGTGACAAGAAAAAAGAAAATCAATATATGTATAAAAACCGAATTAACACGTACCTGTTACGCAGTTGCAGATTAATTGCAAGCCAGCCAGATACCGTTCCAGATGCAGACAACCACTCGCAGCTGAAGATGGATTGCCCCTTGTCGGCCAGATCTACTTTCAGGTAAAAAGGTGCGTCATGAGATCCTGTGTGACAAGAAAAAAGAAATTAAAAATATGTATAAAAACCGAATTAACACGTACCTGTCACACAGTTGCAGATTACTTGCAAGCCAGCCAGACACCGTTCCAGATGCAGACAACAACTCGTAGGTGAAGATGGATTGCCCCTTGTTGGCCAGGTCCATTTTCAGGTAAAAAGGTGCGTCATGAGATCCTGTGTAACAAGAAAAAAGAAAATCAATATATGTATAAAAAACGAATTAACACGTACCTGTTACACAGATGCAGATTAATTGCAAGATCCACTTTCAGGTAAAAATATGCGTCAGGTGGGTCATGAGATCCTGAAAATAAGAAAGACAAAAAAGAAAGTCAACACAGTTGCAGATTAATTGCAAGCCAGCCAGAGACTGATCCAAAAAAAAGAAATCAATATGTATAAAAAACGAATTAACACGTATCTTTTACACAGTTGCAGATTAATTGCAAGCCAGCCAGACAACGTTCCAGATGCAGACAACCACTCACAGCTTAAGATGGATTGCCCCTTGTTGGCCAGATCCACTTTCAGGTAAAAAGTTGCATCAGGTGGGTCATGACATCCTGAAAATAAGAAAGACAAAAAAGAAAGTCAATATAAGTATAGAAACTGAATGTTCACTTACCTGTAACTCAGTTGCAGATGAAAAGAAAGCCAGTCAGACACCATTCCAGATGCAGGCAACCTCTCACAGCTGGACATGGATAGCCCCTTGTTGGCCGGATCCACTTTCAGGTAAAAAGGTGCGTGATGGGTTCCTGTGTGACAAGAAAAAAGAAAATCAATATATGTATAAAAACCGAATTAACACGTACCTGTTACACAGTTGCAGATTAATTGCAAGCCAGCCAGACACCGTTTCAGATACAGACAACCACTCGCAGCTGAAGATGGATTGCCCCTTGTCGGCCAGATCCACGTTCAGGTAAAAAGATGCGTGATGAGATCCTGTGTGACAAGAAAAAAGAAATTCAAAATATGTATAGAAACCGAATTAACACGTACCTGTTACACAGTTGCAGATTAATTGCAAGCCAGCCAGACACCGTTCCAGATGCAGACAACCACTCGTAGGTGAAGATGGATTGCCCCTTGTTGGCCAGGTCCACTTTCAGGTAAAAAGGTGCGTCATGAGATCCTGTGTAACAAGAAAAAAGAAAATCAATATATGTATAAAAACCGAATTAACACGTACCTGTTACACAGATGCAGATTAATTGCAAGATCCACTTTCAGGTAAAAATATGCGTCAGGTGGGTCATGAGATCCTGAAAATAAGAAAGACAAAAAAGAAAGTCAACACAGTTGCAGATTAATTGCAAGCCAGCCAGACACTGATCCAAAAAAAAGAAATCAATATGTTTAAAAAACGAATTAACACGTATCTTTTACACAGTTGCAGATTAATTGCAAGCCAACCAGACACCGTTCCAGATGCAGACAACCACTCACAGCTGAAGATGGATTGCCCCTTGTTGGCCAGATCCACTTTCAGGTAAAAAGTTGCATCAGGTGGGTCATGACATCCTGAAAATAAGAAAGACAAAAAAGAAAGTCTATATAAGTATAGAAACTGAATGTTCACTTACTCAGTTGCAGATGAAAAGAAAGCCAGTCAGACACCATTCCAGATGCAGGCAACCTCTCACAGCTGGACATGGATAGTCCCTTGTTGGCCGGATCCACTTTCAGGTAAAAAGGTGCGTGATGGGATCCTGTGTGACAACAAAAAAGAAAATCAATATATGTATAAAAACTGAAATAACATGTACCTGTTACACAGTTGCAGATTAATTGCAAGCCAGCCGGACAAAGTTCCAGATGCAGACAACCACTCGCAGCTGAAGATGGATTGCCCCTTGTTGGCCAGATCCACTTTCAGGCAAAAAGGTGCGTCATGAGGTCCTGTGTGACAAGAAAAAAGAAAATCAATATATGTATAAAAACCGAATTAACACGTACCTGTTACACAGTTGCAGATTAATTCCAAGATCCACTTTCAGGTAAAAAGATGCGTCAGGTGGGTCATGACATCCTGAAAATGAGAAAGACAAAAAAGAAAGTCAACACAGTAGCAGATTAATTGCAAGCCAGCCAGACACTGATCCAGAAATAAGAAATCATTATGTATAAAAAAACCGAATTAACACGTATCTTTTACACAGTTGCAGATTAATTGCAAGCCAGCCAGACACCGTTCCAGATGCAGACAACCACTCACAGCTGAAGATGGATTGCCCCTTGTTGGCCAGATCCACTTTCAGGTAAACAGTTGCGTCAGGTGGGTCATGACATCCTAAAAATAAGAAAGACAAAAAAGAAAGTACATATAAGTATAGAAACTGAATGTTCACTTACCTGTAACTCAGTTGCAGATGAAAAGAAAGCCAGTCAGACACCATTCCAGATGCAGGCAACCTCTCACAGCTGGACATGGATAGCCCCTTGTTGGCCAGATCCACTTTCAGGTCAAAAGGTGCGTCATGAGATCCTGTGTGATAAGAAAAAAGAAAATCAATAAATGTATAAAAACCGAATTAACACGTACCTGTTACACAGTTGCAGATTAATTGCAAGCCAGCCAGACACCGTTTCAGATACAGACAACCACTCGCAGCTGAAGATGGATTGCCCCTTGTTGGCCAGATCCACTTTCAGGTAAAAAGATGCGTGATGAGATCCTGTGTGACAAGAAAAAAGAAATTCAAAATATGTATAAAAACCGAATTAACACGTACCTGCTACACAGTTGCAGATTAATTCCAAGATCCACTTTCAGGTAAAAAGATGCGTCAGGTGGGTCATGACATCCTGAAAATGAGAAAGACAAAAAAGAAAGTCAACACAGTAGCAGATTAATTGCAAGCCAGCCAGACACTGATCCAGAAATAAGAAATCATTATGTATAAAAAAAACGAATTAACACGTATCTTTTACACAGTTGCAGATTAATTGCAAGCCAGCCAGACACTGATCCAAAAAAAAGAAATCAATATGTTTAAAAAACGAATTAACACGTATCTTTTACACAGTTGCAGATTAATTGCAAGCCAGCCAGACACCGTTCCAGATGCAGACAACCACTCACAGCTGAAGATGGATTGCCCCTTGTTGGCCAGATCCACTTTCAGGCAAAAAGGTGCGTCATGAGGTCCTGTGTGACAAGAAAAAAGAAAATCAATATATGTATAAAAACCGAATTAACACGTACCTGTTACACAGTTGCAGATTAATTCCAAGATCCACTTTCAGGTAAAAAGATGCGTCAGGTGGGTCATGACATCCTGAAAATGAGAAAGACAAAAAAGAAAGTCAACACAGTAGCAGATTAATTGCAAGCCAGCCAGACACTGATCCAGAAATAAGAAATCATTATGTATAAAAAAACCGAATTAACACGTATCTTTTACACAGTTGCAGATTAATTGCAAGCCAGCCAGACACCGTTCCAGATGCAGACAACCACTCACAGCTGAAGATGGATTGCCCCTTGTTGGCCAGATCCACTTTCAGGTAAACAGTTGCGTCAGGTGGGTCATGACATCCTAAAAATAAGAAAGACAAAAAAGAAAGTACATATAAGTATAGAAACTGAATGTTCACTTACCTGTAACTCAGTTGCAGATGAAAAGAAAGCCAGTCAGACACCATTCCAGATGCAGGCAACCTCTCACAGCTGGACATGGATAGCCCCTTGTTGGCCAGATCCACTTTCAGGTCAAAAGGTGCGTCATGAGATCCTGTGTGATAAGAAAAAAGAAAATCAATAAATGTATAAAAACCGAATTAACACGTACCTGTTACACAGTTGCAGATTAATTGCAAGCCAGCCAGACAACGTTCCAGATGCAGACAACCACTCGCAGCTGAAGATGGATTGCCCCTTGTTGGCCAGATCCACTTTCAGGTAAAAAGGTGCATCAGGTGGGTCATGACATCCTGAAAATAAGAAAGACAAAAAAGAAAGTCAATGTAAGTATAGAAACTGAATGTTCACTTACCTGTGACTCAGTTGCAGATGAAAAGAAAGCCAGTCAGACACCATTCCAGATGCAGGCAACCTCTCACATCTGGACATGTATAGCCACTTGTTGGCCGGATCCACTTTCAGGTAAAAAGGTGCGTGATGGGATCCTGTGTGACAAAAAAAAAAATCAATATATGTATAAAAACCGAATTAACACGTATCTTTTACACAGTTGCAGATTAATTTCAAGCCAGCCAGACACCGTTTCAGATACAGACAACCACTCGCAGCTGAAGATGGATTGCCCCTTGTTGGCCAGATCCACTTTCAGGTAAAAAGATGCGTGATGAGATCCTGTGTGACAAGAAAAAAGAAATTCAAAATATGTATAAAAACCGAATTAACACGTACCTGTTACACAGTTGCAGATTAATTGCAAGCCAGCCAGACACCGTTCCAGATGCAGACAACCACTCGTAGGTGAAGATGGATTGCCCCTTGTTGGCCAGGTCCACTTTCAGGTAAAAAGGTGCGTCATGAGATCCTGTGTAACAAGAAAAAAGAAAATCAATATATGTATAAAAACCGAATTAACACGTACCTGTTACACAGTTGCAGATTAATTCCAAGATCCACTTTCAGGTAAAAAGATGCGTCAGGTGGGTCATGACATCCTGAAAATGAGAAAGACAAAAAAGAAAGTCAACACAGTAGCAGATTAATTGCAAGCCAGCCAGACACTGATCCAGAAATAAGAAATCATTATGTATAAAAAAAACGAATTAACACGTATCTTTTACACAGTTGCAGATTAATTGCAAGCCAGCCAGACACTGATCCAAAAAAAAGAAATCAATATGTTTAAAAAACGAATTAACACGTATCTTTTACACAGTTGCAGATTAATTGCAAGCCAGCCAGACACCGTTCCAGATGCAGACAACCACTCACAGCTGAAGATGGATTGCCCCTTGTTGGCCAGATCCACTTTCAGGTAAAAAGTTGCATCAGGTGGGTCATGACATCCTGAAAATAAGAAAGACAAAAAAGAAAGTCTATATAAATATAGAAACTGAATGTTCACTTACCTGTTACACAGTTGCAGATGAAAAGAAAGCCAGTCAGACACCATTCCAGATGCAGGGCACCTCTCACAGCTGGACATGGATAGCCCCTTGTTGGCCGGATCCACTTTCAGGTAAAAAGGTGCGTGATGGGATCCTGTGTGACAAGAAAAAAGAAAATCAATATATGTATAAAAACCGAATTAACACGTACCTGTTACACAGTTGCAGATTAATTGCAAGCCAGCCAGACAACGTTCCAGATGCAGACAACCACTCGCAGCTGAAGATGGATTGCCCCTTGTTGGCCAGATCCACTTTCAGGCAAAAAGGTGCGTCATGAGATCCTGTGTGACAAGAAAAAAGAAAATCAATATATGTATAAAAAAAGAATTAACACGTACCTGTTACACAGTTGCAGATTAATTCCAAGATCCACTTTCAGGTAAAAAGATGCGTCAGGTGGGTCATGACATCCTGAAAATGAGAAAGACAAAAAAGAAAGTCAACACAGTAGCAGATTAATTGCAAGCCAGCCAGACACTGATCCAGAAATAAGAAATCATTATGTATAAAAAAACCGAATTAACACGTATCTTTTACACAGTTGCAGATTAATTGCAAGCCAGCCAGACACCGTTCCAGATGCAGACAACCACTCACAGCTGAAGATGGATTGCCCCTTGTTGGCCAGATCCACTTTCAGGTAAAAAGTTGCATCAGGTGGGTCATGACATCCTGAAAATAAGAAAGACAAAAAAGAAAGTCAATATAAGTATAGAAACTGAATGTTCACTTACCTGTAACTCAGTTGCAGATGAAAAGAAAGCCAGTCAGACACCATTCCAGATGCAGGCAACCTCTCACAGCTGGACATGGATAGCCCCTTGTTGGCCGGATCCACTTTCAGGTAAAAAGGTGCGTGATGGGATCCTGTGTGACAAGAAAAAAGAAAATCAATATATGTATAAAAACCGAATTAACACGTACCTGTTACGCAGTTGCAGATTAATTGCAAGCCAGCCAGATACCGTTCCAGATGCAGACAACCACTCGCAGCTGAAGATGGATTGCCCCTTGTCGGCCAGATCTACTTTCAGGTAAAAAGGTGCGTCATGAGATCCTGTGTGACAAGAAAAAAGAAAATCAATATATGTATAAAAACCGAATTAACACATACCTGTTAAACAGTTGCAGATTAATTCCAAGATCCACCTTCAGGTAAAAAGATGCGTCAGGTGGGTCACGACATCCTGAAAATGAGAAAGACAAAAAAGAAAGTCAACACAGTAGCACATTAATTGCAAGCCAGCCAGACACTGATCCAGAAATAAGAAATCATTATGTATAAAAAAACCCGAATTAACACGTATCTTTTACACAGTTGCAGATTAATTGCAAGCCAGCCAGACACCGTTCCAGATGCAGACAACCACTCACAGCTGAAGATGGATTGCCCCTTGTTGGCCAGATCCACTTTCAGGTAAACAGTTGCGTCAGGTGGGTCATGACATCCTAAAAATAAGAAAGACAAAAAAGAAAGTACATATAAGTATAGAAACTGAATGTTCACTTACCTGTAACTCAGTTGCAGATGAAAAGAAAGCCAGTCAGACACCATTCCAGATGCAGGCAACCTCTCACAGCTGGATATGGATAGCCCCTTGTTGGCCAGATCCACTTTCAGGTAAAAAGGTGCGTCATGAGATCCTGTGTGATAAGAAAAAAGAAAATCAATATATGTAAAAAAACCGAATTAACACGTACCTGTTACACAGTTGCAGATTAATTGCAAGCCAGCCAGACAACGTTCCAGATGCAGACAACCACTCGCAGCTGAAGATGGATTGCCCCTTGTTGGCCAGATCCACTTTCAGGTAAAAAGGTGCATCAGGTGGGTCATGACATCCTGAAAATAAGAAAGACAAAAAAGAAAGTCAATATAAGTATAGAAACTGAATTTTCATTTACCTGTAACTCAGTTCCAGATGAAAAGAAAGCCAGTCAGACACCATTCCAGATGCAGGCAACCTCTCACAGCTGGACATGGATAGTCCCTTGTTGGCCGGATCCACTTTCAGGTAAAAAGGTGCGTGATGGGATCCTGTGTGACAAGAAAAAAGAAAATCAATATATGTATAAAAACCGAAATAACATGTACCTGTTATACAGTTGCAGATTAATTGCAAGCCAGCCGGACAAAGTTCCAGATGCAGACAACCACTCGCAGCTGAAGATGGATTGCCCCTTGTTGGCCAGATCAACTTTCAGGCAAAAAGGTGCGTCATGAGATCCTGTGTGACAAGAAAAAAGAAAATCAATATATGTATAAAAACCGAATTAACACGTACCTGTTACACAGTTGCAGATTAATTCCAAGATCCACTTTCAGGTTTAAAGATGCGTCAGGTGGGTCATGACATCCTGAAAATGAGAAAGACAAAAAAGAAAGTCAACACAGTAGCAGATTAATTGCAAGCCAGCCAGACACTGATCCAGAAATAAAAAATCATTATGTATAAAAAAACCGAATTAACACGTATCTTTTACACAGTTGCAGATTAATTGCAAGCCAGCCAGACACCGTTCCAGATGCAGACAACCACTCACAGCTGAAGATGGATTGCCCCTTGTTGGCCAGATCCACTTTCAGGTAAAAAGTTGCATCAGGTGGGTCATGACATCCTGAAAATAAGAAAGACAAAAAAGAAAGTCTATATAAGTATAGAAACTGAATGTTCACTTACCTGTTACACAGTTGCAGATGAAAACAAACCCAGTCAGACACCATTCCAGATGCAGGGCACCTCTCACAGCTGGACATGGATAGCCCCTTGTTGGCCGGATCCACTTTCAGGTAAAAAGGTGCGTGATGGGATCCTGTGTGACAAGAAAAAAGAAAATCAATATATGTATAAAAACCGAATTAACACGTACCTGTTACACAGTTGCAGATTAATTGCAAGATCCACTTTCAGGTAAAAAGATGCACCTGGTGGGTCATGTGATCCTGAAAATAAGAAAGACAAAAGAAAGTCAACACAGTTGCAGATTAATTGCAAGCCAGCCAGACACTGATCCAAAAAAAAGAAATCAATATGTATAAAAAACGAATTAACACATATCTTTTACACAGTTGCAGATTAATTGCAAGCCAGCCAGACACCGTTCCAGATGCAGACAACCACTCACAGCTTAAGATGGATTGCCCCTTGTTGGCCAGATCCACTTTCAGGTAAAAAGTTGCATCAGGTGGGTCATGACATCCTGAAAATAAGAAAGACAAAAAAGAAAGTCAATATAAGTATAGAAACTGAATGTTCACTTACCTGTAACTCAGTTGCAGATGAAAAGAAAGCCAGTCAGACACCATTCCAGATGCAGGCAACCTCTCACATCTGGACATGGATAGCCACTTGTTGGCCGGATCCACTTTCAGGTAAAAAGGTGCGTGATGGGATCCTGTGTGACAAAAAAAATCAATATATGTATAAAAACCGAATTAACACGTACCTGTTACACAGTTGCAGATTAATTGCAAGCCAGCCAGACAACGTTCCAGATGCAGACAACCACTCGCAGCTGAAGATGGATTGCCCCTTGTTGGCCAGATCCACTTTCAGGCAAAAAGGTGCGTCATGAGATCCTGTGTGACAAGAAAATAGAAAATCAATATATGTATAAAAAACGAATTAACACGTACCTGTTACACAGTTGCAGATTAATTCCAAGATCCACTTTCAGGTAAAAAGATGCGTCAGGTCGGTCATGACATTCTGAAAATGAGAAAGACAAAAAAGAAAGTCAACACAGTTGCAGATTAATTGCAAGCCAGCCAGACACTGATCCAGAAAAAAGAAATCAATATGTATAAAAAACGAATTAACACGCATCTTTTACACAGTTGCAGATTAATTGCAAGCCAGCCAGACACCGTTCCAGATGCAGACAACCACTCACAGCTTAAGATGGATTGCCCCTTGTTGGCCAGATCCACTTTCAGGTAAAAAGTTGCATCAGGTGGGTCATGACATCCTGAAAATAAGAAAGACAAAAAAGAAAGTCAATATAAGTATAGAAACTGAATGTTCACTTACCTGTAACTCAGTTGCAGATGAAAAGAAAGCCAGTCAGACACCATTCCAGATGCAGGCAACCTCTCACAGCTGGACATGGATAGCCCCTTGTTGGCCGGATCGACTTTCAGGTAAAAAGGTGCGTGATGGGATCCTGTGTGACAAGAAAAAAGAAAATCAATATATGTATAAAAACCGAATTAACACATACCTGTTACACAGTTGCAGATTAACTGCAAGCCAGCCAGACAACGTTCCAGATGCAGACAACCACTCGCAGCTGAAGATGGATTGCCCCTTGTTGGCCAGATCCACTTTCAGGCAAAAAGGTGTGTCATGAGATCCTGTGTGACAAGAAAAAAGAAAATCAATATATGTATAAAAAACGAATTAACACGTACCTGTTACACAGTTGCAGATTAATTCCAAGATCCACTTTTAGGTAAAAAGATGCGTCAGGTGGGTCATGACATCCTGAAAATGCGAAAGACAAAAAAGAAAGTCAACACAGTTGCAGATTATTTACAAGCCAGCCAGACACTGATCCAGAAAAAAGAAATCATTATGTATAAAAAAAACGAATTAACACGTATCTTTTACACAGTTGCAGATTAATTGCAAGCCAGCCAGACACCGTTCCAGATGCAGACAACCACTCACAGCTGAAGATGGATTGCCCCTTGTTGGCCAGATCCACTTTCAGGTAAACAGTTGCGTCAGGTAGGTCATGACATCCTAAAAATAAGAAAGACAAAAAAGATAGTAAATATAAGTATAGAAACTGAATGTTCACTTACCTGTAACTCAGTTGCAGATGAAAAGAAAGCCAGTCAGACACCATTCCAGATGCAGGCAACCTCTCACAGCTGAAGATGGATTGCCCCTTGTTGGCCAGATCCACTTTCAGGTAAAAAGGTGCGTGATGGGATCCTGTGTGACCAAAAAAAAATTAATATATGTATAAAAACCGAATTAACACAAACCTGTTACACAGTTGCAGATTAATTGCAAGCCAGCCAGACACCGTTTCAGATGCAGACAACCACTCGCAGCTGAAGATGGATTGCCCCTTGTTGGCCAGATCCATTTTCAGGTAAAAAGATGCGTGATGAGATCCTGTGTGACAAGAAAAAAGAAAATCAATATATGTATAAAAACCGAATTAACACGTACCTATTACACAGATGCAGATTAATTGCAAGATCCACTTTCAGGTAAAAAGATGCGTCAGGTGGGTCATGAAATCCTGAAAACAAGAAAGACAAAAAAGAAAGTCAACACAGTTGCAGATTAATTGCAAGCCAGCCAGACACTGATCCAAAAAAAATAAATCAATAAGTATAAAAAACAAATTAACACGTATCTTTTACACAGTTGCAGATTAATTGCAAGCCAGCTAGACACCGTTCCAGATGCAGACAACCACTCACAGCTTAAGATGGATTGCCCCTCTTTGGCCAGATCCACTTTCAGGTAAAAAGTTGCATCAGGTGGGTCATGACATCTTGAAAATAAGAAAGACAAAAAAGAAAGTCAATATAAGTATAGAAACTGAATGTTCACTTACCTGTAACTCAGTTGCAGATGAAAAAAAGCCAGTCAGACACCATTCCAGATGCAGGAAACCTCTCACAGCTTGACATGGATAGCCCCTTGTTGGCCGGATCCACTTTCAGGTAAAAAGGTGCGTGATGGGATCCTGTGTGACAAAAAAAAAGAAAATCAATATATGTATAAAAACCGAATTAACACGTACCTGTTACACAGTTGCAGATTAATTGCAAGCCAGCCAGACAATGTTCCAGATGCAGACAACCACTCGCAGCTGAAGATGGATTGCCCCTTGTTGGCCAGATCCACTTTCAGGCAAAAAGGTGCATCATAAGATCCTGTGTGACAAGAAAAAAGAAAATCAATATATGTATAAAAAACGAATTAACACGTACCTGTTACACAGTTGCAGATTAATTCCAAGATCCACTTTCAGGTAAAAAGATGCGTCAGGTGGGTCATGAAATCCTGAAAAAAAGAAAGACAAAAAAGAAAGTCAACACAGTTGCAGATTAATTGCAAGCCAGCCAGACACTGATCCAAAAAAAATAAATCAATAAGTATAAAAAACAAATTAACACGTATCTTTTACACAGTTGCAGATTAATTGCAAGCCAGCTAGACACCGTTCCAGATGCAGACAACCACTCACAGCTTAAGATGGATTGCCCCTCTTTGGCCAGATCCACTTTCAGGTAAAAAGTTGCATCAGGTGGGTCATGACATCTTGAAAATAAGAAAGACAAAAAAGAAAGTCAATATAAGTATAGAAACTGAATGTTCACTTACCTGTAACTCAGTTGCAGATGAAAAAAAGCCAGTCAGACACCATTCCAGATGCAGGAAACCTCTCACAGCTTGACATGGATAGCCCCTTGTTGGCCGGATCCACTTTCAG
Source organism: Salminus brasiliensis (assembly GCF_030463535.1). Taxonomy (NCBI): domain Eukaryota; kingdom Metazoa; phylum Chordata; class Actinopteri; order Characiformes; family Bryconidae; genus Salminus; species Salminus brasiliensis. Next base: position 29,693,605 of record NC_132888.1, read on the forward strand.
GTAAAAAGGTGCGTGATGGGATCCTGTGTGACAAAAAAAAAGAAAATCAATATATGTATAAAAACCGAATTAACACGTACCTGTTACACAGTTGCAGATTAATTGCAAGCCAGCCAGACAATGTTCCAGATGCAGAAAACCACTCGCAGCTGAAGATGGATTGCCCCTTGTTGGCCAGATCCACTTTCAGGCAAAAAGGTGCATCATAAGATCCTGTGTGACAAGAAAAAAGAAAATCAATATATGTATAAAAAACGAATTAACACGTACCTGTTACACAGTTGCAGATTAATTCCAAGATCCACTTTCAGGTAAAAAGATGCGTCAGGTGGGTCATGACATCCTGAAAATGAGAAAGACAAAAAAGAAAGTCAGCAAAGTTGCACATTAATTGCAAGCCAGCCAGACACTGATCCAGAAATAAGAAATCATTATGTATAAAAAAAAAACGAATTAACACGTATCTGTTACACAGTTGCAGATTAATTGCAAGCCAGCCAGAAACCGTTCCAGATGCAGACAACCACTCACAGCTGAAGATGGATTGCCCCTTGTTGGCCAGATCCACTTTCAGGTAAACAGTTGCGTCAGGTGGGTCATGACATCCTAAAAATAAGAAAGACAAAAAAGAAAGTAAACATAAGTATAGAAACTGAATGTTCACTTACCTGTAACTCAGTTGCAGATGAAAAAAAGCCAGTCAGACACCATTCCAGATGCAGGAAACCTCTCACAGCTTGACATGGATAGCCCCTTGTTGGCCGGATCCACTTTCAGGTAAAAAGGTGCGTGATGGGATCCTGTGTGACAAAAAAAAAGAAAATCAATATATGTATAAAAACCGAATTAACACGTACCTGTTACACAGTTGCAGATTAATTGCAAGCCAGCCAGACAATGTTCCAGATGCAGACAACCACTCGCAGCTGAAGATGGATTGCCCCTTGTTGGCCAGATCCACTTTCAGGCAAAAAGGTGCATCATAAGATCCTGTGTGACAAGAAAAAAGAAAATCAATATATGTATAAAAAACGAATTAACACGTACCTGTTACACAGTTGCAGATTAATTCCAAGATCCACTTTCAGGTAAAAAGATGCGTCAGGTCGGTCATGACATTCTGAAAATGAGAAAGACAAAAAAGAAAGTCAACACAGTTGCAGATTAATTGCAAGCCAGCCAGACACTGATCCAGAAAAAAGAAATCAATATGTATAAAAAACGAATTAACACGCATCTTTTACACAGTTGCAGATTAATTGCAAGCCAGCCAGACACCGTTCCAGATGCAGACAACCACTCACAGCTTAAGATGGATTGCCCCTTGTTGGCCAGATCCACTTTCAGGTAAAAAGTTGCATCAGGTGGGTCATGACATCCTGAAAATAAGAAAGACAAAAAAGAAAGTCAATATAAGTATAGAAACTGAATGTTCACTTACCTGTAACTCAGTTGCAGATGAAAAGAAAGCCAGTCAGACACCATTCCAGATGCAGGCAACCTCTCACAGCTGGACATGGATAGCCCCTTGTTGGCCGGATCGACTTTCAGGTAAAAAGGTGCGTGATGGGATCCTGTGTGACAAGAAAAAAGAAAATCAATATATGTATAAAAACCGAATTAACACATACCTGTTACACAGTTGCAGATTAACTGCAAGCCAGCCAGACAACGTTCCAGATGCAGACAACCACTCGCAGCTGAAGATGGATTGCCCCTTGTTGGCCAGATCCACTTTCAGGCAAAAAGGTGTGTCATGAGATCCTGTGTGACAAGAAAAAAGAAAATCAATATATGTATAAAAAACGAATTAACACGTACCTGTTACACAGTTGCAGATTAATTCCAAGATCCACTTTTAGGTAAAAAGATGCGTCAGGTGGGTCATGACATCCTGAAAATGCGAAAGACAAAAAAGAAAGTCAACACAGTTGCAGATTATTTACAAGCCAGCCAGACACTGATCCAGAAAAAAGAAATCATTATGTATAAAAAAAACGAATTAACACGTATCTTTTACACAGTTGCAGATTAATTGCAAGCCAGCCAGACACCGTTCCAGATGCAGACAACCACTCACAGCTGAAGATGGATTGCCCCTTGTTGGCCAGATCCACTTTCAGGTAAACAGTTGCGTCAGGTAGGTCATGACATCCTAAAAATAAGAAAGACAAAAAAGATAGTAAATATAAGTATAGAAACTGAATGTTCACTTACCTGTAACTCAGTTGCAGATGAAAAGAAAGCCAGTCAGACACCATTCCAGATGCAGGCAACCTCTCACAGCTGAAGATGGATTGCCCCTTGTTGGCCAGATCCACTTTCAGGTAAAAAGGTGCGTGATGGGATCCTGTGTGACCAAAAAAAAATTAATATATGTATAAAAACCGAATTAACACAAACCTGTTACACAGTTGCAGATTAATTGCAAGCCAGCCAGACACCGTTTCAGATGCAGACAACCACTCGCAGCTGAAGATGGATTGCCCCTTGTTGGCCAGATCCATTTTCAGGTAAAAAGATGCGTGATGAGATCCTGTGTGACAAGAAAAAAGAAAATCAATATATGTATAAAAACCGAATTAACACGTACCTATTACACAGATGCAGATTAATTGCAAGATCCACTTTCAGGTAAAAAGATGCGTCAGGTGGGTCATGAAATCCTGAAAACAAGAAAGACAAAAAAGAAAGTCAACACAGTTGCAGATTAATTGCAAGCCAGCCAGACACTGATCCAAAAAAAATAAATCAATAAGTATAAAAAACAAATTAACACGTATCTTTTACACAGTTGCAGATTAATTGCAAGCCAGCTAGACACCGTTCCAGATGCAGACAACCACTCACAGCTTAAGATGGATTGCCCCTCTTTGGCCAGATCCACTTTCAGGTAAAAAGTTGCATCAGGTGGGTCATGACATCTTGAAAATAAGAAAGACAAAAAAGAAAGTCAATATAAGTATAGAAACTGAATGTTCACTTACCTGTAACTCAGTTGCAGATGAAAAAAAGCCAGTCAGACACCATTCCAGATGCAGGAAACCTCTCACAGCTTGACATGGATAGCCCCTTGTTGGCCGGATCCACTTTCAGGTAAAAAGGTGCGTGATGGGATCCTGTGTGACAAAAAAAAAGAAAATCAATATATGTATAAAAACCGAATTAACACGTACCTGTTACACAGTTGCAGATTAATTGCAAGCCAGCCAGACAATGTTCCAGATGCAGACAACCACTCGCAGCTGAAGATGGATTGCCCCTTGTTGGCCAGATCCACTTTCAGGCAAAAAGGTGCATCATAAGATCCTGTGTGACAAGAAAAAAGAAAATCAATATATGTATAAAAAACGAATTAACACGTACCTGTTACACAGTTGCAGATTAATTCCAAGATCCACTTTCAGGTAAAAAGATGCGTCAGGTGGGTCATGAAATCCTGAAAACAAGAAAGACAAAAAAGAAAGTCAACACAGTTGCAGATTAATTGCAAGCCAGCCAGACACTGATCCAAAAAAAATAAATCAATAAGTATAAAAAACAAATTAACACGTATCTTTTACACAGTTGCAGATTAATTGCAAGCCAGCTAGACACCGTTCCAGATGCAGACAACCACTCACAGCTTAAGATGGATTGCCCCTCTTTGGCCAGATCCACTTTCAGGTAAAAAGTTGCATCAGGTGGGTCATGACATCTTGAAAATAAGAAAGACAAAAAAGAAAGTCAATATAAGTATAGAAACTGAATGTTCACTTACCTGTAACTCAGTTGCAGATGAAAAAAAGCCAGTCAGACACCATTCCAGATGCAGGAAACCTCTCACAGCTTGACATGGATAGCCCCTTGTTGGCCGGATCCACTTTCAGGTAAAAAGGTGCGTGATGGGATCCTGTGTGACAAAAAAAAAGAAAATCAATATATGTATAAAAACCGAATTAACACGTACCTGTTACACAGTTGCAGATTAATTGCAAGCCAGCCAGACAATGTTCCAGATGCAGACAACCACTCGCAGCTGAAGATGGATTGCCCCTTGTTGGCCAGATCCACTTTCAGGCAAAAAGGTGCATCATAAGATCCTGTGTGACAAGAAAAAAGAAAATCAATATATGTATAAAAAACGAATTAACACGTACCTGTTACACAGTTGCAGATTAATTCCAAGATCCACTTTCAGGTAAAAAGATGCGTCAGGTGGGTCATGACATCCTGAAAATGAGAAAGACAAAAAAGAAAGTCAGCAAAGTTGCACATTAATTGCAAGCCAGCCAGACACTGATCCAGAAATAAGAAATCATTATGTATAAAAAAAAAACGAATTAACACGTATCTGTTACACAGTTGCAGATTAATTGCAAGCCAGCCAGAAACCGTTCCAGATGCAGACAACCACTCACAGCTGAAGATGGATTGCCCCTTGTTGGCCAGATCCACTTTCAGGTAAACAGTTGCGTCAGGTGGGTCATGACATCCTAAAAATAAGAAAGACAAAAAAGAAAGTAAACATAAGTATAGAAACTGAATGTTCACTTACCTGTAACTCAGTTGCAGATGAAAAAAAGCCAGTCAGACACCATTCCAGATGCAGGAAACCTCTCACAGCTTGACATGGATAGCCCCTTGTTGGCCAGATCCACTTTCAGGTAAAAAGGTGCGTCGTGAGATCCTGTGTGAAAAGAAAAAAGAAAATCAATATATGTATAAAAACCGAATTAACACGTACCTGTTACACAGTTGCAGATTAATTGCAAGCCAGCCAGACAACGTTCCAGATGCAGACAACCACTCGCAGCTGAAGATGGATTGCCCCTTGTTGGCCAGATCCACTTTCAGGTAAAAAGGTGCATCAGGTGGGTCATGACATCCTGAAAATAAGAAAGACAAAAAAGAAAGTCAATATAAGTATAGAAACTGAATGTTCACTTACCTGTGACTCAGTTGCAGATGAAAAGAAAGCCAGTCAGACACCATTCCAGATGCAGGCAACCTCTCACATTTGGACATGGATAGCCCCTTGTTGGCCGGATCCACTTTCAGGTAAAAAGGTGCGTGATGGGATCCTGTGTGACAAGAAAAAAGAAAATCAATATATGTATAAAAACCGAATTAACACGTACCTGTTACGCAGTTGCAGATTAATTGCAAGCCAGCCAGATACCGTTCCAGATGCAGACAACCACTCGCAGCTGAAGATGGATTGCCCCTTGTCGGCCAGATCTACTTTCAGGTAAAAAGGTGCGTCATGAGATCCTGTGTGACAAGAAAAAAGAAATTAAAAATATGTATAAAAACCGAATTAACACGTACCTGTCACACAGTTGCAGATTACTTGCAAGCCAGACAGACACCGTTCCAGATGCAGACAACAACTCGTAGGTGAAGATGGATTGCCCCTTGTTGGCCAGGTCCATTTTCAGGTAAAAAGGTGCGTCATGAGATCCTGTGTAACAAGAAAAAAGAAAATCAATATATGTATAAAAACCGAATTAACACGTACCTGTTACACAGATGCAGATTAATTGCAAGATCCACTTTCAGGTAAAAATATGCGTCAGGTGGGTCATGAGATCCTGAAAATAAGAAAGACAAAAAAGAAAGTCAACACAGTTGCAGATTAATTGCAAGCCAGCCAGAGACTGATCCAAAAAAAAGAAATCAATATGTATAAAAAACGAATTAACACGTATCTTTTACACAGTTGCAGATTAATTGCAAGCCAGCCAGACACCGTTCCAGATGCAGACAACCACTCACAGCTTAAGATGGATTGCCCCTTGTTGGCCAGATCCACTTTCAGGTAAAAAGTTGCATCAGGTGGGTCATGACATCCTGAAAATAAGAAAGACAAAAAAGAAAGTCAATATAAGTATAGAAACTGAATGTTCACTTACCTGTAACTCAGTTCCAGATGAAAAGAAAGCCAGTCAGACACCATTCCAGATGCAGGCAACCTCTCACAGCTGGACATGGATAGCCCCTTGTTGGCCGGATCCACTTTCAGGTAAAAAGGTGCGTGATGGGATCCTGTGTGACAAGAAAAAAGAAAATCATAATATGTATAGAAACCGAATTAACACGTACCTGTTACACAGTTGCAGATTAATTGCAAGCCAGCCAGACACCGTTCCAGATGCAGACAACCACTCCTAGGTGAAGATGGATTGCCCCTTGTTGGCCAGGTCCACTTTCAGGTAAAAAGGTGCGTCATGAGATCCTGTGTAACAAGAAAAAAGAAAATCAATATATGTATAAAAACCGAATTAACACGTACCTGTTACACAGATGCAGATTAATTGCAAGATCCACTTTCAGGTAAAAATATGCGTCAGGTGGGTCATGAGATCCTGAAAATAAGAAAGACAAAAAAGAAAGTCAACACAGTTGCAGATTAATTGCAAGCCAGCCAGAGACTGATCCAAAAAAAAGAAATCAATATGTATAAAAAACGAATTAACACGTATCTTTTACACAGTTGCAGATTAATTGCAAGCCAGCCAGACACCGTTCCAGATGCAGACAACCACTCACAGCTTAAGATGGATTGCCCCTTGTTGGCCAGATCCACTTTCAGGTAAAAAGTTGCATCAGGTGGGTCATGACATCCTGAAAATAAGAAAGACAAAAAAGAAAGTCAATATAAGTATAGAAACTGAATGTTCACTTACCTGTAACTCAGTTCCAGATGAAAAGAAAGCCAGTCAGACACCATTCCAGATGCAGGCAACCTCTCACAGCTGGACATGGATAGCCCCTTGTTGGCCGGATCCACTTTCAGGTAAAAAGGTGCGTGATGGGATCCTGTGTGACAAGAAAAAAGAAAATCATAATATGTATAGAAACCGAATTAACACGTACCTGTTACACAGTTGCAGATTAATTGCAAGCCAGCCAGACACCGTTCCAGATGCAGACAACCACTCCTAGGTGAAGATGGATTGCCCCTTGTTGGCCAGGTCCACTTTCAGGTAAAAAGGTGCGTCATGAGATCCTGTGTAACAAGAAAAAAGAAAATCAATATATGTATAAAAACCGAATTAACACGTACCTGTTACACAGATGCAGATTAATTGCAAGATCCACTTTCAGGTAAAAATATGCGTCAGGTGGGTCATGAGATCCTGAAAATAAGAAAGACAAAAAAGAAAGTCAACACAGTTGCAGATTAATTGCAAGCCAGCCAGACACTGATCCAAAAAAAAGAAATCAATATGTTTAAAAAACGAATTAACACGTATCTTTTACACAGTTGCAGATTAATTGCAAGCCAGCCAGACACCGTTCCAGATGCAGACAACCACTCACAGCTGAAGATGGATTGCCCCTTGTTGGCCAGATCCACTTTCAGGTAAAAAGTTGCATCAGGTGGGTCATGACATCCTGAAAATAAGAAAGACAAAAAAGAAAGTCTATATAAGTATAGAAACTGAATGTTCACTTACCTGTAACTCAGTTGCAGATGAAAAGAAAGCCAGTCAGACACCATTCCAGATGCAGGCAACCTCTCACAGCTGGACATGGATAGTCCCTTGTTGGCCGGATCCACTTTCAGGTAAAAAGGTGCGTGATGGGATCCTGTGTGACAACAAAAAAGAAAATCAATATATGTATAAAAACTGAAATAACATGTACCTGTTACACAGTTGCAGATTAATTGCAAGCCAGCCGGACAAAGTTCCAGATGCAGACAACCACTCGCAGCTGAAGATGGATTGCCCCTTGTTGGCCAGATCCACTTTCAGGCAAAAAGGTGCGTCATGAGGTCCTGTGTGACAAGAAAAAAGAAAATCAATATATGTATAAAAACCGAATTAACACGTACCTGTTACACAGTTGCAGATTAATTCCAAGATCCACTTTCAGGTAAAAAGATGCGTCAGGTGGGTCATGACATCCTGAAAATGAGAAAGACAAAAAAGAAAGTCAACACAGTAGCAGATTAATTGCAAGCCAGCCAGACACTGATCCAGAAATAAGAAATCATTATGTATAAAAAAACCGAATTAACACGTATCTTTTACACAGTTGCAGATTAATTGCAAGCCAGCCAGACACCGTTCCAGATGCAGACAACCACTCACAGCTGAAGATGGATTGCCCATTGTTGGCCAGATCCACTTTCAGGTAAACAGTTGCGTCAGGTGGGTCATGACATCCTAAAAATAAGAAAGACAAAAAAGAAAGTACATATAAGTATAGAAACTGAATGTTCACTTACCTGTAACTCAGTTGCAGATGAAAAGAAAGCCAGTCAGACACCATTCCAGATGCAGGCAACCTCTCACAGCTGGACATGGATAGCCCCTTGTTGGCCAGATCCACTTTCAGGTCAAAAGGTGCGTCATGAGATCCTGTGTGATAAGAAAAAAGAAAATCAATAAATGTATAAAAACCGAATTAACACGTACCTGTTACACAGTTGCAGATTAATTGCAAGCCAGCCAGACAACGTTCCAGATGCAGACAACCACTCGCAGCTGAAGATGGATTGCCCCTTGTTGGCCAGATCCACTTTCAGGTAAAAAGGTGCATCAGGTGGGTCATGACATCCTGAAAATAAGAAAGACAAAAAAGAAAGTCAATATAAGTATAGAAACTGAATGTTCACTTACCTGTGACTCAGTTGCAGATGAAAAGAAAGCCAGTCAGACACCATTCCAGATGCAGGCAACCTCTCACATCTGGACATGTATAGCCACTTGTTGGCCGGATCCACTTTCAGGTAAAAAGGTGCGTGATGGGATCCTGTGTGACAAAAAAAAAAATCAATATATGTATAAAAACCGAATTAACACGTACCTCTTACACAGTTGCAGATTAATTCCAAGATCCACTTTCAGGTAAAAAGATGCGTCAGGTGGGTCATGACATCCTGAAAATGAGAAAGACAAAAAAGAAAGTCAACACAGTAGCAGATTAATTGCAAGCCAGCCAGACACTGATCCAGAAATAAGAAATCATTATGTATAAAAAAAACGAATTAACACGTATCTTTTACACAGTTGCAGATTAATTGCAAGCCAGCCAGACACTGATCCAAAAAAAAGAAATCAATATGTTTAAAAAACGAATTAACACGTATCTTTTACACAGTTGCAGATTAATTGCAAGCCAGCCAGACACCGTTCCAGATGCAGACAACCACTCACAGCTGAAGATGGATTGCCCCTTGTTGGCCAGATCCACTTTCAGGTAAAAAGTTGCATCAGGTGGGTCATGACATCCTGAAAATAAGAAAGACAAAAAAGAAAGTCTATATAATTATAGAAACTGAATGTTCACTTACCTGTAACTCAGTTGCAGATGAAAAGAAAGCCAGTCAGACACCATTCCAGATGCAGGCAACCTCTCACAGCTGGACATGGATAGCCCCTTGTTGGCCGGATCCACTTTCAGGTAAAAAGGTGCGTGATGGGATCCTGTGTGACAAGAAAAAAGAAAATCAATATATGTATAAAAACCGAATTAACACGTACCTGTTACACAGTTGCAGATTAATTGCAAGCCAGCCAGACAACGTTCCAGATGCAGACAACCACTCGCAGCTGAAGATGGATTGCCCCTTGTTGGCCAGATCCACTTTCAGGTAAAAAGGTGCATCAGGTGGGTCATGACATCCTGAAAATAAGAAAGACAAAAAAGAAAGTCAATATAAGTATAGAAACTGAATGTTCACTTACCTGTGACTCAGTTGCAGATGAAAAGAAAGCCAGTCAGACACCATTCCAGATGCAGGCAACCTCTCACAGCTGGACATGGATAGCCCCTTGTTGGCCAGATCCACTTTCAGGTAAAAAGGTGCGTCATGAGATCCTGTGTGATAAGAAAAAAGAAAATCAATATATGTAAAAAAACCGAATTAACACAGTTGCAGATTAATTGCAAGCCAGCCAGACAACGTTCCAGATGCAGACAACCACTCGCAGCTGAAGATGGATTGCCCCTTGTTGGCCAGATCCACTTTCAGGTAAAAAGGTGCATCAGGTGGGTCATGACATCCTGAAAATAAGAAAGACAAAAAAGAAAGTCAATATAAGTATAGAAACTGAATTTTCATTTACCTGTAACTCAGTTCCAGATGAAAAGAAAGCCAGTCAGACACCATTCCAGATGCAGGCAACCTCTCACAGCTGGACATGGATAGTCCCTTGTTGGCCGGATCCACTTTCAGGTAAAAAGGTGCGTGATGGGATCCTGTGTGACAAGAAAAAAGAAAATCAATATATGTATAAAAACCGAAATAACATGTACCTGTTACACAGTTGCAGATTAATTGCAAGCCAGCCGGACAAAGTTCCAGATACAGACAACCACTCGCAGCTTAAGATGGATTGCCCCTTGTTGGCCAGATCCACTTTCAGGCAAAAAGGTGCGTCATGAGATCCTGTGTGACAAGAAAAAAGAAAATCAATATATGTATAAAAACCGAATTAACACGTACCTGTTACACAGTTGCAGATTAATTCCAAGATCCACTTTCAGGTAAAAAGATGCGTCAGGTGGGTCATGACATCCTGAAAATGAGAAAGACAAAAAAGAAAGTCAACACAGTAGCAGATTAATTGCAAGCCAGCCAGACACTGATCCAGAAATAAGAAATCATTATGTATAAAAAAACCGAATTAACACGTATCTTTTACACAGTTGCAGATTAATTGCAAGCCAGCCAGACAACGTTCCAGATGCAGACAACCACTCACAGCTGAAGATGGATTGCCCCTTGTTGGCCAGATCCACTTTCAGATAAACAGTTGCGTCAGGTGGGTCATGACATCCTAAAAATAAGAAAGACAAAAAAGAAAGTACATATAAGTATAGAAACTGAATGTTCACTTACCTGTAACTCAGTTGCAGATGAAAAGAAAGCCAGTCAGACACCATTCCAGATGCAGGCAACCTCTCACAGCTGGACATGGATAGCCCCTTGTTGGCCAGATCCACTTTCAGGTCAAAAGGTGCGTCATGAGATCCTGTGTGATAAGAAAAAAGAAAATCAATATATGTATAAAAACCGAATTAACACGTACCTGTTACACAGTTGCAGATTAATTACAAGCCAGCCAGACACCGTTCCAGATGCAGACAACCACTCGTAGGTGAAGATGGATTGCCCCTTGTTGGCCAGGTCCACTTTCAGGTAAAAAGGTGCGTCATGAGATCCTGTGTAACAAGAAAAAAGAAAATCAATATATGTATAAAAACCGAATTAACACGTACCTGTTACACAGATGCAGATTAATTGCAAGATCCACTTTCAGGTAAAAAGATGCGTCAGGTGGGTCATGAGATCCTGAAAATAAGAAAGACAAAAAAGAAAGTCAACACAGTTGCAGATTAATTGCAAGCCAGCCAGACACTGATCCAAAAAAAAGAAATCAATATGTTTAAAAAACGAATTAACACGTATCTTTTACACAGTTGCAGATTAATTGCAAGCCAGCCAGACACCGTTCCAGATGCAGACAACCACTCACAGCTGAAGATGGATTGCCCCTTGTTGGCCAGATCCACTTTCAGGTAAAAAGTTGCATCAGGTGGGTCATGACATCCTGAAAATAAGAAAGACAAAAAAGAAAGTCTATATAAGTATAGAAACTGAATGTTCACTTACCTGTTACACAGTTGCAGATGAAAACAAACCCAGTCAGACACCATTCCAGATGCAGGGCACCTCTCACAGCTGGACATGGATAGCCCCTTGTTGGCCGGATCCACTTTCAGGTAAAAAGGTGCGTGATGGGATCCTGTGTGACAAGAAAAAAGAAAATCAATATATGTATAAAAACCGAATTAACACGTACCTGTTACGCAGTTGCAGATTAATTGCAAGCCAGCCAGATACCGTTCCAGATGCAGACAACCACTCGCAGCTGAAGATGGATTGCCCCTTGTCGGCCAGATCTACTTTCAGGTAAAAAGGTGCGTCATGAGATCCTGTGTGACAAGAAAAAAGAAAATCAATATATGTATAAAAACCGAATTAACACGTACCTGTTACACAGTTGCAGATTAATTGCAAGATCCACTTTCAGGTAAAAAGATGCACCTGGTGGGTCATGTGATCCTGAAAATAAGAAAGACAAAAGAAAGTCAACACAGTTGCAGATTAATTGCAAGCCAGCCAGACACTGATCCAAAAAAAAGAAATCAATATGTATAAAAAACGAATTAACACATATCTTTTACACAGTTGCAGATTAATTGCAAGCCAGCCAGACACCGTTCCAGATGCAGACAACCACTCACAGCTTAAGATGGATTGCCCCTTGTTGGCCAGATCCACTTTCAGGTAAAAAGTTGCATCAGGTGGGTCATGACATCCTGAAAATAAGAAAGACAAAAAAGAAAGTCAATATAAGTATAGAAACTGAATGTTCACTTACCTGTAACTCAGTTGCAGATGAAAAGAAAGCCAGTCAGACACCATTTCAGACGCAGGCAACCTCTCACAGCTGGACATGGATAGCCCCTTGTTGGCCAGATCCACTTTCAGGTAAAAAGGTGCGTCATGAGATCCTGTGTGATAAGAAAAAAGATAATCAATATATGTATAAAAACCGAATTAACACGTACCTGTTACACAGTTGCAGATTAATTGCAAGCCAGCCAGACAACGTTCCAGATGCAGACAACCACTCGCAGCTGAAGATGGATTGCCCCTTGTTGGCCAGATCCACTTTCAGGCAAAAAGGTGCGTCATGAGATCCTGTGTGACAAGAAAAAAGAAAATCAATATATGTATAAAAAACGAATTAACACGTACCTGTTACACAGTTGCAGATTAATTCCAAGATCCACTTTCAGGTAAAAAGATGCGTTAGGTGGGTCATGACATCCTGAAAATGAGAAAGACAAAAAAGAAAGTCAACACAGTTGCAGATTAATTGCAAGCCAGCCAGACACTGATCCAGAAAAAAGAAATCATTATGTATAAAAAAAACGAATTAACACGTATCTTTTACACAGTTGCAGATTAATTGCAAGCCAGCCAGACACCGTTCCAGATGCAGACAACCACTCACAGCTGAAGATGGATTGCCCCTTGTTGGCCAGATCCACTTTCAGGTAAAAAGGTGCGTGATGGGATCCTGTGTGACAAAAAAAATCAATATATGTATAAAAACCGAATTAACACGTACCTGTTACACAGTTGCAGATTAATTGCAAGCCAGCCAGACACCGTTTCAGATGCAGACAACCACTCGCAGCTGAAGATGGATTGCTCCTTGTTGGCCAGATCCACTTTCAGGTAAGAAGATGCGTGATGAGATCCTGTGTGACAAGAAAAAAGAAATTCAAAATATGTATAAAAACCGAATTAACACGTACCTGTTACACAGTTGCAGATTAATTACAAGCCAGCCAGACACCGTTCCAGATGCAGACAACCACTCACAGCTGAAGATGGATTGCCCCTTGTTGGCCAGGTCCACTTTCAGGTAAAAAGTGCGTCATGAGATCCTGTGTAACAAGAAAAAAGAAAATCAATATATGTATAAAAACCGAATTAACACGTACCTGTTACACAGATGCAGATTAATTGCAAGATCCACTTTCAGGTAAAAAGATGCACCTGGTGGGTCATGTGATCCTGAAAATAAGAAAGACAAAAGAAAGTCAACACAGTTGCAGATTAATTGCAAGCCAGCCAGACACTGATCCAAAAAAAAGAAATCAATATGTATAAAAAACGAATTAACACATATCTTTTACACAGTTGCAGATTAATTGCAAGCCAGCCAGACACCGTTCCAGATGCAGACAACCACTCACAGCTTAAGATGGATTGCCCCTTGTTGGCCAGATCCACTTTCAGGTAAAAAGTTGCATCAGGTGGGTCATGACATCCTGAAAATAAGAAAGACAAAAAAGAAAGTCAATATAAGTATAGAAACTGAATGTTCACTTACCTGTAACTCAGTTGCAGATGAAAAGAAAGCCAGTCAGACACCATTCCAGATGCAGGCAACCTCTCACAGCTGGACATGGATAGCCCCTTGTTGGCCAGATCCACTTTCAGGTAAAAAGGTGCGTCATGAGATCCTGTGTGATAAGAAAAAAGAAAATCAATATATGTATAAAAACCGAATTAACACGTACCTGTTACACAGTTGCAGATTAATTGCAAGCCAGCCAGACACCGTTTCAGATGCAGACAACCACTCGCAGCTGAAGATGGATTGCCCCTTGTTGGCCAGATGCACTTTCAGGTAAAAAGATGCGTGATGAGATCCTGTGTGACAAGAAAAAAGAAATTCAAAATATGTATAAAAACCGAATTAACACGTACCTGTTACACAGTTGCAGATTAATTCCAAGATCCACTTTCAGGTAAAAAGATGCGTCAGGTGGGTCATGACATCCTGAAAATGAGAAAGACAAAAAAGAAAGTCAACACAGTAGCAGATTAATTGCAAGCCAGCCAGACACTGATCCAGAAATAAGAAATCATTATATATAAAAAAAACGAATTAACACGTATCTTTTACACAGTTGCAGATTAATTGCAAGCCAGCCAGACACCGTTTCAGATGCAGACAACCACTCGCAGCTGAAGATGGATTGCCCCTTGTTGGCCAGATCCACTTTCAGGTAAAAAGATGCGTGATGAGATCCTGTGTGACAAGAAAAAAGAAATTCAAAATATGTATAAATACCGAATTAACACTTACCTGTTACACAGTTGCAGATTACTTGCAAGCCAGCCAAACACCGTTCCAGATGCAGACAACAACTCGTAGGTGAAGATGGATTGCCCCTTGTTGGCCAGGTCCACTTTCAGGTAAAAAGGTGCGTCATGAGATCCTGTGTGACAAGAAAAAAGAAAATCAATATATGTATAAAAAACGAATTAACACGTACCTGTTACACAGTTGCAGATTAATTCCAAGATCCACTTTCAGGTAAAAAGATGCATCAGGTGGGTCATGACATCCTGAAAATGAGAAAGACAAAAAAGAAAGTCAACACAGTAGCAGATTAATTGCAAGCCAGCCAGACACTGATCCAGAAATAAGAAATCATTATGTATAAAAAAACCGAATTAACACGTATCTTTTACACAGTTGCAGATTAATTGCAAGCCAGCCAGACACCGTTCCAGATGCAGACAACCACTCACAGCTGAAGATGGATTGCCCATTGTTGGCCAGATCCACTTTCAGGTAAACAGTTGCGTCAGGTGGGTCATGACATCCTAAAAATAAGAAAGACAAAAAAGAAAGTACATATAAGTATAGAAACTGAATGTTCACTTACCTGTAACTCAGTTGCAGATGAAAAGAAAGCCAGTCAGACACCATTCCAGATGCAGGCAACCTCTCACAGCTGGACATGGATAGCCCCTTGTTGGCCAGATCCACTTTCAGGTCAAAAGGTGCGTCATGAGATCCTGTTTGATAAGAAAAAAGAAAATCAATAAATGTATAAAAACCGAATTAACACGTACCTGTTACACAGTTGCAGATTAATTGCAAGCCAGCCAGACAACGTTCCAGATGCAGACAACCACTCGCAGCTGAAGATGGATTGCCCCTTGTTGGCCAGATCCACTTTCAGGTAAAAAGGTGCATCAGGTGGGTCATGACATCCTGAAAATAAGAAAGACAAAAAAGAAAGTCAATATAAGTATAGAAACTGAATGTTCACTTACCTGTGACTCAGTTGCAGATGAAAAGAAAGCCAGTCAGACACCATTCCAGATGCAGGCAACCTCTCACATCTGGACATGTATAGCCACTTGTTGGCCGGATCCACTTTCAGGTAAAAAGGTGCGTGATGGGATCCTGTGTGACAAAAAAAAAAATCAATATATGTATAAAAACCGAATTAACACGTACCTCTTACACAGTTGCAGATTAATTCCAAGATCCACTTTCAGGTAAAAAGATGCGTCAGGTGGGTCATGACATCCTGAAAATGAGAAAGACAAAAAAGAAAGTCAACACAGTAGCAGATTAATTGCAAGCCAGCCAGACACTGATTCAGAAATAAGAAATCATTATGTATAAAAAAAACGAATTAACACGTATCTTTTACACAGTTGCAGATTAATTGCAAGCCAGCCAGACACCGTTCCAGATGCAGACAACCACTCACAGCTGAAGATGGATTGCCCCTTGTTGGCCAGATCCACTTTCAGGTAAAAAGTTGCATCAGGTGGGTCATGACATCCTGAAAATAAGAAAGACAAAAAAGAAAGTCAATATAAGTAAAGAAACTGAATGTTCACTTACCTGTAACTCAGTTCCAGATGAAAAGAAAGCCAGTCAGACACCATTCCAGATGCAGGCAACCTCTCACAGCTGGACATGGATAGCCCCTTGTTGGCCGGATCCACTTTCAGGTAAAAAGGTGCGTGATGGGATCCTGTGTGACAAGAAAAAAGAAAATCATAATATGTATAGAAACCGAATTAACACGTACCTGTTACACAGTTGCAGATTAATTGCAAGCCAGCCAGACACCGTTCCAGATGCAGACAACCACTCCTAGGTGAAGATGGATTGCCCCTTGTTGGCCAGGTCCACTTTCAGGTAAAAAGGTGCGTCATGAGATCCTGTGTAACAAGAAAAAAGAAAATCAATATATGTATAAAAACCGAATTAACACGTACCTGTTACACAGATGCAGATTAATTGCAAGATCCACTTTCAGGTAAAAAGATGCGTCAGGTGGGTCATGAGATCCTGAAAATAAGAAAGACAAAAAAGAAAGTCAACACAGTTGCAGATTAATTGCAAGCCAGCCAGACACTGATCCAAAAAAAAGAAATCAATATGTTTAAAAAACGAATTAACACGTATCTTTTACACAGTTGCAGATTAATTGCAAGCCAGCCAGACACCGTTCCAGATGCAGACAACCACTCACAGCTGAAGATGGATTGCCCCTTGTTGGCCAGATCCACTTTCAGGTAAAAAGTTGCATCAGGTGGGTCATGACATCCTGAAAATAAGAAAGACAAAAAAGAAAGTCTATATAAGTATAGAAACTGAATGTTCACTTACCTGTAACTCAGTTGCAGATGAAAAGAAAGCCAGTCAGACACCATTCCAGATGCAGGCAACCTCTCACAGCTGGACATGGATAGTCCCTTGTTGGCCGGATCCACTTTCATGTAAAAAGGTGCGTGATGGGATCCTGTGTGACAACAAAAAAGAAAATTAATATATGTATAAAAACTGAAATAACATGTACCTGTTACACAGTTGCAGATTAATTGCAAGCCAGCCGGACAAAGTTCCAGATGCAGACAACCACTCGCAGCTGAAGATGGATTGCCCCTTGTTGGCCAGATCCACTTTCAGGCAAAAAGGTGCGTCATGAGGTCCTGTGTGACAAGAAAAAAGAAAATCAATATATGTATAAAAACCGAATTAACACGTACCTGTTACACAGTTGCAGATTAATTCCAAGATCCACTTTCAGGTAAAAAGATGCGTCAGGTGGGTCATGACATCCTGAAAATGAGAAAGACAAAAAAGAAAGTCAACACAGTAGCAGATTAATTGCAAGCCAGCCAGACACTGATCCAGAAATAAGAAATCATTATGTATAAAAAAACCGAATTAACACGTATCTTTTACACAGTTGCAGATTAATTGCAAGCCAGCCAGACACCGTTCCAGATGCAGACAACCACTCACAGCTGAAGATGGATTGCCCATTGTTGGCCAGATCCACTTTCAGGTAAACAGTTGCGTCAGGTGGGTCATGACATCCTAAAAATAAGAAAGACAAAAAAGAAAGTACATATAAGTATAGAAACTGAATGTTCACTTACCTGTAACTCAGTTGCAGATGAAAAGAAAGCCAGTCAGACACCATTCCAGATGCAGGCAACCTCTCACAGCTGGACATGGATAGCCCCTTGTTGGCCAGATCCACTTTCAGGTCAAAAGGTGCGTCATGAGATCCTGTGTGATAAGAAAAAAGAAAATCAATAAATGTATAAAAACCGAATTAACACGTACCTGTTACACAGTTGCAGATTAATTGCAAGCCAGCCAGACAACGTTCCAGATGCAGACAACCACTCGCAGCTGAAGATGGATTGCCCCTTGTTGGCCAGATCCACTTTCAGGTAAAAAGGTGCATCAGGTGGGTCATGACATCCTGAAAATAAGAAAGACAAAAAAGAAAGTCAATATAAGTATAGAAACTGAATGTTCACTTACCTGTGACTCAGTTGCAGATGAAAAGAAAGCCAGTCAGACACCATTCCAGATGCAGGCAACCTCTCACATCTGGACATGTATAGCCACTTGTTGGCCGGATCCACTTTCAGGTAAAAAGGTGCGTGATGGGATCCTGTGTGACAAAAAAAAAAATCAATATATGTATAAAAACCGAATTAACACGTACCTCTTACACAGTTGCAGATTAATTCCAAGATCCACTTTCAGGTAAAAAGATGCGTCAGGTGGGTCATGACATCCTGAAAATGAGAAAGACAAAAAAGAAAGTCAACACAGTAGCAGATTAATTGCAAGCCAGCCAGACACTGATCCAGAAATAAGAAATCATTATGTATAAAAAAAACGAATTAACACGTATCTTTTACAAAGTTGCAGATTAATTGCAAGCCAGCCAGACACTGATCCAAAAAAAAGAAATCAATATGTTTAAAAAACGAATTAACACGTATCTTTTACACAGTTGCAGATTAATTGCAAGCCAGCCAGACACCGTTCCAGATGCAGACAACCACTCACAGCTGAAGATGGATTGCCCCTTGTTGGCCAGATCCACTTTCAGGTAAAAAGTTGCATCAGGTGGGTCATGACATCCTGAAAATAAGAAAGACAAAAAAGAAAGTCTATATAATTATAGAAACTGAATGTTCACTTACCTGTAACTCAGTTGCAGATGAAAAGAAAGCCAGTCAGACACCATTCCAGATGCAGGCAACCTCTCACAGCTGGACATGGATAGCCCCTTGTTGGCCGGATCCACTTTCAGGTAAAAAGGTGCGTGATGGGATCCTGTGTGACAAGAAAAAAGAAAATCAATATATGTATAAAAACCGAATTAACACGTACCTGTTACACAGTTGCAGATTAATTGCAAGCCAGCCAGACAACGTTCCAGATGCAGACAACCACTCGCAGCTGAAGATGGATTGCCCCTTGTTGGCCAGATCCACTTTCAGGTAAAAAGGTGCATCAGGTGGGTCATGACATCCTGAAAATAAGAAAGACAAAAAAGAAAGTCAATATAAGTATAGAAACTGAATGTTCACTTACCTGTGACTCAGTTGCAGATGAAAAGAAAGCCAGTCAGACACCATTCCAGATGCAGGCAACCTCTCACAGCTGGACATGGATAGCCCCTTGTTGGCCAGATCCACTTTCAGGTAAAAAGGTGCGTCATGAGATCCTGTGTGATAAGAAAAAAGAAAATCAATATATGTAAAAAAACCGAATTAACACAGTTGCAGATTAATTGCAAGCCAGCCAGACAACGTTCCAGATGCAGACAACCACTCGCAGCTGAAGATGGATTGCCCCTTGTTGGCCAGATCCACTTTCAGGTAAAAAGGTGCATCAGGTGGGTCATGACATCCTGAAAATAAGAAAGACAAAAAAGAAAGTCAATATAAGTATAGAAACTGAATTTTCATTTACCTGTAACTCAGTTCCAGATGAAAAGAAAGCCAGTCAGACACCATTCCAGATGCAGGCAACCTCTCACAGCTGGACATGGATAGTCCCTTGTTGGCCGGATCCACTTTCAGGTAAAAAGGTGCGTGATGGGATCCTGTGTGACAAGAAAAAAGAAAATCAATATATGTATAAAAACCGAAATAACATGTACCTGTTACACAGTTGCAGATTAATTGCAAGCCAGCCGGACAAAGTTCCAGATACAGACAACCACTCGCAGCTTAAGATGGATTGCCCCTTGTTGGCCAGATCCACTTTCAGGCAAAAAGGTGCGTCATGAGATCCTGTGTGACAAGAAAAAAGAAAATCAATATATGTATAAAAACCGAATTAACACGTACCTGTTACACAGTTGCAGATTAATTCCAAGATCCACTTTCAGGTAAAAAGATGCGTCAGGTGGGTCATGACATCCTGAAAATGAGAAAGACAAAAAAGAAAGTCAACACAGTAGCAGATTAATTGCAAGCCAGCCAGACACTGATCCAGAAATAAGAAATCATTATGTATAAAAAAACCGAATTAACACGTATCTTTTACACAGTTGCAGATTAATTGCAAGCCAGCCAGACAACGTTCCAGATGCAGACAACCACTCACAGCTGAAGATGGATTGCCCCTTGTTGGCCAGATCCACTTTCAGATAAACAGTTGCGTCAGGTGGGTCATGACATCCTAAAAATAAGAAAGACAAAAAAGAAAGTACATATAAGTATAGAAACTGAATGTTCACTTACCTGTAACTCAGTTGCAGATGAAAAGAAAGCCAGTCAGACACCATTCCAGATGCAGGCAACCTCTCACAGCTGGACATGGATAGCCCCTTGTTGGCCAGATCCACTTTCAGGTCAAAAGGTGCGTCATGAGATCCTGTGTGATAAGAAAAAAGAAAATCAATATATGTATAAAAACCGAATTAACACGTACCTGTTACACAGTTGCAGATTAATTACAAGCCAGCCAGACACCGTTCCAGATGCAGACAACCACTCGTAGGTGAAGATGGATTGCCCCTTGTTGGCCAGGTCCACTTTCAGGTAAAAAGGTGCGTCATGAGATCCTGTGTAACAAGAAAAAAGAAAATCAATATATGTATAAAAACCGAATTAACACGTACCTGTTACACAGATGCAGATTAATTGCAAGATCCACTTTCAGGTAAAAAGATGCGTCAGGTGGGTCATGAGATCCTGAAAATAAGAAAGACAAAAAAGAAAGTCAACACAGTTGCAGATTAATTGCAAGCCAGCCAGACACTGATCCAAAAAAAAGAAATCAATATGTTTAAAAAACGAATTAACACGTATCTTTTACACAGTTGCAGATTAATTGCAAGCCAGCCAGACACCGTTCCAGATGCAGACAACCACTCACAGCTGAAGATGGATTGCCCCTTGTTGGCCAGATCCACTTTCAGGTAAAAAGTTGCATCAGGTGGGTCATGACATCCTGAAAATAAGAAAGACAAAAAAGAAAGTCTATATAAGTATAGAAACTGAATGTTCACTTACCTGTTACACAGTTGCAGATGAAAACAAACCCAGTCAGACACCATTCCAGATGCAGGGCACCTCTCACAGCTGGACATGGATAGCCCCTTGTTGGCCGGATCCACTTTCAGGTAAAAAGGTGCGTGATGGGATCCTGTGTGACAAGAAAAAAGAAAATCAATATATGTATAAAAACCGAATTAACACGTACCTGTTACGCAGTTGCAGATTAATTGCAAGCCAGCCAGATACCGTTCCAGATGCAGACAACCACTCGCAGCTGAAGATGGATTGCCCCTTGTCGGCCAGATCTACTTTCAGGTAAAAAGGTGCGTCATGAGATCCTGTGTGACAAGAAAAAAGAAAATCAATATATGTATAAAAACCGAATTAACACGTACCTGTTACACAGTTGCAGATTAATTGCAAGATCCACTTTCAGGTAAAAAGATGCACCTGGTGGGTCATGTGATCCTGAAAATAAGAAAGACAAAAGAAAGTCAACACAGTTGCAGATTAATTGCAAGCCAGCCAGACACTGATCCAAAAAAAAGAAATCAATATGTATAAAAAACGAATTAACACATATCTTTTACACAGTTGCAGATTAATTGCAAGCCAGCCAGACACCGTTCCAGATGCAGACAACCACTCACAGCTTAAGATGGATTGCCCCTTGTTGGCCAGATCCACTTTCAGGTAAAAAGTTGCATCAGGTGGGTCATGACATCCTGAAAATAAGAAAGACAAAAAAGAAAGTCAATATAAGTATAGAAACTGAATGTTCACTTACCTGTAACTCAGTTGCAGATGAAAAGAAAGCCAGTCAGACACCATTTCAGATGCAGGCAACCTCTCACAGCTGGACATGGATAGCCCCTTGTTGGCCAGATCCACTTTCAGGTAAAAAGGTGCGTCATGAGATCCTGTGTGATAAGAAAAAAGATAATCAATATATGTATAAAAACCGAATTAACACGTACCTGTTACACAGTTGCAGATTAATTGCAAGCCAGCCAGACAACGTTCCAGATGCAGACAACCACTCGCAGCTGAAGATGGATTGCCCCTTGTTGGCCAGATCCACTTTCAGGCAAAAAGGTGCGTCATGAGATCCTGTGTGACAAGAAAAAAGAAAATCAATATATGTATAAAAAACGAATTAACACGTACCTGTTACACAGTTGCAGATTAATTCCAAGATCCACTTTCAGGTAAAAAGATGCGTTAGGTGGGTCATGACATCCTGAAAATGAGAAAGACAAAAAAGAAAGTCAACACAGTTGCAGATTAATTGCAAGCCAGCCAGACACTGATCCAGAAAAAAGAAATCATTATGTATAAAAAAAACGAATTAACACGTATCTTTTACACAGTTGCAGATTAATTGCAAGCCAGCCAGACACCGTTCCAGATGCAGACAACCACTCACAGCTGAAGATGGATTTCCCCTTGTTGGCCAGATCCACTTTCAGGTAAAAAGGTGCGTGATGGGATCCTGTGTGACAAAAAAAATCAATATATGTATAAAAACCGAATTAACACGTACCTGTTACACAGTTGCAGATTAATTGCAAGCCAGCCAGACACCGTTTCAGATGCAGACAACCACTCGCAGCTGAAGATGGATTGCTCCTTGTTGGCCAGATCCACTTTCAGGTAAAAAGATGCGTGATGAGATCCTGTGTGACAAGAAAAAAGAAATTCAAAATATGTATAAAAACCGAATTAACACGTACCTGTTACACAGTTGCAGATTAATTACAAGCCAGCCAGACACCGTTCCAGATGCAGACAACCACTCACAGCTGAAGATGGATTGCCCCTTGTTGGCCAGGTCCACTTTCAGGTAAAAAGTGCGTCATGAGATCCTGTGTAACAAGAAAAAAGAAAATCAATATATGTATAAAAACCGAATTAACACGTACCTGTTACACAGATGCAGATTAATTGCAAGATCCACTTTCAGGTAAAAAGATGCACCTGGTGGGTCATGTGATCCTGAAAATAAGAAAGACAAAAGAAAGTCAACACAGTTGCAGATTAATTGCAAGCCAGCCAGACACTGATCCAAAAAAAAGAAATCAATATGTATAAAAAACGAATTAACACATATCTTTTACACAGTTGCAGATTAATTGCAAGCCAGCCAGACACCGTTCCAGATGCAGACAACCACTCACAGCTTAAGATGGATTGCCCCTTGTTGGCCAGATCCACTTTCAGGTAAAAAGTTGCATCAGGTGGGTCATGACATCCTGAAAATAAGAAAGACAAAAAAGAAAGTCAATATAAGTATAGAAACTGAATGTTCACTTACCTGTAACTCAGTTGCAGATGAAAAGAAAGCCAGTCAGACACCATTCCAGATGCAGGCAACCTCTCACAGCTGGACATGGATAGCCCCTTGTTGGCCAGATCCACTTTCAGGTAAAAAGGTGCGTCATGAGATCCTGTGTGATAAGAAAAAAGAAAATCAATATATGTAAAAAAACCGAATTAACACAGTTGCAGATTAATTGCAAGCCAGCCAGACAACGTTCCAGATGCAGACAACCACTCGCAGCTGAAGATGGATTGCCCCTTGTTGGCCAGATCCACTTTCAGGTAAAAAGGTGCATCAGGTGGGTCATGACATCCTGAAAATAAGAAAGACAAAAAAGAAAGTCAATATAAGTATAGAAACTGAATTTTCATTTACCTGTAACTCAGTTCCAGATGAAAAGAAAGCCAGTCAGACACCATTCCAGATGCAGGCAACCTCTCACAGCTGGACATGGATAGTCCCTTGTTGGCCGGATCCACTTTCAGGTAAAAAGGTGCGTGATGGGATCCTGTGTGACAAGAAAAAAGAAAATCAATATATGTATAAAAACCGAAATAACATGTACCTGTTACACAGTTGCAGATTAATTGCAAGCCAGCCGGACAAAGTTCCAGATACAGACAACCACTCGCAGCTTAAGATGGATTGCCCCTTGTTGGCCAGATCCACTTTCAGGCAAAAAGGTGCGTCATGAGATCCTGTGTGACAAGAAAAAAGAAAATCAATATATGTATAAAAACCGAATTAACACGTACCTGTTACACAGTTGCAGATTAATTCCAAGATCCACTTTCAGGTAAAAAGATGCGTCAGGTGGGTCATGACATCCTGAAAATGAGAAAGACAAAAAAGAAAGTCAACACAGTAGCAGATTAATTGCAAGCCAGCCAGACACTGATCCAGAAATAAGAAATCATTATGTATAAAAAAACCGAATTAACACGTATCTTTTACACAGTTGCAGATTAATTGCAAGCCAGCCAGACAACGTTCCAGATGCAGACAACCACTCACAGCTGAAGATGGATTGCCCCTTGTTGGCCAGATCCACTTTCAGATAAACAGTTGCGTCAGGTGGGTCATGACATCCTAAAAATAAGAAAGACAAAAAAGAAAGTACATATAAGTATAGAAACTGAATGTTCACTTACCTGTAACTCAGTTGCAGATGAAAAGAAAGCCAGTCAGACACCATTCCAGATGCAGGCAACCTCTCACAGCTGGACATGGATAGCCCCTTGTTGGCCAGATCCACTTTCAGGTCAAAAGGTGCGTCATGAGATCCTGTGTGATAAGAAAAAAGAAAATCAATATATGTATAAAAACCGAATTAACACGTACCTGTTACACAGTTGCAGATTAATTACAAGCCAGCCAGACACCGTTCCAGATGCAGACAACCACTCGTAGGTGAAGATGGATTGCCCCTTGTTGGCCAGGTCCACTTTCAGGTAAAAAGGTGCGTCATGAGATCCTGTGTAACAAGAAAAAAGAAAATCAATATATGTATAAAAACCGAATTAACACGTACCTGTTACACAGATGCAGATTAATTGCAAGATCCACTTTCAGGTAAAAAGATGCGTCAGGTGGGTCATGAGATCCTGAAAATAAGAAAGACAAAAAAGAAAGTCAACACAGTTGCAGATTAATTGCAAGCCAGCCAGACACTGATCCAAAAAAAAGAAATCAATATGTTTAAAAAACGAATTAACACGTATCTTTTACACAGTTGCAGATTAATTGCAAGCCAGCCAGACACCGTTCCAGATGCAGACAACCACTCACAGCTGAAGATGGATTGCCCCTTGTTGGCCAGATCCACTTTCAGGTAAAAAGTTGCATCAGGTGGGTCATGACATCCTGAAAATAAGAAAGACAAAAAAGAAAGTCTATATAAGTATAGAAACTGAATGTTCACTTACCTGTTACACAGTTGCAGATGAAAACAAACCCAGTCAGACACCATTCCAGATGCAGGGCACCTCTCACAGCTGGACATGGATAGCCCCTTGTTGGCCGGATCCACTTTCAGGTAAAAAGGTGCGTGATGGGATCCTGTGTGACAAGAAAAAAGAAAATCAATATATGTATAAAAACCGAATTAACACGTACCTGTTACGCAGTTGCAGATTAATTGCAAGCCAGCCAGATACCGTTCCAGATGCAGACAACCACTCGCAGCTGAAGATGGATTGCCCCTTGTCGGCCAGATCCACTTTCAGGTAAAAAGGTGCGTGATGGGATCCTGTGTGACAAGAAAAAAGAAAATCAATATATGTATAAAAAACGAATTAACACGTACCTGTTACACAGTTGCAGATTAATTCCAAGATCCACTTTCAGGTAAAAAGATGCGTTAGGTGGGTCATGACATCCTGAAAATGAGAAAGACAAAAAAGAAAGTCAACACAGTTGCAGATTAATTGCAAGCCAGCCAGACACTGATCCAGAAAAAAGAAATCATTATGTATAAAAAAAACGAATTAACACGTATCTTTTACACAGTTGCAGATTAATTGCAAGCCAGCCAGACACCGTTCCAGATGCAGACAACCACTCACAGCTGAAGATGGATTGCCCCTTGTTGGCCAGATCCACTTTCAGGTAAAAAGGTGCGTGATGGGATCCTGTGTGACAAAAAAAATCAATATATGTATAAAAACCGAATTAACACGTACCTGTTACACTTTTGCAGATTAATTACAAGCCAGCCAGACACCGTTCCAGATGCAGACAACCACTCACAGCTGAAGATGGATTGCCCCTTGTTGGCCAGGTCCACTTTCAGGTAAAAAGTGCGTCATGAGATCCTGTGTAACAAGAAAAAAGAAATTCAAAATATGTATAAAAACCGAATTAACACGTACCTGTTACACAGTTGCAGATTAATTACAAGCCAGCCAGACACCGTTCCAGATGCAGACAACCACTCACAGCTGAAGATGGATTGCCCCTTGTTGGCCAGGTCCACTTTCAGGTAAAAAGTGCGTCATGAGATCCTGTGTAACAAGAAAAAAGAAAATCAATATATGTATAAAAACCGAATTAACACGTACCTGTTACACAGATGCAGATTAATTGCAAGATCCACTTTCAGGTAAAAAGATGCACCTGGTGGGTCATGTGATCCTGAAAATAAGAAAGACAAAAGAAAGTCAACACAGTTGCAGATTAATTGCAAGCCAGCCGGACAAAGTTCCAGATACAGACAACCACTCGCAGCTGAAGATGGATTGCCCCTTGTTGGCCAGATCCACTTTCAGGCAAAAAGGTGCGTCATGAGATCCTGTGTGACAAGAAAAAAGAAAATCAATATATGTATAAAAACCGAATTAACACGTACCTGTTACACAGTTGCAGATTAATTCCAAGATCCACTTTCAGGTAAAAAGATGCGTCAGGTGGGTCATGACATCCTGAAAATGAGAAAGACAAAAAAGAAAGTCAACACAGTAGCAGATTAATTGCAAGCCAGCCAGACACTGATCCAGAAATAAGAAATCATTATGTATAAAAAAACCGAATTAACACGTATCTTTTACACAGTTGCAGATTAATTGCAAGCCAGCCAGACAACGTTCCAGATGCAGACAACCACTCACAGCTGAAGATGGATTGCCCCTTGTTGGCCAGATCCACTTTCAGATAAACAGTTGCGTCAGGTGGGTCATGACATCCTAAAAATAAGAAAGACAAAAAAGAAAGTACATATAAGTATAGAAACTGAATGTTCACTTACCTGTAACTCAGTTGCAGATGAAAAGAAAGCCAGTCAGACACCATTCCAGATGCAGGCAACCTCTCACAGCTGGACATGGATAGCCCCTTGTTGGCCAGATCCACTTTCAGGTAAAAAGGTGCGTGATGGGATCCTGTGTGACAAGAAAAAAGAAAATCAATACATGTATAAAAACCGAATTAACACGTACCTGTTACGCAGTTGCAGATTAATTGCAAGCCAGCCAGATACCGTTCCAGATGCAGACAACCACTCGCAGCTGAAGATGGATTGCCCCTTGTCGGCCAGATCTACTTTCAGGTAAAAAGGTGCGTCATGAGATCCTGTGTGACAAGAAAAAAGAAAATCAATATATGTATAAAAACCGAATTAACACGTACCTGTTACACAGTTGCAGATTAATTGCAAGATCCACTTTCAGGTAAAAAGATGCACCTGGTGGGTCATGTGATCCTGAAAATAAGAAAGACAAAAGAAAGTCAACACAGTTGCAGATTAATTGCAAGCCAGCCAGACACTGATCCAAAAAAAAGAAATCAATATGTATAAAAAACGAATTAACACATATCTTTTACACAGTTGCAGATTAATTGCAAGCCAGCCAGACACCGTTCCAGATGCAGACAACCACTCACAGCTTAAGATGGATTGCCCCTTGTTGGCCAGATCCACTTTCAGGTAAAAAGTTGCATCAGGTGGGTCATGACATCCTGAAAATAAGAAAGACAAAAAAGAAAGTCAATATAAGTATAGAAACTGAATGTTCACTTACCTGTAACTCAGTTGCAGATGAAAAGAAAGCCAGTCAGACACCATTTCAGATGCAGGCAACCTCTCACAGCTGGACATGGATAGCCCCTTGTTGGCCAGATCCACTTTCAGGTAAAAAGGTGCGTCATGAGATCCTGTGTGATAAGAAAAAAGAAAATCAATATATGTTTAAAAACCGAATTAACACGTACCTGTTACACAGTTGCAGATTAATTGCAAGCCAGCCAGACACCGTTTCAGATGCAGACAACCACTCGCAGCTGAAGATGGATTGCCCCTTGTTGGCCAGATGCACTTTCAGGTAAAAAGATGCGTGATGAGATCCTGTGTGACAAGAAAAAAGAAATTCAAAATATGTATAAAAACCGAATTAACACGTACCTGTTACACAGTTGCAGATTAATTCCAAGATCCACTTTCAGGTAAAAAGATGCGTCAGGTGGGTCATGACATCCTGAAAATGAGAAAGACAAAAAAGAAAGTCAACACAGTAGCAGATTAATTGCAAGCCAGCCAGACACTGATCCAGAAATAAGAAATCATTATGTATAAAAAAAACGAATTAACACGTATCTTTTACACAGTTGCAGATTAATTGCAAGCCAGCCAGACACCGTTCCAGATGCAGACAACCACTCACAGCTTAAGATGGATTTCCCCTTGTTGGCCAGATCCACTTTCAGGTAAAAAGTTGCATCAGGTGGGTCATGACATCCTGAAAATAAGAAAGACAAAAAAGAAAGTCAATATAAGTATAGAAACTGAATGTTCACTTACCTGTAACTCAGTTGCAGATGAAAAGAAAGCCAGTCAGACACCATTCCAGATGCAGGCAACCTCTCACAGCTGGACATGGATAGCCCCTTGTTGGCCGGATCCACTTTCAGGTAAAAAGGTGCGTGATGGGATCCTGTGTGACAAGAAAAAAGAAAATCAATATATGTATAAAAACGGAATTAACACGTACCTGTTACGCAGTTGCAGATTAATTGCAAGCCAGCCAGATACCGTTCCAGATGCAGACAACCACTCGCAGCTGAAGATGGATTGCCCCTTGTCGGCCAGATCTACTTTCAGGTAAAAAGGTGCGTCATGAGATCCTGTGTGACAAGAAAAAAGAAAATCAATATATGTATAAAAACCGAATTAACACGTACCTGTTACACAGATGCAGATTAATTGCAAGATCCACTTTCAGGTAAAAAGATGCACCTGGTGGGTCATGTGATCCTGAAAATAAGAAAGACAAAAGAAAGTCAACACAGTTGCAGATTAATTGCAAGCCAGCCAGACACTGATCCAAAAAAAAGAAATCAATATGTATAAAAAACGAATTAACACATATCTTTTACACAGTTGCAGATTAATTGCAAGCCAGCCAGACACCGTTCCAGATGCAGACAACCACTCACAGCTTAAGATGGATTGCCCCTTGTTGGCCAGATCCACTTTCAGGTAAAAAGTTGCATCAGGTGGGTCATGACATCCTGAAAATAAGAAAGACAAAAAAGAAAGTCAATATAAGTATAGAAACTGAATGTTCACTTACCTGTAACTCAGTTGCAGATGAAAAGAAAGCCAGTCAGACACCATTCCAGATGCAGGCAACCTCTCACAGCTGGACATGGATAGCCCCTTGTTGGCCAGATCCACTTTCAGGTAAAAAGGTGCGTCATGAGATCCTGTGTGATAAGAAAAAAGAAAATCAATATATGTATAAAAACCGAATTAACACGTACCTGTTACGCAGTTGCAGATTAATTGCAAGCCAGCCAGACACCGTTTCAGATGCAGACAACCACTCGCAGCTGAAGATGGATTGCCCCTTGTTGGCCAGATCCACTTTCAGGTAAAAAGATGCGTGATGAGATCCTGTGTGACAAGAAAAAAGAAATTCAAAATATGTATAAAAACCGAATTAACACGTACCTGTTACACAGTTGCAGATTAATTCCAAGATCCACTTTCAGGTAAAAAGATGCGTCAGGTGGGTCATGACATCCTGAAAATGAGAAAGACAAAAAAGAAAGTCAACACAGTAGCAGATTAATTGCAAGCCAGCCAGACACTGATCCAGAAATAAGAAATCATTATGTATAAAAAAAACGAATTAACACGTATCTTTTACACAGTTGCAGATTAATTGCAAGCCAGCCAGACACCGTTCCAGATGCAGACAACCACTCACAGCTTAAGATGGATTGCCCCTTGTTGGCCAGATCCACTTTCAGGTAAAAAGTTGCATCAGGTGGGTCATGACATCCTGAAAATAAGAAAGACAAAAAAGAAAGTCAATATAAGTATAGAAACTGAATGTTCACTTACCTGTAACTCAGTTGCAGATGAAAAGAAAGCCAGTCAGACACCATTCCAGATGCAGGCAACCTCTCACAGCTGGACATGGATAGCCCCTTGTTGGCCGGATCCACTTTCAGGTAAAAAGGTGCGTGATGGGATCCTGTGTGACAAGAAAAAAGAAAATCAATATATGTATAAAAACGGAATTAACACGTACCTGTTACGCAGTTGCAGATTAATTGCAAGCCAGCCAGATACCGTTCCAGATGCAGACAACCACTCGCAGCTGAAGATGGATTGCCCCTTGTCGGCCAGATCTACTTTCAGGTAAAAAGGTGCGTCATGAGATCCTGTGTGACAAGAAAAAAGAAAATCAATATATGTATAAAAACCGAATTAACACATACCTGTTAAACAGTTGCAGATTAATTCCAAGATCCACTTTCATGTAAAAAGATGCGTCAGGTGGGTCATGACATCCTGAAAATGAGAAAGACAAAAAAGAAAGTCAACACAGTAGCAGATTAATTGCAAGCCAGCCAGACACTGATCCAGAAATAAGAAATCATTATGTATAAAAAAACCCGAATTAACACGTACCTTTTACACAGTTGCAGATTAATTGCAAGCCAGCCAGACACCGTTCCAGATGCAGACAACCACTCACAGCTGAAGATGGATTGCCCCTTGTTGGCCAGATCCACTTTCAGGTAAACAGTTGCGTCAGGTGGGTCATGACATCCTAAAAATAAGAAAGACAAAAAAGAAAGTACATATAAGTATAGAAACTGAATGTTCACTTACCTGTAACTCAGTTGCAGATGAAAAGAAAGCCAGTCAGACACCATTCCAGATGCAGGCAACCTCTCACAGCTGGACATGGATAGCCCCTTGTTGGCCAGATCCACTTTCAGGTAAAAAGGTGCGTCATGAGATCCTGTGTGATAAGAAAAAAGAAAATCAATATATGTAAAAAAACCGAATTAACACGTACCTGTTACACAGTTGCAGATTAATTGCAAGCCAGCCAGACAACGTTCCAGATGCAGACAACCACTCGCAGCTGAAGATGGATTGCCCCTTGTTGGCCAGATCCACTTTCAGGTAAAAAGGTGCATCAGGTGGGTCATGACATCCTGAAAATAAGAAAGACAAAAAAGAAAGTCAATATAAGTATAGAAACTGAATTTTCATTTACCTGTAACTCAGTTCCAGATGAAAAGAAAGCCAGTCAGACACCATTCCAGATGCAGGCAACCTCTCACAGCTGGACATGGATAGTCCCTTGTTGGCCGGATCCACTTTCAGGTAAAAAGGTGCGTGATGGGATCCTGTGTGACAAGAAAAAAGAAAATCAATATATGTATAAAAACCGAAATAACATGTACCTGTTACACAGTTGCAGATTAATTGCAAGCCAGCCAGACAAAGTTCCAGATGCAGACAACCACTCGCAGCTGAAGATGGATTGCCCCTTGTTGGACAGATCCACTTTCAGGCAAAAAGGTGCGTCATGAGATCCTGTGTGACAAGAAAAAAGAAAATCAATATATGTATAAAAACCGAATTAACACGTACCTGTTACACAGTTGCAGATTAATTCCAAGATCCACTTTCAGGTAAAAAGATGCGTCAGGTGGGTCATGACATCCTGAAAATGAGAAAGACAAAAAAGAAAGTCAACACAGTAGCAGATTAATTGCAAGCCAGCCAGACACTGATCCAGAAATAAGAAATCATTATGTATAAAAAAACCGAATTAACACGTATCTTTTACACAGTTGCAGATTAATTGCAAGCCAGCCAGACACCGTTCCAGATGCAGACAACCACTCACAGCTGAAGATGGATTGCCCCTTGTTGGCCAGATCCACTTTCAGGTAAAAAGGTGCGTCATGAGATCCTGTGTGATAAGAAAAAAGATAATCAATATATGTATAAAAACCGAATTAACACGTACCTGTTACACAGTTGCAGATTAATTGCAAGCCAGCCAGACAACGTTCCAGATGCAGACAACCACTCGCAGCTGAAGATGGATTGCCCCTTGTTGGCCAGATCCACTTTCAGGCAAAAAGGTGCGTCATGAGATCCTGTGTGACAAGAAAAAAGAAAATCAATATATGTATAAAAAACGAATTAACACGTATCTTTTACACAGTTGCAGATTAATTGCAAGCCAGCCAGACACCGTTCCAGATGCAGACAACCACTCACAGCTGAAGATGGATTGCCCCTTGTTGGCCAGATCCACTTTCAGGTAAAAAGGTGCGTGATGGGATCCTGTGTGACAAGAAAAAAGAAAATCAATATATGTATAAAAACCGAAATAACATGTACCTGTTACACAGTTGCAGATTAATTGCAAGCCAGCCGGACAAAGTTCCAGATACAGACAACCACTCGCAGCTTAAGATGGATTGCCCCTTGTTGGCCAGATCCACTTTCAGGCAAAAAGGTGCGTCATGAGATCCTGTGTGACAAGAAAAAAGAAAATCAATATATGTATAAAAACCGAATTAACACGTACCTGTTACACAGTTGCAGATTAATTCCAAGATCCACTTTCAGGTAAAAAGATGCGTCAGGTGGGTCATGACATCCTGAAAATGAGAAAGACAAAAAAGAAAGTCAACACAGTAGCAGATTAATTGCAAGCCAGCCAGACACTGATCCAGAAATAAGAAATCATTATGTATAAAAAAACCGAATTAACACGTATCTTTTACACAGTTGCAGATTAATTGCAAGCCAGCCAGACAACGTTCCAGATGCAGACAACCACTCACAGCTGAAGATGGATTGCCCCTTGTTGGCCAGATCCACTTTCAGATAAACAGTTGCGTCAGGTGGGTCATGACATCCTAAAAATAAGAAAGACAAAAAAGAAAGTACATATAAGTATAGAAACTGAATGTTCACTTACCTGTAACTCAGTTGCAGATGAAAAGAAAGCCAGTCAGACACCATTCCAGATGCAGGCAACCTCTCACAGCTGGACATGGATAGCCCCTTGTTGGCCAGATCCACTTTCAGGTCAAAAGGTGCGTCATGAGATCCTGTGTGATAAGAAAAAAGAAAATCAATATATGTATAAAAACCGAATTAACACGTACCTGTTACACAGTTGCAGATTAATTACAAGCCAGCCAGACACCGTTCCAGATGCAGACAACCACTCGTAGGTGAAGATGGATTGCCCCTTGTTGGCCAGGTCCACTTTCAGGTAAAAAGGTGCGTCATGAGATCCTGTGTAACAAGAAAAAAGAAAATCAATATATGTATAAAAACCGAATTAACACGTACCTGTTACACAGATGCAGATTAATTGCAAGATCCACTTTCAGGTAAAAAGATGCGTCAGGTGGGTCATGAGATCCTGAAAATAAGAAAGACAAAAAAGAAAGTCAACACAGTTGCAGATTAATTGCAAGCCAGCCAGACACTGATCCAAAAAAAAGAAATCAATATGTTTAAAAAACGAATTAACACGTATCTTTTACACAGTTGCAGATTAATTGCAAGCCAGCCAGACACCGTTCCAGATGCAGACAACCACTCACAGCTGAAGATGGATTGCCCCTTGTTGGCCAGATCCACTTTCAGGTAAAAAGTTGCATCAGGTGGGTCATGACATCCTGAAAATAAGAAAGACAAAAAAGAAAGTCTATATAAGTATAGAAACTGAATGTTCACTTACCTGTTACACAGTTGCAGATGAAAACAAACCCAGTCAGACACCATTCCAGATGCAGGGCACCTCTCACAGCTGGACATGGATAGCCCCTTGTTGGCCGGATCCACTTTCAGGTAAAAAGGTGCGTGATGGGATCCTGTGTGACAAGAAAAAAGAAAATCAATATATGTATAAAAACCGAATTAACACGTACCTGTTACGCAGTTGCAGATTAATTGCAAGCCAGCCAGATACCGTTCCAGATGCAGACAACCACTCGCAGCTGAAGATGGATTGCCCCTTGTCGGCCAGATCTACTTTCAGGTAAAAAGGTGCGTCATGAGATCCTGTGTGACAAGAAAAAAGAAAATCAATATATGTATAAAAACCGAATTAACACGTACCTGTTACACAGTTGCAGATTAATTGCAAGATCCACTTTCAGGTAAAAAGATGCACCTGGTGGGTCATGTGATCCTGAAAATAAGAAAGACAAAAGAAAGTCAACACAGTTGCAGATTAATTGCAAGCCAGCCAGACACTGATCCAAAAAAAAGAAATCAATATGTATAAAAAACGAATTAACACATATCTTTTACACAGTTGCAGATTAATTGCAAGCCAGCCAGACACCGTTCCAGATGCAGACAACCACTCACAGCTTAAGATGGATTGCCCCTTGTTGGCCAGATCCACTTTCAGGTAAAAAGTTGCATCAGGTGGGTCATGACATCCTGAAAATAAGAAAGACAAAAAAGAAAGTCAATATAAGTATAGAAACTGAATGTTCACTTACCTGTAACTCAGTTGCAGATGAAAAGAAAGCCAGTCAGACACCATTTCAGACGCAGGCAACCTCTCACAGCTGGACATGGATAGCCCCTTGTTGGCCAGATCCACTTTCAGGTAAAAAGGTGCGTCATGAGATCCTGTGTGATAAGAAAAAAGATAATCAATATATGTATAAAAACCGAATTAACACGTACCTGTTACACAGTTGCAGATTAATTGCAAGCCAGCCAGACAACGTTCCAGATGCAGACAACCACTCGCAGCTGAAGATGGATTGCCCCTTGTTGGCCAGATCCACTTTCAGGCAAAAAGGTGCGTCATGAGATCCTGTGTGACAAGAAAAAAGAAAATCAATATATGTATAAAAAACGAATTAACACGTACCTGTTACACAGTTGCAGATTAATTCCAAGATCCACTTTCAGGTAAAAAGATGCGTTAGGTGGGTCATGACATCCTGAAAATGAGAAAGACAAAAAAGAAAGTCAACACAGTTGCAGATTAATTGCAAGCCAGCCAGACACTGATCCAGAAAAAAGAAATCATTATGTATAAAAAAAACGAATTAACACGTATCTTTTACACAGTTGCAGATTAATTGCAAGCCAGCCAGACACCGTTCCAGATGCAGACAACCACTCACAGCTGAAGATGGATTGCTCCTTGTTGGCCAGATCCACTTTCAGGTAAGAAGATGCGTGATGAGATCCTGTGTGACAAGAAAAAAGAAATTCAAAATATGTATAAAAACCGAATTAACACGTACCTGTTACACAGTTGCAGATTAATTACAAGCCAGCCAGACACCGTTCCAGATGCAGACAACCACTCACAGCTGAAGATGGATTGCCCCTTGTTGGCCAGGTCCACTTTCAGGTAAAAAGTGCGTCATGAGATCCTGTGTAACAAGAAAAAAGAAAATCAATATATGTATAAAAACCGAATTAACACGTACCTGTTACACAGATGCAGATTAATTGCAAGATCCACTTTCAGGTAAAAAGATGCACCTGGTGGGTCATGTGATCCTGAAAATAAGAAAGACAAAAGAAAGTCAACACAGTTGCAGATTAATTGCAAGCCAGCCAGACACTGATCCAAAAAAAAGAAATCAATATGTATAAAAAACGAATTAACACATATCTTTTACACAGTTGCAGATTAATTGCAAGCCAGCCAGACACCGTTCCAGATGCAGACAACCACTCACAGCTTAAGATGGATTGCCCCTTGTTGGCCAGATCCACTTTCAGGTAAAAAGTTGCATCAGGTGGGTCATGACATCCTGAAAATAAGAAAGACAAAAAAGAAAGTCAATATAAGTATAGAAACTGAATGTTCACTTACCTGTAACTCAGTTGCAGATGAAAAGAAAGCCAGTCAGACACCATTCCAGATGCAGGCAACCTCTCACAGCTGGACATGGATAGCCCCTTGTTGGCCAGATCCACTTTCAGGTAAAAAGGTGCGTCATGAGATCCTGTGTGATAAGAAAAAAGAAAATCAATATATGTATAAAAACCGAATTAACACGTACCTGTTACACAGTTGCAGATTAATTGCAAGCCAGCCAGACACCGTTTCAGATGCAGACAACCACTCGCAGCTGAAGATGGATTGCCCCTTGTTGGCCAGATGCACTTTCAGGTAAAAAGATGCGTGATGAGATCCTGTGTGACAAGAAAAAAGAAATTCAAAATATGTATAAAAACCGAATTAACACGTACCTGTTACACAGTTGCAGATTAATTCCAAGATCCACTTTCAGGTAAAAAGATGCGTCAGGTGGGTCATGACATCCTGAAAATGAGAAAGACAAAAAAGAAAGTCAACACAGTAGCAGATTAATTGCAAGCCAGCCAGACACTGATCCAGAAATAAGAAATCATTATATATAAAAAAAACGAATTAACACGTATCTTTTACACAGTTGCAGATTAATTGCAAGCCAGCCAGACACCGTTTCAGATGCAGACAACCACTCGCAGCTGAAGATGGATTGCCCCTTGTTGGCCAGATCCACTTTCAGGTAAAAAGATGCGTGATGAGATCCTGTGTGACAAGAAAAAAGAAATTCAAAATATGTATAAATACCGAATTAACACTTACCTGTTACACAGTTGCAGATTACTTGCAAGCCAGCCAAACACCGTTCCAGATGCAGACAACAACTCGTAGGTGAAGATGGATTGCCCCTTGTTGGCCAGGTCCACTTTCAGGTAAAAAGGTGCGTCATGAGATCCTGTGTGACAAGAAAAAAGAAAATCAATATATGTATAAAAAACGAATTAACACGTACCTGTTACACAGTTGCAGATTAATTCCAAGATCCACTTTCAGGTAAAAAGATGCATCAGGTGGGTCATGACATCCTGAAAATGAGAAAGACAAAAAAGAAAGTCAACACAGTAGCAGATTAATTGCAAGCCAGCCAGACACTGATCCAGAAATAAGAAATCATTATGTATAAAAAAACCGAATTAACACGTATCTTTTACACAGTTGCAGATTAATTGCAAGCCAGCCAGACACCGTTCCAGATGCAGACAACCACTCACAGCTGAAGATGGATTGCCCATTGTTGGCCAGATCCACTTTCAGGTAAACAGTTGCGTCAGGTGGGTCATGACATCCTAAAAATAAGAAAGACAAAAAAGAAAGTACATATAAGTATAGAAACTGAATGTTCACTTACCTGTAACTCAGTTGCAGATGAAAAGAAAGCCAGTCAGACACCATTCCAGATGCAGGCAACCTCTCACAGCTGGACATGGATAGCCCCTTGTTGGCCAGATCCACTTTCAGGTCAAAAGGTGCGTCATGAGATCCTGTGTGATAAGAAAAAAGAAAATCAATAAATGTATAAAAACCGAATTAACACGTACCTGTTACACAGTTGCAGATTAATTGCAAGCCAGCCAGACAACGTTCCAGATGCAGACAACCACTCGCAGCTGAAGATGGATTGCCCCTTGTTGGCCAGATCCACTTTCAGGTAAAAAGGTGCATCAGGTGGGTCATGACATCCTGAAAATAAGAAAGACAAAAAAGAAAGTCAATATAAGTATAGAAACTGAATGTTCACTTACCTGTGACTCAGTTGCAGATGAAAAGAAAGCCAGTCAGACACCATTCCAGATGCAGGCAACCTCTCACATCTGGACATGTATAGCCACTTGTTGGCCGGATCCACTTTCAGGTAAAAAGGTGCGTGATGGGATCCTGTGTGACAAAAAAAAAAATCAATATATGTATAAAAACCGAATTAACACGTACCTCTTACACAGTTGCAGATTAATTCCAAGATCCACTTTCAGGTAAAAAGATGCGTCAGGTGGGTCATGACATCCTGAAAATGAGAAAGACAAAAAAGAAAGTCAACACAGTAGCAGATTAATTGCAAGCCAGCCAGACACTGATTCAGAAATAAGAAATCATTATGTATAAAAAAAACGAATTAACACGTATCTTTTACACAGTTGCAGATTAATTGCAAGCCAGCCAGACACCGTTCCAGATGCAGACAACCACTCACAGCTGAAGATGGATTGCCCCTTGTTGGCCAGATCCACTTTCAGGTAAAAAGTTGCATCAGGTGGGTCATGACATCCTGAAAATAAGAAAGACAAAAAAGAAAGTCAATATAAGTATAGAAACTGAATGTTCACTTACCTGTAACTCAGTTCCAGATGAAAAGAAAGCCAGTCAGACACCATTCCAGATGCAGGCAACCTCTCACAGCTGGACATGGATAGCCCCTTGTTGGCCGGATCCACTTTCAGGTAAAAAGGTGCGTGATGGGATCCTGTGTGACAAGAAAAAAGAAAATCATAATATGTATAGAAACCGAATTAACACGTACCTGTTACACAGTTGCAGATTAATTGCAAGCCAGCCAGACACCGTTGCAGATGCAGACAACCACTCCTAGGTGAAGATGGATTGCCCCTTGTTGGCCAGGTCCACTTTCAGGTAAAAAGGTGCGTCATGAGATCCTGTGTAACAAGAAAAAAGAAAATCAATATATGTATAAAAACCGAATTAACATGTACCTGTTACACAGATGCAGATTAATTGCAAGATCCACTTTCAGGTAAAAAGATGCGTCAGGTGGGTCATGAGATCCTGAAAATAAGAAAGACAAAAAAGAAAGTCAACACAGTTGCAGATTAATTGCAAGCCAGCCAGACACTGATCCAAAAAAAAGAAATCAATATGTTTAAAAAACGAATTAACACGTATCTTTTACACAGTTGCAGATTAATTGCAAGCCAGCCAGACACCGTTCCAGATGCAGACAACCACTCACAGCTGAAGATGGATTGCCCCTTGTTGGCCAGATCCACTTTCAGGTAAAAAGTTGCATCAGGTGGGTCATGACATCCTGAAAATAAGAAAGACAAAAAAGAAAGTCTATATAAGTATAGAAACTGAATGTTCACTTACCTGTAACTCAGTTGCAGATGAAAAGAAAGCCAGTCAGACACCATTCCAGATGCAGGCAACCTCTCACAGCTGGACATGGATAGTCCCTTGTTGGCCGGATCCACTTTCAGGTAAAAAGGTGCGTGATGGGATCCTGTGTGACAACAAAAAAGAAAATCAATATATGTATAAAAACTGAAATAACATGTACCTGTTACACAGTTGCAGATTAATTGCAAGCCAGCCGGACAAAGTTCCAGATGCAGACAACCACTCGCAGCTGAAGATGGATTGCCCCTTGTTGGCCAGATCCACTTTCAGGCAAAAAGGTGCGTCATGAGGTCCTGTGTGACAAGAAAAAAGAAAATCAATATATGTATAAAAACCGAATTAACACGTACCTGTTACACAGTTGCAGATTAATTCCAAGATCCACTTTCAGGTAAAAAGATGCGTCAGGTGGGTCATGACATCCTGAAAATGAGAAAGACAAAAAAGAAAGTCAACACAGTAGCAGATTAATTGCAAGCCAGCCAGACACTGA
Source organism: Salminus brasiliensis (assembly GCF_030463535.1). Taxonomy (NCBI): domain Eukaryota; kingdom Metazoa; phylum Chordata; class Actinopteri; order Characiformes; family Bryconidae; genus Salminus; species Salminus brasiliensis. The sequence goes on from NC_132888.1 coordinate 29,733,336, forward strand.
TCCAGAAATAAGAAATCATTATGTATAAAAAAACCGAATTAACACGTATCTTTTACACAGTTGCAGATTAATTGCAAGCCAGCCAGACACCGTTCCAGATGCAGACAACCACTCACAGCTGAAGATGGATTGCCCATTGTTGGCCAGATCCACTTTCAGGTAAACAGTTGCGTCAGGTGGGTCATGACATCCTAAAAATAAGAAAGACAAAAAAGAAAGTACATATAAGTATAGAAACTGAATGTTCACTTACCTGTAACTCAGTTGCAGATGAAAAGAAAGCCAGTCAGACACCATTCCAGATGCAGGCAACCTCTCACAGCTGGACATGGATAGCCCCTTGTTGGCCAGATCCACTTTCAGGTCAAAAGGTGCGTCATGAGATCCTGTGTGATAAGAAAAAAGAAAATCAATAAATGTATAAAAACCGAATTAACACGTACCTGTTACACAGTTGCAGATTAATTGCAAGCCAGCCAGACAACGTTCCAGATGCAGACAACCACTCGCAGCTGAAGATGGATTGCCCCTTGTTGGCCAGATCCACTTTCAGGTAAAAAGGTGCATCAGGTGGGTCATGACATCCTGAAAATAAGAAAGACAAAAAAGAAAGTCAATATAAGTATAGAAACTGAATGTTCACTTACCTGTGACTCAGTTGCAGATGAAAAGAAAGCCAGTCAGACACCATTCCAGATGCAGGCAACCTCTCACATCTGGACATGTATAGCCACTTGTTGGCCGGATCCACTTTCAGGTAAAAAGGTGCGTGATGGGATCCTGTGTGACAAAAAAAAAAATCAATATATGTATAAAAACCGAATTAACACGTACCTCTTACACAGTTGCAGATTAATTCCAAGATCCACTTTCAGGTAAAAAGATGCGTCAGGTGGGTCATGACATCCTGAAAATGAGAAAGACAAAAAAGAAAGTCAACACAGTAGCAGATTAATTGCAAGCCAGCCAGACACTGATCCAGAAATAAGAAATCATTATGTATAAAAAAAACGAATTAACACGTATCTTTTACACAGTTGCAGATTAATTGCAAGCCAGCCAGACACTGATCCAAAAAAAAGAAATCAATATGTTTAAAAAACGAATTAACACGTATCTTTTACACAGTTGCAGATTAATTGCAAGCCAGCCAGACAACGTTCCAGATGCAGACAACCACTCGCAGCTGAAGATGGATTGCCCCTTGTTGGCCAGATCCACTTTCAGGTAAAAAGTTGCATCAGGTGGGTCATGACATCCTGAAAATAAGAAAGACAAAAAAGAAAGTCTATATAATTATAGAAACTGAATGTTCACTTACCTGTAACTCAGTTGCAGATGAAAAGAAAGCCAGTCAGACACCATTCCAGATGCAGGCAACCTCTCACAGCTGGACATGGATAGCCCCTTGTTGGCCGGATCCACTTTCAGGTAAAAAGGTGCGTGATGGGATCCTGTGTGACAAGAAAAAAGAAAATCAATATATGTATAAAAACCGAATTAACACGTACCTGTTACACAGTTGCAGATTAATTGCAAGCCAGCCAGACAACGTTCCAGATGCAGACAACCACTCGCAGCTGAAGATGGATTGCCCCTTGTTGGCCAGATCCACTTTCAGGTAAAAAGGTGCATCAGGTGGGTCATGACATCCTGAAAATAAGAAAGACAAAAAAGAAAGTCAATATAAGTATAGAAACTGAATGTTCACTTACCTGTGACTCAGTTGCAGATGAAAAGAAAGCCAGTCAGACACCATTCCAGATGCAGGCAACCTCTCACAGCTGGACATGGATAGCCCCTTGTTGGCCAGATCCACTTTCAGGTAAAAAGGTGCGTCATGAGATCCTGTGTGATAAGAAAAAAGAAAATCAATATATGTAAAAAAACCGAATTAACACAGTTGCAGATTAATTGCAAGCCAGCCAGACAACGTTCCAGATGCAGACAACCACTCGCAGCTGAAGATGGATTGCCCCTTGTTGGCCAGATCCACTTTCAGGTAAAAAGGTGCATCAGGTGGGTCATGACATCCTGAAAATAAGAAAGACAAAAAAGAAAGTCAATATAAGTATAGAAACTGAATTTTCATTTACCTGTAACTCAGTTCCAGATGAAAAGAAAGCCAGTCAGACACCATTCCAGATGCAGGCAACCTCTCACAGCTGGACATGGATAGTCCCTTGTTGGCCGGATCCACTTTCAGGTAAAAAGGTGCGTGATGGGATCCTGTGTGACAAGAAAAAAGAAAATCAATATATGTATAAAAACCGAAATAACATGTACCTGTTACACAGTTGCAGATTAATTGCAAGCCAGCCGGACAAAGTTCCAGATACAGACAACCACTCGCAGCTTAAGATGGATTGCCCCTTGTTGGCCAGATCCACTTTCAGGCAAAAAGGTGCGTCATGAGATCCTGTGTGACAAGAAAAAAGAAAATCAATATATGTATAAAAACCGAATTAACACGTACCTGTTACACAGTTGCAGATTAATTCCAAGATCCACTTTCAGGTAAAAAGATGCGTCAGGTGGGTCATGACATCCTGAAAATGAGAAAGACAAAAAAGAAAGTCAACACAGTAGCAGATTAATTGCAAGCCAGCCAGACACTGATCCAGAAATAAGAAATCATTATGTATAAAAAAACCGAATTAACACGTATCTTTTACACAGTTGCAGATTAATTGCAAGCCAGCCAGACAACGTTCCAGATGCAGACAACCACTCACAGCTGAAGATGGATTGCCCCTTGTTGGCCAGATCCACTTTCAGATAAACAGTTGCGTCAGGTGGGTCATGACATCCTAAAAATAAGAAAGACAAAAAAGAAAGTACATATAAGTATAGAAACTGAATGTTCACTTACCTGTAACTCAGTTGCAGATGAAAAGAAAGCCAGTCAGACACCATTCCAGATGCAGGCAACCTCTCACAGCTGGACATGGATAGCCCCTTGTTGGCCAGATCCACTTTCAGGTCAAAAGGTGCGTCATGAGATCCTGTGTGATAAGAAAAAAGAAAATCAATATATGTATAAAAACCGAATTAACACGTACCTGTTACACAGTTGCAGATTAATTACAAGCCAGCCAGACACCGTTCCAGATGCAGACAACCACTCGTAGGTGAAGATGGATTGCCCCTTGTTGGCCAGGTCCACTTTCAGGTAAAAAGGTGCGTCATGAGATCCTGTGTAACAAGAAAAAAGAAAATCAATATATGTATAAAAACCGAATTAACACGTACCTGTTACACAGATGCAGATTAATTGCAAGATCCACTTTCAGGTAAAAAGATGCGTCAGGTGGGTCATGAGATCCTGAAAATAAGAAAGACAAAAAAGAAAGTCAACACAGTTGCAGATTAATTGCAAGCCAGCCAGACACTGATCCAAAAAAAAAGAAATCAATATGTTTAAAAAACGAATTAACACGTATCTTTTACACAGTTGCAGATTAATTGCAAGCCAGCCAGACACCGTTCCAGATGCAGACAACCACTCACAGCTGAAGATGGATTGCCCCTTGTTGGCCAGATCCACTTTCAGGTAAAAAGGTGCGTGATGGGATCCTGTGTGACAAAAAAAATCAATATATGTATAAAAACCGAATTAACACGTACCTGTTACACAGTTGCAGATTAATTGCAAGCCAGCCAGACACCGTTTCAGATGCAGACAACCACTCGCAGCTGAAGATGGATTGCTCCTTGTTGGCCAGATCCACTTTCAGGTAAAAAGATGCGTGATGAGATCCTGTGTGACAAGAAAAAAGAAATTCAAAATATGTATAAAAACCGAATTAACACGTACCTGTTACACAGTTGCAGATTAATTACAAGCCAGCCAGACACCGTTCCAGATGCAGACAACCACTCACAGCTGAAGATGGATTGCCCCTTGTTGGCCAGGTCCACTTTCAGGTAAAAAGTGCGTCATGAGATCCTGTGTAACAAGAAAAAAGAAAATCAATATATGTATAAAAACCGAATTAACACGTACCTGTTACACAGATGCAGATTAATTGCAAGATCCACTTTCAGGTAAAAAGATGCACCTGGTGGGTCATGTGATCCTGAAAATAAGAAAGACAAAAGAAAGTCAACACAGTTGCAGATTAATTGCAAGCCAGCCAGACACTGATCCAAAAAAAAGAAATCAATATGTATAAAAAACGAATTAACACATATCTTTTACACAGTTGCAGATTAATTGCAAGCCAGCCAGACACCGTTCCAGATGCAGACAACCACTCACAGCTTAAGATGGATTGCCCCTTGTTGGCCAGATCCACTTTCAGGTAAAAAGTTGCATCAGGTGGGTCATGACATCCTGAAAATAAGAAAGACAAAAAAGAAAGTCAATATAAGTATAGAAACTGAATGTTCACTTACCTGTAACTCAGTTGCAGATGAAAAGAAAGCCAGTCAGACACCATTCCAGATGCAGGCAACCTCTCACAGCTGGACATGGATAGCCCCTTGTTGGCCAGATCCACTTTCAGGTAAAAAGGTGCGTCATGAGATCCTGTGTGATAAGAAAAAAGAAAATCAATATATGTAAAAAAACCGAATTAACACAGTTGCAGATTAATTGCAAGCCAGCCAGACAACGTTCCAGATGCAGACAACCACTCGCAGCTGAAGATGGATTGCCCCTTGTTGGCCAGATCCACTTTCAGGTAAAAAGGTGCATCAGGTGGGTCATGACATCCTGAAAATAAGAAAGACAAAAAAGAAAGTCAATATAAGTATAGAAACTGAATTTTCATTTACCTGTAACTCAGTTCCAGATGAAAAGAAAGCCAGTCAGACACCATTCCAGATGCAGGCAACCTCTCACAGCTGGACATGGATAGTCCCTTGTTGGCCGGATCCACTTTCAGGTAAAAAGGTGCGTGATGGGATCCTGTGTGACAAGAAAAAAGAAAATCAATATATGTATAAAAACCGAAATAACATGTACCTGTTACACAGTTGCAGATTAATTGCAAGCCAGCCGGACAAAGTTCCAGATACAGACAACCACTCGCAGCTTAAGATGGATTGCCCCTTGTTGGCCAGATCCACTTTCAGGCAAAAAGGTGCGTCATGAGATCCTGTGTGACAAGAAAAAAGAAAATCAATATATGTATAAAAACCGAATTAACACGTACCTGTTACACAGTTGCAGATTAATTCCAAGATCCACTTTCAGGTAAAAAGATGCGTCAGGTGGGTCATGACATCCTGAAAATGAGAAAGACAAAAAAGAAAGTCAACACAGTAGCAGATTAATTGCAAGCCAGCCAGACACTGATCCAGAAATAAGAAATCATTATGTATAAAAAAACCGAATTAACACGTATCTTTTACACAGTTGCAGATTAATTGCAAGCCAGCCAGACAACGTTCCAGATGCAGACAACCACTCACAGCTGAAGATGGATTGCCCCTTGTTGGCCAGATCCACTTTCAGATAAACAGTTGCGTCAGGTGGGTCATGACATCCTAAAAATAAGAAAGACAAAAAAGAAAGTACATATAAGTATAGAAACTGAATGTTCACTTACCTGTAACTCAGTTGCAGATGAAAAGAAAGCCAGTCAGACACCATTCCAGATGCAGGCAACCTCTCACAGCTGGACATGGATAGCCCCTTGTTGGCCAGATCCACTTTCAGGTCAAAAGGTGCGTCATGAGATCCTGTGTGATAAGAAAAAAGAAAATCAATATATGTATAAAAACCGAATTAACACGTACCTGTTACACAGTTGCAGATTAATTACAAGCCAGCCAGACACCGTTCCAGATGCAGACAACCACTCGTAGGTGAAGATGGATTGCCCCTTGTTGGCCAGGTCCACTTTCAGGTAAAAAGGTGCGTCATGAGATCCTGTGTAACAAGAAAAAAGAAAATCAATATATGTATAAAAACCGAATTAACACGTACCTGTTACACAGATGCAGATTAATTGCAAGATCCACTTTCAGGTAAAAAGATGCGTCAGGTGGGTCATGAGATCCTGAAAATAAGAAAGACAAAAAAGAAAGTCAACACAGTTGCAGATTAATTGCAAGCCAGCCAGACACTGATCCAAAAAAAAGAAATCAATATGTTTAAAAAACGAATTAACACGTATCTTTTACACAGTTGCAGATTAATTGCAAGCCAGCCAGACACCGTTCCAGATGCAGACAACCACTCACAGCTGAAGATGGATTGCCCCTTGTTGGCCAGATCCACTTTCAGGTAAAAAGTTGCATCAGGTGGGTCATGACATCCTGAAAATAAGAAAGACAAAAAAGAAAGTCTATATAAGTATAGAAACTGAATGTTCACTTACCTGTTACACAGTTGCAGATGAAAACAAACCCAGTCAGACACCATTCCAGATGCAGGGCACCTCTCACAGCTGGACATGGATAGCCCCTTGTTGGCCGGATCCACTTTCAGGTAAAAAGGTGCGTGATGGGATCCTGTGTGACAAGAAAAAAGAAAATCAATATATGTATAAAAACCGAATTAACACGTACCTGTTACGCAGTTGCAGATTAATTGCAAGCCAGCCAGATACCGTTCCAGATGCAGACAACCACTCGCAGCTGAAGATGGATTGCCCCTTGTCGGCCAGATCTACTTTCAGGTAAAAAGGTGCGTCATGAGATCCTGTGTGACAAGAAAAAAGAAAATCAATATATGTATAAAAACCGAATTAACACGTACCTGTTACACAGTTGCAGATTAATTGCAAGATCCACTTTCAGGTAAAAAGATGCACCTGGTGGGTCATGTGATCCTGAAAATAAGAAAGACAAAAGAAAGTCAACACAGTTGCAGATTAATTGCAAGCCAGCCAGACACTGATCCAAAAAAAAGAAATCAATATGTATAAAAAACGAATTAACACATATCTTTTACACAGTTGCAGATTAATTGCAAGCCAGCCAGACACCGTTCCAGATGCAGACAACCACTCACAGCTTAAGATGGATTGCCCCTTGTTGGCCAGATCCACTTTCAGGTAAAAAGTTGCATCAGGTGGGTCATGACATCCTGAAAATAAGAAAGACAAAAAAGAAAGTCAATATAAGTATAGAAACTGAATGTTCACTTACCTGTAACTCAGTTGCAGATGAAAAGAAAGCCAGTCAGACACCATTTCAGATGCAGGCAACCTCTCACAGCTGGACATGGATAGCCCCTTGTTGGCCAGATCCACTTTCAGGTAAAAAGGTGCGTCATGAGATCCTGTGTGATAAGAAAAAAGATAATCAATATATGTATAAAAACCGAATTAACACGTACCTGTTACACAGTTGCAGATTAATTGCAAGCCAGCCAGACAACGTTCCAGATGCAGACAACCACTCGCAGCTGAAGATGGATTGCCCCTTGTTGGCCAGATCCACTTTCAGGCAAAAAGGTGCGTCATGAGATCCTGTGTGACAAGAAAAAAGAAAATCAATATATGTATAAAAAACGAATTAACACGTACCTGTTACACAGTTGCAGATTAATTCCAAGATCCACTTTCAGGTAAAAAGATGCGTTAGGTGGGTCATGACATCCTGAAAATGAGAAAGACAAAAAAGAAAGTCAACACAGTTGCAGATTAATTGCAAGCCAGCCAGACACTGATCCAGAAAAAAGAAATCATTATGTATAAAAAAAACGAATTAACACGTATCTTTTACACAGTTGCAGATTAATTGCAAGCCAGCCAGACACCGTTCCAGATGCAGACAACCACTCACAGCTGAAGATGGATTGCCCCTTGTTGGCCAGATCCACTTTCAGGTAAAAAGGTGCGTGATGGGATCCTGTGTGACAAAAAAAATCAATATATGTATAAAAACCGAATTAACACGTACCTGTTACACAGTTGCAGATTAATTGCAAGCCAGCCAGACACCGTTTCAGATGCAGACAACCACTCGCAGCTGAAGATGGATTGCTCCTTGTTGGCCAGATCCACTTTCAGGTAAAAAGATGCGTGATGAGATCCTGTGTGACAAGAAAAAAGAAATTCAAAATATGTATAAAAACCGAATTAACACGTACCTGTTACACAGTTGCAGATTAATTACAAGCCAGCCAGACACCGTTCCAGATGCAGACAACCACTCACAGCTGAAGATGGATTGCCCCTTGTTGGCCAGGTCCACTTTCAGGTAAAAAGTGCGTCATGAGATCCTGTGTAACAAGAAAAAAGAAAATCAATATATGTATAAAAACCGAATTAACACGTACCTGTTACACAGATGCAGATTAATTGCAAGATCCACTTTCAGGTAAAAAGATGCACCTGGTGGGTCATGTGATCCTGAAAATAAGAAAGACAAAAGAAAGTCAACACAGTTGCAGATTAATTGCAAGCCAGCCAGACACTGATCCAAAAAAAAGAAATCAATATGTATAAAAAACGAATTAACACATATCTTTTACACAGTTGCAGATTAATTGCAAGCCAGCCAGACACCGTTCCAGATGCAGACAACCACTCACAGCTTAAGATGGATTGCCCCTTGTTGGCCAGATCCACTTTCAGGTAAAAAGTTGCATCAGGTGGGTCATGACATCCTGAAAATAAGAAAGACAAAAAAGAAAGTCAATATAAGTATAGAAACTGAATGTTCACTTACCTGTAACTCAGTTGCAGATGAAAAGAAAGCCAGTCAGACACCATTCCAGATGCAGGCAACCTCTCACAGCTGGACATGGATAGCCCCTTGTTGGCCAGATCCACTTTCAGGTAAAAAGGTGCGTCATGAGATACTGTGTGATAAGAAAAAAGAAAATCAATATATGTAAAAAAACCGAATTAACACGTACCTGTTACACAGTTGCAGATTAATTGCAAGCCAGCCAGACAACGTTCCAGATGCAGACAACCACTCGCAGCTGAAGATGGATTGCCCCTTGTTGGCCAGATCCACTTTCAGGTAAAAAGGTGCATCAGGTGGGTCATGACATCCTGAAAATAAGAAAGACAAAAAAGAAAGTCAATATAAGTATAGAAACTGAATGTTCATTTACCTGTAACTCAGTTCCAGATGAAAAGAAAGCCAGTCAGACACCATTCCAGATGCAGGCAACCTCTCACAGCTGGACATGGATAGTCCCTTGTTGGCCGGATCCACTTTCAGGCAAAAAGGTGCGTGATGGGATCCTGTGTGACAAGAAAAAAGAAAATCAATATATGTATAAAAACCGAAATAACATGTACCTGTTACACAGTTGCAGATTAATTGCAAGCCAGCCGGACAAAGTTCCAGATACAGACAACCACTCGCAGCTGAAGATGGATTGCCCCTTGTTGGCCAGATCCACTTTCAGGCAAAAAGGTGCGTCATGAGATCCTGTGTGACAAGAAAAAAGAAAATCAATATATGTATAAAAACCGAATTAACACGTACCTGTTACACAGTTGCAGATTAATTCCAAGATCCACTTTCAGGTAAAAAGATGCGTCAGGTGGGTCATGACATCCTGAAAATGAGAAAGACAAAAAAGAAAGTCAACACAGTAGCAGATTAATTGCAAGCCAGCCAGACACTGATCCAGAAAAAAGAAATCATTATGTATAAAAAAACCGAATTAACACGTATCTTTTACACAGTTGCAGATTAATTGCAAGCCAGCCAGACAACGTTCCAGATGCAGACAACCACTCACAGCTGAAGATGGATTGCCCCTTGTTGGCCAGATCCACTTTCAGATAAACAGTTGCGTCAGGTGGGTCATGACATCCTAAAAATAAGAAAGACAAAAAAGAAAGTACATATAAGTATAGAAACTGAATGTTCACTTACCTGTAACTCAGTTGCAGATGAAAAGAAAGCCAGTCAGACACCATTCCAGATGCAGGCAACCTCTCACAGCTGTACATGGATAGCCCCTTGTTGGCCAGATCCACTTTCAGGTAAAAAGGTGCGTGATGGGATCCTGTGTGACAAGAAAAAAGAAAATCAATATATGTATAAAAACCGAATTAACACGTACCTGTTACGCAGTTGCAGATTAATTGCAAGCCAGCCAGATACCGTTCCAGATGCAGACAACCACTCGCAGCTGAAGATGGATTGCCCCTTGTCGGCCAGATCTACTTTCAGGTAAAAAGGTGCGTCATGAGATCCTGTGTGACAAGAAAAAAGAAAATCAATATATGTATAAAAACCGAATTAACACGTACCTGTTACACAGTTGCAGATTAATTGCAAGATCCACTTTCAGGTAAAAAGATGCACCTGGTGGGTCATGTGATCCTGAAAATAAGAAAGACAAAAGAAAGTCAACACAGTTGCAGATTAATTGCAAGCCAGCCAGACACTGATCCAAAAAAAAGAAATCAATATGTATAAAAAACGAATTAACACATATCTTTTACACAGTTGCAGATTAATTGCAAGCCAGCCAGACACCGTTCCAGATGCAGACAACCACTCACAGCTTAAGATGGATTGCCCCTTGTTGGCCAGATCCACTTTCAGGTAAAAAGTTGCATCAGGTGGGTCATGACATCCTGAAAATAAGAAAGACAAAAAAGAAAGTCAATATAAGTATAGAAACTGAATGTTCACTTACCTGTAACTCAGTTGCAGATGAAAAGAAAGCCAGTCAGACACCATTTCAGATGCAGGCAACCTCTCACAGCTGGACATGGATAGCCCCTTGTTGGCCAGATCCACTTTCAGGTAAAAAGGTGCGTCATGAGATCCTGTGTGATAAGAAAAAAGATAATCAATATATGTATAAAAACCGAATTAACACGTACCTGTTACACAGTTGCAGATTAATTGCAAGCCAGCCAGACAACGTTCCAGATGCAGACAACCAGTCGCAGCTGAAGATGGATTGCCCCTTGTTGGCCAGATCCACTTTCAGGCAAAAAGGTGCGTCATGAGATCCTGTGTGACAAGAAAAAAGAAAATCAATATATGTATAAAAAACGAATTAACACGTACCTGTTACACAGTTGCAGATTAATTACAAGCCAGCCAGACACCGTTCCAGATGCAGACAACCACTCACAGCTGAAGATGGATTGCCCCTTGTTGGCCAGGTCCACTTTCAGGTAAAAAGTGCGTCATGAGATCCTGTGTAACAAGAAAAAAGAAAATCAATATATGTATAAAAACCGAATTAACACATACCTGTTACACAGATGCAGATTAATTGCAAGATCCACTTTCAGGTAAAAAGATGCACCTGGTGGGTCATGTGATCCTGAAAATAAGAAAGACAAAAGAAAGTCAACACAGTTGCAGATTAATTGCAAGCCAGCCAGACACTGATCCAAAAAAAAGAAATCAATATGTATAAAAAACGAATTAACACATATCTTTTACACAGTTGCAGATTAATTGCAAGCCAGCCAGACACCGTTCCAGATGCAGACAACCACTCACAGCTTAAGATGGATTGCCCCTTGTTGGCCAGATCCACTTTCAGGTAAAAAGTTGCATCAGGTGGGTCATGACATCCTAAAAATAAGAAAGACAAAAAAGAAAGTCAATATAAGTATAGAAACTGAATGTTCACTTACCTGTAACTCAGTTGCAGATGAAAAGAAAGCCAGTCAGACACCATTCCAGATGCAGGCAACCTCTCACAGCTGGACATGGATAGCCCCTTGTTGGCCAGATCCACTTTCAGGTAAAAAGGTGCGTCATGAGATCCTGTGTGATAAGAAAAAAGAAAATCAATATATGTTTAAAAACCGAATTAACACGTACCTGTTACACAGTTGCAGATTAATTGCAAGCCAGCCAGACACCGTTTCAGATGCAGACAACCACTCGCAGCTGAAGATGGATTGCCCCTTGTTGGCCAGATGCACTTTCAGGTAAAAAGATGCGTGATGAGATCCTGTGTGACAAGAAAAAAGAAATTCAAAATATGTATAAAAACCGAATTAACACGTACCTGTTACACAGTTGCAGATTAATTCCAAGATCCACTTTCAGGTAAAAAGATGCGTCAGGTGGGTCATGACATCCTGAAAATGAGAAAGACAAAAAAGAAAGTCAACACAGTAGCAGATTAATTGCAAGCCAGCCAGACACTGATCCAGAAATAAGAAATCATTATGTATAAAAAAAACGAATTAACACGTATCTTTTACACAGTTGCAGATTAATTGCAAGCCAGCCAGACACCGTTCCAGATGCAGACAACCACTCACAGCTTAAGATGGATTTCCCCTTGTTGGCCAGATCCACTTTCAGGTAAAAAGTTGCATCAGGTGGGTCATGACATCCTGAAAATAAGAAAGACAAAAAAGAAAGTCAATATAAGTATAGAAACTGAATGTTCACTTACCTGTAACTCAGTTGCAGATGAAAAGAAAGCCAGTCAGACACCATTCCAGATGCAGGCAACCTCTCACAGCTGGACATGGATAGCCCCTTGTTGGCCGGATCCACTTTCAGGTAAAAAGGTGCGTGATGGGATCCTGTGTGACAAGAAAAAAGAAAATCAATATATGTATAAAAACGGAATTAACACGTACCTGTTACGCAGTTGCAGATTAATTGCAAGCCAGCCAGATACCGTTCCAGATGCAGACAACCACTCGCAGCTGAAGATGGATTGCCCCTTGTCGGCCAGATCTACTTTCAGGTAAAAAGGTGCGTCATGAGATCCTGTGTGACAAGAAAAAAGAAAATCAATATATGTATAAAAACCGAATTAACACGTACCTGTTACACAGATGCAGATTAATTGCAAGATCCACTTTCAGGTAAAAAGATGCACCTGGTGGGTCATGTGATCCTGAAAATAAGAAAGACAAAAGAAAGTCAACACAGTTGCAGATTAATTGCAAGCCAGCCAGACACTGATCCAAAAAAAAGAAATCAATATGTATAAAAAACGAATTAACACATATCTTTTACACAGTTGCAGATTAATTGCAAGCCAGCCAGACACCGTTCCAGATGCAGACAACCACTCACAGCTTAAGATGGATTGCCCCTTGTTGGCCAGATCCACTTTCAGGTAAAAAGTTGCATCAGGTGGGTCATGACATCCTGAAAATAAGAAAGACAAAAAAGAAAGTCAATATAAGTATAGAAACTGAATGTTCACTTACCTGTAACTCAGTTGCAGATGAAAAGAAAGCCAGTCAGACACCATTCCAGATGCAGGCAACCTCTCACAGCTGGACATGGATAGCCCCTTGTTGGCCAGATCCACTTTCAGGTAAAAAGGTGCGTCATGAGATCCTGTGTGATAAGAAAAAAGAAAATCAATATATGTATAAAAACCGAATTAACACGTACCTGTTACGCAGTTGCAGATTAATTGCAAGCCAGCCAGACACCGTTTCAGATGCAGACAACCACTCGCAGCTGAAGATGGATTGCCCCTTGTTGGCCAGATCCACTTTCAGGTAAAAAGATGCGTGATGAGATCCTGTGTGACAAGAAAAAAGAAATTCAAAATATGTATAAAAACCGAATTAACACGTACCTGTTACACAGTTGCAGATTAATTCCAAGATCCACTTTCAGGTAAAAAGATGCGTCAGGTGGGTCATGACATCCTGAAAATGAGAAAGACAAAAAAGAAAGTCAACACAGTAGCAGATTAATTGCAAGCCAGCCAGACACTGATCCAGAAATAAGAAATCATTATGTATAAAAAAAACGAATTAACACGTATCTTTTACACAGTTGCAGATTAATTGCAAGCCAGCCAGACACCGTTCCAGATGCAGACAACCACTCACAGCTTAAGATGGATTGCCCCTTGTTGGCCAGATCCACTTTCAGGTAAAAAGTTGCATCAGGTGGGTCATGACATCCTGAAAATAAGAAAGACAAAAAAGAAAGTCAATATAAGTATAGAAACTGAATGTTCACTTACCTGTAACTCAGTTGCAGATGAAAAGAAAGCCAGTCAGACACCATTCCAGATGCAGGCAACCTCTCACAGCTGGACATGGATAGCCCCTTGTTGGCCAGATCCACTTTCAGGTAAAAAGGTGCGTCATGAGATCCTGTGTGATAAGAAAAAAGAAAATCAATATATGTAAAAAAACCGAATTAACACGTACCTGTTACACAGTTGCAGATTAATTGCAAGCCAGCCAGACAACGTTCCAGATGCAGACAACCACTCGCAGCTGAAGATGGATTGCCCCTTGTTGGCCAGATCCACTTTCAGGTAAAAAGGTGCATCAGGTGGGTCATGACATCCTGAAAATAAGAAAGACAAAAAAGAAAGTCAATATAAGTATAGAAACTGAATTTTCATTTACCTGTAACTCAGTTCCAGATGAAAAGAAAGCCAGTCAGACACCATTCCAGATGCAGGCAACCTCTCACAGCTGGACATGGATAGTCCCTTGTTGGCCGGATCCACTTTCAGGTAAAAAGGTGCGTGATGGGATCCTGTGTGACAAGAAAAAAGAAAATCAATATATGTATAAAAACCGAAATAACATGTACCTGTTACACAGTTGCAGATTAATTGCAAGCCAGCCAGACAAAGTTCCAGATGCAGACAACCACTCGCAGCTGAAGATGGATTGCCCCTTGTTGGACAGATCCACTTTCAGGCAAAAAGGTGCGTCATGAGATCCTGTGTGACAAGAAAAAAGAAAATCAATATATGTATAAAAACCGAATTAACACGTACCTGTTACACAGTTGCAGATTAATTCCAAGATCCACTTTCAGGTAAAAAGATGCGTCAGGTGGGTCATGACATCCTGAAAATGAGAAAGACAAAAAAGAAAGTCAACACAGTAGCAGATTAATTGCAAGCCAGCCAGACACTGATCCAGAAATAAGAAATCATTATGTATAAAAAAACCGAATTAACACGTATCTTTTACACAGTTGCAGATTAATTGCAAGCCAGCCAGACACCGTTCCAGATGCAGACAACCACTCACAGCTGAAGATGGATTGCCCCTTGTTGGCCAGATCCACTTTCAGGTAAAAAGGTGCGTCATGAGATCCTGTGTGATAAGAAAAAAGATAATCAATATATGTATAAAAACCGAATTAACACGTACCTGTTACACAGTTGCAGATTAATTGCAAGCCAGCCAGACAACGTTCCAGATGCAGACAACCACTCGCAGCTGAAGATGGATTGCCCCTTGTTGGCCAGATCCACTTTCAGGCAAAAAGGTGCGTCATGAGATCCTGTGTGACAAGAAAAAAGAAAATCAATATATGTATAAAAAACGAATTAACACGTACCTGTTACACAGTTGCAGATTAATTCCAAGATCCACTTTCAGGTAAAAAGATGCGTCAGGTGGGTCATGACATCCTGAAAATAAGAAAGACAAAAGAAAGTCAACACAGTTGCAGATTAATTGCAAGCCAGCCAGACACTGATCCAAAAAAAAGAAATCAATATGTATAAAAAACGAATTAACACATATCTTTTACACAGTTGCAGATTAATTGCAAGCCAGCCAGACACCGTTCCAGATGCAGACAACCACTCACAGCTTAAGATGGATTGCCCCTTGTTGGCCAGATCCACTTTCAGGTAAAAAGTTGCATCAGGTGGGTCATGACATCCTGAAAATAAGAAAGACAAAAAAGAAAGTCAATATAAGTATAGAAACTGAATGTTCACTTACCTGTAACTCAGTTGCAGATGAAAAGAAAGCCAGTCAGACACCATTCCAGATGCAGGCAACCTCTCACAGCTGGACATGGATAGCCCCTTGTTGGCCAGATCCACTTTCAGGTAAAAAGGTGCGTCATGAGATCCTGTGTGATAAGAAAAAAGAAAATCAATATATGTATAAAAACCGAATTAACACGTACCTGTTACGCAGTTGCAGATTAATTGCAAGCCAGCCAGACACCGTTTCAGATGCAGACAACCACTCGCAGCTGAAGATGGATTGCCCCTTGTTGGCCAGATCCACTTTCAGGTAAAAAGATGCGTGATGAGATCCTGTGTGACAAGAAAAAAGAAATTCAAAATATGTATAAAAACCGAATTAACACGTACCTGTTACACAGTTGCAGATTAATTCCAAGATCCACTTTCAGGTAAAAAGATGCGTCAGGTGGGTCATGACATCCTGAAAATGAGAAAGACAAAAAAGAAAGTCAACACAGTAGCAGATTAATTGCAAGCCAGCCAGACACTGATCCAGAAATAAGAAATCATTATGTATAAAAAAAACGAATTAACACGTATCTTTTACACAGTTGCAGATTAATTGCAAGCCAGCCAGACACCGTTCCAGATGCAGACAACCACTCGCAGCTGAAGATGGATTGCCCCTTGTTGGCCAGATCCACTTTCAGGCAAAAAGGTGCGTCATGAGATCCTGTGTGACAAGAAAAAAGAAAATCAATATATGTATAAAAAACGAATTAACACGTATCTTTTACACAGTTGCAGATTAATTGCAAGCCAGCCAGACACCGTTCCAGATGCAGACAACCACTCACAGCTGAAGATGGATTGCCCCTTGTTGGCCAGATCCACTTTCAGGTAAAAAGGTGCATCAGGAGGGTCATGACATCCTGAAAATAAGAAAGACAAAAAAGAAAGTCAATATAAGTATAGAAACTGAATGTTCACTTACCTGTGACACAGTCGCAGATGAAAAGAAAGCCAGTCAGACACCATTCCAGATGCAGGCAACCTCTCACATCTGGACATGGATAGCCACTTGTTGGCCGGATCCACTTTCAGGTAAAAAGGTGCGTGATGGGATCCTGTGTGACAAAAAAAATCAATATATGTATAAAAACCGAATTAACACGTACCTGTTACACAGTTGCAGATTAATTGCAAGCCAGCCAGACACCGTTTCAGATGCAGACAACCACTCGCAGCTGAAGATGGATTGCTCCTTGTTGGCCAGATCCACTTTCAGGTAAAAAGATGCGTGATGAAATCCTGTGTGACAAGAAAAAAGACATTCAAAATATGTATAAAAACCGAATTAACACGTACCTGTTACACAATTGCAGATTAATTACAAGCCAGCCAGACACCGTTCCAGATGCAGACAACCACTCACAGGGGAAGATGGATTGCCCCTTGTTGGCCAGGTCCACTTTCAGGTAAAAAGGTGCGTCATGAGATCCTGTGTAACAAGAAAAAAGAAAATCAATATATGTATAAAAAACGAATTAACACGTACCTGTTACACAGATGCAGATTAATTGCAAGATCCACTTTCAGGTAAAAAGATGCACCTGGTGGGTCATGTGATCCTGAAAATAAGAAAGACAAAAGAAAGTCAACACAGTTGCAGATTAATTGCAAGCCAGCCAGACACTGATCCAAAAAAAAGAAATCAATATGTATAAAAAACGAATTAACACATATCTTTTACACAGTTGCAGATTAATTGCAAGCCAGCCAGACACCGTTCCAGATGCAGACAACCACTCACAGCTGAAGATGGATTGCCCCTTGTTGGCCATATCCACTTTCAGGTAAAAAGGTGCATCAGGTGGGTCATGACATCCTGAAAATAAGAAAGACAAAAAAGAAAGTCAATATAAGTATAGAAACTGAATGTTCACTTACCTGTGACACAGTTGCAGATGAAAAGAAAGCCAGTCAGACACCATTCCAGATGCAGGCAACCTCTCACATCTGGACATGGATAGCCACTTGTTGGCCGGATCCACTTTCAGGTAAAAAGGTGCGTGATGGGATCCTGTGTGACAAAAAAAATCAATATATGTATAAAAACCGAATTAACACGTACCTGTTACACAGTTGCAGATTAATTGCAAGCCAGCCAGACAACGTTCCAGATGCAGACAACCACTCGCAGCTGAAGATGGATTGCCCCTTGTTGGCCAGATCCACTTTCAGGCAAAAAGGTGCGTCATGAGATCCTGTGTGACAAGAAAAAAGAAAATCAATATATGTATAAAAAACGAATTAACACGTACCTGTTACACAGTTGCAGATTAATTCCAAGATCCACTTTCAGGTAAAAAGATGCGTCAGGTGGGTCATGACATCCTGAAAATGAGAAAGACAAAAAAGAAAGTCAACACAGTTGCAGATTAATTGCAAGCCAGCCAGACACTGATCCAGAAAAAAGAAATCATTATGTATAAAAAAAACGAATTAACACGTATCTTTTACACAGTTGCAGATTAATTGCAAGCCAGCCAGACACCGTTCCAGATGCAGACAACCACTCACAGCTGAAGATGGATTGCCCCTTGTTGGCCATATCCACTTTCAGGTAAAAAGGTGCATCAGGTGGGTCATGACATCCTGAAAATAAGAAAGACAAAAAAGAAAGTCAATATAAGTATAGAAACTGAATGTTCACTTACCTGTGACACAGTTGCAGATGAAAAGAAAGCCAGTCAGACACCATTCCAGATGCAGGCAACCTCTCACATCTGGACATGGATAGCCACTTGTTGGCCGGATCCACTTTCAGGTAAAAAGGTGCGTGATGGGATCCTGTGTGACAAAAAAAATCAATATATGTATAAAAACCGAATTAACACGTACCTGTTACACAGTTGCAGATTAATTGCAAGCCAGCCAGACACCGTTTCAGATGCAGACAACCACTCGCAGCTGAAGATGGATTGCCCCTTGTTGGCCAGATCCACTTTCAGGTAAAAAGATGCGTGATGAGATCCTGTGTGACAAGAAAAAAGAAATTCAAAATATGTATAAAAACCGAATTAACACGTACCTGTTACACAGTTGCAGATTAATTGCAAGATCCACTTTCAGGTAAAAAGATGCACCTGGTGGGTCATGTGATCCTGAAAATAAGAAAGACAAAAGAAAGTCAACACAGTTGCAGATTAATTGCAAGCCAGCCAGACACTGATCCAAAAAAAAGAAATCAATATGTATAAAAAACGAATTAACACATATCTTTTACACAGTTGCAGATTAATTGCAAGCCAGCCAGACACCGTTCCAGATGCAGACAACCACTCACAGCTTAAGATGGATTGCCCCTTGTTGGCCAGATCCACTTTCAGGTAAAAAGTTGCATCAGGTGGGTCATGACATCCTGAAAATAAGAAAGACAAAAAAGAAAGTCAATATAAGTATAGAAACTGAATGTTCACTTACCTGTAACTCAGTTGCAGATGAAAAGAAAGCCAGTCAGACACCATTTCAGATGCAGGCAACCTCTCACAGCTGGACATGGATAGCCCCTTGTTGGCCAGATCCACTTTCAGGTAAAAAGGTGCGTCATGAGATCCTGTGTGATAAGAAAAAAGAAAATCAATATATGTATAAAAACCGAATTAACACGTACCTGTTACACAGTTGCAGATTAATTGCAAGCCAGCCAGACACCGTTTCAGATGCAGACAACCACTCGCAGCTGAAGATGGATTGCCCCTTGTTGGCCAGATCCACTTTCAGGTAAAAAGATGCGTGATGAGATCCTGTGTGACAAGAAAAAAGAAATTCAAAATATGTATAAAAACCGAATTAACACGTACCTGTTACACAGTTGCAGATTAATTGCAAGATCCACTTTCAGGTAAAAAGATGCACCTGGTGGGTCATGTGATCCTGAAAATAAGAAAGACAAAAGAAAGTCAACACAGTTGCAGATTAATTGCAAGCCAGCCAGACACTGATCCAAAAAAAAGAAATCAATATGTATAAAAAACGAATTAACACATATCTTTTACACAGTTGCAGATTAATTGCAAGCCAGCCAGACACCGTTCCAGATGCAGACAACCACTCACAGCTTAAGATGGATTGCCCCTTGTTGGCCAGATCCACTTTCAGGTAAAAAGTTGCATCAGGTGGGTCATGACATCCTGAAAATAAGAAAGACAAAAAAGAAAGTCAATATAAGTATAGAAACTGAATGTTCACTTACCTGTAACTCAGTTGCAGATGAAAAGAAAGCCAGTCAGACACCATTCCAGATGCAGGCAACCTCTCACAGCTGGACATGGATAGCCCCTTGTTGGCCAGATCCACTTTCAGGTAAAAAGGTGCGTCATGAGATCCTGTGTGATAAGAAAAAAGAAAATCAATATATGTATAAAAACCGAATTAACACGTACCTGTTACACAGTTGCAGATTAATTGCAAGCCAGCCAGACACCGTTTCAGATGCAGACAACCACTCGCAGCTGAAGATGGATTGCCCCTTGTTGGCCAGATCCACTTTCAGGTAAAAAGATGCGTGATGAGATCCTGTGTGACAAGAAAAAAGAAATTCAAAATATGTATAAAAACCGAATTAACACGTACCTGTTACACAGTTGCAGATTAATTGCAAGATCCACTTTCAGGTAAAAAGATGCACCTGGTGGGTCATGTGATCCTGAAAATAAGAAAGACAAAAGAAAGTCAACACAGTTGCAGATTAATTGCAAGCCAGCCAGACACTGATCCAAAAAAAAGAAATCAATATGTATAAAAAACGAATTAACACATATCTTTTACACAGTTGCAGATTAATTGCAAGCCAGCCAGACACCGTTCCAGATGCAGACAACCACTCACAGCTTAAGATGGATTGCCCCTTGTTGGCCAGATCCACTTTCAGGTAAAAAGTTGCATCAGGTGGGTCATGACATCCTGAAAATAAGAAAGACAAAAAAGAAAGTCAATATAAGTATAGAAACTGAATGTTCACTTACCTGTAACTCAGTTGCAGATGAAAAGAAAGCCAGTCAGACACCATTTCAGATGCAGGCAACCTCTCACAGCTGGACATGGATAGCCCCTTGTTGGCCAGATCCACTTTCAGGTAAAAAGGTGCGTCATGAGATCCTGTGTGATAAGAAAAAAGAAAATCAATATATGTATAAAAACCGAATTAACACGTACCTGTTACACAGTTGCAGATTAATTGCAAGCCAGCCAGACACCGTTTCAGATGCAGACAACCACTCGCAGCTGAAGATGGATTGCCCCTTGTTGGCCAGATCCACTTTCAGGTAAAAAGATGCGTGATGAGATCCTGTGTGACAAGAAAAAAGAAATTCAAAATATGTATAAAAACCGAATTAACACGTACCTGTTACACAGTTGCAGATTAATTGCAAGATCCACTTTCAGGTAAAAAGATGCACCTGGTGGGTCATGTGATCCTGAAAATAAGAAAGACAAAAGAAAGTCAACACAGTTGCAGATTAATTGCAAGCCAGCCAGACACTGATCCAAAAAAAAGAAATCAATATGTATAAAAAACGAATTAACACATATCTTTTACACAGTTGCAGATTAATTGCAAGCCAGCCAGACACCGTTCCAGATGCAGACAACCACTCACAGCTTAAGATGGATTGCCCCTTGTTGGCCAGATCCACTTTCAGGTAAAAAGTTGCATCAGGTGGGTCATGACATCCTGAAAATAAGAAAGACAAAAAAGAAAGTCAATATAAGTATAGAAACTGAATGTTCACTTACCTGTAACTCAGTTGCAGATGAAAAGAAAGCCAGTCAGACACCATTTCAGATGCAGGCAACCTCTCACAGCTGGACATGGATAGCCCCTTGTTGGCCAGATCCACTTTCAGGTAAAAAGGTGCGTCATGAGATCCTGTGTGATAAGAAAAAAGAAAATCAATATATGTATAAAAACCGAATTAACACGTACCTGTTACACAGTTGCAGATTAATTGCAAGCCAGCCAGACACCGTTTCAGATGCAGACAACCACTCGCAGCTGAAGATGGATTGCCCCTTGTTGGCCAGATCCACTTTCAGGTAAAAAGATGCGTGATGAGATCCTGTGTGACAAGAAAAAAGAAATTCAAAATATGTATAAAAAACGAATTAACACGTACCTGTTACACAGTTGCAGATTAATTGCAAGATCCACTTTCAGGTAAAAAGATGCACCTGGTGGGTCATGTGATCCTGAAAATAAGAAAGACAAAAGAAAGTCAACACAGTTGCAGATTAATTGCAAGCCAGCCAGACACTGATCCAAAAAAAAGAAATCAATATGTATAAAAAACGAATTAAACACATATCTTTTACACAGTTGCAGATTAATTGCAAGCCAGCCAGACACCGTTCCAGATGCAGACAACCACTCACAGCTTAAGATGGATTGCCCCTTGTTGGCCAGATCCACTTTCAGGTAAAAAGTTGCATCAGGTGGGTCATGACATCCTGAAAATAAGAAAGACAAAAAAGAAAGTCAATATAAGTATAGAAACTGAATGTTCACTTACCTGTAACTCAGTTGCAGATGAAAAGAAAGCCAGTCAGACACCATTTCAGATGCAGGCAACCTCTCACAGCTGGACATGGATAGCCCCTTGTTGGCCAGATCCACTTTCAGGTAAAAAGGTGCGTCATGAGATCCTGTGTGATAAGAAAAAAGAAAATCAATATATGTATAAAAACCGAATTAACACGTACCTGTTACACAGTTGCAGATTAATTGCAAGCCAGCCAGACAACGTTCCAGATGCAGACAACCACTCGCAGCTGAAGATGGATTGCCCCTTGTTGGCCAGATCCACTTTCAGGCAAAAAGGTGTGTCATGAGATCCTGTGTGACAAGAAAAAAGAAAATCAATATATGTATAAAAAACGAATTAACACGTACCTGTTACACAGTTGCAGATTAATTCCAAGATCCACTTTCAGGTAAAAAGATGCGTCAGGTGGGTCATGACATCCTGAAAATGAGAAAGACAAAAAAGAAAGTCAACACAGTTGCAGATTAATTGCAAGCCAGCCAGACACTGATCCAGAAAAAAGAAATCATTATGTATAAAAAAAACGAATTAACACGTATCTTTTACACAGTTGCAGATTAATTGCAAGCCAGCCAGACACCGTTCCAGATGCAGACAACCACTCACAGCTGAAGATGGATTGCCCCTTGTTGGCCAGATCCACTTTCAGGTAAAAAGGTGCATCAGGTGGGTCATGACATCCTGAAAATAAGAAAGACAAAAAAGAAAGTCAATATAAGTATAGAAACTGAATGTTCACTTACCTGTGACACAGTTGCAGATGAAAAGAAAGCCAGTCAGACACCATTCCAGATGCAGGCAACCTCTCACATCTGGACATGGATAGCCACTTGTTGGCCGGATCCACTTTCAGGTAAAAAGGTGCGTGATGGGATCCTGTGTGACAAAAAAAATCAATATATGTATAAAAACCGAATTAACACGTACCTGTTACACAGTTGCAGATTAATTGCAAGCCAGCCAGACACCGTTTCAGATGCAGACAACCACTCGCAGCTGAAGATGGATTGCCCCTTGTTGGCCAGATCCACTTTCAGGTAAAAAGATGCGTGATGAGATCCTGTGTGACAAGAAAAAAGAAATTCAAAATATGTATAAAAACCGAATTAACACGTACCTGTTACACAGTTGCAGATTAATTGCAAGATCCACTTTCAGGTAAAAAGATGCACCTGGTGGGTCATGTGATCCTGAAAATAAGAAAGACAAAAGAAAGTCAACACAGTTGCAGATTAATTGCAAGCCAGCCAGACACTGATCCAAAAAAAAGAAATCAATATGTATAAAAAACGAATTAACACATATCTTTTACACAGTTGCAGATTAATTGCAAGCCAGCCAGACACCGTTCCAGATGCAGACAACCACTCACAGCTTAAGATGGATTGCCCCTTGTTGGCCAGATCCACTTTCAGGTAAAAAGTTGCATCAGGTGGGTCATGACATCCTGAAAATAAGAAAGACAAAAAAGAAAGTCAATATAAGTATAGAAACTGAATGTTCACTTACCTGTAACTCAGTTGCAGATGAAAAGAAAGCCAGTCAGACACCATTTCAGATGCAGACAACCACTCGCAGCTGAAGATGGATTGCCCCTTGTTGGCCAGATCCACTTTCAGGCAAAAAGGTGCGTCATGAGATCCTGTGTGACAAGAAAAAAGAAAATCAATATATGTATAAAAAACGAATTAACACGTACCTGTTACACAGTTGCAGATTAATTCCAAGATCCACTTTCAGGTAAAAAGATGCGTCAGGTGGGTCATGACATCCTGAAAATGAGAAAGACAAAAAAGAAAGTCAACACAGTTGCAGATTAATTGCAAGCCAGCCAGACACTGATCCAGAAAAAAGAAATCATTATGTATAAAAAAAACGAATTAACACGTATCTTTTACACAGTTGCAGATTAATTGCAAGCCAGCCAGACACCGTTCCAGATGCAGACAACCACTCACAGCTGAAGATGGATTGCCCCTTGTTGGCCAGATCCACTTTCAGGTAAAAAGGTGCATCAGGTGGGTCATGACATCCTGAAAATAAGAAAGACAAAAAAGAAAGTCAATATAAGTATAGAAACTGAATGTTCACTTACCTGTGACACAGTTGCAGATGAAAAGAAAGCCAGTCAGACACCATTCCAGATGCAGGCAACCTCTCACATCTGGACATGGATAGCCACTTGTTGGCCGGATCCACTTTCAGGTAAAAAGGTGCGTGATGGGATCCTGTGTGACAAAAAAAATCAATATATGTATAAAAACCGAATTAACACGTACCTGTTACACAGTTGCAGATTAATTGCAAGCCAGCCAGACACCGTTTCAGATGCAGCCAACCACTCGCAGCTGAAGATGGATTGCCCCTTGTTGGCCAGATCCACTTTCAGGTAAAAAGATGCGTGATGAGATCCTGTGTGACAAGAAAAAAGAAATTCAAAATATGTATAAAAACCGAATTAACACGTACCTGTTACACAGTTGCAGATTAATTACAAGCCAGCCAGACACCGTTCCAGATGCAGACAACCACTCACAGCTGAAGATGGATTGCCCCTTGTTGGCCAGGTCCACGTTCAGGTAAAAAGGTGCGTCATGAGATCCTGTGTAACAAGAAAAAAGAAAATCAATATATGTATAAAAACCGAATTAACACGTACCTGTTACACAGATGCAGATTAATTGCAAGATCCACTTTCAGGTAAAAAGATGCACCTGGTGGGTCATGTGATCCTGAAAATAAGAAAGACAAAAGAAAGTCAACACAGTTGCAGATTAATTGCAAGCCAGCCAGACACTGATCGAAAAAAAAGAAATCAATATGTATAAAAAACGAATTAACACATATCTTTTACACAGTTGCAGATTAATTGCAAGCCAGCCAGACACCGTTCCAGATGCAGACAACCACTCACAGCTTAAGATGGATTGCCCCTTGTTGGCCAGATCCACTTTCAGGTAAAAAGTTGCATCAGGTGGGTCATGACATCCTGAAAATAAGAAAGACAAAAAAGAAAGTCAATATAAGTATAGAAACTGAATGTTCACTTACCTGTAACTCAGTTGCAGATGAAAAGAAAGCCAGTCAGACACCATTTCAGATGCAGGCAACCTCTCACAGCTGGACATGGATAGCCCCTTGTTGGCCAGATCCACTTTCAGGTAAAAAGGTGCGTCATGAGATCCTGTGTGATAAGAAAAAAGAAAATCAATATATGTATAAAAACCGAATTAACACGTACCTGTTACACAGTTGCAGATTAATTGCAAGCCAGCCAGACACCGTTTCAGATGCAGACAACCACTCGCAGCTGAAGATGGATTGCCCCTTGTTGGCCAGATCCACTTTCAGGTAAAAAGATGCGTGATGAGATCCTGTGTGACAAGAAAAAAGAAATTCAAAATATGTATAAAAACCGAATTAACACGTACCTGTTACACAGTTGCAGATTAATTACAAGCCAGCCAGACACCGTTCCAGATGCAGACAACCACTCACAGCTGAAGATGGATTGCCCCTTGTTGGCCAGGTCCACTTTCAGGTAAAAAGGTGCGTCATGAGATCCTGTGTAACAAGAAAAAAGAAAATCAATATATGTATAAAAACCGAATTAACACGTACCTGTTACACAGATGCAGATTAATTGCAAGATCCACTTTCAGGTAAAAAGATGCACCTGGTGGGTCATGTGATCCTGAAAATAAGAAAGACAAAAGAAAGTCAACACAGTTGCAGATTAATTGCAAGCCAGCCAGACACTGATCGAAAAAAAAGAAATCAATATGTATAAAAAACGAATTAACACATATCTTTTACACAGTTGCAGATTAATTGCAAGCCAGCCAGACACCGTTCCAGATGCAGACAACCACTCACAGCTTAAGATGGATTGCCCCTTGTTGGCCAGATCCACTTTCAGGTAAAACGTTGCATCAGGTGGGTCATGACATCTTGAAAATAAGAAAGACAAAAAAGAAAGTCAATATAAGTATAGAAACTGAATGTTCACTTACCTGTAACTCAGTTGCAGATGAAAAGAAAGCCAGTCAGACACCATTCCAGATGCAGGCAACCTCTCACAGCTGGACATGGATAGCCCCTTGTTGGCCAGATCCACTTTCAGGTAAAAAGGTGCGTCATGAGATCCTGTGTGATAAGAAAAAAGAAAATCAATATATGTATAAAAACCGAATTAACACGTACCTGTTACACAGTTGCAGATTAATTGCAAGCCAGCCAGACAACGTTCCAGATGCAGACAACCACTCGCAGCTGAAGATGGATTGCCCCTTGTTGGCCAGATCCACTTTCAGGGAAAAAGGTGCGTCATGAGATCCTGTGTGACAAGAAAAAAGAAAATCAATATATGTATAAAAAACGAATTAACACGTACCTGTTACACAGTTGCAGATTAATTCCAAGATCCACTTTCAGGTAAAAAGATGCGTCAGGTGGGTCATGACATCCTGAAAATGAGAAAGACAAAAAAGAAAGTCAACACAGTTGCAGATTAATTGCAAGCCAGCCAGACACTGATCCAGAAAAAAGAAATCATTATGTATAAAAAAAACGAATTAATACGTATCTTTTACACAGTTGCAGATTAATTGCAAGCCAGCCAGACACCGTTCCAGATGCAGACAACCACTCACAGCTGAAGATGGATTGCCCCTTGTTGGCCAGATCCACTTTCAGGTAAAAAGGTGCATCAGGTGGGTCATGACATCCTGAAAATAAGAAAGACAAAAAAGAAAGTCAATATAAGTATAGAAACTGAATGTTCACTTACCTGTGACACAGTTGCAGATGAAAAGACAGCCAGTCAGACACCATTCCAGATGCAGGCAACCTCTCACATCTGGACATGGATAGCCACTTGTTGGCCGGATCCACTTTCAGGTAAAAAGGTGCGTGATGGGATCCTGTGTGACAAAAAAAATCAATATATGTATAAAAACCGAATTAACACGTACCTGTTACACAGTTGCAGATTAATTGCAAGCCAGTCAGACACCATTCCAGATGCAGGCAACCTCTCACAGCTGGACATGGATAGCCCCTTGTTGGCCAGATCCACTTTCAGGTAAAAAGGTGCGTCATGAGATCCTGTGTGATAAGAAAAAAGAAAATCAATATATGTATAAAAACCGAATTAACACGTACCTGTTACACAGTTGCAGATTAATTGCAAGCCAGCCAGACACCGTTTCAGATGCAGACAACCACTCGTAGGTGAAGATGGATTGCCTCTTGTTGGCCAGGTCCACTTTCAGGTAAAAAGGTGCATCATGAGATCCTGTGTAACAAGAAAAAAGAAATTCAAAATATGTATAAAAACCGAATTAACGCGTACCTGTTACACAGTTGCAGATTAATTGCAAGATCCACTTTCAGGTAAAAAGATGCACCTGGTGGGTCATGTGATCCTGAAAATAAGAAAGACAAAAGAAAGTCAACACAGTTGCAGATTAATTGCAAGCCAGCCAGACACTGATCCAAAAAAAAGAAATCAATATGTATAAAAAACGAATTAACACATATCTTTTACACAGTTGCAGATTAATTGCAAGCCAGCCAGACACCGTTCCAGATGCAGACAACCACTCACAGCTTAAGATGGATTGCCCCTTGTTGGCCAGATCCACTTTCAGGTAAAAAGTTGCATCAGGTGGGTCATGACATCCTGAAAATAAGAAAGACAAAAAAGAAAGTCAATATAAGTATAGAAACTGAATGTTCACTTACCTGTAACTCAGTTGCAGATGAAAAGAAAGCCAGTCAGACACCATTCCAGATGCAGGCAACCTCTCACAGCTGGACATGGATAGCCCCTTGTTGGCCAGATCCACTTTCAGGTAAAAAGGTGCGTCATGAGATCCTGTGTGATAAGAAAAAAGAAAATCAATATATGTATAAAAACCGAATTAACACGTACCTGTTACACAGTTGCAGATTAATTGCAAGCCAGCCAGACACCGTTTCAGATGCAGACAACCACTCGTAGGTGAAGATGGATTGCCTCTTGTTGGCCAGGTCCACTTTCAGGTAAAAAGGTGCATCATGAGATCCTGTGTAACAAGAAAAAAGAAATTCAAAATATGTATAAAAACCGAATTAACGTGTACCTGTTACACAGTTGCAGATTAATTGCAAGATCCACTTTCAGGTAAAAATATGCGTCAGGTGGGTCATGAGATCCTGAAAATAAGAAAGACAAAAAAGAAAGTAAACACAGTTGCAGATTAATTGCAAGCCAGCCAGACACTGATCCAGAAAAAAGAAATCAATATGTATAAAAAACGAATTAACATGTATCTTTTACACAGTTGCAAATTAATTGCAAGCCAGCCAGACACCATTCCAGATGCAGACAACCACTCACAGCTTAAGATGGATTGCCCCTTGTTGGCCAGATCCACTTTCAGGTAAAAAGTTGCATCAGGTGGGTCATGACATCCTGAAAATAAGAAAGACAAAAAAGAAAGTCAATATAAGTATAGAAACTGAATGTTCACTTACCTGTAACTCAGTTGCAGATGAAAAGAAAGCCAGTCAGACACCATTTCAGATGCAGGCAACCTCTCACAGCTGGACATGGATAGCCACTTGTTGGCCGGATCCACTTTCAGGTAAAAAGGTGCGTGATGGGATCCTGTGTGACAAAAAAAATCAATATATGTATAAAAACCGAATTAACACGTACCTGTTACACAGTTGCAGATTAATTGCAAGCCAGCCAGACACCGTTTCAGATGCAGACAACCACTCGCAGCTGAAGATGGATTGCCCCTTGTTGGCCAGATCCACTTTCAGGTAAAAAGATGCGTGATGAGATCCTGTGTGACAAGAAAAAAGAAATTCAAAATATGTATAAAAACCGAATTAACACGTACCTGTTACACAGTTGCAGATTAATTGCAAGATCCACTTTCAGGTAAAAAGATGCACCTGGTGGGTCATGTGATCCTGAAAATAAGAAAGACAAAAGAAAGTCAACACAGTTGCAGATTAATTGCAAGCCAGCCAGACACTGATCCAAAAAAAAGAAATCAATATGTATAAAAAACGAATTAACACATATCTTTTACACAGTTGCAGATTAATTGCAAGCCAGCCAGACACCGTTCCAGATGCAGACAACCACTCACAGCTTAAGATGGATTGCCCCTTGTTGGCCAGATCCACTTTCAGGTAAAAAGTTGCATCAGGTGGGTCATGACATCCTGAAAATAAGAAAGACAAAAAAGAAAGTCAATATAAGTATAGAAACTGAATGTTCACTTACCTGTAACTCAGTTGCAGATGAAAAGAAAGCCAGTCAGACACCATTTCAGATGCAGGAACCTCTCACAGCTGGACATGGATAGCCCCTTGTTGGCCAGATCCACTTTCAGGTAAAAAGGTGCGTCATGAGATCCTGTGTGATAAGAAAAAAGAAAATCAATATATGTATAAAAACCGAATTAACACGTACCTGTTACACAGTTGCAGATTAATTGCAAGCCAGCCAGACAACGTTCCAGATGCAGACAACCACTCGCAGCTGAAGATGGATTGCCCCTTGTTGGCCAGATCCACTTTCAGGCAAAAAGGTGCGTCATGAGATCCTGTGTGACAAGAAAAAAGAAAATCAATATATGTATAAAAAACGAATTAACACGTACCTGTTACACAGTTGCAGATTAATTCCAAGATCCACTTTCAGGTAAAAAGATGCGTCAGGTGGGTCATGACATCCTGAAAATGAGAAAGACAAAAAAGAAAGTCAACACAGTTGCAGATTAATTGCAAGCCAGCCAGACACTGATCCAGAAAAAAGAAATCATTATGTATAAAAAAAACGAATTAACACGTATCTTTTACACAGTTGCAGATTAATTGCAAGCCAGCCAGACACCGTTCCAGATGCAGACAACCACTCACAGCTGAAGATGGATTGCCCCTTGTTGGCCAGATCCACTTTCAGGTAAAAAGGTGCATCAGGTGGGTCATGACATCCTGAAAATAAGAAAGACAAAAAAGAAAGTCAATATAAGTATAGAAACTGAATGTTCACTTACCTGTGACACAGTTGCAGATGAAAAGAAAGCCAGTCAGACACCATTCCAGATGCAGGCAACCTCTCACATCTGGACATGGATAGCCACTTGTTGGCCGGATCCACTTTCAGGTAAAAAGGTGCGTGATGGGATCCTGTGTGACAAAAAAAATCAATATATGTATAAAAACCGAATTAACACGTACCTGTTACGCAGTTGCAGATTAATTGCAAGCCAGCCAGACACCGTTTCAGATGCAGACAACCACTCGCAGCTGAAGATGGATTGCCCCTTGTTGGCCAGATCCACTTTCAGGTAAAAAGATGCGTGATGAGATCCTGTGTGACAAGAAAAAAGAAATTCAAAATATGTATAAAAACCGAATTAACACGTACCTGTTACACAGTTGCAGATTAATTCCAAGATCCACTTTCAGGTAAAAAGATGCGTCAGGTGGGTCATGACATCCTGAAAATGAGAAAGACAAAAAAGAAAGTCAACATAGTAGCAGATTAATTGCAAGCCAGCCAGACACTGATCCAGAAATAAGAAATCATTATGTATAAAAAAACCGAATTAACACGTATCTTTTACACAGTTGCAGATTAATTGCAAGCCAGCCAGACACCGTTCCAGATGCAGACAACCACTCACAGCTGAAGATGGATTGCCCCTTGTTGGCCAGATCCACTTTCAGGTAAACAGTTGCGTCAGGTGGGTCATGACATCCTAAAAATAAGAAAGACAAAAAAGAAAGTCAATATAAGTATAGAAACTGAATGTTCACTTACCTGTAACTCAGTTGCAGATGAAAAGAAAGCCAGTCAGACACCATTCCAGATGCAGGCAACCTCTCACAGCTGGACATGGATAGCCCCTTGTTGGCCAGATCCACTTTCAGGTAAAAAGGTGCGTCATGAGATCCTGTGTGATAAGAAAAAAGAAAATCAAAATATGTATAAAAACCGAATTAACACGTACCTGTTACGCAGTTGCAGATTAATTGCAAGCCAGCCAGACACCGTTTCAGATGCAGACAACCACTCGTAGGTGAAGATGGATTGCCTCTTGTTGGCCAGGTCCACTTTCAGGTAAAAAGGTGCATCATGAGATCCTGTGTAACAAGAAAAAAGAAATTCAAAATATGTATAAAAACCGAATTAACACGTACCTGTTACACAGTTGCAGATTAATTGCAAGATCCACTTTCAGGTAAAAAGATGCGTCAGGTGGGTCATGAGATCCTGAAAATAAGAAAGACAAAAAAGAAAGTAAACACAGTTGCAGATTAATTGCAAGCCAGCCAGACACTGATCCAAAAAAAAGAAATCAATATGTATAAAAAACGAATTAACACGTATCTTTTACACAGTTGCAAATTAATTGCAAGCCAGCCAGACACCATTCCAGATGCAGACAACCACTCACAGCTTAAGATGGATTGCCCCTTGTTGGCCAGATCCACTTTCAGGTAAAAAGTTGCATCAGGTGGGTCATGACATCCTGAAAATAAGAAAGACAAAAAAGAAAGTCAATATAAGTATAGAAACTGAATGTTCACTTACCTGTAACTCAGTTGCAGATGAAAAGAAAGCCAGTCAGACACCATTTCAGATGCAGGCAACCTCTCACAGCTGGACATGGATAGCCCCTTGTTGGCCAGATCCACTTTCAGGTAAAAAGGTGCGTCATGAGATCCTGTGTGATAAGAAAAAAGAAAATCAATATATGTATAAAAACCGAATTAACACGTACCTGTTACACAGTTGCAGATTAATTGCAAGCCAGCCAGACAACGTTCCAGATGCAGACAACCACTCGCAGCTGAAGATGGATTGCCCCTTGTTGGCCAGATCCACTTTCAGGCAAAAAGGTGCGTCATGAGATCCTGTGTGACAAGAAAAAAGAAAATCAATATATGTATAAAAAACGAATTAACACGTACATGTTACACAGTTGCAGATTAATTCCAAGATCCACTTTCAGGTAAAAAGATGCGTCAGGTGGGTCATGACATCCTGAAAATGAGAAAGACAAAAAAGAAAGTCAACACAGTTGAAGATTAATTGCAAGCCAGCAAGACACTGATCCAGAAAAAAGAAATCATTATGTATAAAAAAAACGAATTAACACGTATCTTTTACACATTTGCAGATTAATTGCAAGCCAGCCAGACACCGTTCCAGATGCAGACAACCACTCACAGCTGAAGATGGATTGCCCCTTGTTGGCCAGATCCACTTTCAGGTAAAAAGTTGCATCAGGTGGGTCATGACATCCTGAAAATAAGAAAGACAAAAAAGAAAGTCAATATAAGTATAGAAACTGAATGTTCACTTACCTGTAACTCAGTTGCAGATGAAAAGAAAGCCAGTCAGACACCATTTCAGATGCAGGCAACCTCTCACAGCTGGACATGGATTGCCCCTTGTTGGCCAGATCCACTTTCAGGTAAAAAGGTGCGTCATGAGATCCTGTGTGATAAGAAAAAAGAAAATCAATATATGTATAAAAACCGAATTAACACGTACCTGTTACACAGTTGCAGATTAATTGCAAGCCAGCCAGACACCGTTTCAGATGCAGACAACCACTCGTAGGTGAAGATGGATTGCCTCTTGTTGGCCAGGTCCACTTTCAGGTAAAAAGGTGCGTCATGAGATCCTGTGTGACAAGAAAAAAGAAAATCAATATATGTATAAAAAACGAATTAACACGTACCTGTTACACAGTTGCAGATTAATTCCAAGATCCACTTTCAGGTAAAAAGATGCGTCAGGTGGGTCATGACATCCTGAAAATGAGAAAGACAAAAAAGAAAGTCAACACAGTTGCAGATTAATTGCAAGCCAGCCAGACACTGATCCAGAAAAAAGAAATCATTATGTATAAAAAAAACGAATTAACACGTATCTTTTACACAGTTGCAGATTAATTGCAAGCCAGCCAGACACCGTTCCAGATGCAGACAACCACTCACAGCTGAAGATGGATTGCCCCTTGTTGGCCAGATCCACTTTCAGGTAAAAAGGTGCATCAGGTGGGTCATGACATCCTGAAAATAAGAAAGAAAAAAAAGAAAGTCAATATAAGTATAGAAACTGAATGTTCACTTACCTGTGACACAGTTGCAGATGAAAAGAAAGCCAGTCAGACACCATTCCAGATGCAGGCAACCTCTCACATCTGGACATGGATAGCCACTTGTTGGCCGGATCCACTTTCAGGTAAAAAGGTGCGTGATGGGATCCTGTGTGACAAAAAAAATCAATATATGTATAAAAACCGAATTAACACGTACCTGTTACACAGTTGCAGATTAATTGCAAGCCAGCCAGACACCGTTTCAGATGCAGACAACCACTCGCAGCTGAAGATGGATTGCCCCTTGTTGGCCAGATCCACTTTCAGGTAAAAAGATGCGTGATGAGATCCTGTGTGACAAGCAAAAAGAAATTCAAAATATGTATAAAAACCGAATTAACACGTACCTGTTACACAGTTGCAGATTAATTGCAAGCCAGCCAGACACCGTTCCAGATGCAGACAACCACTCGTAGGTGAAGATGGATTGCCTCTTGTTGGCCAGGTCCACTTTCAGGTAAAAAGGTGCATCAGGTGGGTCATGACATCCTGAAAATATGAAAGACAAAAAAGAAAGTCAATATAAGTATAGAAACTGAATGTTCACTTACCTGTGACACAGTTGCAGATGAAAAGAAAGCCAGTCAGACACCATTCCAGATGCAGGCAACCTCTCACATCTGGACATGGATAGCCACTTGTTGGCCGGATCCACTTTCAGGTAAAAAGGTGCGTGATGGGATCCTGTGTGACAAAAAAAATCAATATATGTATAAAAACCGAATTAACACGTACCTGTTACACAGTTGCAGATTAATTGCAAGCCAGCCAGACACCGTTTCAGATGCAGACAACCACTCGCAGCTGAAGATGGATTGCTCCTTGTTGGCCAGATCCACTTTCAGGTAAAAAGATGCGTGATGAGATCCTGTGTGACAAGAAAAAAGAAATTCAAAATATGTATAAAAACCGAATTAACACGTACCTGTTACACAGTTGCAGATTAATTACAAGCCAGCCAGACACCGTTCCAGATGCAGACAACCACTCGTAGGTGAAGATGGATTGCCCCTTGTTGGCCAGGTCCACTTTCAGGTAAAAAGGTGCGTCATGAGATCCTGTGTAACAAGAAAAAAGAAAATCAATATATGTATAAAAACCGAATTAAAACGTACCTGTTACACAGATGCAGATTAATTGCAAGATCCACTTTCAGGTAAAAAGATGCGTCAGGTGGGTCATGAGATCCTGAAAATAAGAAAGACAAAAAAGAAAGTCAATATAAGTATAGAAACTGAATGTCCACTTACCTGTAACTCAGTTGCAGATGAAAAGAAAGCCAGTCAGACACCATTTCAGATGCAGGCAACCTCTCACAGCTGGACATGGATAGCCCCTTGTTGGCCAGATCCACTTTCAGGTAAAAAGGTGCGTCATGAGATCCTGTGTGATAAGAAAAAAGAAAATCAATATATGTATAAAAACCGAATTAACACGTACCTGTTACACAGTTGCAGATTAATTACAAGCCAACCAGACAACGTTCCAGATGCAGACAACCACTCGCAGCTGAAGATGGATTGCCCTTTGTTGGCCAGATCCACTTTAATGTAAAAAGGTGCATCAGGTGGGTCATGACATCCTGAAAATAAGAAAGACAAAAAAGAAAGTCAATATAAGTATAGAAACTGAATGTTCACTTACCTGTGACTCAGTTGCATATGAAAAGAAAGCCAGTCAGACACCATTCCAGATGCAGGCAACCTCTCACATCTGGACATGGATAGCCACTTGTTGGCCGGATCCACTTTCAGGTAAAAAGGTGCGTGATGGGATCCTGTGTGACAAAAAAAAAATCAATATATGTATAAAAACCGAATTAACACGTACCTGTTACACAGTTGCAGATTAATTGCAAGCCAGCCAGACACCGTTTCAGATGCAGACAACCACTCGCAGCTGAAGATGGATTGCCCCTTGTTGGCCAGATCCACTTTCAGGTAAAAAGATGCGTGATGAGATCCTGGGTGACAAGAAAAAAGAAATTCAAAATATGTATAAAAACCGAATTAACACGTACCTGTTACACAGTTGCAGATTAATTGCAAGCCAGCCAGACACCGTTCCAAATGCAGACAACCACTCGTAGGTGAAGATGGATTGCCCCTTGTTGGCCAGGTCCACTTTCAGGTAAAAATGTGCGTCATGAGATCCTGTGTAACAAGAAAAAAGATATTCAAAATATGTATAAAAACCAAATTAACACGTACCTGTTACACAGTTGCAGATTAATTGCAAGATCCACTTTCAGGTAAAAATATGCGTCAGGTGGGTCATGAGATCCTGAAAATATGAAAGACAAAAAAGAAAGTAAACACAGTTGCAGATTAATTGCAAGCCAGCCAGACACTGATCCAAAAAAAAGAAATCAATATGTATAAAAAACGAATTAACACGTATCTTTTACACAGTTGCAGATTAATTGCAAGCCAGCCAGACACCGTTCCAGATGCAGACAACCACTCACAGCTTAAGATGGATTGCCCCTTGTTGGCCAGATCCACTTTCAGGTAAAAAGGTGCATCAGGTGGGTCATGACATCCTGAAAATAAGAAAGACAAAAAAGAAAGTCAATATAAGTATAGAAACTGAATGTTCACTTACCTGTAACTCAGTTGCAGATGAAAAGAAAGCCAGTCAGACACCATTTCACATGCAGGCAACCTCTCACAGCTGGACATGGATAGCCCCTTGTTGGCCAGATCCACTTTCAGGTAAAAAGGTGCGTCATGAGATCCTGTGTGATAAGAAAAAAGAAAATCAATATATGTATAAAAACCGAATTAACACGTACCTGTTACACAGTTGCAGATTAATTGCAAGCCAGCCAGACACCGTTCTAGATGCAGACAACCACTTGCAACTGAAGATGGATTGCCCCTTGTTGGCCAGATCCACTTTCAGTTAAAAAGTTGCATCATGAGATCCTGTGTGACAAGAAAAAAGAAAATCAATATATGTATAAAACCTGATTTAACACGTACCTGTTACACAGTTGCAGATTAATTGCAAGCCAGCCAGACAACGATCCAGATGCAGACAACCACTCGCAGCTGAAGATGGATTGCCCCTTGTTGGCCAGATCCACTTTCAGGCAAAAAGGTGCGTCATAAGATCCTGTGTGACAAGAAAAAAGAAAATCAATATATGTATAAAAAACGAATTAACACGTACCTGTTACACAGTTGCAGATTAATTCCAAGATCCACTTTCAGGTAAAAAGATGCGTCAGGTGGGTCATGACATCCTGAAAATGAGAAAGACAAAAAAGAAAGTCAACACAGTAGCAGATTAATTGCAAGCCAGCCAGACACTGATCCAGAAATAAGAAATCATTATGTATAAAAAAAACGAATTAACACGTACCTGTTACACAGTTGCAGATTAATTGCAAGCCAGCCAGACAACGTTCCAGATGCAGACAACCACTCGCAGCTGAAGATGGATTGCCCTTTGTTGGCCAGATCCACTTTCATGTAAAAAGGTCCATCAGGTGGGTCATGACATCCTGAAAATAAGAAAGACAAAAAAGAAAGTCAATATAAGTATAGAAACTGAATGTTCACTTACCTGTGACTCAGTTGCATATGAAAAGAAAGCCAGTCAGACACCATTCCAGATGCAGGCAACCTCTCACATCTGGACATGGATAGCCACTTGTTGGCCGGATCCACTTTCAGGTAAAAAGGTGCGTGATGGGATACTGTGTGACAAAAAAAAATCAATATATGTATAAAAACCGAATTAACACGTACCTGTTACACAGTTGCAGATTAATTGCAAGCCAGCCAGACACCGTTTCAGATGCAGACAACCACTCGCAGCTGAAGATGGATTGCCCCTTGTTGGCCAGATCCACTTTCAGGTAAAAAGATGCGTGATGAGATCCTGGGTGACAAGAAAAAAGAAATTCAAAATATGTATAAAAACCGAATTAACACATACCTGTTACACAGTTGCAGATTAATTGCAAGCCAGCCAGACACCGTTCCAGATGCAGACAACCACTCGTAGGTGAAGATGGATTGCCCCTTGTTGGCCAGGTCCACTTTCAGGTAAAAAGGTGCGTCATGAGATCCTGTGTAACAAGAAAAAAGAAATTCAAAATATGTATAAAAACCGAATTAACACGTACCTGTTACACAGTTGCAGATTAATTGCAAGATCCACTTTCAGGTAAAAATATGCGTCAGGTGGGTCATGAGATCCTGAAAATAAGAAAGACAAAAAAGAAAGTAAACACAGTTGTAGATTAATTGCAAGCCAGCCAGACACTGATCCAAAAAAAAGAAATCAATATGTATAAAAAACGAATTAACACGTATCTTTTACACAGTTGCAGATTAATTGCAAGCCAGCCAGACACCGTTCCAGATGTAGACAACCACTCACAGCTTAAGATGGATTGCCCCTTGTTGGCCAGATCCACTTTCAGGTAAAAAGGTGCATCAGGTGGGTCATGACATCCTGAAAATAAGAAAGACAAAAAAGAAAGTCAATATAAGTATAGAAACTGAATGTCCACTTACCTGTAACTCAGTTGCAGATGAAAAGAAAGCCAGTCAGACACCATTTCAGATGCAGGCAACCTCTCACAGCTGGACATGGATAGCCCCTTGTTGGCCAGATCCACTTTCAGGTAAAAAGGTGCGTCATGAGATCCTGTGTGATAAGAAAAAAGAAAATCAATATATGTATAAAAACCGAATTAACACGTACCTGTTACACAGTTGCAGATTAATTGCAAGCCAGCCAGACACCGTTCTAGATGCAGACAACCACTTGCAGCTGAAGATGGATTGCCCCTTGTTGGCCAGATCCACTTTCAGGTAAAAAGGTGCATCATGAGAACCTGTGTGACAAGAAAAAAGAATATCAATATATGTATAAAACCTGATTTAACACGTACCTGTTACACAGTTGCAGATTAATTGCAAGCCAGCCAGACAACGTTCCAGATGCAGACAACCACTCGCAGCTGAAGATGGATTGCCCCTTGTTGGCCAGATCCACTTTCAGGCAAAAAGGTGCGTCATGAGATCCTGTGTAACAAGAAAAAAGAAAATCAATATATGTATAAAAAGCGAATTAACACGTATCTTTTACACAGTTGCAAATTAATTGCAAGCCAGCCAGACACCGTTCCAGATGCAGACAACCACTTACAGCTGAAGATGGATTGCCCCTTGTTGGCCAGATCCACTTTCAGGTAAAAAGTTGCATCAGGTGGGTCATGACATCCTGAAAATAAGAAAGACAAAAAAGAAAGTCAATATAAGTATAGAAACTGAATGTTCACTTACCTGTAACTCAGTTGCAGATGAAAAGACAGCCAGTCAGACACCATTCCAGATGCAGGCAACATCTCATAGCTGGACATGGATAGCCCCTTGTTGGCCAGATCCACTTTCAGGTAAAAAGGTGCGTCATGAGATCCTGTGTGATAAGAAAAAAGAAAATCAATATATGTATAAAAACCGAATTAACACGTACCTGTTACACAGTTGCAGATTAATTGCAAGCCAGCCAGACAACGTTCCAGATGCAGACAACCACTCGCAGCTGAAGATGGATTGCCCCTTGTTGGCCAGATCCACTTTCAGGCAAAAAGGTGCGTCATGAGGTCCTGTGTGACAAGAAAAAAGAAAATCAATATATGTATAAAAAACGAATTAACACGTACCTGTTACACAGTTGCAGATTAATTCCAAGATCCACTTTCAGGTAAAAAGATGCGTCAGGTGGGTCATGACATCCTGAAAATGAGAAAGACAAAAAAGAAAGTCAACACAGTTGCAGATTAATTGCAAGCCAGCCACTGATCCAGAAAAAAGAAATCATTATGTATAAAAAAAACGAATTAACACGTATCTTTTACACAGTTGCAGATTAATTGCAAGCCAGCCAGACACCGTTCCAGATGCAGAAAACCACTCACAGCTGAAGATGGATTGCCCCTTGTTGGCCAGATCCACTTTCAGGTAAAAAGGTGCATCAGGTGGGTCATGACATCCTGAAAATAAGAAAGACAAAAAAGAAAGTCAATATAAGTATAGAAACTGAATGTTCACTTACCTGTGACTCAGTTGCAGATGAAAAGAAAGCCAGTCAGACACCATTCCAGATGCAGGCAACCTCTCACATCTGGACATGTATAGCCACTTGTTGGCCGGATCCACTTTCAGGTAAAAAGGTGCGTGATGGGATCCTGTGTGACAAAAAAAAATCAATATATGTATAAAAACCGAATTAACACGTACCTGTTACACAGTTGCAGATTAATTGCAAGCCAGCCAGACACCGTTTCAGATGCAGACAACCACTCGCACCTGATGATGGATTGCCCCTTGTTGGCCAGATCCACTTTCAGGTAAAAAGATGCGTGATGAGATCCTGTGTGACAAGAAAAAAGAAATTCAAAATATGTATAAAAACCGAATTAACACGTACCTGTTACACAGTTGCAGATTAATTGCAAGCCAGCCAGACACCGTTCCAGATGCAGACAACCACTCGTAGCTGAAGATGGATTGCCCCTTGTTGGCCAGGTCCACTTTCAGGTAAAAATGTGCGTCATGAGATCCTGTGTAACAAGAAAAAAGATATTCAAAATATGTATAAAAACCAAATTAACACGTACCTGTTACACAGTTGCAGATTAATTGCAAGATCCACTTTCAGGTAAAAATATGCGTCAGGTGGGTCATGAGATCCTGAAAATATGAAAGACAAAAAAGAAAGTAAACACAGTTGCAGATTAATTGCAAGCCAGCCAGACACTGATCCAAAAAAAAGAAATCAATATGTATAAAAAACGAATTAACACGTATCTTTTACACAGTTGCAGATTAATTGCAAGCCAGCCAGACACCGTTCCAGATGCAGACAACCACTCACAGCTTAAGATGGATTGCCCCTTGTTGGCCAGATCCACTTTCAGGTAAAAAGGTGCATCAGGTGGGTCATGACATCCTGAAAATAAGAAAGACAAAAAAGAAAGTCAATATAAGTATAGAAACTGAATGTTCACTTACCTGTAACTCAGTTGCAGATGAAAAGAAAGCCAGTCAGACACCATTTCACATGCAGGCAACCTCTCACAGCTGGACATGGATAGCCCCTTGTTGGCCAGATCCACTTTCAGGTAAAAAGGTGCGTCATGAGATCCTGTGTGATAAGAAAAAAGAAAATCAATATATGTATAAAAACCGAATTAACACGTACCTGTTACACAGTTGCAGATTAATTGCAAGCCAGCCAGACACCGTTCTAGATGCAGACAACCACTTGCAACTGAAGATGGATTGCCCCTTGTTGGCCAGATCCACTTTCAGTTAAAAAGTTGCATCATGAGATCCTGTGTGACAAGAAAAAAGAAAATCAATATATGTATAAAACCTGATTTAACACGTACCTGTTACACAGTTGCAGATTAATTGCAAGCCAGCCAGACAACGATCCAGATGCAGACAACCACTCGCAGCTGAAGATGGATTGCCCCTTGTTGGCCAGATCCACTTTCAGGCAAAAAGGTGCGTCATAAGATCCTGTGTGACAAGAAAAAAGAAAATCAATATATGTATAAAAAACGAATTAACACGTACCTGTTACACAGTTGCAGATTAATTCCAAGATCCACTTTCAGGTAAAAAGATGCGTCAGGTGGGTCATGACATCCTGAAAATGAGAAAGACAAAAAAGAAAGTCAACACAGTAGCAGATTAATTGCAAGCCAGCCAGACACTGATCCAGAAATAAGAAATCATTATGTATAAAAAAAACGAATTAACACGTACCTGTTACACAGTTGCAGATTAATTGCAAGCCAGCCAGACAACGTTCCAGATGCAGACAACCACTCGCAGCTGAAGATGGATTGCCCTTTGTTGGCCAGATCCACTTTCATGTAAAAA
The DNA here is from genome assembly GCF_030463535.1 of Salminus brasiliensis. Classification (NCBI taxonomy): domain Eukaryota; kingdom Metazoa; phylum Chordata; class Actinopteri; order Characiformes; family Bryconidae; genus Salminus; species Salminus brasiliensis. The sequence continues at coordinate 29,774,605 of NC_132888.1, forward strand.
GGTCCATCAGGTGGGTCATGACATCCTGAAAATAAGAAAGACAAAAAAGAAAGTCAATATAAGTATAGAAACTGAATGTTCACTTACCTGTGACTCAGTTGCATATGAAAAGAAAGCCAGTCAGACACCATTCCAGATGCAGGCAACCTCTCACATCTGGACATGGATAGCCACTTGTTGGCCGGATCCACTTTCAGGTAAAAAGGTGCGTGATGGGATACTGTGTGACAAAAAAAAATCAATATATGTATAAAAACCGAATTAACACGTACCTGTTACACAGTTGCAGATTAATTGCAAGCCAGCCAGACACCGTTTCAGATGCAGACAACCACTCGCAGCTGAAGATGGATTGCCCCTTGTTGGCCAGATCCACTTTCAGGTAAAAAGATGCGTGATGAGATCCTGGGTGACAAGAAAAAAGAAATTCAAAATATGTATAAAAACCGAATTAACACATACCTGTTACACAGTTGCAGATTAATTGCAAGCCAGCCAGACACCGTTCCAGATGCAGACAACCACTCGTAGGTGAAGATGGATTGCCCCTTGTTGGCCAGGTCCACTTTCAGGTAAAAAGGTGCGTCATGAGATCCTGTGTAACAAGAAAAAAGAAATTCAAAATATGTATAAAAACCGAATTAACACGTACCTGTTACACAGTTGCAGATTAATTGCAAGATCCACTTTCAGGTAAAAATATGCGTCAGGTGGGTCATGAGATCCTGAAAATAAGAAAGACAAAAAAGAAAGTAAACACAGTTGTAGATTAATTGCAAGCCAGCCAGACACTGATCCAAAAAAAAGAAATCAATATGTATAAAAAACGAATTAACACGTATCTTTTACACAGTTGCAGATTAATTGCAAGCCAGCCAGACACCGTTCCAGATGTAGACAACCACTCACAGCTTAAGATGGATTGCCCCTTGTTGGCCAGATCCACTTTCAGGTAAAAAGGTGCATCAGGTGGGTCATGACATCCTGAAAATAAGAAAGACAAAAAAGAAAGTCAATATAAGTATAGAAACTGAATGTCCACTTACCTGTAACTCAGTTGCAGATGAAAAGAAAGCCAGTCAGACACCATTTCAGATGCAGGCAACCTCTCACAGCTGGACATGGATAGCCCCTTGTTGGCCAGATCCACTTTCAGGTAAAAAGGTGCGTCATGAGATCCTGTGTGATAAGAAAAAAGAAAATCAATATATGTATAAAAACCGAATTAACACGTACCTGTTACACAGTTGCAGATTAATTGCAAGCCAGCCAGACACCGTTCTAGATGCAGACAACCACTTGCAGCTGAAGATGGATTGCCCCTTGTTGGCCAGATCCACTTTCAGGTAAAAAGGTGCATCATGAGAACCTGTGTGACAAGAAAAAAGAATATCAATATATGTATAAAACCTGATTTAACACGTACCTGTTACACAGTTGCAGATTAATTGCAAGCCAGCCAGACAACGTTCCAGATGCAGACAACCACTCGCAGCTGAAGATGGATTGCCCCTTGTTGGCCAGATCCACTTTCAGGCAAAAAGGTGCGTCATGAGATCCTGTGTAACAAGAAAAAAGAAAATCAATATATGTATAAAAAGCGAATTAACACGTATCTTTTACACAGTTGCAAATTAATTGCAAGCCAGCCAGACACCGTTCCAGATGCAGACAACCACTTACAGCTGAAGATGGATTGCCCCTTGTTGGCCAGATCCACTTTCAGGTAAAAAGTTGCATCAGGTGGGTCATGACATCCTGAAAATAAGAAAGACAAAAAAGAAAGTCAATATAAGTATAGAAACTGAATGTTCACTTACCTGTAACTCAGTTGCAGATGAAAAGACAGCCAGTCAGACACCATTCCAGATGCAGGCAACATCTCATAGCTGGACATGGATAGCCCCTTGTTGGCCAGATCCACTTTCAGGTAAAAAGGTGCGTCATGAGATCCTGTGTGATAAGAAAAAAGAAAATCAATATATGTATAAAAACCGAATTAACACGTACCTGTTACACAGTTGCAGATTAATTGCAAGCCAGCCAGACAACGTTCCAGATGCAGACAACCACTCGCAGCTGAAGATGGATTGCCCCTTGTTGGCCAGATCCACTTTCAGGCAAAAAGGTGCGTCATGAGGTCCTGTGTGACAAGAAAAAAGAAAATCAATATATGTATAAAAAACGAATTAACACGTACCTGTTACACAGTTGCAGATTAATTCCAAGATCCACTTTCAGGTAAAAAGATGCGTCAGGTGGGTCATGACATCCTGAAAATGAGAAAGACAAAAAAGAAAGTCAACACAGTTGCAGATTAATTGCAAGCCAGCCACTGATCCAGAAAAAAGAAATCATTATGTATAAAAAAAACGAATTAACACGTATCTTTTACACAGTTGCAGATTAATTGCAAGCCAGCCAGACACCGTTCCAGATGCAGAAAACCACTCACAGCTGAAGATGGATTGCCCCTTGTTGGCCAGATCCACTTTCAGGTAAAAAGGTGCATCAGGTGGGTCATGACATCCTGAAAATAAGAAAGACAAAAAAGAAAGTCAATATAAGTATAGAAACTGAATGTTCACTTACCTGTGACTCAGTTGCAGATGAAAAGAAAGCCAGTCAGACACCATTCCAGATGCAGGCAACCTCTCACATCTGGACATGTATAGCCACTTGTTGGCCGGATCCACTTTCAGGTAAAAAGGTGCGTGATGGGATCCTGTGTGACAAAAAAAAATCAATATATGTATAAAAACCGAATTAACACGTACCTGTTACACAGTTGCAGATTAATTGCAAGCCAGCCAGACACCGTTTCAGATGCAGACAACCACTCGCACCTGATGATGGATTGCCCCTTGTTGGCCAGATCCACTTTCAGGTAAAAAGATGCGTGATGAGATCCTGTGTGACAAGAAAAAAGAAATTCAAAATATGTATAAAAACCGAATTAACACGTACCTGTTACACAGTTGCAGATTAATTGCAAGCCAGCCAGACACCGTTCCAGATGCAGACAACCACTCGTAGCTGAAGATGGATTGCCCCTTGTTGGCCTGGTCCACTTTCAGGTAAAAAGGTGCGTCATGAGATCCTGTGTAACAAGAAAAAAGAAATTCAAAATATGTATAAAAACCGAATTAACACGTACCTGTTACACAGTTGCAGATTAATTGCAAGATCCACTTTCAGGTAAAAATATGCGTCAGGTGGGTCATGAGATCCTGAAAATAAGAAAGACAAAAAAAGAAAGTAAACACAGTTGCAGAATAATTGCAAGCCAGCCAGCCAGACACTGATCCAAAAAAAAAAAATCAATATGTATAAAAAACAAATTAACACGTATCTCTTACACAGTTGCAGATTAATTGCAAGCCAGCCAGACACCGTTCCAGATGCAGACAACCACTCACAGCTTAAGATGGATTGCCCCTTGTTGGCCAGATCCACTTTCAGGTAAAAAGTTGCATCAGGTGGGTCATGACATCCTGAAAATAAGAAAGACAAAAAAGAAAGTCAATATAAGTATAGAAACTGAATGTTCACTTACCTGTAACTCAGTTGCAGATTAAAAGAAAGCCAGTCAGACACCATTACAGATGCAGGCAACCTCTCACAGCTGGACATGGATAGCCCCTTGTTGGCCAGATCCACTTTCAGGTAAAAAGGTGCGTCATGAGATCCTGTGTGATAAGAAAAAAGAAAATCAATATATGTATAAAAACCGAATTAACACGTACCTGTTACACAGTTGCAGATTAATTGCAAGCCAGCCAGACAACGTTCCAGATGCAGACAACCACTCGCAGCTGAAGATGGATTGCCCCTTGTTGGCCAGATCCACTTTCAGGCAAAAAGGTGCGTCATGAGATCCTGTGTGATAAGAAAAAAGAAAATCAATATATGTATAAAAACCGAATTAACACGTACCTGTTACACAGTTGCAGATTAATTCCAAGATCCACTTTCAGGTAAAAAGATGCGTCAGGTGGGTCATGACGTCCTGAAAATGAGAAAGACAAAAAAGAAAGTCAACACAGTTGCAGATTAATTGCAAGCCAGCCAGACACTGATCCAGAAAAAAGAAATCATTATGTATAAAAAACGAATTAACACGTATCTTTTACACAGTTGCAGATTAATTGCAAGACAGCCAGACACCGTTCCAGATGCAGACAACCACTCACAGCTGAAGATGGTTTGCCCCTTGTTGGCCAGATCCACTTTCAGGTAAAAAGTTGCATCAGGTGGGTCATGACATCCTGAAAATAAGAAAGACAAAAAAGAAAGTCAATATAAGTATAGAAACTGAATGTTCACTTACCTGTAACTCAGTTGCAGATGAAAAGAAAGCCAGTCAGACACCATTTCAGATGCAGGCAACCTCTCACAGCTGGACATGGATAGCCCCTTGTTGGCCAGATCCACTTTCAGGTAAAAAGGTGCGTCATGAGATCCTGTGTGATAAGAAAAAAGAAAATCAATATATGTATAAAAACCGAATTAACACGTACCTGTTACACAGTTGCAGATTAATTGCAAGCCAGCCAGACAACGTTCCAGATGCAGACAACCACTCGCAGCTGAAGATGGATTGCCCCTTGTTGGCCAGATCCACTTTCAGGCAAAAAGGTGCGTCATGAGATCCTGTGTGACAAGAAAAAAGAAAATCAATATATGTATAAAAAACGAATTAACACGTACATGTTACACAGTTGCAGATTAATTCCAAGATCCACTTTCAGGTAAAAAGATGCGTCAGGTGGGTCATGACATCCTGAAAATGAGAAAGACAAAAAAGAAAGTCAACACAGTTGAAGATTAATTGCAAGCCAGCAAGACACTGATCCAGAAAAAAGAAATCATTATGTATAAAAAAAACGAATTAACACGTATCTTTTACACATTTGCAGATTAATTGCAAGCCAGCCAGACACCGTTCCAGATGCAGACAACCACTCACAGCTGAAGATGGATTGCCCCTTGTTGGCCAGATCCACTTTCAGGTAAAAAGTTGCATCAGGTGGGTCATGACATCCTGAAAATAAGAAAGACAAAAAAGAAAGTCAATATAAGTATAGAAACTGAATGTTCACTTACCTGTAACTCAGTTGCAGATGAAAAGAAAGCCAGTCAGACACCATTTCAGATGCAGGCAACCTCTCACAGCTGGACATGGATTGCCCCTTGTTGGCCAGATCCACTTTCAGGTAAAAAGGTGCGTCATGAGATCCTGTGTGATAAGAAAAAAGAAAATCAATATATGTATAAAAACCGAATTAACACGTACCTGTTACACAGTTGCAGATTAATTGCAAGCCAGCCAGACACCGTTTCAGATGCAGACAACCACTCGTAGGTGAAGATGGATTGCCTCTTGTTGGCCAGGTCCACTTTCAGGTAAAAAGGTGCGTCATGAGATCCTGTGTGACAAGAAAAAAGAAAATCAATATATGTATAAAAAACGAATTAACACGTACCTGTTACACAGTTGCAGATTAATTCCAAGATCCACTTTCAGGTAAAAAGATGCGTCAGGTGGGTCATGACATCCTGAAAATGAGAAAGACAAAAAAGAAAGTCAACACAGTTGCAGATTAATTGCAAGCCAGCCAGACACTGATCCAGAAAAAAGAAATCATTATGTATAAAAAAAACGAATTAACACGTATCTTTTACACAGTTGCAGATTAATTGCAAGCCAGCCAGACACCGTTCCAGATGCAGACAACCACTCACAGCTGAAGATGGATTGCCCCTTGTTGGCCAGATCCACTTTCAGGTAAAAAGGTGCATCAGGTGGGTCATGACATCCTGAAAATAAGAAAGAAAAAAAAGAAAGTCAATATAAGTATAGAAACTGAATGTTCACTTACCTGCGACACAGTTGCAGATGAAAAGAAAGCCAGTCAGACACCATTCCAGATGCAGGCAACCTCTCACATCTGGACATGGATAGCCACTTGTTGGCCGGATCCACTTTCAGGTAAAAAGGTGCGTGATGGGATCCTGTGTGACAAAAAAAATCAATATATGTATAAAAACCGAATTAACACGTACCTGTTACACAGTTGCAGATTAATTGCAAGCCAGCCAGACACCGTTTCAGATGCAGACAACCACTCGCAGCTGAAGATGGATTGCCCCTTGTTGGCCAGATCCACTTTCAGGTAAAAAGATGCGTGATGAGATCCTGTGTGACAAGCAAAAAGAAATTCAAAATATGTATAAAAACCGAATTAACACGTACCTGTTACACAGTTGCAGATTAATTGCAAGCCAGCCAGACACCGTTCCAGATGCAGACAACCACTCGTAGGTGAAGATGGATTGCCTCTTGTTGGCCAGGTCCACTTTCAGGTAAAAAGGTGCATCAGGTGGGTCATGACATCCTGAAAATATGAAAGACAAAAAAGAAAGTCAATATAAGTATAGAAACTGAATGTTCACTTACCTGTGACACAGTTGCAGATGAAAAGAAAGCCAGTCAGACACCATTCCAGATGCAGGCAACCTCTCACATCTGGACATGGATAGCCACTTGTTGGCCGGATCCACTTTCAGGTAAAAAGGTGCGTGATGGGATCCTGTGTGACAAAAAAAATCAATATATGTATAAAAACCGAATTAACACGTACCTGTTACACAGTTGCAGATTAATTGCAAGCCAGCCAGACACCGTTTCAGATGCAGACAACCACTCGCAGCTGAAGATGGATTGCTCCTTGTTGGCCAGATCCACTTTCAGGTAAAAAGATGCGTGATGAGATCCTGTGTGACAAGAAAAAAGAAATTCAAAATATGTATAAAAACCGAATTAACACGTACCTGTTACACAGTTGCAGATTAATTACAAGCCAGCCAGACACCGTTCCAGATGCAGACAACCACTCGTAGGTGAAGATGGATTGCCCCTTGTTGGCCAGGTCCACTTTCAGGTAAAAAGGTGCGTCATGAGATCCTGTGTAACAAGAAAAAAGAAAATCAATATATGTATAAAAACCGAATTAAAACGTACCTGTTACACAGATGCAGATTAATTGCAAGATCCACTTTCAGGTAAAAAGATGCGTCAGGTGGGTCATGAGATCCTGAAAATAAGAAAGACAAAAAAGAAAGTCAATATAAGTATAGAAACTGAATGTCCACTTACCTGTAACTCAGTTGCAGATGAAAAGAAAGCCAGTCAGACACCATTTCAGATGCAGGCAACCTCTCACAGCTGGACATGGATAGCCCCTTGTTGGCCAGATCCACTTTCAGGTAAAAAGGTGCGTCATGAGATCCTGTGTGATAAGAAAAAAGAAAATCAATATATGTATAAAAACCGAATTAACACGTACCTGTTACACAGTTGCAGATTAATTACAAGCCAACCAGACAACGTTCCAGATGCAGACAACCACTCGCAGCTGAAGATGGATTGCCCTTTGTTGGCCAGATCCACTTTAATGTAAAAAGGTGCATCAGGTGGGTCATGACATCCTGAAAATAAGAAAGACAAAAAAGAAAGTCAATATAAGTATAGAAACTGAATGTTCACTTACCTGTGACTCAGTTGCATATGAAAAGAAAGCCAGTCAGACACCATTCCAGATGCAGGCAACCTCTCACATCTGGACATGGATAGCCACTTGTTGGCCGGATCCACTTTCAGGTAAAAAGGTGCGTGATGGGATCCTGTGTGACAAAAAAAAAATCAATATATGTATAAAAACCGAATTAACACGTACCTGTTACACAGTTGCAGATTAATTGCAAGCCAGCCAGACACCGTTTCAGATGCAGACAACCACTCGCAGCTGAAGATGGATTGCCCCTTGTTGGCCAGATCCACTTTCAGGTAAAAAGATGCGTGATGAGATCCTGGGTGACAAGAAAAAAGAAATTCAAAATATGTATAAAAACCGAATTAACACGTACCTGTTACACAGTTGCAGATTAATTGCAAGCCAGCCAGACACCGTTCCAAATGCAGACAACCACTCGTAGGTGAAGATGGATTGCCCCTTGTTGGCCAGGTCCACTTTCAGGTAAAAATGTGCGTCATGAGATCCTGTGTAACAAGAAAAAAGATATTCAAAATATGTATAAAAACCAAATTAACACGTACCTGTTACACAGTTGCAGATTAATTGCAAGATCCACTTTCAGGTAAAAATATGCGTCAGGTGGGTCATGAGATCCTGAAAATATGAAAGACAAAAAAGAAAGTAAACACAGTTGCAGATTAATTGCAAGCCAGCCAGACACTGATCCAAAAAAAAGAAATCAATATGTATAAAAAACGAATTAACACGTATCTTTTACACAGTTGCAGATTAATTGCAAGCCAGCCAGACACCGTTCCAGATGCAGACAACCACTCACAGCTTAAGATGGATTGCCCCTTGTTGGCCAGATCCACTTTCAGGTAAAAAGGTGCATCAGGTGGGTCATGACATCCTGAAAATAAGAAAGACAAAAAAGAAAGTCAATATAAGTATAGAAACTGAATGTTCACTTACCTGTAACTCAGTTGCAGATGAAAAGAAAGCCAGTCAGACACCATTTCACATGCAGGCAACCTCTCACAGCTGGACATGGATAGCCCCTTGTTGGCCAGATCCACTTTCAGGTAAAAAGGTGCGTCATGAGATCCTGTGTGATAAGAAAAAAGAAAATCAATATATGTATAAAAACCGAATTAACACGTACCTGTTACACAGTTGCAGATTAATTGCAAGCCAGCCAGACACCGTTCTAGATGCAGACAACCACTTGCAACTGAAGATGGATTGCCCCTTGTTGGCCAGATCCACTTTCAGTTAAAAAGTTGCATCATGAGATCCTGTGTGACAAGAAAAAAGAAAATCAATATATGTATAAAACCTGATTTAACACGTACCTGTTACACAGTTGCAGATTAATTGCAAGCCAGCCAGACAACGATCCAGATGCAGACAACCACTCGCAGCTGAAGATGGATTGCCCCTTGTTGGCCAGATCCACTTTCAGGCAAAAAGGTGCGTCATAAGATCCTGTGTGACAAGAAAAAAGAAAATCAATATATGTATAAAAAACGAATTAACACGTACCTGTTACACAGTTGCAGATTAATTCCAAGATCCACTTTCAGGTAAAAAGATGCGTCAGGTGGGTCATGACATCCTGAAAATGAGAAAGACAAAAAAGAAAGTCAACACAGTAGCAGATTAATTGCAAGCCAGCCAGACACTGATCCAGAAATAAGAAATCATTATGTATAAAAAAAACGAATTAACACGTACCTGTTACACAGTTGCAGATTAATTGCAAGCCAGCCAGACAACGTTCCAGATGCAGACAACCACTCGCAGCTGAAGATGGATTGCCCTTTGTTGGCCAGATCCACTTTCATGTAAAAAGGTCCATCAGGTGGGTCATGACATCCTGAAAATAAGAAAGACAAAAAAGAAAGTCAATATAAGTATAGAAACTGAATGTTCACTTACCTGTGACTCAGTTGCATATGAAAAGAAAGCCAGTCAGACACCATTCCAGATGCAGGCAACCTCTCACATCTGGACATGGATAGCCACTTGTTGGCCGGATCCACTTTCAGGTAAAAAGGTGCGTGATGGGATACTGTGTGACAAAAAAAAATCAATATATGTATAAAAACCGAATTAACACGTACCTGTTACACAGTTGCAGATTAATTGCAAGCCAGCCAGACACCGTTTCAGATGCAGACAACCACTCGCAGCTGAAGATGGATTGCCCCTTGTTGGCCAGATCCACTTTCAGGTAAAAAGATGCGTGATGAGATCCTGGGTGACAAGAAAAAAGAAATTCAAAATATGTATAAAAACCGAATTAACACATACCTGTTACACAGTTGCAGATTAATTGCAAGCCAGCCAGACACCGTTCCAGATGCAGACAACCACTCGTAGGTGAAGATGGATTGCCCCTTGTTGGCCAGGTCCACTTTCAGGTAAAAAGGTGCGTCATGAGATCCTGTGTAACAAGAAAAAAGAAATTCAAAATATGTATAAAAACCGAATTAACACGTACCTGTTACACAGTTGCAGATTAATTGCAAGATCCACTTTCAGGTAAAAATATGCGTCAGGTGGGTCATGAGATCCTGAAAATAAGAAAGACAAAAAAGAAAGTAAACACAGTTGTAGATTAATTGCAAGCCAGCCAGACACTGATCCAAAAAAAAGAAATCAATATGTATAAAAAACGAATTAACACGTATCTTTTACACAGTTGCAGATTAATTGCAAGCCAGCCAGACACCGTTCCAGATGTAGACAACCACTCACAGCTTAAGATGGATTGCCCCTTGTTGGCCAGATCCACTTTCAGGTAAAAAGGTGCATCAGGTGGGTCATGACATCCTGAAAATAAGAAAGACAAAAAAGAAAGTCAATATAAGTATAGAAACTGAATGTCCACTTACCTGTAACTCAGTTGCAGATGAAAAGAAAGCCAGTCAGACACCATTTCAGATGCAGGCAACCTCTCACAGCTGGACATGGATAGCCCCTTGTTGGCCAGATCCACTTTCAGGTAAAAAGGTGCGTCATGAGATCCTGTGTGATAAGAAAAAAGAAAATCAATATATGTATAAAAACCGAATTAACACGTACCTGTTACACAGTTGCAGATTAATTGCAAGCCAGCCAGACACCGTTCTAGATGCAGACAACCACTTGCAGCTGAAGATGGATTGCCCCTTGTTGGCCAGATCCACTTTCAGGTAAAAAGGTGCATCATGAGAACCTGTGTGACAAGAAAAAAGAATATCAATATATGTATAAAACCTGATTTAACACGTACCTGTTACACAGTTGCAGATTAATTGCAAGCCAGCCAGACAACGTTCCAGATGCAGACAACCACTCGCAGCTGAAGATGGATTGCCCCTTGTTGGCCAGATCCACTTTCAGGCAAAAAGGTGCGTCATGAGATCCTGTGTAACAAGAAAAAAGAAAATCAATATATGTATAAAAAGCGAATTAACACGTATCTTTTACACAGTTGCAAATTAATTGCAAGCCAGCCAGACACCGTTCCAGATGCAGACAACCACTTACAGCTGAAGATGGATTGCCCCTTGTTGGCCAGATCCACTTTCAGGTAAAAAGTTGCATCAGGTGGGTCATGACATCCTGAAAATAAGAAAGACAAAAAAGAAAGTCAATATAAGTATAGAAACTGAATGTTCACTTACCTGTAACTCAGTTGCAGATGAAAAGACAGCCAGTCAGACACCATTCCAGATGCAGGCAACATCTCATAGCTGGACATGGATAGCCCCTTGTTGGCCAGATCCACTTTCAGGTAAAAAGGTGCGTCATGAGATCCTGTGTGATAAGAAAAAAGAAAATCAATATATGTATAAAAACCGAATTAACACGTACCTGTTACACAGTTGCAGATTAATTGCAAGCCAGCCAGACAACGTTCCAGATGCAGACAACCACTCGCAGCTGAAGATGGATTGCCCCTTGTTGGCCAGATCCACTTTCAGGCAAAAAGGTGCGTCATGAGGTCCTGTGTGACAAGAAAAAAGAAAATCAATATATGTATAAAAAACGAATTAACACGTACCTGTTACACAGTTGCAGATTAATTCCAAGATCCACTTTCAGGTAAAAAGATGCGTCAGGTGGGTCATGACATCCTGAAAATGAGAAAGACAAAAAAGAAAGTCAACACAGTTGCAGATTAATTGCAAGCCAGCCACTGATCCAGAAAAAAGAAATCATTATGTATAAAAAAAACGAATTAACACGTATCTTTTACACAGTTGCAGATTAATTGCAAGCCAGCCAGACACCGTTCCAGATGCAGAAAACCACTCACAGCTGAAGATGGATTGCCCCTTGTTGGCCAGATCCACTTTCAGGTAAAAAGGTGCATCAGGTGGGTCATGACATCCTGAAAATAAGAAAGACAAAAAAGAAAGTCAATATAAGTATAGAAACTGAATGTTCACTTACCTGTAACTCAGTTGCAGATGAAAAGAAAGCCAGTCAGACACCATTCCAGATGCAGGCAACCTCTCACATCTGGACATGTATAGCCACTTGTTGGCCGGATCCACTTTCAGGTAAAAAGGTGCGTGATGGGATCCTGTGTGACAAAAAAAAATCAATATATGTATAAAAACCGAATTAACACGTACCTGTTACACAGTTGCAGATTAATTGCAAGCCAGCCAGACACCGTTTCAGATGCAGACAACCACTCGCACCTGATGATGGATTGCCCCTTGTTGGCCAGATCCACTTTCAGGTAAAAAGATGCGTGATGAGATCCTGTGTGACAAGAAAAAAGAAATTCAAAATATGTATAAAAACCGAATTAACACGTACCTGTTACACAGTTGCAGATTAATTGCAAGCCAGCCAGACACCGTTCCAGATGCAGACAACCACTCGTAGCTGAAGATGGATTGCCCCTTGTTGGCCTGGTCCACTTTCAGGTAAAAAGGTGCGTCATGAGATCCTGTGTAACAAGAAAAAAGAAATTCAAAATATGTATAAAAACCGAATTAACACGTACCTGTTACACAGTTGCAGATTAATTGCAAGATCCACTTTCAGGTAAAAATATGCGTCAGGTGGGTCATGAGATCCTGAAAATAAGAAAGACAAAAAAAGAAAGTAAACACAGTTGCAGAATAATTGCAAGCCAGCCAGCCAGACACTGATCCAAAAAAAAAAAATCAATATGTATAAAAAACAAATTAACACGTATCTCTTACACAGTTGCAGATTAATTGCAAGCCAGCCAGACACCGTTCCAGATGCAGACAACCACTCACAGCTTAAGATGGATTGCCCCTTGTTGGCCAGATCCACTTTCAGGTAAAAAGTTGCATCAGGTGGGTCATGACATCCTGAAAATAAGAAAGACAAAAAAGAAAGTCAATATAAGTATAGAAACTGAATGTTCACTTACCTGTAACTCAGTTGCAGATTAAAAGAAAGCCAGTCAGACACCATTACAGATGCAGGCAACCTCTCACAGCTGGACATGGATAGCCCCTTGTTGGCCAGATCCACTTTCAGGTAAAAAGGTGCGTCATGAGATCCTGTGTGATAAGAAAAAAGAAAATCAATATATGTATAAAAACCGAATTAACACGTACCTGTTACACAGTTGCAGATTAATTGCAAGCCAGCCAGACAACGTTCCAGATGCAGACAACCACTCGCAGCTGAAGATGGATTGCCCCTTGTTGGCCAGATCCACTTTCAGGCAAAAAGGTGCGTCATGAGATCCTGTGTGATAAGAAAAAAGAAAATCAATATATGTATAAAAACCGAATTAACACGTACCTGTTACACAGTTGCAGATTAATTCCAAGATCCACTTTCAGGTAAAAAGATGCGTCAGGTGGGTCATGACGTCCTGAAAATGAGAAAGACAAAAAAGAAAGTCAACACAGTTGCAGATTAATTGCAAGCCAGCCAGACACTGATCCAGAAAAAAGAAATCATTATGTATAAAAAACGAATTAACACGTATCTTTTACACAGTTGCAGATTAATTGCAAGACAGCCAGACACCGTTCCAGATGCAGACAACCACTCACAGCTGAAGATGGTTTGCCCCTTGTTGGCCAGATCCACTTTCAGGTAAAAAGTTGCATCAGGTGGGTCATGACATCCTGAAAATAAGAAAGACAAAAAAGAAAGTCAATATAAGTATAGAAACTGAATGTTCACTTACCTGTGACTCAGTTGCAGATGAAAAGAAACCAGTCAGACACCTTTCCAGATGCAGGCAACCTCTCACAGCTGGACATGGAGAGCCCCTTGTTGGCCGGATCCACTTTCAGGTAAAAAGGTGCGTGATGGGATCCTGTGTGACAAGAAAAAAGAAAATCAATATATGTATAAAAAACGAATTAACACGTACCTGTTACACAGTTGCAGATTAATTGCAAGCCAGCCAGACACCGTTCTAGATGCAGACAACCACTCGCAGCTGAAGATGGATTGCATTTTGTTGGCCAGATCCACTTTCAGGTAAACAGTTGCATCATGAGATCCTGTGCGACAAGAAAAAAGAAAATCAATATATGTATAAAACCCGATTTAACACGTACCTGTTACACAGTTGCAGATTAATTGCAAGATCCACTTTCAGGTAAAAAGATGCACCTGGTGGGTCATGTGATCCTGAAAATAAGAAAGACAAAAAAGAAAGTCAATATAAGTATAGAAACTGAATGTTCACTTACTGGTTACTCAGTTGCAGATGAAAAGAAAGCCAGTCAGACACCATTCCAGATGCAGGCAACCTCTCACAGCCGGACATGGATAGCCCCTTGTTGGCCAGATCCACTTTCAGGTAAAAAGTTGCATCATGAGATCCTGTGTGACAAGAAAAAAGAAAATCAATATATGTATAAAACCTGATTTAACACGTACCTGTTACACAGTTGCAGATTAATTGCAAGCCAGCCAGACAACGTTCCAGATGCAGACAACCACTCGCAGCTGAAGATGGATTGCCCCTTGTTGGCCAGATCCACTTTCACGCAAAAAGGTGCGTCATGAGATCCTGTGTGACAAGAAAAAAGAAAATCAATATATGTATAAAAAACGAATTAACATGTACCTGTTACACAGTTGCAGATTAATTCCAAGATCCACTTTCAGGTAAAAAGATGCGTCAGGTGGATCATGACATCCTGAAAATGAGAAAGACAAAAAAGAAAGTCAACACAGTTGCAGATTAATTGCAAGCCAGCCAGACACTGATCCAGAAAAAAGAAATCAATATGTATAAAAAACGAATTAACATGTATCTTTTACACAGTTGCAGATTAATTGCAAGCCAGCCAGACACCGTTCCAGATGCAGACAACCACTCACAGCTGAAGATGGATTGCCCCTTGTTGGCCAGATCCACTTTCAGGTAAAAAGGTGCATCAGGTGGGTCATGACATCCTGAAAATAAGAAAGACAAAAAAGAAAGTCAATATAAGTATAGAAACTGAATGTTCACTTACCTGTGACTCAGTTGCAGATGAAAAGAAATCCAGTCAGACACCATTCCAGATGCAGGCAACCTCTCACATCTGGACATGGATAGCCCCTTGTTGGCCGGATCCACTTTCAGGTAAAAAGGTGCGTGATGGGATCCTGTGTGACAAAAAAAAAAAAATCAATATATGTATAAAAACCGAATTAACACGTACCTGTTACACAGTTGCAGATTAATTGCAAGCCAGCCAGACACCGTTTCAGATGCAGACAACCACTCGCAGCTGAAGATGGATTGCCCCTTGTTGGCCAGATCCACTTTCAGGCAAAAAGATGCATCATGAGATCCTGTGTGACAAGAAAAAAGAAAATCTATATATGTATAAAAACGAATTAACACGTACCTGTTACACAGTTGCAGATTAATTCCAAGATCCACTTTCAGGTAAAAAGATGCGTCAGGTGGGTCATGACATCCTGAAAATGAGAAAGACAAAAAAGAAAGTCAACACAGTTGCAGATGAATTGCAAGCCAGCCAGACACTGATCCAGAAAAAAGAAATCATTATGTATAAAAAAATGAATTAACACGTATCTTTTACACAGTTGCAGATTAATT
The DNA here is from genome assembly GCF_030463535.1 of Salminus brasiliensis. Classification (NCBI taxonomy): domain Eukaryota; kingdom Metazoa; phylum Chordata; class Actinopteri; order Characiformes; family Bryconidae; genus Salminus; species Salminus brasiliensis. The sequence continues at coordinate 29,790,208 of NC_132888.1, forward strand.
GCAAGCCAGCCAGACAACGTTCCAGATGCAGACAACCACTCACAACTGAAGATGGATTGCCCCTTGTTGGCCAGATCCACTTTCAGGTAAAAAGATGCGTCAGGTGGGTCATGACATCCTGAAAATGAGAAAGACAAAAAAGAAAGTCTACACAGTTGCAGATTAATTGCAAGCCAGCCAGACACTGATCCAGAAAAAACAAATTATGTATAAAAAAAACAAATTAACACGTATCTTTTACACAGTTGCAGATTAATTGCAAGCCAGTCAGACACCATTCCAGATGCAGGCAACCTCTCACAGCCGGACATGGATAGCCCCTTGTTGGCCAGATCCACTTTCAGGTAAAAAGTTGCATCATGAGATCCTGTGTGACAAGAAAAAAGAAAATCAATATATGTATAAAACCTGATTTAACACGTACCTGTTACACACTTGCAGATTAATTCCAAGATCCACTTTCAGGTAAAAAGATGCGTCAGGTGGGTCATGACATCCTGAAAATGAGAAAGACAAAAAAGAAAGTCTACACAGTTGCAGATTAATTGCAAGCCAGCCAGACACTGATCCAGAAAAAACAAATTATGTATAAAAAAAACAAATTAACACGTATCTTTTACACAGTTGCAGATTAATTGCAAGCCAGTCAGACACCATTCCAGATGCAGGCAACCTCTCACAGCCGGACATGGATAGCCCCTTGTTGGCCAGATCCACTTTCAGGTAAAAAGTTGCATCATGAGATCCTGTGTGACAAGAAAAAAGAAAATCAATATATGTATAAAACCTGATTTAACACGTACCTGTTACACAGTTGCAGATTAATTCCAAGATCCACTTTCAGGTAAAAAGATGCGTCAGGTGGGTCATGACATCCTGAAAATGAGAAAGACAAAAAAGAAAGTCAACACAGTTGCAGATTAATTGCAAGCCAGCCAGACACTGATCCAGAAAAAAGAAATCAATATGTATAAAAAACGAATTAACACGTATCTTTTACACAGTTGCAGATTAATTGCAAGCCAGCCAGACACCGTTCCAGATGCAGACAACCACTCACAGCTTAAGATGGATTGCCCCTTGTTGGCCAGATCCACTTTCAGGTAAAAAGATGCGTGATGAGATCCTGTGTGACAAGAAAAAAGAAATTCAAAATATGTATAAAAACCGAATTAACACGGACCTGTTACACAGTTGCAGATTAATTGCAAGATCCACTTTCAGGTAAAAAGATGCACCTGGTGGGTCATGTGATCCTGAAAATAAGAAAGACAAAAAAGAAAGTCAACACAGTTGCAGATTAATTGCAAGCCAGCCAGACACTGATCCAAAAAAAAGAAATCAATATGTATAAAAAACGAATTAACACATATCTTTTACACAGTTGCAGATTAATTGCAAGTCAGCCAGACACCATTCCAGATGCAGACAACCACTCACAGCTGAAGATGGATTGCCCCTCCACATGGATTGCCTGATCCACTTTCAGGTAAAAAGGTGCGTCAGGTGGGTCATGACATCCTGAAAATAAGACAAAAAAGAAAGTCAATATAAGTATATAAACTGAATGTTCACTTACCTGTAACTCAGTTGCAGATGAAAAGAAAGCCAGTCAGACACCATTCCAGATGCAGGCAACCTCTCACAGCTGGACGTTGATAGCCCCTTGTTGGCCGGATCCACTTTCAGGTAAAAAGGTCCATGATGGGATCCTGTGAGACAAAAAAAGAATCAATATATGTATAAAAACCGAATTAACACATACCTGTTACACAGTTGCAGATTAATTGCAAGATCCACTTTCAGGTAAAAAGATGCATCAGGTGGGTCATGACATCCTGAAAATAAGAAAGACAAAAAAGAAAGTCAACACAGTTGCAGATTAATTGCAAGCCAGCCAGACACCGTTCTAGATGCAGACAACCACTCGCAGCTGAAGATGGATTGCCCCTTGTTGGCCAGATACACGTTCAGGTAAAAAAGTGCGTCATAAGATCCTATGTGTCAAAAAAAAAAGAAAATCAATATATGTATAAAAACCCGAATTAACACGTACCTGTTACACAGTTGCAGATTAATTGCAAGCCAGCCAGACACCGTGCAAGATGCAGAAAACCACTCGTAGCTGAAGATGGATTGCCCCTTGTTTGCCATATACACTTTAAGGTAAAAAGGTGCGTCATGAGATCCTGTGTGACAAGAAAAAAGAAAATCAATATATGTGTAAAAACCGAATTAACATGTACGTGTTACACAGTTGCAGATTAATTGCAAAATCCACTTTCAGGTAAAAAGGTGCGTCAGGTGGGTCATGAGATCCTGGAAATAAGAAAGACAAAAAAGAAAGTCCACACAGTTGCAGATTAATTGCAAGCCAGCCAGACACTGTTCCAGATGCAGACAACCTATCACAGCTGAAGATGGATTGCACCTTGTTGGCCAGATCCACTTTCAGGTAAATAGGTGTGTGATGGGATCCTTTGTGACAAGAAAAAAGAAAATCAATATATGTATTAAAACCGAATTAACACGTACCTGTTACACAGATGCAGATTAATTGCAAGATCCACTTTCAGGTAAAAAGATGCGTCAGGTGGGTCATGACATCCTGAAAATAAGAAAGACAAAAAAGAAAGTCAATATAAGTATATAAACTGAATGTTCACTTACCTGTAACTCAGTTGCAGATGAAAAGAAAGCCAGTAAGACACCATTCCAGATGCAGGCAACCTCTCACATCTGGACATGGATAGCCCCTTGTTGGCCGGATCCACTTTCAGGTAAAAAGGTGCGTGATGGGATCCTGTGTGACAAAAAAAAAAAAATCAATATATGTATAAAAACCGAATTAACACGTACCTGTTACACAGTTGCAGATTAATTGAGAGCCAGCCAGACACCGTTTCAGATGCAGACAACCACTCGCAGCTGAAGATGGATTGCCCCTTGTTGGCCAGATCCACTTTCAGGTAAAAAGGTGCATCAGGTGGGTCATGACATCCTGAAAATAAGAAAGACAAAAAAGAAAGTCAATATAAGTATAGAAACTGAATGTTCACTTACCTGTGACTCAGTTGCAGATGAAAAGAAATCCAGTCAGACACCATTCCAGATGCAGGCAACCTCTCACATCTGGACATGGATAGCCCCTTGTTGGCCGGATCCACTTTCAGGTAAAAAGGTGCGTGATGGGATCCTGTGTGACAAAAAAAAAAAAATCAATATATGTATAAAAACCGAATTAACACGTACCTGTTACACAGTTGCAGATTAATTGCAAGCCAGCCAGACACCGTTTCAGATGCAGACAACCACTCGCAGCTGAAGATGGATTGCCCCTTGTTGGCCAGATCCACTTTCAGGCAAAAAGATGCATCATGAGATCCTGTGTGACAAGAAAAAATAAAATCTATATATGTATAAAAACGAATTAACACGTACCTGTTACACAGTTGCAGATTAATTCCAAGATCCACTTTCAGGTAAAAAGATGCGTCAGGTGGGTCATGACATCCTGAAAATGAGAAAGACAAAAAAGAAAGTCAACACAGTTGCAGATGAATTGCAAGCCAGCCAGACACTGATCCAGAAAAAAGAAATCATTATGTATAAAAAAATGAATTAACACGTATCTTTTACACAGTTGCAGATTAATTGCAAGCCAGCCAGACACCGTTCCAGATGCAGACAACCACTCACAACTGAAGATGGATTGCCCCTTGTTGGCCAGATCCACTTTCAGGTAAAAAGATGCGTCAGGTGGGTCATGACATCCTGAAAATGAGAAAGACAAAAAAGAAAGTCTACACAGTTGCAGATTAATTGCAAGCCAGCCACACACTGATCCAGAAAAAACAAATTATGTATAAAAAAAACGAATTAACACGTATCTTTTACACAGTTGCAGATTAATTGCAAGCCAGTCAGACACCATTCCAGATGCAGGCAACCTCTCACAGCCGGACATGGATAGCCCCTTGTTGGCCAGATCCACTTTCAGGTAAAACGTTGCATCATGAGATCCTGTGTGACAAGAAAAAAGAAAATCAATATATGTATAAAACCTGATTTAACACGTACCTGTTACACAGTTGCAGATTAATTCCAAGATCCACTTTCAGGTAAAAAGATGCGTCAGGTGGGTCATGACATCCTGAAAATGAGAAAGACAAAAAAGAAAGTCAACACAGTTGCAGATTAATTGCAAGCCAGCCAGACACTGATCCAGAAAAAAGAAATCAATATGTATAAAAAACGAATTAACACGTATCTTTTACACAGTTGCAGATTAATTGCAAGCCAGCCAGACACCGTTCCAGATGCAGACAACCACTCACAGCTTAAGATGGATTGCCCCTTGTTGGCCAGATCCACTTTCAGGTAAAAAGATGCGTGATGAGATCCTGTGTGACAAGAAAAAAGAAATTCAAAATATGTATAAAAACCGAATTAACACGGACCTGTTACACAGTTGCAGATTAATTGCAAGATCCACTTTCAGGTAAAAAGATGCACCTGGTGGGTCATGTGATCCTGAAAATAAGAAAGACAAAAAAGAAAGTCAACACAGTTGCAGATTAATTGCAAGCCAGCCAGACACTGATCCAAAAAAAAGAAATCAATATGTTTAAAAAACGAATTAACACGTATCTTTTACACAGTTGCAGATTAATTGCAAGACAGCCAGACACCGTTCCAGATGCAGACAACCACTCACAGCTGAAGATGGTTTGCCCCTTGTTGGCCAGATCCACTTTCAGGTAAAAAGTTGCATCAGGTGGGTCATGACATCCTGAAAATAAGAAAGACAAAAAAGAAAGTCAATATAAGTATAGAAACTGAATGTTCACTTACCTGTGACTCAGTTGCAGATGAAAAGAAACCAGTCAGACACCTTTCCAGATGCAGGCAACCTCTCACAGCTGGACATGGAGAGCCCCTTGTTGGCCGGATCCACTTTCAGGTAAAAAGGTGCGTGATGGGATCCTGTGTGACAAGAAAAAAGAAAATCAATATATGTATAAAAAACGAATTAACACGTACCTGTTACACAGTTGCAGATTAATTGCAAGCCAGCCAGACACCGTTCTAGATGCAGACAACCACTCGCAGCTGAAGATGGATTGCATTTTGTTGGCCAGATCCACTTTCAGGTAAACAGTTGCATCATGAGATCCTGTGCGACAAGAAAAAAGAAAATCAATATATGTATAAAACCCGATTTAACACGTACCTGTTACACAGTTGCAGATTAATTGCAAGATCCACTTTCAGGTAAAAAGATGCACCTGGTGGGTCATGTGATCCTGAAAATAAGAAAGACAAAAAAGAAAGTCAATATAAGTATAGAAACTGAATGTTCACTTACTGGTTACTCAGTTGCAGATGAAAAGAAAGCCAGTCAGACACCATTCCAGATGCAGGCAACCTCTCACAGCCGGACATGGATAGCCCCTTGTTGGCCAGATCCACTTTCAGGTAAAAAGTTGCATCATGAGATCCTGTGTGACAAGAAAAAAGAAAATCAATATATGTATAAAACCTGATTTAACACGTACCTGTTACACAGTTGCAGATTAATTGCAAGCCAGCCAGACAACGTTCCAGATGCAGACAACCACTCGCAGCTGAAGATGGATTGCCCCTTGTTGGCCAGATCCACTTTCACGCAAAAAGGTGCGTCATGAGATCCTGTGTGACAAGAAAAAAGAAAATCAATATATGTATAAAAAACGAATTAACATGTACCTGTTACACAGTTGCAGATTAATTCCAAGATCCACTTTCAGGTAAAAAGATGCGTCAGGTGGATCATGACATCCTGAAAATGAGAAAGACAAAAAAGAAAGTCAACACAGTTGCAGATTAATTGCAAGCCAGCCAGACACTGATCCAGAAAAAAGAAATCAATATGTATAAAAAACGAATTAACATGTATCTTTTACACAGTTGCAGATTAATTGCAAGCCAGCCAGACACCGTTCCAGATGCAGACAACCACTCACAGCTGAAGATGGATTGCCCCTTGTTGGCCAGATCCACTTTCAGGTAAAAAGGTGCATCAGGTGGGTCATGACATCCTGAAAATAAGAAAGACAAAAAAGAAAGTCAATATAAGTATAGAAACTGAATGTTCACTTACCTGTGACTCAGTTGCAGATGAAAAGAAATCCAGTCAGACACCATTCCAGATGCAGGCAACCTCTCACATCTGGACATGGATAGCCCCTTGTTGGCCGGATCCACTTTCAGGTAAAAAGGTGCGTGATGGGATCCTGTGTGACAAAAAAAAAAAAATCAATATATGTATAAAAACCGAATTAACACGTACCTGTTACACAGTTGCAGATTAATTGCAAGCCAGCCAGACACCGTTTCAGATGCAGACAACCACTCGCAGCTGAAGATGGATTGCCCCTTGTTGGCCAGATCCACTTTCAGGCAAAAAGATGCATCATGAGATCCTGTGTGACAAGAAAAAAGAAAATCTATATATGTATAAAAACGAATTAACACGTACCTGTTACACAGTTGCAGATTAATTCCAAGATCCACTTTCAGGTAAAAAGATGCGTCAGGTGGGTCATGACATCCTGAAAATGAGAAAGACAAAAAAGAAAGTCAACACAGTTGCAGATGAATTGCAAGCCAGCCAGACACTGATCCAGAAAAAAGAAATCATTATGTATAAAAAAATGAATTAACACGTATCTTTTACACAGTTGCAGATTAATTGCAAGCCAGCCAGACAACGTTCCAGATGCAGACAACCACTCACAACTGAAGATGGATTGCCCCTTGTTGGCCAGATCCACTTTCAGGTAAAAAGATGCGTCAGGTGGGTCATGACATCCTGAAAATGAGAAAGACAAAAAAGAAAGTCTACACAGTTGCAGATTAATTGCAAGCCAGCCAGACACTGATCCAGAAAAAACAAATTATGTATAAAAAAAACAAATTAACACGTATCTTTTACACAGTTGCAGATTAATTGCAAGCCAGTCAGACACCATTCCAGATGCAGGCAACCTCTCACAGCCGGACATGGATAGCCCCTTGTTGGCCAGATCCACTTTCAGGTAAAAAGTTGCATCATGAGATCCTGTGTGACAAGAAAAAAGAAAATCAATATATGTATAAAACCTGATTTAACACGTACCTGTTACACACTTGCAGATTAATTCCAAGATCCACTTTCAGGTAAAAAGATGCGTCAGGTGGGTCATGACATCCTGAAAATGAGAAAGACAAAAAAGAAAGTCTACACAGTTGCAGATTAATTGCAAGCCAGCCAGACACTGATCCAGAAAAAACAAATTATGTATAAAAAAAACAAATTAACACGTATCTTTTACACAGTTGCAGATTAATTGCAAGCCAGTCAGACACCATTCCAGATGCAGGCAACCTCTCACAGCCGGACATGGATAGCCCCTTGTTGGCCAGATCCACTTTCAGGTAAAAAGTTGCATCATGAGATCCTGTGTGACAAGAAAAAAGAAAATCAATATATGTATAAAACCTGATTTAACACGTACCTGTTACACAGTTGCAGATTAATTCCAAGATCCACTTTCAGGTAAAAAGATGCGTCAGGTGGGTCATGACATCCTGAAAATGAGAAAGACAAAAAAGAAAGTCAACACAGTTGCAGATTAATTGCAAGCCAGCCAGACACTGATCCAGAAAAAAGAAATCAATATGTATAAAAAACGAATTAACACGTATCTTTTACACAGTTGCAGATTAATTGCAAGCCAGCCAGACACCGTTCCAGATGCAGACAACCACTCACAGCTTAAGATGGATTGCCCCTTGTTGGCCAGATCCACTTTCAGGTAAAAAGATGCGTGATGAGATCCTGTGTGACAAGAAAAAAGAAATTCAAAATATGTATAAAAACCGAATTAACACAGACCTGTTACACAGTTGCAGATTAATTGCAAGATCCACTTTCAGGTAAAAAGATGCACCTGGTGGGTCATGTGATCCTGAAAATAAGAAAGACAAAAAAGAAAGTCAACACAGTTGCAGATTAATTGCAAGCCAGCCAGACACTGATCCAAAAAAAAGAAATCAATATGTATAAAAAACGAATTAACACATATCTTTTACACAGTTGCAGATTAATTGCAAGTCAGCCAGACACCATTCCAGATGCAGACAACCACTCACAGCTGAAGATGGATTGCCCCTCCACATGGATTGCCTGATCCACTTTCAGGTAAAAAGGTGCGTCAGGTGGGTCATGACATCCTGAAAATAAGACAAAAAAGAAAGTCAATATAAGTATATAAACTGAATGTTCACTTACCTGTAACTCAGTTGCAGATGAAAAGAAAGCCAGTCAGACACCATTCCAGATGCAGGCAACCTCTCACAGCTGGACGTTGATAGCCCCTTGTTGGCCGGATCCACTTTCAGGTAAAAAGGTCCATGATGGGATCCTGTGAGACAAAAAAAGAATCAATATATGTATAAAAACCGAATTAACACATACCTGTTACACAGTTGCAGATTAATTGCAAGATCCACTTTCAGGTAAAAAGATGCATCAGGTGGGTCATGACATCCTGAAAATAAGAAAGACAAAAAAGAAAGTCAACACAGTTGCAGATTAATTGCAAGCCAGCCAGACACCGTTCTAGATGCAGACAACCACTCGCAGCTGAAGATGGATTGCCCCTTGTTGGCCAGATACACGTTCAGGTAAAAAAGTGCGTCATAAGATCCTATGTGTCAAAAAAAAAAGAAAATCAATATATGTATAAAAACCCGAATTAACACGTACCTGTTACACAGTTGCAGATTAATTGCAAGCCAGCCAGACACCGTGCAAGATGCAGAAAACCACTCGTAGCTGAAGATGGATTGCCCCTTGTTTGCCATATACACTTTAAGGTAAAAAGGTGCGTCATGAGATCCTGTGTGACAAGAAAAAAGAAAATCAATATATGTGTAAAAACCGAATTAACATGTACGTGTTACACAGTTGCAGATTAATTGCAAAATCCACTTTCAGGTAAAAAGGTGCGTCAGGTGGGTCATGAGATCCTGGAAATAAGAAAGACAAAAAAGAAAGTCCACACAGTTGCAGATTAATTGCAAGCCAGCCAGACACTGTTCCAGATGCAGACAACCTATCACAGCTGAAGATGGATTGCACCTTGTTGGCCAGATCCACTTTCAGGTAAATAGGTGTGTGATGGGATCCTTTGTGACAAGAAAAAAGAAAATCAATATATGTATTAAAACCGAATTAACACGTACCTGTTACACAGATGCAGATTAATTGCAAGATCCACTTTCAGGTAAAAAGATGCGTCAGGTGGGTCATGACATCCTGAAAATAAGAAAGACAAAAAAGAAAGTCAATATAAGTATATAAACTGAATGTTCACTTACCTGTAACTCAGTTGCAGATGAAAAGAAAGCCAGTAAGACACCATTCCAGATGCAGGCAACCTCTCACATCTGGACATGGATAGCCCCTTGTTGGCCGGATCCACTTTCAGGTAAAAAGGTGCGTGATGGGATCCTGTGTGACAAAAAAAAAAAAATCAATATATGTATAAAAACCGAATTAACACGTACCTGTTACACAGTTGCAGATTAATTGAGAGCCAGCCAGACACCGTTTCAGATGCAGACAACCACTCGCAGCTGAAGATGGATTGCCCCTTGTTGGCCAGATCCACTTTCAGGTAAAAAGGTGCATCAGGTGGGTCATGACATCCTGAAAATAAGAAAGACAAAAAAGAAAGTCAATATAAGTATAGAAACTGAATGTTCACTTACCTGTGACTCAGTTGCAGATGAAAAGAAATCCAGTCAGACACCATTCCAGATGCAGGCAACCTCTCACATCTGGACATGGATAGCCCCTTGTTGGCCGGATCCACTTTCAGGTAAAAAGGTGCGTGATGGGATCCTGTGTGACAAAAAAAAAAAAATCAATATATGTATAAAAACCGAATTAACACGTACCTGTTACACAGTTGCAGATTAATTGCAAGCCAGCCAGACACCGTTTCAGATGCAGACAACCACTCGCAGCTGAAGATGGATTGCCCCTTGTTGGCCAGATCCACTTTCAGGCAAAAAGATGCATCATGAGATCCTGTGTGACAAGAAAAAATAAAATCTATATATGTATAAAAACGAATTAACACGTACCTGTTACACAGTTGCAGATTAATTCCAAGATCCACTTTCAGGTAAAAAGATGCGTCAGGTGGGTCATGACATCCTGAAAATGAGAAAGACAAAAAAGAAAGTCAACACAGTTGCAGATGAATTGCAAGCCAGCCAGACACTGATCCAGAAAAAAGAAATCATTATGTATAAAAAAATGAATTAACACGTATCTTTTACACAGTTGCAGATTAATTGCAAGCCAGCCAGACACCGTTCCAGATGCAGACAACCACTCACAACTGAAGATGGATTGCCCCTTGTTGGCCAGATCCACTTTCAGGTAAAAAGATGCGTCAGGTGGGTCATGACATCCTGAAAATGAGAAAGACAAAAAAGAAAGTCTACACAGTTGCAGATTAATTGCAAGCCAGCCACACACTGATCCAGAAAAAACAAATTATGTATAAAAAAAACGAATTAACACGTATCTTTTACACAGTTGCAGATTAATTGCAAGCCAGTCAGACACCATTCCAGATGCAGGCAACCTCTCACAGCCGGACATGGATAGCCCCTTGTTGGCCAGATCCACTTTCAGGTAAAACGTTGCATCATGAGATCCTGTGTGACAAGAAAAAAGAAAATCAATATATGTATAAAACCTGATTTAACACGTACCTGTTACACAGTTGCAGATTAATTCCAAGATCCACTTTCAGGTAAAAAGATGCGTCAGGTGGGTCATGACATCCTGAAAATGAGAAAGACAAAAAAGAAAGTCAACACAGTTGCAGATTAATTGCAAGCCAGCCAGACACTGATCCAGAAAAAAGAAATCAATATGTATAAAAAACGAATTAACACGTATCTTTTACACAGTTGCAGATTAATTGCAAGCCAGCCAGACACCGTTCCAGATGCAGACAACCACTCACAGCTTAAGATGGATTGCCCCTTGTTGGCCAGATCCACTTTCAGGTAAAAAGATGCGTGATGAGATCCTGTGTGACAAGAAAAAAGAAATTCAAAATATGTATAAAAACCGAATTAACACGGACCTGTTACACAGTTGCAGATTAATTGCAAGATCCACTTTCAGGTAAAAAGATGCACCTGGTGGGTCATGTGATCCTGAAAATAAGAAAGACAAAAAAGAAAGTCAACACAGTTGCAGATTAATTGCAAGCCAGCCAGACACTGATCCAAAAAAAAGAAATCAATATGTATAAAAAACGAATTAACACATATCTTTTACAC